>NC_139538.1:17077797-17713422 GCF_965153285.1 Podarcis tiliguerta | reverse complement strand
CACTAAATTCCTCCAGGTTGCCAAATGAAGTGACTGAGCTGAGCAGAGGTAGGATCTAGCGGAGGCTCCCACTTCTTAGTCGGAGCCCCACCACTATTCTGGAACGTTTTTTTTCTGGGCTTATGCCAGCGTAAATTCCTCCAGTCTTGGCTCTGCCCCAGTTGAGCCAGGATGGGGGGAGCTACTCTGCTGCTATCTCCAGCTGAGCTGGAGTTAGGGACTTATGATAGTGCCGAACAGTTGAGTTAGAAACCATCCAGCTGAACCACAGATCCACCACATCCTAACTTGCTCATCCAATTGGATCTAGGGTTAGAATTGTGTCAGTGATCACTCCGAAGCCAATTTTTAGCATTTACCTTTAAACTTGGAATTTTGAAAGATTATTATTGCCTGCCGTACGTAAGGAAGCAACATTCAATCTGTTTAGGGAAGTTTTTAATGGTTGATGTTTCTTCTTCTACTTCTTCTTCTTTTGTTGGGAGCCACCCAGAGTGGCTGGGGAAACCCAGCCAGATGGGCAGGGTATAAATAAGTTGTTGTTGTTGTTGTTGTTGTTGTTGTTGTTGTTGTTGTTGTTAAAACTACAGCAATTAAATTAACTCTGGAACAATTCAATTGTTGTGTTTTTCTTCTTCTTACAAATTTGTCATCTATTTCTCTCCGTTTTACTTACAAGTGAAAGAATGGACAGATCTTTCAACACACACACACACACACACATATTTGTTTTGTTGTTGTCGTTTAGTCGTTTAGTCGTGTCCGACTCTTCGTGACCCCATGGACCAGAGCACTCCAGGCACTCCTGTCTTCCACTGCCTCCTGCAGTTTGGTCAAACTCATGTTAGTAGCTTCGAGAACACTGTCCAACCATCTCGTCCTCTGTTGTCCCCTTCTCCTTGTGCCCTCAATCTTTCCCAACATCAGGGTCTTTTCCAGGGAGTCTTCTCTTCTCATGAGGTGACCAAAGTATTGGTACCTCTGCTTCAGGATCTGTTCTTCCAGTGAGCACTCAGGGCTGATTTCCTTAAGAATGGATAGGTTTTTTCTTCTTGCAGTCCATGGGACTCTCAAGAGTCTCCTCCAGCACCATAATTCAAAAGCATCAATTATTTGGCGATCAGCCTTTTTTATGGTCCAGCTCTCACTTCCATACATCACTACTGGGAAAACCATAGCTTTAACTATACGGATTTTTGTCAGCAAGGTCGGCATACTTGTTAGGGCCTAATAAAATTGCTTCAGGAACCAGATTTGACTCCACCAGGGCTGCATGCATTGCATTGCTTGCCATGTGTGCCTGTCATATGCCGAGCTGACAGGATTTTTGTTGGTGCAATATACATAGAGAGTGTGTGTGTGAAAGAAAGGAGAATTCCTGGATGCAAAGATCCAGTTAGGGACTAATACTATTTGGAGAAAGAACTCAAACAGAGATTTAAAATCACCAAACCTGCAGCATAGGAGTGCATGAAAATATATGCTGTAAACCTTTTAGAATGTGCCCCTCCAAATGTGTTCCAATTTTTTTCCTTTAAAAAGTTCCTTTCCAAAGTTTCCTTCTGCCAGCATAGGAAAAAGACCACATGTTTGGTAAGTTAGAAAATGGTTTACTTACAAACTCTCCAAATGTCGGATTCATGTGCTTTTCCATACATCAGCCATAAAAGTTGCACAGGCAATAAAACTTAGTTTAGTTCCAAAGTGGCAAAAGTTCCTAGATTATTGGTATAGGAACTTAATAATGGCTGGTGAGAGTCATGTGGGTGAGCTTGAACAACTAGGTGAAACCTCTTTCTTTACACACTGATCTGAAGGTTTCCTAAAAAAAAAGCTCAACAACTTTGGGGGGGACCTGGTTTTTACTCTTTGAAATATGGCAACCCAGTCAAGGTAAGGGAAGTAACTTAAGCATGTTGGCTCTATGACGCTAGTTATGCCACACTTTTATCATATCAGATATACTCAATAACTCATTACTTAATAATCCCCGCCCCCCAAAAAACCATCACCACATATAGTGCCCTTAATAAAACATCTCTTTTACTCGAACTGTTTGTTTCATTACATCTATCAGCTGACATTATGATGAATGGGACCAAAGGTCAAGAATCCTGTTACAAAAGGAACAGCTGGGAAGCCTCCAGGAGAGATGATTCCTGTTTATCTTACAAATGTTAATTTGGGCCAGTCATTTTTCTGTACTGTATCCATATACTGTACTGTACTGTACTGTACTGTATCTAGTTATCTCCTGCTTGGACTACTGCAATGCGCTCTACGTGGGGCTACTTTTGAAGGTGACTCGGAAACTACAACTAATCCAGAATGCGGCAGCTAGACTGGTGACTGGGGGCGGCCGCTGAGACCACATAACACCGGTCTTGAAAGACCTACACTGGCTCCCAGTACGTTTCCGAGCACAATTCAAAGTGCTGGTATTGACCTTTAAAGCCCTAAACGGCCTCGGCCCAGTATACCTGAAGGAGCGTCTCCACCCCCATCGTTCTGACCAGATGCTGAGGTCCAGCGCCAAGGGCTTTCTGGCGGTTCCCTCATTGCGAGAAGCAGGGAACTAGGCAGAGGGCCTTCTCGGTAGTGGCGCCCACCCTGTGGAACGCCCTCCCATCAGATGTCAAAGCGGTAAACAACTACCTGACATTCAGAAGACATCTTAAGGCAGCCCTGTTCAGGGAAGTTTTTAATGTGTGATGTTTTAGTGTATTTTTGGTTTCTATGGAAGCCGCCCAGAGTGCCTGGGGAAACTCAGCCAGATGGGCAGGGTACAAATAATAAATTATTATTATTATTATCGTCACCATCATCATCATCATCATATCTAAGAATGCATTAGCCCCTTCCACAATTCCTCTTCAGGCATGTATGAATTCACAGAGAGAAGTGCAGAGCACTGTCCATTGACCATACCTGGAGTATTGACGTCCAATTGGATCGACTGTCCATGTGTTTGGTAGAAGAGACAGCTGATGCACATTAAGCTGAATGCCTGTAGGGTCCTCCAAGCAAACAAGCCTATATGCCTTTGACAGACATACAATTTATTAAACTTCCCTTCTCAACAACACCGTGTTGTTTTGAAATTTTGAAGTCTGAAAGCATGAGAGTGGGTGTGAAATGTCACAAGTGCAGTGACTTCCTCATGGAAGCTCAGGATATTAATATGTCAGAGTAAATTGCAAATTATTCAGCCTACACTTTACATTTATTTTCCTCTTTTTCAGAGCGGTGCTGTGCTCAGTGCATGCAGAGCCTGGACAGTTAATTGACTGAGGAGGGCAACCTCAATTTTGAGTCCATGGTTTCAATCCCTCTTTTTCTACGGTTCATTTATATAAGCAGAGGGAAACCTGCCATGGTCCTCCAGATGTTGGTGGACTCCCATTCCTATCAGCCACAACCAGCTTGGCCAAAGGTAAAGGATGATGGGAATTGTAATCCAATCTCTGAAGGCTTGTAAAGGTTGCCCAATTTATATTATTCTGGGTGTTTTAACTGGTCCACACCCTACACACTGTTGCTTTGCTTTCAGTTTGTCTTCAGATACCAAGTAATTTTTGCTTCTGGAAACTTTGTATCTGATGTCACAGAAGTAACACTCTCCATGCTTCTCACATATGAAGGGAGAACTTTGCTTCCACCATAGCGGTCAACGTTCCCTTATTCTGAGCAGGATTCCTCGCAAGAAAAGGGAAAAGTTGACAGCTATGGTTTCCACCCCTTTAGACTCTTCCCCCCTTGGGGAATCTGAGGCTCTCCTGATGTTGCTGGACTGTACCTCCTATGAGTTCCAGCCAGCATGGCCAATGATCAAGGATGATAGGAGTTGTGGTCCATCGGTGTTTGGAGGGCAACAGATTCCCTGCTACTGCCTTACAAAGACTGAGGCCTGAGATGCAAATGGAGAAGATCAGTCAGCAAGGTTAATGTTGTAATTAACTTTATTTTTTATCACATTTTGCCTATGTGGCACTTAAAGTTGTGCATTCCTATCCCAATATTGCATTAACATGCTTTAATGATTACTTTGCATTTAATGCCTTCACTGACAATCTTGGCCATAGTAGATCTCAAAGGTGTGTTAGAAACAGAGCTTTGAAAAGCTTCAACAGACACAGCTCCAAATTGCCTTCATAGCAAATCAGGAAAAATGAGGTAGATTTTTGTCCTGTGTTGGGAAGCTTGTTTATCTGTGGTCTATCAAGTTCTTCTATTCTTGTGAATCCTGGAGCCCTGCTTTTTAGGGGACAACATCTTCCTGGCTCCTGCAGGTTGCAGCTATGGCTATCAAACCCAATTTGATTTAATTACTCAGAAGCATATTTTGCTTGCATATGCAAATAACCCTCCCATTGCAAACAGCAAGTGTGGAGGCGATTTTGATTGGAATCATGGAACTATGATTCAGGTTTCCCTTTGGCCCTCCATGATGCAGGTAAGCTACCCCCCACTTTTCTTTACTGGTTAAAGAAATGTCAACAATGCAAGGGCAACCTTCGTGACAGATGTCATGTCTAGTTTGGTCCTGCAAGGAAACTTTCAAAGCCTTCCCAGCTCCTAGAGATGAACTAGGCAGCTCTTATCTACCACACCACTGAAATTCAAGCATTTCCAAACTGTTGATAGGCTCCCAAATAAATCAGCAGACAACAGTCATTATCAGAGCAAAATGTGATAAAGAACAATCATTGTCCTTTGTAAGCATTATAAGTAACCATATCAAGAAAAGGCTGCCTTGTGGAAGACTATGTTTATTCAAGTTGTTACTTAGTCCCTGGAAACTCAGATCTCATTTCCGTATCACAAGGACTGAATACTCTCCATCGGTCAAGGCATACAATGTTGTCTGGAGCTCAGATAACAAGCTGATAAGGAGAAGCAGTCTGTAGAGCATTAAAACTTCTCTCATCAATATGCAATTGCAAGGGAAATATATTGCCTCCGTCTTGGAGATGGATGAGTTCAGAAATCCATCTAGGATATAAGAATTTAAGGTATCCTGTCCCCAAGTAGTTCAAGACTTTGTATATCAACAGAAGAACCTTGAACCTGATCCAGTAATCTATTGGCAGCCAGTGCAGATGTTTTAGTATCACATGCTGTCAGCCGTTTGCCCCCATTCGTTCACCTTCTTGCATCCCATTGCAGCAAGGAAAACCTTGCTTACCAGACACCTGCCGTCAAAAGCAGACTGAACTTGTGGGTAGGAACACATTTCATTCAGTTCTTATTTTAATGGGAACCTACCTAACTTGCACTTCACAGTACAATACATGAACCAAAAAGCAGCTTTGGATACTCCTTCCAGCCCCGCCCCACCCCAAATCCATGTACAGAAGCGAAATGTACTGGCCTTTCTACATCACTTCAACACTGATAGAGTTCCCCACTACACTCAAGGAAAGCAAGTTAGTTTATGAGGTTCAGGGCATACCATGTGGATGGCCAGCCCAAGGCATTTTGCTGCCTGATGGAAAGGGCAAGATGGCGTCCACACCCACCGCATTCTATATGTAGAAGATGATTGGACTGTTGACTCTTTGTCTGACACCAGCAATATGATGGTTTCCTCCAATGCACCTGAGGGCATGACCCACATAACTCTGCTATTCAAGGGTGGCTAAGGAGAAAAGGCAGAATAGGGTAGGGCTGCCAGCCACTGCTGCCTCCCAGAATTTGCTACCTAAGGCAGTTGCCTCATTCAGGATCATGGTAGTGCTGTGTGGCATGCAGTACTCTGTCTTCTAATAGAATGGAGAGGTTGGTAGGTTCAGGAGAAATGGCTGGGAACCATCGCAGCTTTTTACTTTCGTTCTTTGTTTGTTTTTGTTTGTTATCACCAAAATACAGACTCCTAGGTGCTTGTACAGTCAGATTTGGAATGCAGGCCTTTCTGTTATGCTTTGCTAAATGAATACACAGTGCAAGCTGACATAGATATGGACCAGCTTCTTTTTCTTCTTTTTGTCATGTGTTGAAGCAGCATCCTCTACTATCAAGAAGTGAGTCTTTTCAGAAATTCACTGACTGTCACAGAGGCCTGATATTCCAGGGAGGCCATTTGAATCCCCTGTGGGGAACCTCCTTATGCGCCTCTGTAGGAACTCATTTGCACTTCAAATTTGATCGATTCCAGCAAGACATCAAGTTCATTCTTGAAATTTAATTGAGAATCGGGGAGTGGGGGTGGAATCAGGCTTCCCTCCTGAGGGATTATTGCCTGTATCACCTAGTTTCTGAGTGTGGGTTGTTTAAATTCACTTGGATTATCCCTGATGGTGGAATTTAAATTGCTATTATACTCTCAGAGAAGGAGTCATTTCAACGGGGGCACTGATGGTACGAATGAAATACTGTGTGTCTGGATATATATATATATATATATATATTTAAAGTGTGCTTTTCATTTCATTTGAAGAGGAGGAAGGCTGATGCTCAGACTGTGTGTGTACAGATTTGGGGAAAGAGAGTACAGAGAATCCTTATGAGAGATGGACTGCAACACTTGGGTACAATTTTCCAGTGAAAAATCTCTTATAGGTATTGCTTCCTTGAAGGGTTTTCCTCTTAGTTTTAGCTCATTAATTAAATATTTAAAGTGAGTATAACTCAATATATGAGGGTCTCAGATTTTGCCTCCAAATAATTCATTTCCAAGCCCTAGCAAAACACAGGATAAATCTCCAAAGTTTGTCACACATACAAAGACGGAACGAACAGTATAGCAAAGTACACGAAGACCCCTCTTCTGGCACAGGGGCTGCCATTCAATGGCCCACATGTCTTTACCCAACCATAACACTTCAAGCTTAGTTTAGTATCACAGCTGCTTTGACCTTAAAACTGCTTCAAGTGGCTACACTATGTATAAACTCCAAGATCACTGCCTTTCAATCCAAGGTTATGGATCCATTCCAGAAGCTAAATAGCTGCAGGATCAAAAGGTGGAAAAAATAGAATGTGTTGTGGCATCCTGTTTTCCCAAGCAATTAAGGATCTGATGACACAGTTCCCAGGGAAGGGAACCCATCTTGGTTCAGTAAATATGAGCCAAGGACTAATACAGAGGTATCTAACGACATAGGTCCTATACGAGTATAGTTCGCTTGCGTTGACTGATCATATAATTGTCATTATGGTATCCTCAGCAAAGGCAAGGACCACAAGACATCTTAGCAGCTATAGCATTTGATGATCACTGTATTGTGCAAGAGGCCCAAGCTTCTTTCCTTTTAGAATTAGCCTTAACTGATCTTTTTACCTTCTGTTTTGTCTCCACTGAATCAAATCTTTTTTGGTTACCATGCTTGGTGAGTATTAACAAGCTAGCAAGTACCTGAGAGACAGGAGATAACTAAGAGCAAACAGGACAGGCTTTGGTGAGTCAAGATCTGTAGAGGTCAAAATTCCACAGGAAGGACCTCACTCATGCTGTGTTACGATATGCAAGACCACCGCTTCTGAACAGGAATTTCAAATGTGAAGCAAGTGTTCAAAATTTGTCAATGTGTTCATTCTGTGATGCCAACTGGTAATATCTGAGTGATGGCAGGGCATATTGATAGGAAGGAAATGAATCTGGACTCTCCTTCCTTCCAGATTTTAAGCAGAGTTTGGATGGCCACCTGTCATGGATGATCTATTTGAGATTCATACAATGCAGCGGGTAGGACTAGATGAGTCGGAGGTCCCTTCCAAATCTACAATTCTATGATTCTAAGTTCAAAGTGCTTTATTACCTAATTTGGCAATCCACCTTGGGTCGAGGGTTTTAAAGAAAGTTGAGATATAAATATGGTGCAATGACAGAGAGAAGGAGAAGAAGTATAAGTTAAAGAGAACAGTCCCAGACTTTTAGAAGACATCTGAAGGCAGCCCTGTTTAAGGAAGCTTTTAATGTTTAACAGGTTATTATATTTTAATATTCTGTTGGAAGCCACCCAGAGTGGCTGGAAAAACCCAGTCAGACAGGCGTGGTATAAATAATAAATTATTATTATTATTATTATTATTATTATTATTATTATTATTATTATGTTAATGTAGCTTATTGGATGGATTACAGCAAAATGGAACATTCAAATCTGTACTGTACTGAGTCCACCCACATGCATAGAAACAGGGGGGCCCTGCATCTCTCCCCCAAGTGTGGGAAAGCAGTTTTGGACAAGTGATTTTGAACAAATAGAAGGAAGAGAAGCGATTAAACAACTCATTCACAGTCCCATCATTGTTCAGCTCCTGATAACGGCCTCTGAGTTTCCTTTTCAGTTAAGAAAAACATAAGCAGGTAAAAGAAACATGCAGCCTTTTATATTGTAACATATAGTTGGAACAGTTAATTCCTCACCTGCCTGGGAGCACTTTTTGTGTGCATACACATGTTCTAATGACCTCGTCTGTTTGATTTTATATTGTGTCAGAGTTAATTGCTGGGCAGGTTGGTGGTTTAAATATATTTTAATACGGATGCTTAATTACATTCTGCTAAATGCTGTCTTGCACTCATGTTGAGACTCCTTTGTGATGAGACGTCTCCCAAAGCCAACTTGGGTGAGTTCTCTCAGTTGCCAAACATTCTACTGTTCATTGGAGAATGCTCTGCCATACATTGATGACCGGCAGCAGTTTTCAGCTTTTTGATAGGCTATTGAGACTGTAATGACCTGAAAGAAATTAAAGGGAAATTACCCTTTGCTCCATGTTTGGTTTATGATGGACTATTTTAATTTTAAAAAGCATGCATTGTTTGACCAGGATTCCACACAGGATATGCAGAATGATTGTTTCAAATTAATAAGCTTAGCCCTTCATTTGAAAAAAGGTAAATGTTAAAGAGGAACAAGAGGATGCATAAAGAAAATAGACAAGACTTCTCCTTTAACCATTTCCCCCCAGCTCCAAGCCAACTTGATTACATGCTAATTCGTTATTGAATTATAACCTCTTTTAGATAGTCTGTGGATAGGTTTTTCCCTTTCCAATCCAATGGACAAGCAAAGAGTAGCTATTCGCCCCACCCATGGGTTGTAATGACCTTAAAGCCCTTGGTAAGTTTGGTATTACCATGCAGAGAGAAATATACCAAGACTACTCGTTTTATTATATTTATCACTGTAAATCAGGCATAGGCAAACTCTGGCCCGCCAGATGTTTGGGACTACAATTCCCATCATCCCTAGCTAACAGGACCAGTGGTCAGGGATGATGGGAATTGTAGTCCCAAACATCTGGAGAGCCGGAGTTTGCCTATGCCTGCTGTAAATGTTACATCTGGCAGTGATCCAGCCTTACGCTGTCACTCAAGACACTCTCAAATCTGCTGACGGGACAAGAAAGAATTTCACATTCTCCTCCTGACAACCAAATCAAAGTATGATCTGGGTATTGTCAGCATACAATAATTTAGTGCTGCGGATAATGTTCTCTTTGATGCCGAGAAAGAACGGTAAAACAAAAACGACTGAAATACTTCTCTTGTTTTCAGAAGAGAGACTTCTTCTGTAGTGAGGAAATTGCTAAGATCATTATTACCGTTTTGAACATGTGTTTTTTGACATTCGAGAAGGTGTGGAAGATCTATTGAAAACATAATAATTTAATGAAAAAATAATACAGGCCCAGATTTAAGGTTGTGTAATTCTGCGGAACAGTACAGTCATATCTCGGGTTACGAACACTGCAGGTTGCATGTTTTTGGGTTGCAGACTGCGCCAAACCTGGAAGTACTAGAACTGGTTACTTCCAGGTTTCGGCGCTCATGCATGCGCAGAAGCACAAAATGGCGTCACACGCATATGCAGAAGTGCTGAATTGCATCACACGTGTGCGCAGACGCAGCACTTCAGGCTGTGAACGCTGTGGATTGCGAATGTGCCTCCCGCACAGATCACGTTCACAACCAGAGGTATGTCTGTATTGGAGAACTGGGGGAATACTGCACGAGGGTGCTGCAGAATGCCTTGGAATTCTAATGTTTACCTATAGAAATATAGCAATTAGTGCCAGCTGGACAACTGTAACAGCCCTGCCATTGTGACCAGCTATCTCAATGACTCATTGTCCAGCTGGCACTAATTGCTCTATCTCTTTGGCCTTGGTTGAACCTATTTGGATCAGGTGTTTGGGTAGATATCCCTGTCCTCTTCTGGGTAACATATATTGACACTCATTTTGTAGTGTATGGACACTTGCATGCATGTATCAAGGTGCAGGCAAACTGGATGGTATTCAACTAAATAGAGATGTTCATTAATTTCA
Organism: Podarcis tiliguerta; assembly: GCF_965153285.1. Classification (NCBI taxonomy): domain Eukaryota; kingdom Metazoa; phylum Chordata; class Lepidosauria; order Squamata; family Lacertidae; genus Podarcis; species Podarcis tiliguerta. Next base: position 17,703,144 of record NC_139538.1, on the reverse strand, counting down.
GTTGATATACTCTCAGTAGAACTAAATTGAATACCATCTACTGTGTACTGTGATTGTTCTGCTCTGAGTCTGAAACCCTGATGCAAAAAAGCAAAGCTTTTGTTTCGGCAAAGAATAAGGGATCCTGAAACACTTATTGTGTATCTTGCAAGAAACTAATTGCAGTGCCTTAGCCTGCTTTAATTGCTATGGTAATTTAAATGACTTGTGCATTTTGCTGTAATTATAGTGTCATTCAGGCCACAAACCTTGCGGAAGCAAAAAATAAATATTGCCTTGTTGGTAAAGTTGTTCAGCCTATTATGCCAGCGATAGCGTTAAGAGACCAACAGGGGTTCATCAATTTAGTCCCCATTTAAGCAAATTATTTAGGATTATTTTTGTTCTATTTATGTTGAATAATTCACAGGAAATAATCAAAGTAGTGCTTACTGAAGTCTGCTTTACATATTCTTCTCCTCCTCTCCATCCCGTAAGCGTCTAAAGACAAGTGTCAGTACAGTCAAGCAGCATAGCAGCACCCCTCAGAAGGATTAGACCAATTTCTACCTCATTGTGCGCATTCTAGTAGTTTATTGCAGTTTATCGGCAATTGCAAGTGACACTATGATGAGTAGTTGCTTGGCACTGTGTGGATTAGTAAATTGGTCAGCAGTAGTAAGGAGAATTATGATGTGCATTACTTAAAATGGATTTATGCAAATGTTCCATGTGGCTTTAAATGGAATCTACGCTAAGTACTAAATGGGGTGGTTGCATGGAGCTAGCAGATGAATAATTTAGAAAATCTTATCCTTACGACATGTACATATCCATGATCCTGAATATGTGGCATCACTTTCTGGCGAGGCATACTTTTTTTAGGTAATAATGGAAGAATGGGATCTAATAGAATTAGGGGACTCTCCTAAGGCAAGATCTGATAGAATGAGCAGCTTAGGATGCAGCTGATCTTTGGCTCAGCTGACTGATTCTTGGCTCAGCTATGCTCAGCCAGCAATAACTTTGTTCGGTACAACCAAGTGGCTGTGGTTTCAGAGTTTGTCCAATGCTTATAAAGGTAAAGGGACCCCTGACTGTTACGTCTAGTCGAGGACGACTCTGGGGTTGCGGCGCTCATCTTGCTTTACTGGCCGAGGAAGCCGGCGTTTGTCCACAGACAGTTTCCAGGTCATGTAGCCAGCATAACTAAGCTACTTCTGGTAAACCAGAGCAGCGCACGGAAACGCCGTTTACCTTCCCGCTGGAGCGGTACCTATTTATCTACTTGCACTTTGATGTGCTTTCAAACTGCTAGGTGGGCAGCAGCTGGGACAGTGCAACGGGAGCTCACCCCATCGTGGGGATTCAAACTGCTGACCTTCTGATCGGCAAGCCCTAGGCTCTGTGGTTAAGACCACAGCGCCACCCGCGTCCTATCCAATGTTTATACGCTCTCACAAAATAATAATAATAATAATAATAATAATAATAATAATAATAATAATAATAATAATAATTTTATTATTTATACCCCGCCCATCTGGCTGGGTCTCCCCAGCCACTTTGGGCAGCCTCCAGCACATATAATAAACATAATAAACTGCCATACCATAAAAACTGCCTCCAGGTGTCTTCTAAAAATTGTGTAGTTTTTTTATCTCCTTGGCATCTGATGGGAGAGTGGTTCACAGGGTGGGCGCCACTGTCAAGAAGGCCCTGTTCCTGGTTCCCTGTAACTTCACTTCTTACAGTGAGGGATCCACCAGAAGACCCTCAAAGGTGGACCTCAGTGTCTGGGCTGAATAATGGGGGTGGAGACTCTCCTTTAGGTATACTGGGCTGAGGCTGTTTAGGGCTTTAAAGGTCACAACCAACCCTTTGAACTGTGCTCAGAAAAGAACTTGAAAATATGGTGAAATTAAAACTAGGTTGCACTGAAACCCCTTTTGTGCTTGAAAACATTGAAGTGATTCCATCCACTCATGCACAGACCTAGAATTCTTCAACTCAGGTAAGAAACCATCTGTTGGGAAGTTTGTTTTCCTTAATCTCTGCATATGGTGCCATTTCAGTTCTAATGCCATTCTCAATTTTAATCAGTTACCGGATTTGTCTCTTTTGCTCAGTCGAGCAGCCTTATGGCTATTGGATAATGGTTAGAAGAATGCAAAGAGTAAAGGAAGCCATGGTGGCTCATAAGAAAAACACCAAAATCCATATTATTGTAAGACCTTTATTAGGCCAACCAAAAATGTGTGCAAACTTTTGAGTTCTGCAAAACTCTTCATCAGGCTACATGATAAATGGGGCAAGGCTGGCAATGGAGAGGAGGGCACAAAAAAAAGTGAAACAGTGAAATGTGCATCTGGTCACACCTTTAAGATGGAATGAGGGAGGAGGTAGCAGACATGGAAATGGGGTTCTTTAGGTGCTCTGCAGGTTTTGGGTTGCACCCAGAGCTGCTAGGAAGACAAAACTGCTTCTGAGAGCCATCGCTCCGTGGTAGAGCATCTGCTTTTCATGCAGAAGGTCCCAGGTTCAATCCCCAGGAGCTCTGGGGAAGTCCTGAAGAGCTACTGCCCAACAGAGTAGAACATACTGAGTTAGTTGGGCCAATGGTCTGACTCAGGAGAGGGCAGCTTCCCATGAAAATACAGTGGTTTAGGCCCCATATATGAAAATACAAAATCCAGCTGTTACTCGGGAGAATGCAACAGCAATCTTTTTTTTTAAAAAAAAATATCTGGAAATTAAATGTGCCATGTTGATAATGGTCCTGGTAGTAGCTGCAACCTGGAAACAAAAATCAAGATCTTCATAAGACAAATCCCCTGTGCTTTTGAAGCTTAAATAAAATAATATAATAATAGGCACAGTCCACAGGGAGCATAACCTGAGCAAACCATGAGTTTCTGCAGCTGCCATTCATTGCCCTGGAACTTTTGCAACTGTTCTGTTGGGTTGCTTCCCTGTTGGGTTGATTCACCATCGGGAATCATTGTAGAGCCAGAATTCTTCTTGGTATTGTTGCTCCACTGATGGGAGCAGGTATTTCGCTGCAGGATAGTGCATCCACCTCTGAAATGAAGATTCCCATCTTCATGATGAAATGGTAGGTCCCAGAATTATCTCCTTGATTCATTCCTTATCTTCTGCCTTGCCTTGATTGATCTGTAAACTGCTTTGGGCAGCTTTTTCTGGCTGAAGAGAGAGAGGAAATATTTAAATGAATAATAATAAATAACCAAACTTTTTGTTTTTTTTTAAGGATGAAATTACAGTTCTAGAAGTCAGCACCCCTCCCAGGCCTTAGTGCTTCCGAATGATGCAGTGATTGCATCCACTCATACTGAGACCTTGAATAAAAAGGTAAAGGGACCCTTGACCATTACCAGAGTCATGACCGACTCTGGGGTTGCGGCGCTCATCTCGCTTTACCGGCCAAGGGAGCCGGCGTACAGCTTCCGGGTCATGTGGCCAGCATGACTAAGCTGCTTCTGGTGAACCAGAGCAGTGCACGGAAATGCAGTTTTCCTTTCTGCCAGTGGTACCTATTCATCTACTTGCACTTTGACGTGCTTTCGAACTGCTAAGTTGGCAGGAGCAGGGACCGAGCAACAGGAGCTCACCCCATCACGGGGATTCGAACCGCCGACCTTCTGATCAGCAAGTCCTAGGCTCTGTGGTTTAACCCACAGCCCCACCTGCGTCCTGAGACCTTGAATACGTCCACTAAATTTAGAAAATAACCTTGAATCAAGCTATCTTCAGTTCTCAAGGAATCTGTCTTCCCTAGTGCCTCTCCACACTTTGGCTTAATATGGATGGTGAATCCTTGTGCCTTTTTGTCCGCATGGGTTTCTCCAACTACTGCTGTCCCACACTTTCTGCTTCTAAATTAAGAGATTCCCTGTGCTATTGATACAGCTCTCCAATTTGTATTTTCAAAGCATGCAAACCTCTGGATTTAGGGAGGAGAAATTGTGGAACAGCGATATCTGGAAGAGAAGAATACATGAATGAGGGGAATTTAAGGAGACAGAAGGGATTCACAACCCATATTAAGCTGAGGTATGGATAGGCCCTTAATCTCCACATAAGGTCACTTAGGATGCTGTTTCCTTTCACCATCTGAGTACCATCCTTCAGACTTTTCCCACTTCTGACTCTGTTCTGAGTTGTTTTGATTCATGGCAATGAAATGAAGCATTAATTCTGTGGTCTGCAAGATTCATTTTGGTGCCCTTTCTTAAACAACTGATGCCATTGCTGGGATGTTGGTGTATGCAAATTTAACAACGTCATCATTTTTAACTGAAAGTTGCTTTGATTACATTTTGTAGAAAAGCCACACACAAAATATTACATGTGAATGAGTACATATTGATTCTTGAACTGACAGGCAGTCTGGTCCAGTGCATAGAAAGCTTGCGTCAGATTCAAATCCGTCTTCAGCCAAAAGGCCATGGGGTATCCTTGGACAAGTTGCTGTCTCTCAACCTCAGGTGCGTTATCTGTAAAAACAGGAATTATTATTGCTTTACAGCAGTGATAGGCAACGTTTTCCCTGTGGGTGCATCCCGCTCCCAAAGTTCATTGCCAACTATGCATAGATGTAATGCAACTGCTGGGGTTGGAATCAGGAATTCATGGCTATGTCTCAGGTGCTGAGCCAAGAAGGCAAAATGTTGGAGCAGATCCCTAGACCAGGGATCACTGGCACGGGACCTACCTGCCAGTGACTCCTAATGTGTTTGCAAAAGGTCTCAGGAAATATTCCCTCAAAATTATACAATAGATGAGGAACTGCTTACTCTTCTAATTTGCACCAGCTCAGCATCTCTTACACTGAATGCATATCACAGGAGCATGCCGATCAATAATCACATAGTCCAAAATTGGAGTTAGTTGACTCCACAGTCATACCTCGGGTTGAATGTGCTTCAGGTTGAGTGCTTTTGGGTTGTGCTTCGTGGCAACCCGGAAGTAATGGAGCGCGTTACTTCTGAGTTTTGCTGCTCGCGCATGCACAGACGCTCAAAATGACGTCATGCGCACGTGCGGAAGTGGCAAAACACGTCTTACGTTCTATTCAGGATGCGAACGGGGCTCCGGAACGGATCCCGTTCACATCCCAATGTACTCCTGTATTAGCAAAAACACAATCTGCACAGACTTGGTTGAGTGCCAGGCCTAATGAGCTCACTCCTGGTGGTCTTACTCTATGAAAATCAGTTTCTGAGACTGAAAGCCTCCACGTCCTCACAGCCATCTAAGTTCCCTCCTCTCCAGGGCTTTTTCCAAGCAGTCAGAGACTGTGCCTGGAGGGGAGCTTGTTGCAGCAGAAGAGGGAAACACCTGTGACTCTTCACCAGCCTGACTTATCTCTGCCTCTTGGGCTCCCTCATCCCAATCCTGCTTCAGCTTCTGCCTCTGATTCTAGACTTCTCTCTGCCACCAGCTTTCCCAGCTCACCCTGTTACTTCTTCAGCTTCTGACACCTCCTCTTCCTGGTCTCCTCTTCTCCCTCTGACCATTCATCATTGTCCCACCACCACTCCCCGGGCTCTGGGGTGGTTCTCCAGCTGGTTCCTCCACCGTTCTTCTGCATGCAGCCATTCCATGACAACATGGCACATATCACTGGATGCCAGGAATGGACACCCACCTTCCCATCTGTTCTGAACAGAAGAGAGATACCAAGAGGGTCTCTCTGTAAGTGAGTATAGGGATGGTTTATGTAGGTCTGTTTTTCCCATATTTATGAGATGGCTTATGGGGAGAGGGCATTCCCAAACCATTTTGTGCTATTATATCTATTTCTTCTCTTTTATTTGCATCAGCCATGATGCCACACACATTATGTCACAGTAGCTATTTTCTGACATGCCAACCCTCCTTGGTAACTATTTGATGTTGTGCCATGGCATTCTGAGAAAGTTCCACATGTGCCCACTGGCTCAAAAAAGCTTGGTGACCCCTGCCCTTGGCAGTAAAAGATCTTTAGATACAGTGGTGAATTGTCTCTCCCAGGCTGGCCATTGACTCCACAAGAAGACTATAAATCCCAGTGTTGTACCAACATCTGTCCTCCAGCTTTTTGGAAGTATTTGTCTCCTAGGAAAGAAGTTTCCATTTTTCTGCCTCTTTCTCAGGGTTCTTTAGAATTTCTTTAGAATTCTGGAGGGTGGAGACAGGGAAGAAATTGGTTCGCTTGGCATTGGAATGTGATCTTCCCCGATTTGCAATTCCTGAACCAATAAGCCAACCAAAACACAGCTCTCCTGAAAAATTCGCACTTCTCCAAATTTTGTGATGCAGTTCTCTAACCCACAAGTGTGCACCAAAATGCATATATGAGTGAAAATAGCATATAAAACATTATATCAGAGAAAATTGCTTGCAAAAAAGGTGTATAGTAGGCCATGTTGCAAACAAAATTGCATATGTTAGGAAGAATGTGTGCAACATTTCATGCTGTTTTAAAGAAAAAAATGCAATGTGAAAATGCGACAAAGCAAACTTAAGATTGAGAAACTGATAGAACTTAAAACTGTCAATCCTATGCTTACTTAACTTGCTTCTGAGTAGACTGTAGTGTGGGATTTTAGTGTAAAGTTATTTCCATACAACAGAAACCAAAATTGCACAGCATGCAACAAACACACACGGCATTTTGCTTCTTGTCCTTTTGATGGCCGTAATACAGGTGTGCAGAAATGGCCTCTCAAAATTCTCCCCCCTGTTTGTGGGCAAAGAAATTGGAAATAGCTTTTCCACTGAGTTTCTCCAGTGTAGAGGACAGGAGAGAAATTCTCCAGCAGTTTCTCAGGGGTGGATCTCATCATTAGCAGAGGTATGCCTGGCCTGATCACTAACTTCTTTCCTTCTTTCTTTGATACCCCAGGCCATGCCCAAGACCTACACCAATTCTCAGCCATTTTATGAATGGGGGGCAAGTAGCAGTGTCAGCCCCCACAAACAATGATGGAGAATATTCAGTGAATATTCAATGCCTCAAGGACTGCCTTACCCTACATGAACCAACCTGGGTCCTTCTCCATGTGTCTCCTCAGGGGGTGGGTGGAGGGGGGCGGCAGCATACCTGGCCCTATCACTATTTGTTTTTAGGCAACAATCAAAATCATTTTTCTTCAGCAGGCCTTTGGACCTTAATTTTCTTGTTATCTTTTAGTGGGGTGGGATTTTAGTGGGCTGTGGACCAGTGGTGGAGCTTCATGCTCAGGCACCGGGGGGCGGAGAGCAGGTGGGGACCTGTCCTGGGGGCATGATATGCTGCCCGCAGGGGCATGGTGTGAGGCCTGGGGGCGGGCACACCGCCTGCAGGAGCGTGGCGCCCAGCGTGGGCGGGGAGGCAGCCACAATGGCATCCCACTGGGATCACACTGCTGGGGGCGGTGTGCTCCTCTCGCACTCCTCTTCCTCCGCCAGTGCTGTGGACCTGTCTTTTATCCATATTTTCAGTGAGTGGTTTCAGATGTTATTAACTCTTGTTTTTACACTTGCTTTTAATATTTGGTTTTGTAAGTGTGGGGAGACAAGAAAGAGCTTTTAAAGAAATGTCTTCAGAAAGTTACCGTATTTTTCGCTCTATAAGACGCACCAGACCACAAGACGCATCTAGTTTTTGGAGGAGGAAAACAAGAAAAAAAATATTCTGAATCTCAGAAGCCAGAACAGCAAGAGGGATCGCTACGCAGTGACAGCAGCAATCCCTCTTGCTGTTCTGGCTTCTGGGATAGTTGCGCAGCCTGCATTTGCTCCATAAGACGCACACACATTTCCCCTTACTTTTTAGGAGGGAAAAAGTGAGTCTTATAGAGCAAAAAATACGGTATCTTCTGAGAAATTGCAGCCCACAGCACAGAAAAGTGTTGATAATGTGATTGATGGCAGTGCTTCCAAACAACCAGCAGTTTTACACTGTGGAGGTGGTTTCCACATTACATCTATCTATGTATCTATTGGATTCATACCGGTTGTCCTTCAGTCTGCTCATCCCCCATGATTCACTTTTCAAAATGCAGGTCAGCCAGCTCAGAGTTAGTGCTGTGACATCATAAAATAGAGACCTGTGCATCAACATGCAGTTATGGTGTCCTCGTTTCATAGGATAACATAGGCCATGTCGATATGGATTGTTCCTGGCTGTGTGACAGCGCCCTTAAAAAACCGCTTTTCTTCCTTCCTTTCTTCTTTGGCAAGATTCCCCACCCAAAAGTGAGGAAGGTGAAGAATACGATTTGCTCCCTTGTTGCCAACAGGTTTAAGAATAATCAGCAGATGGTTTCTGAGTGAATAATCCAACTGGAATAATGTCAACACCACTATTGAATTTGCTCCTCTATTGGATTATTCTCAAGATAAACTACAACTTGAGCTCATTAGGTACATGAATTTCAATCCCCCTCCAAGTCGAGTGATGCATCGAGGAGAGAACAAATTAAAAGAAATGTGGCCAGCAGTGGAAAAGGATTTGTAGAAATGGCTTCTAAGAAGCTCTTAAATATTAAATGTTATGTTTAAATGTTACCAGCATGCATATAAAGCAATAGGTCTGTTGGCACTGGGAATGTTTGTGGAGTGGTCTTAATAATTTAAGCAAAAGATGTGCTCCTTTTTTCTTAGACCGGGTGCAGGCAATCCGTCCCCTCCCCCTGTTAAGGCCTTCATTCCCTTGGAAGTAATCTGTTAGGGGCCACATGCTAGTAATAGGTGGGGCCAGATACAAAAGTGGGTGGGGCTACCACATTTAACTCCTTCTTTCTGAGACCTCTCTTTCTGCTCTTTCTCCTCTCCCACTGGGCTGCTAGGCGAGGAACAAATCACTTTCGCCAGAGCTCAGAACTGGCTTTTCAAATTGGGCCAAGGGCCATGTGACATTAGCCCAGCAAATTGCCCATTTCTATCTACTACAAACATCCATTCTTTTTTCATAAATGTTCTGCTATGCATTTTGTGTAGGCAGACAGTCCTACATGCAAAACAAGGGAAGTGTCTATTTTGTAACGCTATAGTTTTGCAAAGGCATGCAACATTTTTGTAGGGTTTTGTTTTGTTTTTCTTTTTTTAATGGTTTAATGAGACAGTGTGGCTGGAGGGTTATTGATCTGCACACAGGAGTAAATTCTCCAAAGGGAGAGATGGGGCAATTGTTCATCTGGTCACAGGGACCCAGTGAGGTAGAGGTAATTTATCTGCAACACAATGGAAACATAATGGAAGCTGGCATGATAGATCATGTGGTTGTGCTGGATGTGGACATCCAAAACTTTTGCAACATATTGTTTGATCCTGTTCAAGACATTGCCCAGCTGTGGATGGACAAATTTATTGTTTACACAATGGCTACAATTTCCCTTTTCCAATGGGCATGCAAGTAAATCAAGCCATTCAGTTGTGTGTACTCAGTTCTCAAGCCCTCTTTAGCAGTTGGTTTCTTAATAGCTGAGAAGGTAGCAGGTCCCAATACCTCCTAATGGATAGATTCAAGATTAACAGTCATTCCTATGGACATCCTCTCAGAAGTAAGTCCTATTGAATTCAATGGGACATCATAACTTTAAATCACCCCCAAAGAATTGTGGGAACTGCAGTTTACCTCCTTCATAGCTACAGCACCCTTAAGAAACTCCATTTCCCAGGAGCCTGAGTGTGTGTGTGTGTGTGTGCATGCGTGTGTGCATGCTTTAAATGTGATTTAAAGGCATGGTTTGTATTTAGCCTTATTCCCAGGTATGCATACATAGAATTGCAGCCTAAAAAGACGTCCACAAAAGCATTGCATTTCAAAATCGTAAGTTCCATTCAATTTTAAATTTATTATCTATAAAAATTGGGCATAGAAATGTGTTCACACGCAGTATGAAAAACAGAGTTGGTTGGGTGAATAACCTGCTAGAATCTGGCCTCTAATTGTAACGGTTGTCAAGCTGGCAGTTAATTTCTTTCCTTTTCTGACAATATAAAATCCTTCTTTTCACAAGGGAATATTAATGCTCAGAATTCTCTAGTGATGGCCATTAGCCTAAATGGCTTCTTTAAAAAGGAATGGACAAATTAATTGCAGACAGGTCTATTTCTGGCCACGATAAATGAACTGAGCACCCATAGTTCTGAGGCAGTATATTTTTGAATAGCATATTCTGGAGAAAACAAAACTGGATGACAGTTAGCTTCATAACCTCTTCCCCACCCCACCACCTTTTGGGGAAGGCCTATGGCTCAGTAGCTATGTACCCAAGAGATCCCAGGTTCAGTCCATGGTATCTCCAGGGTGAGGGGGAGGCCCTTCTCTGAAATTCCAGAAAGGCACTGTTATTGAATGTAGGCAGGGTACAAGACTACAGTTCCCATCACCACTGATAATTGACTATGCTAGCTAGGGCTGGTGGAGGTTGGAGGCCTGAAATATCCACCTCTGGTATTGACAATATTCAGCTAGAGGGACCAATGGTTTTACTCTGTAAAAAGCAGCTTCATGTGTTCCTAGTGGAACATGGATTCAGTCTGAAGAGGTAAGTGTAGGCTTTGCTTTAACTCAGTGGCATAGAGTGGGTTGCCAGTGCCCAGGGCAACGTAAGTGTTGCACCTATCAAGGCACGTGTTGCGCACCCTAACCAGCACCTCCATGTGGCGTTGCTGCTGCTGCCAGATGGAGCTGCAGAGCACCGGCAGGAGATATATGTGTGCCTCCTCAGGTTAGGGTGCCACTACCGCCACTGCCGTGAATCTCGCCATCTGCCCATCTCCCCTGCCATCAAGGGATGCTGTGCTGCTGAGAGATACAGGAGCCCATCCTCTCTCTGCTCCTGTTTGGCATGTTGCTCAGGTGCGGGATGGAGAGCACCCCTGGTTGGGGTGGCAGCTGCAGAGTTGTGCCCCTCAAAAATTTTGTGCTCAGGGAGATCGCCCTGGAAGGTACACCTCTGCTTTAACCTATTTTAAAAAGGAAGTTATGGTGGCATTTTAATTCGGCTGTTTTCATTTTCATTTCATTTTTTAAATAAAAAACACACACGCTGAAAATGTTTTCCGTCCCTCACTGAGCTTTATCTACTCACCTTACATAATCATGATGCATCTGATAATAAAATACCTTAATAATGTACTGAAAATATGAGATACTAGATAAATACAACATTTCCCAGATTAATTGTGTTTGTGAGCATGTGTGCATGTGTGGGCGTGTTATAAAAAATAAACCCAAAACTCAGTGAAAGGTTTGCTTGCCACTGTGTATGCTATCTGCTTTCAGCATATTCTCCACATAAGAAGTCTGACATTTATAGGAAAATGGCCTATATTTTTCTTGAAAATACCACATGTGCTAAATATCACATTTAAGCACAAAGCAAAAGGCAGCTGTTTGCGAACAGAGAAATCGGAAGAGACCTTAGGTGCTTCTGTTAACACCGAAGTCTTTTTTGCTCATTCAACCCTCAACCCCTTTCACAGTTTGATACTTGCTTTACACTTGCCATTTATAATTTACAAGAAGAGAAGGGGAGGGGGGATTCAGTTTATCTAAGTGAATCCGAAGCTTAAGATACTGCCCCGAGAAAATGTCACAGAATGGGATTTATTGCTCGTCTCTTGTTCAACAAATCATAGAATCACGGAAATGTAAAGTTGGAAGGGGACCCAGGGGTCATCTAGTCCAACCCCCTGCAATGCAGGAATCTCAACTAAAGCATCCATGGCAGATGACCATCCAATGGGCTCTGTTTCAACTCTGGGCATCTCCAGGTAAGGCTGGGAATGTTCCCGGTTTGAAATCTTGGAAAGTCACTGCTAGTCAGTGTAGATAAGACTGAGCTAGCTGGATCAATTCAGGATAAGGTAGCTTCATATATCTCCCTGAAAGGTCATTTTTGGATGCTGCAAAAAAGACCCATGCAAAGAGTACATTTGGTTAAAAATGGAAATGGACCACTGTAGCTCATGTAAAACTGAGGATGCTGGTCTGTATCAAGACAGCTCAAGAGAATCTATGCTGATCAACTCCAGGCAGCATAGCCAATTGTCAAGGATGATGGGAGTTGTAGTCCAAAACAGTACCCAGTTTGGGAAGGCTGATATGAGTGCTCTGGCAATAGGGGGAAATTTTTTTAAAGGAATTTTGAAGAAAGACATTTGCAGCTTCAGCTAGGAAGCTGGAGAGCTAAATCCCATGAATGAATAGTTTGGAGAAGCCTGACAATGCTTCATTTGATCTCTTAACTGTGACCATTTTTAGCTAGGATAGATTAGAAGGAACCAGTGTGCCTCTAAGGCAGAGTCAGTTTTAGGGCGGTTTTAGTGCAGCTGCACTGGGTGCCATTCTGCAGGGGGCACCAAAGCAATGCTGTAGAATGTGTGGTTGGGCATCAAATTTTAGCATCACACAGGGCGCCACTGAAATTTAGGAGCCCAATGTCTGCCACTGTCATAGGAGCCATGTTGGAGCCTAGGAGAAGGATGGAGACCATCATAAGGGCCACTGGTACACAAGAGGAGGTTTGTAGTCTGAGTCCTCAGCAGAACCTGAAGAGTTTGGATTTGATATCCTGCTTTATCATTACCCTAAGGAGTCTCAAAGTGGCTAACAATCTCTTTTCCCTTCCTCCCCCACAACAAGCACTCTGTGAGGTGAGTGAGGCTGAGAAACTTCAGAGAAGTGTGACTAGCCCAAGGTCACCCAGCAGCTGCATGTGGAGGAGTGGGGATGTGAACCCAGTTCATCAGATTACGAGTCCACTGCTCCTAAACACTACACCTTCAGTTGCAGAACTCTCCTGTCTTTCCCCACTCAGGATATTTGATTTAAGAATTATATGCTGCTGCTTCAGCTAGGGATATGGGAGGATTTATTTATTTATTTTGTCCACTTTTCACAGAAGACCAAGCTGATCCAACCCTCCTGAACTTGCTTGCAGGTCAGAACACAGCTCCCAGTTGGACTGAGCACTTCTGAAGATTTTTAAATGCTGTTTTTGGTACATGCAAAATACTTGTTTGATGTAAGAGATGCATTCAAAATGCATGTTTTATGGATGTAATATGGATGAAAAACGTCGGAAAGTGCCTATTTTTTATAAAGAAGAGCATGCAAAATGCATATGGTTTAAAGGCAGATTTCCCATCTGTTCTTTGGAAAAAAAAATCCATCCAAAATGAGATGGAGCAGACTTATGACTGAAACAGAAAAGGGCTTTGTCCACCTTTTTTCAGCATGCATCTTTCTGTACAGTATTGGCTTGAAAATAAAAACACAACACACTCCAAAGCAGCATGAAATAATGCACTAAACATTAAAATGCTGGGAGAATTAAAAAAAAAGGCCTGTTTGCAGAAAGATATTGAAGTAGGCATAGACAAGTCTCTCTAGGGAGAGCATTCTGTAGGCAGAGTGTCAAAACTGAGAAGACCTTTTCTGCTGTCTCCACCTTCTTCACTACATCTGCTGAGGGCACCCAAAGGAAGATCTGGGATAGGGATGGAGCCCACATTCTGGAGCGAATGTGCTTGTTCTGCAGCACCTGAAATAATGTGTGCTGCCCGAGATCTACCTTCTTGGTGGATTCTTCTCTGAGATGGTCCAAAGGGCTGCATGGGAACTTACACTTTTAAAACAATATTTCACTACTTAGGGGAGCTCTGAAATGGGACTGAGAATGTCCTCGTGAGGAAGGATACATGATGAGGTATCATCTTTCACAAGAATTTTGAATGGGGGCAAAGATGGTAGCAATGTTAGAACAAATTTCAAAAGCAGTCCACATGCAGGATAGTGCAGTAAGCCAATCTGGAGCTCGCCAGGGGACGGATAAAGATGGTCAGGATATTTCTGATTATATGAATGAGTGATGGTCCCTATGTACAGCTGGTAACATTTTTCTGGAAGCTACCCAGGGTGGCTGGGACAACCCAGTCAAGATGGGTGGCATATAAATAATAAAATTACTCTTCTTCTTCTTCTTCTTGAGGGAAGGGTGAAAAAAGCTGGTCAGGGTGGGCTCCCCAAAAAGGGATGGCCCAGTACATTTTGCTGCCTTGGGTGAAGGGCAAGAGATCGACTTGCCCATTCCATGTACACAAGCCAAACGTGTCACTCCAACTTCATAGTTTGTGATGGAACAGCATCCTTGGCTATACTTAAGGGCAGCAGGCTAGCTTAGAGGAAGCAGGGCACAGAGAGCTCTGCCCACTATTTGCAACTCAGCATCTGATGCCTTGAGGTGGCTGCCTCACTCTACCAAATTGCCCCTGTCCTAACCACAGCAATAGATGGCAGGCTCCCATCTATTAAAAAGTCTGTTAAAAAGAGTGAGTGCTGTGTGTAGAATCATAGAGCTTTGGTGTGGATGTGCTTTCTTATCCCGATGCAGCAGAATCTGATGTGTAGACCTAATTAACTGGAGCTGATGGACCAAGATGCTTGAACCAAGTCAACATTTGTTACCTGTATGAGCCATGCAGGTCCTGTACATGCTTGAAGGCCCCAGGGATGTAGAGATGGGAATGGTTTAGAGTGGCCATGAGTCCTACTTTAGGAAAGACAGCCCTCTATTTGAAGGCTAAGGGGTGTCTCGTCCAAAATAAAACCATGAGAAAGATGATATATCTCACAAAATGAAGCAGGATCTGTGAAGTTGCCCATCAGCAATTTGCACCTGGACAGCAGACTGAGCAGGTAAACAGAATGAGCTAGTAACTCTATTTCCCACTATGGTGATATGTATTACAGTTATATTTAAATCATGGCCAGCTTTGTACCCAGCATTGCTCAGAAACTCCAAGAAACAAAAAATAAAACACCACACCAGTGCAGTTTTGAGATACTAGTGGTTGAAAGCCTCACAGTTTTGAAAGGTTCTTGATTCAAAATGGCATCCATTAGTATCCAAACATACTCCTTGGTCTCAGGAGCCATCAAGGAAAATGTGGTGACAATATCTTAAGAGATTTAGAAATGCATAGTGATCAAGCAACTTTCCAAAATATATAAGATATCCAATATTAGTCCTAATCAGAACAGACCCAATGAAGTGATGTGATTAACTTAGGCCCATCAATTCAATGGGTCTACTCTGAGTAGGACTTAGTTTGATACAACCACCAGTAGTGAGCAGTTTTGTAAACCGCTTTGAGAGTGCCTTTTTAAACAATCAAGTGGTATGTACATTTTTTGAAATAAATGTAGTCACTATTTTAAATTTGTGCATCTATATAGAAATGTCAATTTTATGCAAACAATGCCCCTTTTCCTCCTGGTGCTGTATTACTTCTTTTTCAGGGGGTGGGGAGTTCAACTGCCAATTGATCGAATGGTCCAAATCCCGGAAAGAAGTGCCATGTCCTTAAACTCTTAATACAAATGATATTTCGGCAAACGCAATGCAAAAACGAAGGGCTCAGTCTCGTTAGGCTCAGAAATAAATTGTGATGTGCTTCTTCTTATAAGGCAAGGTAGCAGTGCAAAATCAAGAAAGAAAGTGATGGTTTAATAACCTTTTATTTTTAATCCTGTGTAAATATTTCTCATCTCACTGATTCATTCCAATTGATTATTTGTTTTTCATCTGGAAGCCTGAAAAAGTTTGGGGGAGAATATAATCCTCTTCTCCCTCTGTGATTTCCCTCCCTGTCTCTCCTTAATAACATTAGAGTTTGCAAATGATGATAGATTGGCTCCAGCATGACAGTTTCATGATGCTCTGGCAACCATGAAATGAAGGCCTGCTTTACTTTATTTTTTAAAGAATCGTGGAAGAGCTTATTTTGTCCTGGTGGCACCTGCCTAGAGAAAACGTTTTCATGCTACAGCATGTGGTCAGATTATGACACTGATTCTCAGTTCAGGGAGAGACGAGCTTAGGTACCTGAGCCACATTGCAATGACCTACTTTTAATCTGACACAAAGCATGTGGAAATTTAGCGAGCAGGAATAATTTCAAGTATGCAGCTTAGGGAGCCGCTTACAGAAGATACAAGTCTGCAGCCGTTTCCTTTGAACCGTTGCTTATTCTAAAATCCCCGTTCCTTCCTCTGAGCTGTCCCATAGGGCTCATTGGATCCATAGTATTTTGTGGGGTTTTTTTTAAAAAAAAAATATACCAGTGACATAAAAAAGGTAAAGGTACCCCTGCCCGTACGGGCCAGTCTTGACAGACTCTAGGGTTGCGCGCCCATCTCACTCAAGAGGCCGGGGGCCAGCGCTGTCCAGAGACACTTCCAGGTCACGTGGCCAGCGTGACATTGCTGCTCTGGCGAGCCAGAGCTGCACACGGAAACGCCATTTACCTTCCCGCTAGTAAGCGGTCCCTATTTATCTACTTGCACCCGGGAGTGCTTTCGAACTGCTAGGTTGGCAGGCGCTGGGACCGAACAATGGGAGCGCACCCCGCCGCGGGGATTCGAACCGCCGACCTTTTGATCAGCAAGCCCTAGGCACTGAGGCTTTTACCCACAGCACCACCCGCGTCCCATACCAGTGACATACCTTTGCTTTAAACACCTTCAATGCTTTCTTTTCAGTCATTCCAGGGGTGGCTGAATTGTGACCCTCCAGACCAGAGCCAATTTTATGCCTGCCAGATGTTTTTGGACCACAACTCCTGACATCATGGAGTTGTAGTACAGCAACAAAGGGAGGGCACCATGTTGGCTAGCTCTATCCCAGATGTTGTTGGACTACAACTTCTATCAGCCCTGACCATTACCCATCAGATATGATGGATGTTGTAGTCCAAAAACATCTGGAGAGGCACAGCTGCCCCAGATTCATTGCATGATTAAGATATGACAGTGTTTAGGAGCTGTTTCACCACAACCCATACGTAGTAGGCATTTACGTTCAACTATTGCCTGCCATTTAAGTCAAAAGCAAAATACCCATCTAAATTTCTCACTGGAATTTCTACATTACCTGGTCATGGATTAGAAGAAGCTGCCTTAAAGGCATTGAAACTATTCGTCCATCTATCCCAGTATTATTTATTGTAGTCTCCTCCGACCTGGTGCCTACCAGGTGTTTGGAATCCAATGCCCATCAAACACAGCCAGCATGGACAATGGTAAAGGATGGTGGGAGTTACAGTCTAATAACTAATAAGGGTTGGAGATAGCTGCTCTACTCTGACTGGTTTTGGCCAAGAATCTTTTGCAGCCCAGTGTGATAATTCCAGAAATGCAACCTGGGACCATTTACCATCCAAGCTCCATCTGAACTAGACATTTGAAGTTGGATCATACCCCTCCACGGGGCCATGTATCTTTCTACGATGCAAGATGTAACGTCTCATCATTTCCACTCATCCTCTCTCCCTGGAGAAATGAAGTGAACCGGTCCCTCCAATTTCTCTGCCCGCAAACAGGGTGGAGAATTTTGAGAGGCTGTTTACGCACAGCTCTGGTGCGAGCAACATCCAGATTACATCAAGGCTCCCTGCATTTGACATTTGGAAAGCATTACAGAACGCTGGTTTTCTGACAAAATACCCTCCCCGCCTCTCTGTCCTGAACTAAGGTGAACTTGCCCTAGTTTTCGCTGGTTGCAAATAGAATTTGGGGGCTGGCCAGGATGTACGCATGTCCCTCAATACCTCCATCCTGATTGCTGTTAACACAAGTGTGGGGCAATGTAGCTTCCTGTGATTATGATTCCCCCCCCCCAACACACTTTTTTGCTGTTTGCTACAAATCATAAGAAGTCCTTAAATATGCTAGCATGCTTGCTATGTTGAATGAGGCAGGTCGGCTTAAATGAGAGCTGCTCCCTTACATAGGAATTAGAGATACTCTATTGGTAAAGTCATCAAAGTCCAGAATTGGAATCTGGCTATTGGAAATAGCCTGGAGAAGAGGAGGTTAAGGGGTGATATGATAGCCATGTTCAAATATATAAAAGGATGTCACATAGAGGAGGGAGAAAGGTTGTTTTCTGCTGCTCCAGAGAAGCGGACACGGAGCAATGGATCCAAACTACAAGAAAGAAGATTCCACCTAAACATTAGGAAGAACTTCCTGACAGTAAGAGCTGTTCGATAGTGGCATTTGCTGCCAAGGAGTGTGGTGGAGTCTCCTTCTTTGGAGGTCTTTAAGCAGAGGCTTGACAACCGTATGTCAGGAGTGCTCTGATGGTGTTTCCTGCTTGGCAGGGGGTTGGACTCGATGGCCCTTGTGGTCTCTTCCAACTCTATGATTCTATGATTCTATGAAATGTGGGCTTTCAAAATTGCAAACTACTTGCTCCACTTGGATCAGAATGTGAATGGGGAAAGAATTCTTGATCTACCAGCCTCTGTCTGTCCTCACTGACTTCTCCATTCCTTCCTGAGCACTAGGACTGAATCTGGAATTTTCCTCCAGAAAACGATTGAGCCACTCTGAGAACACTCCTGGAGGGCTTGCCTATGTCCAGTATGAGTTTGCAGTATACCATGTCATTGCACAGCTGTTAATTTTGGCTGGCAGTACTTCTCCAAGGTCTGAAGCCAGAGATGGGGAACCTCAGACCCTAATCATAATTGTGGCCCTCCAGACCTCTCTGTCTGGCCCTTAGGGCACGTCACCTCCCCATCACACACCCATCCTAAGGCCACACTCCTTTCTATCCTTGCTTTGCCTCATCCCTCCTCTTCTTCCTTGGCTGGAATGTGCCTTGAAGTATGATCATGCTTCCTGCTTGCCTGGAGTAGGGTGTGCAAGTGTGTGTAGAAACTAGCCTAAAGTGCAAAGGTAACATTTGCATTCATTGCCCTGCCCACTTTTGCCTATGACTAGGTTCACTTTTGCCTCTGGTTCTGTCCGCTACTGGTATATGGACCCTGGAAATCTGACCAGCAGGGAAGATGGCCCCCAGGATGAAAAAAATTCCCCACCTATGTCTTGAGCAGAGGTCCTTCCAGGCTGCTACCAGTGATCAGAATTGGAGGTGGTGAGGATGAAATATATGACTTGACCTACATAGGCATTTCTTTTTGATGAGAAGAATTGGTAAGCTATGGAGTTTTGCTATGCAATCCACTTCCAATCCATAGGCATGGAAATCAACACCAGCCAGTTATATTACTTGTGTTGTACCTTTATAAACATGACAAACTGAGCTAAGCGAAATGGATTCATGATTTCTGGTGAACATTTCAACTCTAGTTGACTTATTCATTTACACTGACCTTTGGTCCTCCAGGTGTTACTGAGAGATCCCCCTGATAATGCCTAACTGTTAGACTTGCTGCCTGGACCTGGTAGGAACTGGTGTCAAAAAACATCTGGAGGTCCACAGATAGCCATCCCTGATTTACATAGTGTCCTCATTAGCCCTCAGTGACATTATCACATATCCAAGACTTATTGGCTACATAGCATTGTGACATTATACTGTTTACTGCATGGTCAAAGAGAATTTAGATTACCAAACATTCAAAAAGGAGAGATATAGCAGTCATGGGAGACTTCAAGTACCCCAACATCTGTTGGAACTCAAACTCTGCCAAGAATATAAGGTCCAACCAATTCCTCACTTGCCTCACTGACAATTTCATTTCCCAGAAGGTGGAATAAGCAAAAATGGGATCATCTATCATGGCCCATGTCTTCAGCAACAGGAAGGAACTGATCAACAAAGTGGAAGTACTTGGAACCTAGTATCCTTTGTATTCTATAACCAAAACATGGATGACATTAACGTAAGTCAACATAAAAAGTCAATTCTGTTGAAGACGCTGTCATTGTTTATAAGATGTCTCTAGGTAAAGGGTAAAGGGACCCCTGACCATTAGGTCCAGTCGCAGACGACTCTGGGGTTGTGGCGCTCACCTCCCTTTATTGGCCGAGGGAGCCGACGTACAGCTTCCGGGTCATGTGGCCAGCATGACTAAGCCGCTTCTGGTGAACCAGAGCAGTGCACAGAAATGCCGGAGCGGTACCTATTTATCTACTTGCACTTTGACGTGCTTTTGAACTGCTAGGTTGGCAGGAACAAGGACCAAGCAACAGGAGCTCACCCCATTGCGGGGATTCGAACCGCCGACCTTCTGATTGGCAAGCCCTAGGCTCTGTGGTTTAACCCACAGTGCCATCCGTATCCCAAGATGTCTCCACTTTCAATCATATATGCTGTTATCTCTTGCTTAGCCCTCTTTATATCTGTGAGAGAGCTCATCCTCTCATGTTTCTCCCTCTCTGTGGTAGTTCCTCCTGGATCTGTTATTGGCCCTCTTCTCTGTATATACACTGTCTTTAAGTGACCTTATCATACACCATGGCTTCAGTACCACTTATACACAGATGACACACACCTCTTCCTCTCTACCCTTGAACTGTCTCCTTCCTCCAATACCAAGGAATGTAGTTCCCAAAGAACTGTCACCCTCCCTCCAAAGAACTATTTGCATTTTGGTCATCAGACTCGGTATGCTCAAGACTCTTCATCTTTCCTTATACACGTTCCTTGTCCATTTACACATTACGCTCAACAACTGTACAATCTGTGTGCCTAATAGCTAGCACACAGCAAGTATGGACTCCACCTATGTGTGTACACAACATTATGTATGTAATAGTTGAGCAAAACAAATCATGCAAGCACTTGTATGTGCATCAAGACAGCTTGCACCTGCGTTCAGCGTAACATGTGAACATGCCTAGTGTTACTTTCCAACCTGGGAAATGCTCTCCTACATATTTAGGCCCCATTTTGTTGTACAGCACCATGTACACTAATAGCACAATCATCATCATTGTCATCACATCCTAGAATCATAGGAACAATTCACAGAATTGCCATTTACCAAGTCAGACTATTGTTCCACCTAGTTTGATATTGTTTGCGCTGATGGGCAGTAGCTCTCCAGACTTTCAGACTTTTCACTAATAGTCTCCACAGCTACATAATCGTGTCCTCACTTCAAACTATAATGCTTATATACCCTTCCTTATCACAACAAGCCCTAAAAGCTCCTTATACACAAAGGATCTCATCCTGCATCCTGTTCTCACACTGCCAAATCAGATGCCTATAGGAAGGACAACATCACTCTTCTCACTTGCAATTCTCCGGAACTGGCATCAGCTCTACACCCCTTTATCAGATAGGAGATAAATGTATAACATCCACAACTAGGAGTAGATTATCAGAACACTGCAGCTACCTTTTAAGCACAAAACTTTGGAGGAATCCAAGAATTATGAAAATGAATGAACATTTGGTTGCTTTTTAACTGCCTTCTCCATCTTTGTACAGTCAGCGCACCAAAGGTTTTGGCCTTGAAACATTTGAGATTATTTAGGTCAAATTATGAACTGGGGGAGGGGAGGCAGTTTATTGATTTATCCAGTGTTTTTATCAGACCCTTCACTCAGTGATCTCAAGGTGACCTATATGGTTGGCCGTGTGCATTCTAAACTCAAAGCAACCCTGTGAGGTAGGTGAGGCTAAGAAATGAGATCTGGCTACAGTTTGCACAGCGAGACACATGGCAGGAGTAAATGTGGTCAAAAGTGGGCATGGCCATCCCACACCCTTGCACACATTCTCTCTCATGCATACACATGCACACGCACACAAGAGATATCCATGCAGATTAGCATGCTACCCATCAAATTATCTGATGACTGGGGAGGGGGCAATTTGCACCCAAGGCAAAGCTTTGTTTTTTCTTTGTTTATCATGTTTCCCCAGTATATTTTGCATAATGTTCACATCTTTTGCAAAGCAATTTCCCCTAATATAATGCATTTCTTTTTGTTATTTCCCCAGCATGTGCACAATATATGCACTTTTGTAAACATTAAGGGAAGCATGAGTTTTGAGGGATGCATATTGTATGGTAAAGTTTGCATTATGTAGGCTCACATGAAAAGGTGAACCAAATTTATTTCCACTATTCCTGCATCCATCCCCATCAGGGCACTGAGCTTGGTGGTGCTGTATCTACTTAATTCTGCCGTGGTTGCTGCTGCCCATGTGTGGGGATTGCTCTGGCAGACTTGGCTACAGGGCAAGAAGTTAGCCATCCCTGATCTAGGCAACACAGCACAATGACATGATCAGCCAAACTGAAAAGTGCTATTCTTCTAGAAAAAAAGAGGTGCCGGAACTGACCATGAACACCTCCCTTGTTCTCTTAGAATGGCAATGGCACCCACCTGAGAGATGCCAGAACTGAGTTTCAGGGAGTTCCTGCTCAAAAAAGGGAAAGCCCTGCTACGAAGAGATTTGGGCCACTGGCAACACAGTACACAGGCATAAGATCTGCAGGCAACACCAAGCCTTCGAGGTGTAGATGAGTATTCCTAGCCTTTTATTTGTGGTTTCTTAGTCATAGGGAGCTTCACTTAGACAATGAAGATTTTCTTGGCATCGGTATTGAAGCTGCAATTGCTATGGAAACTACCATCTGGCATTATATTATTTCAACAGGAAAAGTGGAGGAGGCTAATGCGATGCATTGAGGAGATATGTGGCTTCCAGAGAGCACCACTGGATAGAGCAGGTGTGAGGAAGCTTTGGCCCTTCAGATGTCACTGAACTATAGTCCCCATCAGCCCCAGCAAGCATTGCCAGTGGCCAGGCAAGATGAGAGTTGTAGTCAGCAGCATCTGGGAGGTCAAAGGTTCCCCACAACTGGGACAAAGGAAAGACACAGACTGGATACGTCAGAGAAAGATTGTAGCTTAGCAGAAGAACTTCTGCTTTGCATGCAGAAGGTCCAAGATTCCATCCCTGGCATCTCCTGGTAGGGCTGGGAAAGACCCTTGCCTGAAACCCTGCCATTGTGGCATAATGGTTAGAGTGCTGGACTGGGAGCTGGGACAGCAGGGTTTGAATCCCCACTCAGCCATGAAGCTTGCTGGGTGTCCTTGGGCCAGTCTCGGACATGCTCAGCCTAATAGACCTTCACAGGCTTGTTTTCGGGATGAAATGAGGAGAACCATGGACACCACCTTGAGATCCTTGTAAGATAAAGGTGGCATATAAATGTAAAAAAAATAAATGAAGGAATCTAGCCAATACCGAACCAGATTGACCAAAAAGGCTGCATATAAGGCACCTTTCTGCTTCCCATGGGGTGGTGATGCAAAAAGATTATACTAGTGCACTGGGTGTGGTTAGGAACTCCTTACACCTTGTATTGTGGTGTCTTCTCCACATGGCCCCAGCTTCAGTGGTGAAGTTAAGCCAGTTAAGCCAAAAATCTCACTAACACCATAATGCCCTAAGCCAGCCCTGCTGTGTTTGTACTCCACCTGCCCAATCTGCTGAGGGGGCCTTGAGTTTCTGCTGTACTGCCCAGCTCCCCACCATGCATCCAGGCATCCCCTTCTTCCTTCCTCCTGCACACACAGGTCCTGTTTTCTCTCTATAGCCTGATAGTGAGAAGTTGCTACAGCCAAGTTCTATGATCACATACAACCATCTTTTCTCACATTGGACAGCTAATGAACAACGAAAGATGAACTGGGAGCTCCTATGCCGGCTGGATATTGGTTGCCTCCTGAACTTGTCTGAGGAAGCATATGGACCACATAAAATTAAATTCCAAGTGAATGTTTTGCCTTGAAGAGCATGCCACAGAAAGACAATTTAGCTCATTTAAAATAACATATACATTCGGCATCTACAGTGCCAATCACACTTTGCATCTGTCCAGAAAAATAGTTTTAAAAATAAGAAACAAATGAATACCATAGAACCTTGTATGGATTCAAACAGCATATTTGAACTTCATGGTGCAAACACATTTGCCTTGGCCTAGGGACGGGCAAACCACTTTCACTTTCTCACTTTTTTTAGCTTTCAGTTCATTTCACCACATTTCCTCATCAGTTTGCAATTTTTAAAAGAAGTCCTCGTGAAAATTCATGGGTCTTTTCATGTGCATTTCTCTCAGTACACAATTTTCGGCATCGCTTTATAGATACATTTTACAAGCAGATTCCCCTAATATAATGCACTTGGTTTCTAATTTCTATGAAAATATGCATTTTATGCAAAAAATAAAAAAACCCTAAAATACACATTTTTGTATACACCCCCCCTCCACCTGAAGAATTGCATCACAACATTTGGAGAAGTGTGAATTTTGGAGGTTATCTGTGTTTTGCTTCAGCATTGTTTCAGCAAGTTCCCATTACATAGGCCCACATTAAAAGGCCTGCCAAACCAAGTTTCCCGCCATTGTGTCCCTCTATTGGCAATTGTATGGTGTATCCATAAACCATTAATACATTTTGATTCCATGGTAGGAGCCTCTAGAGAGAGAGTCTTATCTCCAAAGAGAATCAGTTTCTGCTCATTTCTTCGCAGGCTGTAAACACACACACAACACAAAAATCCCATTGGTTTCATTCAGGCGCATAGGGACATTTGAAGTGTGAGCTTATACTGAGTTTCTGCATCATAGCTGTATATTGCTGAGAGCCGAACCACACGCATTCAGAAATATCATTCTGTTCACACCCTTTTTGGGACTCTACCACTTCAGACTGCAGTTGGAACTTATGTTCAGATTGCCAACCACGCCCCAATAAAAAGGAAATAAAAGAGAGAAAATTAATCCCTATACAGTGGTACCTCAGGTTACATACGCTTCAGGTTACATACACTTCAGGTTACAGACTCCACTAACCCAGAAATAATGCTTCAGGTTAAGAACTTTGCTTCAGGATGAGAACAGAAATCGGGCTCTGGTGGCGCGGCAGCAGCAGGAGGCCAGATTAGCTAAAGTGGTGCTTCAGGTTAAGAACAGTTTCAGGTTAAGCACGGACCTCCGGAACGAATTAAGTACTTAACCTGAGGTACCACTGTATACAAAAAATTAGCAGCTTAATAAAAAAAAGAAGACACATCTTCACCCCAGTCAAGTTATCAGGGAAGTTTTGAGAAGGGGATAAGCAAGACCTGTGTTTTGAAGTGGTATGGCCTCTGCATGGCTGCTTCTCCATTATTTTGCTTAATATTATCATAGTCATAGAATCATGGAACCAACACAGGGTCATCTAGTTTAACTCCCTACCAATGCAGGAATCTCAGCACATGGTCTCCCATCCAATTTGAAACCATACTGGACCCTGCTTAGCTTTAGCAAATATGCTAGGGCTGTCATTGGCTTTCTAAGATCTCTGACAAAATATGTTCCAGACTGAGCATCTTTGACAAAGTTGGAATTAAACCTAGATTTGGAGACAGAACATATGATCTACCACACCAAGCAATGGATTCTCCTTTCAATGTGTTCTGTTGTGATTCAGCTGAGTACTCAATCTATATATATACTGTAATGACCTGTTAGGCAAAAATTCATATAATCACCTAGGCTACAGCCAATTCACAGATTACCGCAGTGATTTTTTTCCCTGCCATTTTTTCTTCTTTGCCATTTTTTATACCAACTGACAATGCCAGATCTCTGCAAGGCTTTCTAGGTGAGCAATTAGTGATTAAATTCAAGGAAAACAGAAATCATTTGGATCATTATCAGTGCAATGCTGTGCATGTCTACAGCTAAACTGTAGACATAATCCCAGGTGATTGTGAATAGGGTTGCAATATTTTTATTTATTTATTATTATTATTATTATTTTGAAACTAGAAATATTTCCTTTCAATTTCAGATTTTCAGGAAAAGAGCTGCTGGGCCTACTAGTGTTATCTTAATATAAAGAATTGTTTTCCAACATAAATAAAAGGGTGAATGAAATGAATGTTAGATCAAATAAATCCATACTTATTGGACTGAAAAAAATGCCATTTTCTTCTAAAAGGATAGTGGTGGATCCATTAAAATCAATAAAAAATAGTCACATTTGTTTATGACTAAATAAGCCCAGATCCTTCCCATAAAAACTTGAATTCAGAAGAAATGGCCAAAATCATATTTTAACGCAACTACCCTCAACAAAAACCTTGCTTTCTCTACATAATGAGAGAAAGTTGACAATTAACAGAACTCTGCTGGTGCAAACAGTAATTAGGATCATCCAAGGTTTCACAAGCTTGCCAAGTGGTTGAACTTTGACCTTGAAACTGATAATCACAGTAACTACTTCAGATTCTCAGCACACTTTGTACACCTGAGATTTTTGCTGGCCATCTCGCTTACGGTGATCAGTTGGTTTTACATCAAACATATTGATTTATAAAATCCCTGAGTCATAAAATACAGCCATAACCTGTATCCTCAGAAAGTCATACATTTTCAGGCAACATGCAGAGTTATTTCAGGAGATTTTATTTTGTGGGGTGGCAATGGGGGATTTGAATGATCTTAAGTCGTCTTTGTACTGTGCATATCACTTTAAGCAGTTATGCCCCCCTCCCAAAAGAAAAGAAAAGAAAGACTCCTGAGAACAGTCCTTTCTTAAGGATGCTAAGAATTGATAGCAGACCCCTCTTCCTCTCACAGAACTACAATTCCCAGAATTCCCTGGGAAGAGGGATTATTAAACCAGTTGTGCAAGGGGAATGGGGAGGGAGGTCTCCTAACAACTAACAGAATCATAGAATTGTAAAGTTTGAAGGGACTGCTACACCAGACACCCTTAACAAACTATGGCTCTCAGAATTCTTTGGAGGAAGCCAAAATAGTATATAACACTGCCTTAAATAGATAGCATGAAGCTAACTCCGGCCTTAGTTCTTGGGGGATTTCAGACAATTTGTGACAACATTCGGCTTTGAGATCTCACTTTCAATGCTATCAGAAATATTTTTGCACCTGTCCTTTTTTTTTTAGCATGCTTTAGTATGCTTTGAAGATTCTGGCTAATATAGGATTATTTAATTGGCTGGGCAAAGACTTAGGAAGTCCAATTGCCCAGCTGCTTATTCTAGACACTGTGTTATTATGCCCTGCCTTGCTCAATGCCCTGCCTTGCTGCTTTGTGTTAGTTAGGGGTAGTGCTCCTGTTCCAGCCGGCTTTCCCCATGCTTTGCACTTCAGATTTGAAATAGTGAATTCTTTTTTAATCTACTGAGCTCAGTTTTACATTGCTTAGGTTTTTTGATCATTACGGATGGTGGTATTTCAACTGTGGTGGGCTCTGAGTAACACAAACATGTTGCAGGTATGAGGCATAAACAGCAGCGGACCATGTGGTGGCATGAAGAGGATGAGGGGTGAGGCGGCGGCAGCAGGGGCAGCGCGGTGTAAACGTGCCAACAGGCACACCACATTGGCTCTGCATGTGCATTTGCACCATGCCAACCTCACTTATGCCCCATCCCTCACCCTCTCCATCCTGGCATGCAGGAGTGACTCAGCCAGGTCAGGTGAGTGGCACAGCCCCAGCACACCATCTGCAACTGAGCAGACATTTCAAAACAAATACAGCGGTACCTCGGGTTACAGACGCTTCAGGTTACAGATGCTTCAGGTTACAGACACTGCTAACCCAGAAATAGTACCTCAGGTTAAGAACTTTGCTTCAGGATGAGAACAGAAATTGCGCAGCGGTAGTGGGAAACCACATTAGCTGAAGTGGTGTCTCAGGTTAAGAACAGCTTCAGGTGAAGAACGGACCTCTGGATCGAATTAAGTTCTTAACCCGAGGTACTACTGAAAATAAACTAAGCAACTAAGCACTGTAAATAAACTAAGAGAGAGGAAGGACAGCAAGGCCCCCTCATTCAGCTGGGCTCTGACCAATTGCCATTTGCCTCTTTTCTTTCCCATAATTTTCTCGTGCAATTGTCACGATACCTGTGTTTTCTTTTCTTTCTTTCTTTTGATCTCCCCCCTCCCCGCCCTCTTTTCCTTTTCTTTTGGGCCCATTGCATCTTAAGCTACTGCTTTAAACTGAACTGCTTCAAGCACAGGAATGTGATAAAGGTACCCCTGCCCTTTCGGGCCAGTCTTGCCAGACTCTAGGGTTGTGCGCCCATCTCACTCAAAGAGGCCAAGGGCCAGCGCTGTCCGAAGACACTTCCGGGTCACGTGGCCAGCGTGACATCGCTGCTCTGGCGAGCCAGAGCCGCACACGGAAACGCCGTTTACCTTCCCGCTAGTAAGCGGTCCCTATTTATCTACTTGCACCCGAGAGTGCTTTCGAACTGCTAGGTTGGCAGGCGCTGGGACCGAACAGCGGGAGCGCATCCCACCGCGGGGATTCGAACCGCCGACCTTTCGATCGGCAAGCCCTAGGCACTGAGGCTTTAACCCACAGCGCCACCTGCGTCCCTACAGGAATGTGATATATAAATCTAAAAAAAAAGCTCAATAAACACACATGCAAACTTGGTGGCCTCTTATCAACTGCTTTGCACAACACCATGCCCCCCCCAATGCTAGAGAATCTGCCATACTCTCACCCTCCCTCCAGCCCAATGACTAGCTTTTCCCATTCAATGCAAAGAGTTCTTGTATTCAACATAATACATAAAACTGAACTTCCGTCAATACTCAGTAGGTAACCATTTAGCATTTCACTTTCCATATTACATCAGCAGCAATCTGAATCTCCACAAAAGACACCATTCTATCACCGGTTGTGAAAACCCTTCATCCTGCTCACAGCATTGCAGTTTTCATTAATAATACTTTTATAACATAGGTGCAGGGGAAGTAATAGTATTCTTATATGTCTTTGCCACCTTGGAATCTTTAAAACCTTTTGTTCCATTCCTTTAGTAGAAGGTTAATTAGTAAATTATACCAATCATTCAACTGTTTTGCTATGACTGTTTAACCATGAAAACAGGAGACTAAGAGGAGAAATGATTGCCATCTTCAAGTATCTCAACAGCTCTGACCATCCAAGTTATTCCTGATGTCTAATCAACATCTCCTTTCTTGTAACTTGAATCCATTGGTTGAGGAGAAAACAAGCTTGCTCTGCCTTCTACGTGACAGCCCTTTAGAGATTTGAAGATGGCTATCATATCTCCTCCCAGTCTCATCTTTTCTAGGCTAATAGTCCTAAGCAAGATGGGATTTACTTAGGTCCTCTGCTTTCTATCCCTGTGATGTCTGTGCTCATCTCTTCTGCGCCTATGCTGAAGTGATGCAGGAGTTCCAGGGTTGCTAGGCAACCAACATTTCTCCACCGCCCCCATCTGTTCACCAGACTACACCTCATCCTCCTCACTTGCTTACACATCACACATCCCAGAGAGGGTCAGGAATCAAAATATTGTTTGGAGAAACTGAGCTCTACAATGTGGTTTAGCACAAGCCCTGACCAAGCATCGCATCCATTTGTTTCAGAAGCACTCTAAAAAAATTATACTAATTAGAAGTATTGAAGCATTTTCTCAGGGGGGAAAGGAAGAAAGCATCTCTCCTGTAGATGTAGATAATCTCATTTTATCCCATTCCTTCCAAGATTCTAATAATGATGCTGAAAGTGATAAATCATCTACGCTAGTTACCCATCACTCAGATTAATGAATGAAAATAGCCACTGATACAATGACCCACTTCTGAGAAACCAGAAACAACAGATTTGTTCATTAGCAACTCAATCCCAAAAGCATTATGAACCAATAAAATCCGACTATTATATGGAGAAATGTTATAGCTATATATTCGTACCCCTTATGCACAGCGGGTATTAGTGTAATTTTTAACACACGAGACAAATTGCCTGCACAAGGGAACAAAAAATATAACTCGATTTTAGCCAAAAAAAGTATCTCTTTTAATACAAAATTTCATTCTCATAAATTTATTTCCACTGAATAAATAAGATCGCTTCACCAGTTTCAGGTGAAAATTGCACCCTATATTGGAGTTGAGATGCGAGTATAAATAAAATATAAACATTATTTATAACCATTTATTCCCGCTATACTTTGATGTGTGCAATACTGTATTTAAAATGTGTTCAGCACCTTGTCATGGTAAGATCTGCAGTTTAACCTGCTCTGTACAATACTGAATAGTGTTCATGCGTGTGTTGTTATCAATAGCTGCATAATGACTGCCTTTCAGAGTATCTGGATCTGCTTTTCCTGGTTTATAATTTTGTTTAACGCATGCAAGCTTATCTGTACCAACAACTTTTTTTGAGAGAGATAGAGAAAAAAGTGCTTAATGCAATAGCAAGAAAATCTATATTGTAAAGACAGCTGTGTGTAATAACTCAATAAGGTGGGAAAGACTGAAAGATGGGTCGGATCCAACACCCTTCGACAAATGGGATTCCCATTCTCCCCTTTCTTCTGCAGCCCCCCTGTCTGTCTCAGGGGATCCCCTAAACCCCCACAGTAGATTTTGGGGGTGCATGAGGGCTCAGAGGGAGAGGCATGGGAAGTCAACTGAGCAAAAGAGACACCACAATTGGATATCATAGACTTTTTTGAAGAGCTTCCAATATCAAAGATTTAGGCTGCAATCCTAACTCCACTTACCTGGGCTGAGCCCCATTGAATTAATTGGAATTAGCGTCTGGGTAGACCTAGTTAGTATTGACTCCTTAAGGACCAAGAATAACTTCAGGAACCCTGATAGGTTCATTCCCAATGAGTCACACACCCAATGAGCCTGTAGGTGGGCTTTTTGCATATCCTTGACCTATGAATTCAAGAAACATAGAGAACCTATGCTTCTAGGTGGCCATAATGCTCATCCCATCTGTGCCCCAATAGGACATATTCTGAGTCTTCTGCTAGCCAGCCTCCCTGGATTCAGCTCTCTTCCTCCATGTGGGCCTTTGGGATGCCGATTCCCTGCTACAGGGGAAAAGGATCACAGCCATGTTTTCAGATACAGTACGCAGAAATTTAACGCGATCAATCTAACCCCGTTGGCAGCGTAGGGATGCTTTCTGTAGTGTAGAGGTTTTCACTTTCACCCCACAGCTGAAAGGTCCCTAAATTCAAATCCAGGGTTTTTTAAAAATCCTTTTAGGGAAGGGGTCATAAGTTTCAGAGCCCATCCTTTGCACACAGAAAGCTCCAAGGCTCAACCCCCTTGCATGTCTCCCATGCATGGATTTCAGGCAACCTGCAGTGTTGCTGTGGGTCAGAAGATAAAATATGCAGCGAGATGTGACCCGACAGCTTCCTCTTCCCCCATCTAGGCCCATCCCCTGCGCTGAGGAATTCCCAGAAGCTAAGCATCCAACATGGCAGCCTCCCTATCTCATAGCAGGCTTAATGTAAGGGTTAATCCAGGCCTGGTCACAGCCATAACCCACCAAGCACACTGTTGTTGTTGTTTTTTTTGCAGAGAAGGTGTCAGCCTTTTGCACAAGCTTATCTTGGGGCAGCAAGATTATATGCAGCAGGCACAAAACCTCCAGCCGCACATTTGCTACCTGTAGGCCTTTTAATCAATACATAATATAAAAAAGCCCAAAGGCAAGGGAGCCTAAACTGTGCACATGGGGCTGTCTGAATCCACAGTTTGGCATACTGAAGCCTAAATTCTGTCACAATCCCCCAACGAGTAATGCTGGGTTCTTCGGCTATCGACTAAAAAATAAAAGGCCCATAACTCCAGCAGGGTTAAACCATTTTACATTCTAAAGCTCTCGTTTTTAAAAACTGATTTGTACATGGTTGTTTGTTGGGCAGCTCTACCACATGTACATAATATTATATAGACCAGTTTTCTTTTTTAAAAGAGTATTTTCAAAAGAGCAGACTTTTCTTTAAAATAAAATGAGCACATATATGACATTGTAGCATGGGTAAAAAAAGTCTGACCCTGGCCTAAATTGCTATGATTTATGCTACGATTCCTTAACAAGATTTGTTAGAAACACCAATGAGCATTGGAAGCAGCTTTTAAGTGTTTTTCTCCTTTGCAGCAGAAACATTTCATTTTCCCTGGATAACATTTTTTTTTTAGTAAGACAAATAAAATATATATTTTGCAATATTTCATTTCTAAATACATTTCCCTCTTTTTCTGCATCGGTGTGCAATGTGTGTGTGCATGTGTGTGTGCGTGCACACCAGGGCGTGTGTATGTGTGTGTGTATAAAAATCTTCAAAATAGAGGATTTCCCCATTTCACATCCGTACACACCAAAGGAGCTAATATCCACGCTTTCCCTTTAATTATATCTCTATCTCGATGTAAGGCATTAGTGACGTCTGCTGAATTACATTCAATGCGATGATTTTTCTATTAAGGGCAGATTCAAGAGTCCAAGTGGAAAGCACCGTTGATGGGCTGTGCACAATTCAAAAGTAACCTTGGGTCTCTGTGAGGCAATTGCTGGAGCTCTGTCGCCATCTACTGGCCATACTGGAAGGTGTGAGGTTTTTTTTGTTTTGTTTTTCCGCCACCAAACAAAGCTTTTTCCTTCGGCTTTATTCATGTGTCAACCCAGTTCTACAAGAAACAAGATACCAGCTAGATACCTTGGAAAGAAACGAAATAAACAAAGCATCTTTTCCACTTTCTCCCCCCCCCCCACCTCTCTCTCTTCCCCTCTTTGGTTTTATTCTAACCTAAAGGGCTTAAGAATAACATGCTCCACACAAATCAATTTGGCAATGTCATAGCGACTGAAAAGTTAAAAGAAGAAATATCTTAAATAAGAAAATTCCACACACAACACTTCATTGTCTCACATCTCCAGCTATGGTTTCAGTGAAAACGAGTGCGAGATCAGAGAGGCAGAGACTTGAACTCATGCTATTAGGCCTAATTTTCTCGATTGTTTTAGTTTTTATCAAAAAAGGGGAGAGAAATGCAAACATGCCCAACAACTGCTGTTGCCCAAAATGCAGCAATGTATGCTTGCTATCCTGCACACACACACACACACACACACTCCTCTATAAATGCATTTCCTTCCATGTACTTTTAAATATTTTATCCAATCTCAACTGCAAATTGTATCTCATATTATCATTTCTTTTCCTCATATCCTTGCAGCGGAACATAATAATCCTAGCAATTAAAAGGAATTAAAATAAATCTATTGCATATTTTCATCTAGGAGGGGTGGGGAAAAACTCACCAAGAGAGATGCATAACAAATTGAAATGGAGGGAGGGGAAAGAGAGAAACAGAGAGAGAGAGAGAGGAAGAGACTGGAAATCTGAATTCTAACCATCTTTTTTATATATAGAAAATTTGCACCAAGAGTTATTTGTTGTCCTATACCTTGCTAACATCACAGTGGATTGTTGTTAATAAAATAACATGTGGCCTTAAAGGGGGGAGGGGGAGGGAAGCATTGGTGTGACAAGGGTATAGTTGAAGTTTTAAGATTCAAGCTTTTTCTTTTAACTTCTAATATATATCTATATACCTATATCTATATATTTTTTTTCAAAACGTTTTATTAGGAAAGCTATACCAGACGCATCACTGTACAATGATTAAACATTACCTTTACAATTTATATTCACTTGAAAGTACAGAATAAATATATGCACAATTGTATTTGTGTGTGTTTGTGTGTTGTCTGCATTTGTGAGCGGGGGGGGGGGGAGAACATTAGCACCTCTACTCAGAAGGAAGCCCCACTGATTTCCATGGGGCTTACTCCCAGGTGAGGGGGCACAGGACTGCAACCCAAAAGGGCTTCTTTTACAGAGACACCGGTGGTGGCAGCTTACCAAGCAAGCGTCCCCTTTCCAATGCATTTGTGATGTCCGGTTCTCTTTTTAATTAGAGGTGCAGCTGTCCTCCAGAAAGGAACTCAATCAAATGGCAATGACCTTTCCTTCCCTGTAGGGCAGCCACAGAAGGGAACAAATAGACAGCTCCTTCGCTGGAGAAGCAAGCCATTGACCTCCCCTCTGGAATAGACTGTGGTACCCCATCCTTGCGGTGGGGGGGGAGATGCAGAAATAGAACAGGGTGCAAGCAAATTGGGATGGCTAGGAGGCTGATTGGAGGGGGTTTAGGATACAGAGTGGAGCAGAATAAGCGTTTGGACCTGTGTTTCTATGTGAGAGAGAGAGAGAAAAAGAGAGAGAGAGAGAAGGAAGAGGAGGAGGAGAAGCCAAGAGAGTGAGAACATTTGGGGAAGAAAAGGACCCCCCTCCCCGTCGCTGCCTGCAGTTCCCAGACATGCAGAGAACTGCAATTTTTTGTTGCTGTTCTTGTGGTTCTCTGCCCCACCCCAGACACCCACCACCCCTTCAAAGTAATGTACAGGTTCTGTGCCATGATGAGGGAAAGAATAACCAAAGCCACAACCGATGTTGTCTTTTTTAAAAAAAATCCACCTCCCTCCCCATAGCATTCAAAAAAAAAAAAGATAGAACGGAAAGGTTTCTGTTTTGTTTTGTTTGTTTGTTTTTTTAAAAAAAACTACAACAGAAAAAAACAAAAGCCTGCAAGAGAGAGAGGAGATAGAGAGTGTAGCGTAACACACATAGAATTTACTGTCATCAGGACCGAGGCAAATAACCCCCCCCCCATGATACTAATTATAATAATATTCGTATACCTTAGACAACATGGCACAGTCAAAGTCTCCATTTTTTTTCCAGTATAAAAAAATAATGATTGATTAACATCTGCTGGCAAAAGTCTGCAAAAGGCACTTTATCGATTCATGATCATCTGAGAAGGGCCTTTCCTCCAAACCATCATCTGGCAGGGGGAAAGCACAGAGCAGTATCCTCTAGGATCAGCATGCGGTGGTTTGGGGGCAGGAAGGGCGGGGAGCCAAGGAGTGGGGACTCGGGGGGCCGTGGGGCTGTGGGGCGGGTCTGGGATTTGGCTGTAAAAGCTAGACTTTTGTTTTGTTTCAAAACCTATAAGTGGTCTTCTCCAGGACTTCGAGGTAATCCGGCTTGGTTTGGAGTTTGGCCCTTAACTCGAGGTATTCGCTCTGGGGGGGTTGGTGGTGGTCTGGGAAGCCCTTACCAGCCGAGAAGAGGAGGGTCTCTTTCAGCCTGGCGTCCTGCTGCAGGTCTGGATATTGCATGCCAGGGGGGTGCACGTGCAGTTCCTTTAATTTGGGCACCGTGCCGTAGAGGCAGTCCACAAAGCCCACCGTGCACGGTGGCGCCAATGGCGGCCTGTCCCTGCTGTCTAGAATGGCACCACTAGGGGGGAAGAGCACCACCCCACCGTTCTTTTCGTGGTGGAAGACAGGCGGCACCAGCGCTAGCTCCCCCAGGAGGGGCAGCCCCCCTCCAATCCCCCCGCCAGGCGGGTGCGGGTGCGGGTGATGGTTGGTGGTCACTATGGTGTTGAGCTGCGAGCTGGACACAGCCAAGCTCCACTCCTTCTCCTTTTCCAGCAAGGTCCTGTAGCAGCTGCTGCTCCCACCGTCCTTTGTGGGGTCGGCAAACTGTTCCCCTGCACAGCCAACTCCTCCTCCTCCACCACCACTACCAGCACCACCACCACCTCCCAAAAGCATGTCCCCAGGTTGCCCCGGCTCCCCCGCCGCCACTTCGTCCTCCTCCCGGGGCTTGTAGATGGGGTTGTTGCACATCTGGGTCACTGGATGCGGGATGTAGTCGTAGACGTGCCCCACCGGGGGTGCCTTTTCCGGGGAGGCGCTGATTCCCCCGCCGCCTCCGCCGCCTCCCTCCTCGAAGAGGTGGTGGCACTGCATCTGGATGCCCGTCAAGTCGAGGGTCTCCTGCCGCTGCTTGTTCCGGAAGGGTAGCTTCTTGTGACGCCTGCGCAGGACGAAGGCGAAAAGGCCCGCAGCAATGAAGACCGCCGAGAAGAACAGTACAAGGAGGCTGAGGATGAGCACGGAGAGGGGCACCGGGCCTCCCCCAGCCGGGGGGAGCTCATAGGGCGATGGGCTGGTGGGGCTAGGGTGGCCCCACGCTGGAGGGGCTGGCGAGGCAGCAGCAGCATGCAACATCTCGGGGCAGAGTACCTCCAGCTCCACAGAGCGGATGTCTCTGTGGGTAAGGTTGTCTGGGCTGGCGCAAAGGACATCCCCAACCATGATGACGGAGCTGATGGCCTCGATCCACTGCTTGAGAGGCACCAGGTCACACGTGCAATCCCACGGGTTGAGCTTCAGGTCAATCTGCACAATGGCGTTGAGGTGCTCCAGCACACCAGCCACGGGCAAGTACAGGAATTTGTTGTTCCTCAGGTTGAGCCTGGTCAGCGAGGTGCCTGCAAAGGCATCTGTAGGCAGGTTCCTCAGGAGGTTGTCGTTGAGGAAGAGAAGCTTCAGGTTGGGCATGAGACTGAAGGCAGCGGGCTGGATCTCCCTGATCTGGTTGTACTCAAAATACAGATAGTGCAGGCTCTGTAGACCCCTGAACATGCCTGGGGTCAACTTCTCAATGTCATTGCCATTCAGGTACAGGCTCTTCAGGTTGGGCAGGTTGACAAAGGCCCCGTCCTGAACGTAGGAGATCCGGTTGTTCCCCAAATGCAGGAGATCCAGGGAAGAAAAATTCCAGAAATCGGAACGGTAAATTTTCTGTATCAAATTACCGCTCAGGACCAGCTTCTTGGCGTTGACGGGCCTGGGCAGGAGCTCGGAAATATTGTGGAACCCTCTTTCCTTGCAGTTGACTGTCAGGCCCAAGTCATTGATGTGCAAACTGCATGAGCAGCCAGTAGGGCAGATGATGGGGATGGGTGGCCTCGTCTGGTAACCAGCTATTGGGGGCTGGTTGGGCGCAGGGTATAGGCCTCGAGGTGTCGGGGGCGGCTTGTGTGCCCTGGGCTGTTTGGTGGGCCTGGGCTGCTTAATGGAAGTTTTGTATTCGACAGAGGAAGCAGTGAAATGGAAAGAGGACAGCATGGAAGAAGGCTTAGTAGGCCACGCGTTCTCCTTGCTCGAGGGCAACTGAGGGGCACCGATGCTGACCAGCTCTGAGTCAGACAGCATTGGGCAGAGTTTATTCCTCTTAATTTCCCTCAGGTCCTTCCCGTGGAAGTGGAAAGGGGTCTCACAGGTTATGTCTCCCACAAGGGCAGTGTAAGGGATGCGCTCCAGCCAGCTCTTGAGCTGGACAATATCACAGGTACAGTTCCATGGGTTCTCCTCCAGCTGGATCTCCATCAGGCTCCTGCCAATGTGATCCAGCATCCCCCGGTAGGAGAGCACTTTCAACCTGTTTCCACGCAAGTCCAAGTGAGTTAAGGACACCGACTTAAACAAATTGGTGGGGAGGATGGGGATAAGGTTGTCGTTCAAGATCAGGACCCGGAGCTTGCTCAGGTTTCGAAATGCCCCGCTCTCGATCCGCTTAATGACATTGTAATCTGCCTGCAGATATTCCAGACTCTCCAAGCCCAGGAAAGTGTCGTTTCTGAAGATGTCCAATTTGTTCTCATGCAGGTACAACCTCTTCAGGATTCTGAGGCCGTTAAAGGCTCCCGTCTGAATGTCTTGTAGTGCGTTGTTCCCCAGGTTGATCGAAACGGCGTTGTTCAGGTGGAGAAAACTGTTAGTATATAATCTCCTCATGGAGTTCCTCTGCAGGTAAAGTTTGAAAGGTCTCGACCAGGACTCCGTTATCTGGCTAATATTTATAAATCCCTTGTTGTCGCAGTGTATGTGAAAAAGGCTTTCTTTGACTTCACAGTAACAAGGATCGAAGCAAGACTCCTCAATCTCCTCCGAGTCCTCTATCAAGGGGATGGGGGTAGTCCACGCTACAGCAATTGTGCTTAGAAGAATAATCCACAACATCCTTCTCTTACGGGGAGGGTCGGTTGTCGGAGACTTCATGGTTGCGACGGATTACAAAACTGAAACAGAAATGAAAACACAAATGGATTACGGCCGATCAGCATTTTATCGGGCTGTTTTTATATTGAACCATGCATCTAGAGCATCTAACGGGGTTTCGTGGGGTTACTTGGAAGTTCATTACAAAAAAAAGAAAGAAAAGAAAACTCTAGCATTGCTCTTAGAACCTCCCCTGGTTTTGACTTAAGTGATACTGAAACATCTCATCATGCAACAGCCTTCTTGTTTCCCCATCCTGCTCACCCCTCTCCCAGGCTACTTGGTGAATGACACCCTCCTGAAAAACAGCAAATGAACCTATAGGGCCTATGTTGTGAAACATTTCCCCCGCCAACAGAAAGACAAGGAGTGTTTAGTAGGAAGCATATGGGAGATCATCTCAGTCTTACCTCGACACCTGCATCAATCACAAGAGTAAGGAGAGATGAGGTGCAGGAAGAGATTTTTATCTGGTACACACAC
Source organism: Podarcis tiliguerta (assembly GCF_965153285.1). Taxonomy (NCBI): domain Eukaryota; kingdom Metazoa; phylum Chordata; class Lepidosauria; order Squamata; family Lacertidae; genus Podarcis; species Podarcis tiliguerta. The sequence goes on along the minus strand of NC_139538.1, from coordinate 17,665,094 downwards.
ACACACACACACACACACACACAAAACCATGCACTCTATACATTGCATCCTCATGAACACACAAACGCTTAACTTGGAAGTTGTTGTGTTTTTTTATTATTCAAGGAATACCCGTCTAATGCTATGATACAGGCATTATTTAAGGAAATGGGGACAGACAAGTTCCCAGAGCCCCGATCCCTGTAGGAATATCCGTAACTGGGATTTTATCAGTATACAAGGGTTAGTAGCAACGCTTGCTTCAATACCGGGGTTGGGGGAGAGGGAGAAGGAGAGAGAGGGAGAGAGAGAGAGAGAGAGAGAGAGAGAGAGAGAGAGACCCTTCTCTCCCAAGCACACAAAATGGATTAACGCAACTGGTATAGTATCAGATAAATGCACACTCCATATTAGTCATTTCAGCTGATTAAATCATTTAGAGATGATTAATCTTCGGGAGGCATGTGCCTCTGCCGTCCACATACCCAAGGGGGAAAGCGGCAATTGCAGGGCTACGGACGGAAAGAGATGGTGGAATGAAAGGGGGCAATAGGGATGGGGGGGAGAGACTCTGGACGTGGGTGTTTTGTGCCTGTAGAACCATCCAGGGTTGATCCAGCAGGACAAAAGAGGAGAAGGGGGAGGAAAAGTAAGAGGGGGAAAAAATACCTTTACACTAAGCCCAGGAGAAATAACCCTTGCTTTACAGCAAAAGCTCACAAAAGATTCCTCTTGGAGGGGACAACTGGACCCCGTGACCTACAACCTCCTCTTATTGGGGCGGCAAAGGGAGGGCATTCTCTTTTTCTCCTTGACTCCTTTTGCCCAGATCATTCCAACACAGAAGAATAAATCACTGTTAAAGACTATGACTCCTGACAAGGATGGCTTCACAGTCCCTACTTGCTGCTGCTGCTGCTGCCCATTTCAAACGGGTTTGCCAGAGTCCTGGTATTTATCTCTGTTCTCTTCATAGCAAAGGAGCTTTACAGATATGGATTATCGTGCACTCTCCACTCCACCCCCACACCCCAACACACCCATGCAGGCGAAGGGAATTCCTCCCTCCCCGTTTTGAAAAAAGAAAGCCCTTAATAGCAAAAGGACCTAGTTAGGGAAAGAAATGGGAGGCGCAGGTGGGGGTGGGGTGGAATAAGAGCATTTCATTACGGAAAAATGAAATAAATCGAAGCAGAGGATCTATTTGCAAATGAAGGGAACTGGGGGACCCGTTGGGAGGAAAATTACCAGGCACGATCTGAATGAGGAAAGAGGAAGGGGAGAGGTCTGATTTTTTTTGCTCTTTGTCTCAGTAGAAAGATGGATAGATAAATAGAGAGAGATGGACGGACAGAGAGATAAGCTACTTAAGTTTTTTTCCTCTTCTGCATTAAAAAAGGGGGTAGAAAGAGATGCTCTATCCCAGCAGAAAAGCGGGGAGGGGGAAGGGAGGGAGAAAGAGAGATCGAGAGATCCAGAAAGAGCTTGTACTTACCGGTCCGAAGGAGATAAATTTTTTTAGCACATTTGGAGAGAGCCGGGAAAGGAGAGAGGGAAGGAAAAAAATAGCCAAACCCACTTGGAAAAATAGATATCTACGCACGGAATTTTCAACGGCTTTTAAAAATAAAATAAAATAAGGATTGCTGGTTTCTCTCTTTCTCTCTGTTCTGGTTCTATACTCCTGCTGAGGGCTGAAGCAAAAGGAAAGGGGGGGGGGAGCAAGCAAAGATGAGACGTGCTAGGAATGCAATGAGGTTCCTTAGGATGCAGAGATGCTGTTTGGCACAGTCAATGGAGGAGGGAGGCAAAGGGGGCTGCTGCAGCCTCCTAGATCTGCCGCTGCCGCTGCCGCCGCTGCCTTCTCTGGGTACCACCAGCTCATCTTTGAGAAACGAGGGAGGGAAGGTCTATGGCAGGAGGTTCAGGCTGGGGCTTCTCATCCTTTCGCTCCTTCTTCCACTCCTTCTTCCCTTTTGTGTGTGTGTGTGTGTGTGAGAGAGAGAGAGCGCGCATTGTTGCCCCTGAATCAGGCTTCCCCCACCACCACGTCATGAATTTGAGCTTGAAGAAAAGGGGAACAAATGTAGGAGGACGCACTTGGCACCAGGTGGGGGGGCACGTCTGGGAAGCCCTGACTGTACTGGGCTTGCTTTCTACCCCCACCCCCCATTCCCCGCCAGGAAGAGGAGGAGGAGGAGGAGGAGGAAGAGTTATTCGGGGGATCAGGAGCGGGGGAACCCGAGATGATGGAGAAGGAAGCAGCAGCCAGGAGCAGAGGAACAATCCCGGTGGTGGCTGGGTGGTGGTCTCCTACGTCCGCCCCCCTCTGGAAGGGGGGAAAAGCCTGGGATGGAAAAAAAGGATCACAATAGGGGAATGTCCCCTGGGCCACCAAGTGTGCATATTCCAGCAAATCCTTGAGAGCTGCAGCCATTAAGGGGAGAGGAGATACCCGCCCCTCTCCACATAGCCAAGAACTCTCGTCTCTCCGCTTGCTTCCAAAGTAGTAGGCTCAGTTGAGCTCGCTCGCGCGTTCTCTCGCTCTCTCTCTCTCCCGCCCTCGCCTGCAGTTCTCCATCAAACCTAAACCTGTCCCAGCAGAGGTAAAGGAAAGGGCAGCGCCGGAGGAACTTGGAGGAAAGACCTTCCCCTCTCTTCCTTCTTGCTTTCCTCGTCCTCCCCGCTCCTCTTTCTACTCCCCACCCCCCTGCAGCTGAAAAGGCTTCAGTCCACCCCACAACATCCAACAGGCTCTTATTTCTTCCCAGATATTTCCCCCCCTCCTTCCTCCTTTTCCAAAGCTCCTAGCCAAGTGTTGAAGCCACTTGGGTGACAATGGACCATTTTGCATCTTTTCCTTCCAGAGGGAAGGGGGGGGGGGCGGCGGCGGATTTAACCGCTCCCTTGCTGCCTCCCTCTCCTTATTTTACCTGCCTCGCCTCCTTTCCATCCTTTTCGTCCCGTCCTCCCCAATTGTGCTGGCTTGGACTTGCTGTCTGACCCCAGAGAAGGAGAACCTATGCCTCGATTTCTGCCTAGATCCGAGGGAGGGGAGCCGCCAATCTCCAAAGGTAAATTGAACAGCTCTCTCTTTCTGTAGAAAGCAAGAAGGCAACCAAAAGGAGCATATCTGGAGCTGGAGGGAACATAGAGAACAAAGATGCCTGGTTACTAGAGTGCAGGAAAGATTCCCTAACACAATAAGCTCCCATGCTTAGTCAGCTTCCCCTAGATTAAGTTGGCAACCATTTGCCCAAGTTCCCTTGAAGGTGGTGCGTTGTTTGGGCCCATCATCCTATTGCTTTCATAGACCCACTCTCTCCCACACGCCCCTCGCTTGTCAGAAGCCAGGTACTTGCGAACGGAATACCCTCAGATTTATTTTTAATAATGCCTCTTGCAAATCTATTTCGCTTAGTGCAGGGAAAGGCAGAGCAGGATTCCTCCCCGCCCGGAAGAGTTGGGTTTGGGTGGCCGCCTCCTGATCTCCCCCTTGAGGAAAGGAGGGGAGGTGGGGCTGGCAGGCTAGAGACATCCCTCGGAGACAGAAGAGGCTCCACTTGCGCCTGGGAGGAATTCTGATGCCTCTGTCCCCACCGCCCTTGCAGACCACCATCTCTTCGGGGATTCTGCTACAAAGAGTGGAGAGCTGGCAAGCTGGGAATCCGATGGGACAGCAAGCACACCCACCCACCCCTTTCTGTGCCTTTTTGCCCCGACGCGGGTTCTCTTAGGACCCAACAAGGGAGCAGCCAAATCTCTGCTCCCCACCGCCACCTTCAAATCGCTCTCCTCGCCAGCGCTGCTCCTTTTCAGAACCAAGTCCTGTTGCAACGTAAAAGTGGCGATCGCTGTCGATTGCAAAGCTGCATAGCTGCTATTATCATTACAAAGCACGAGAATCCTGCGTTTTAAAACGCGTGTGTGTATGGGGGGTGTGGAGAGAGAGAGATAAGGATCCGTGAAATGTTTATGGAGTTGTCGGCGGGCGGGGGCGGAGATGAAAGGAAGACACTAAAATAATAACGGAAAAGAGGCTGGTGACAATGTATACATTGGAAGAACGTTGGCTTGATTATTATTTTAAGGGTCTTCCTTCCAGATCCTTCGGGGGGGGGTGCGTCTTCCTTTGCAAATGCAAGCGAGCAACAATGGCAACAAAAACATCGCATCTCTCTCTCTCTCTCTCTCTCTCTCTCACACACACACACACACACACAGTGGCCAAACCCCGCAATCGCGCCTCACCCCTCCGCCAGATCAAGAGGCGAAGGCGCAAAAAACCCAGGAAGGACAGCGAATACCTAAGGAGATCCGAGCGCCGGGCTGCCTGCGAGGCGGAGCTCCCCGGGTCTCCCCGGGCGGCGTGGCTTTGCGGGCCGACGGAGGAGGAACTCTTGCCGGGCTTCTTCCTCTCCTTTTCGCAGCGGCTGCGGCTCGCTGACCCCCATGGCGGGCCGCGGAGCGTGCCCCGGGTCCATGTCAGCCTCGCCGACCCGCCGCCTGCATTTCAGCGGCGAGGCGCGCACCCAGGCGCGCGCGCGCCCTCGAGCGCGCACGGAGACACCCTCACGCGCCCCTCCCCAGCCCAACGCGGCTGTCTGCTTCGCCGGTGTAATCCTTTTTCGTCGAGGCGGTTTTCTCTCCCCCACTCAAGTTTTGCCCAGGAGGAGAGAAGCGTCGGGGATCGACGGCGAGGAGGGAGCCAGGAAAAGCGAAGGCGCATCAGAGGAAAGAGCGCCCGGTGCGCGGCGCCCAAGCTGGGCATGGCGCCTCCGAGGCGAAAGCGCACCGCCTCGCTCCAGTCGGACGCTGCTGCTGCCGCCGCCGCCGCTGCCTTAAGCTTCCCAGAGCAATCGCGTGGCTCCCTCCGAGACGCGGGAAAGGAGGGTTGGGCGAGCCGGATCCCGGGTACCGGATCTCTGGATCACGCATCTGGGCGCCTGGCTTCCTCCACCTCTCTCATCTGTCGGCGAGGAGGGGAAACTCTGCCCGGAGCCTCCTGGAGTCCTCTGGAGGTGGGACATCAGCCTCCAGCTCCTTGCTTTGCTCGCTTGTATCCTTCTCTTCTTGTCTGATGGAGAGAGAGAGAGAGAGAGAGAGAGAGAGTACTAGTGGGTGGATCTCTTGTGCGAGGCTCACAGGATAGAGCAGGTCAGCTCCTCATCCCAGCTTCAGGCAGAAAACAACATGGCTTTAAGGAGGAAGGGGAGAGGGAGAGAGCGCATCTCTTTTAAACAGCTGGATTTGGAGAGGGGACCGGGGCGGGGTGGGGAAACCAAAGGAAACCCGCAGTTTTGGGAGATCTGCTGCAGTTCAGTTGTATGGAGAAGTCAGAGTTCCTAAGGAACCAGAGTTGGGGAGATGGACTGTTTTTCAGCGAAAACAGCTTCAGGGCTATGGTGGTCTGGGAATGGGAGGGTGAAGCTCAGAGGCGTCCAAAAGGAGTCACCTGCAGCACACCACAAGTGCCACTTGATCAGGAATGAAAAATGCACACCCTGGTGACGATGAGAAAATGGGAACCTTCATTTATCTGTGTTGCATAGGGTGTGCATAGGGTGTGTCACTCTGCTCTTGCTCTCTGTTGCCTACGCTGACCACCAGCAGCTCTCCACTTTTCAAGCAAAGCTTTCCCCTCCTCCACCTTGCTGAGATAAGCCAGAGATTGAACCTGGGATCTTCTGCAGGGCCCAATTTGGGGGTGGGGAACCCAGTGAGGTAGCTTAAGGCAGAGAGATGTGACTTCCTCCTCCAGGATGATGATGATGATAATTTATTATTTATACCCCACCCATCTGGCTGGGTTTCCCCAGCCACTCTATGCGGCTTCCAACAGAATATTAAACTACAATAGTCTATTAAACATTAAATACAATACATAATTTAAATACATTAAATACAATAGTCTATTAAACATTGAAAGCTTCCCTAAACAAGGTTTAGCAACTTGGATTTCCTTGCCACCCACCCCAACTTGAGGGAAACTGGAGGTCCTCTGGATGTTGAGGGACTCCAGCGCCAATCATCTCTGAGGGTGGCCCAGGGCTAGTGAGAGTTGGGAGTCCAATACAATTTAGAAAGTCCTAGGTTCCTCATCTGTGAACTAGAGATCCCTTACTGCACAGGCTTTCATAGCTCCTGGAACATCTCTACTTGAAACATTTCTTCTTTTTCTCCTGATGCTGTAGGACATCCTTAGCGAACATCAGGAGATGTTCTCATTAGTCCATCTAAACTACAGTGTGCAGCTCTCAGGGTTTGAGACAGGGCCCTTTCCCAGCCAGACTTATAGATGCCAGGGACTGAACCTGGGACCTTCTGCATGCTAGGCATGTGCTGTCCATCCTTGGCATGCAAGGCATGTGCTCTCCATCTGAGGTGCAGCCCATCCTTGTTGGCAGAATGAACCTGGCTCTGATTCCTCTCTTCAAAAGCATAGAATGAATTCTTGGCTTCCCCCATTATTTTAGAACCCACCCCATTCTCTTGACTGTAATGTAATTCAACTATTTTTACTTTAGAATTGTTGCAACCTAACTTGGGAATTCATGATGAAGCTTGGGTGGTGAATCTAAATCAATGGTGGGGGTGGGATGGTGATAATAGTAACAATAACACAACGCTCAGCAGAATCTTTCACCTTGATCCAAGTTCAAGTTCATGTGCATTCAGTTCTTGGCTGAACAGTATCCACATTTTGGGGCTGTACTCTACCTTGGGCAGTGTCCAGATATCAGCTTGCTGAGATAGTACTGAGGCGAAGCTGGAAATGATTGTGTGTGTGTGTGGTCCTCTTTTGCAACTATGCCACCAGTTCCGATCCCTGTTCTGCTGAACCAGCACACCTGATACGTAATACCTGAAAGAAAGAAACAGGTTTATCTCTGGAAGCACCAGAACACCAGTGTGTTTTCCCCCACCCTTTGAATCATATTCCTTTGGAGGCAATGGAATTCCCATTTGTTATGCATTGCAATCACAAAATGGCACAGTCTGAAGCTAACACAGAGGTTTTTATTCCAGAATGTTTAGTGCAGGGTAGATATTTGGTCCTGATTAGTAACATGATTGTTGTTGTTGTTTTGTTTTGTTTTAACAGGAGCCATCTTTTGAATTGAGCTAGGTCTGAAGATATTGGTCCATACTCACTAGCTTAGAACAGCATGGGCTGTTTGTAGTGCAGTGGTCATTGTTGTGGGCTGGGATTGTGGAGACTTGGGTTCAAATCCCTACTCAGCCCTGAAGCTCAATGGTTTGACCTTGGACAAGTTGCTGTTGCTTAGCTTGGCCTACCTTGAATTTTATTGAGAGATGATAGATGATTAGATAGATAGATAGATAGATAGATGATAGATAGAATTGTAGAGTTAGAAGGGACCCTGAGGATCATCTAATCGAACCCCCTGCAATGCGGGAATATTCAGTTGTCCCATATAGGGATTGAACCTGCGACTTTGGCATTATCAGCACTGTGCTCTAACCAACTGAGCTGTCCAGGACAAGGTGGGTGATGATGAAAGAATCATGTATGCTATATTGAGCTCTTTGGAGGAATGTGGAAATAAATAAGCAAGCAAACTCTCTTGTGTAAGAGAAGAGTTTCTATATACATTGCATTTTAAATCTCTCTATCTATATCAATTTATTATGACATTTATATCCTACCTTACCTGTAAGGAGCTTCAGGTAGTAAACACTGCCCTCCCTGTTTTATCCTCACAACATCCCTGCGAGGCCCAAGGTCACTTAGTGAGCTTCATGGCCAAGTGAGAACTGGACCCCTGGTCTGCCAGGTCCTGATCTGACACTCTGACCACTGTGGCACACGGAATGCTATTTGCCTTCATTATCACCTGAGGTCGCGAGGGGAGATCTCTGAGTGAATCTCTTGTGGCTCATCCTGAAGGATAGTGGAGAGAAGGACCTGTGTGGTTTGGAAGAAACCATCTCAGATGCATAGCAAGGATGGAGGTCTTTGCATGGAGGGACTATGCTCAGAGCCCAGCAAGAAGTTTGGGAGCCAGGTAGATTCTGAGACCATCAGTTGACTGTCCCAAACATATAGAGCTGCTGTCTATTCCTTGAACCTACATGCTACACTCGCTAGAAGGAAATCCCTGGCAGAGGTAAACATAGAACTGAATCTTCCCCTGGTATACTGCATTACTAACCCGCACCCCATCCCTCTGAGAGTATTTTGTTCCTTATATAATCTCATCAAAAATATTCATGATAAAACAATTGAGCCTTGACTATATGAAATAAAATGGTATGGGGTTTTTTGTGATATTAGGAAACAAAACACACAACTCTAGCATGTATGCCCTTTAGGGTCCTACTGACCTTGAAATATATATTTATTATTATTGATGATGGTGCTGCTAACATAGAATCATGACTGCCACTGCTTCTTTTTAAAACTAATCTATGCTGCGCTGCCTTTCCAGCCCGTTCATCCATCTATCTGTTGCTGATGTTTAAAAACTATCGATTGCTTTATGGCCACTATTTTTATATTGCTATCGGTTGCCACGAGCCTCAGCAGAGAGAGGGCAGGTTATGAATCTGAATAAATGCCTTGTCTTTCCAGGAAATATAAGAATACTGACATGGTAAAAATTAGATTAGCAGGGAACCATAATTATCAGCAGATCTCCCTGAGTTGCAGCTGGAAATAGTAACCCTCTCTTGGCAACCTCCCCTCTTAATTATGGTGTTCAGGTGACCCTGCCCAGCTTTCTAAAAGGAGCACCTTTGGGCACCCTTTTGCACGAACCAGATAAGGGATCTGGCCTGGGAAGTGCCCCTTTTCTGAGAGCATTATTAGAGCATTGCATTTCCACCGGAGGCCACCATTAGCCTCACTGCAGTCCTCCTTAATGCAGTCGTTTAATGCTCCATTCAATCTGCTCTGTAAAAGCAACTCGTTGCCTTTCCTAACAGGTCCTCCCCTGACACTTCTTTGGGGAAGATCGCCAGGAGAGAGGGAGAGAGGAGTGGGAAGCTCACCACCAAGCAGTGGAGAAGATAAAGCAGCTGGAGGGAGGAAAGAACTATGCCAGGGATGGATCTAGTGAGTGACAAGGTCGGGGCATTTGCAAGCACCCAAAGATCTGCTGGTATTAATGCAGGCAGGCTCCACAAGAAGCCCAGAGGCAACGCAATATAGTTCACAAGGTGCATGTCCCACTTCTTAATGTTATTATTTATTTGCATTTATGCCCCACCTCTTTCTCCAAGGTTCTCAAGGTGTGGTGTCCATGGTTCTCATTTAACCCCCTACTTGTGAGGTACATGAGGCTGAGAGGCAGTAACTGATCAAAGTCATCTGGTGAGCTTCATGGCTGGGTAAAGATTGTAATTCTGATCTTTAGGTCCTTGTCCAGCACTCTAGCCACTGCACTATGCTGCTGGATCAGATCAAAGTTTTATTGAGTTTAGCATCCTTCTTCCCACCAGCCAACCTGAGGCCTCCAGGAAGCCCACGGGGCATGAAAGCAATAGGCTTCTCCTACTGTTAATCCTCTACAACTGGTGCTGAGTGGGATACTGTCAATGAACTTGGTTGTTAATGACTGGTAGCCATTGATAGATCCTTCCTTCATGAAGTTGTCTAATCCTCCTTTAAAAGGTATTGAATTATAATGGGTTTCTCTAACAGCCTAGCCCTTGGGTCCACCTGCCTCTCCCAAACCACCCTCTTCCACAGGGCAAATGTTTAGATGAATCAGTGCTGGTTTATGTCATTCAACCATGTATCCTGAAAACTTAAGAAGAGTCCTGTGGGTTCAAGGCCATCTGCAATAGTGGCCAAAACTGTGGAAACCTTTTGGGGAAAGTGTATTTCTGAGATTTGATGGCTCATAACACCACTTTCTTATAGTAATACCATAAAGTTATATATCAATGGAAAAATAATTTAATGAAGAATGTAATGCAACAAAGTTTGTTCAATTATCTGTATTCTATAAAAAGTTATATTCAAATAACCAGAAAAGGGAAGCACAACTTGCTTAGGTTGATATACTGTAGCTTTCCTTCATCTGAATGTAGCCAATGAGCATGAGTGTTTAGAGAGTGCATCTGGTGCTATGAGCCATCAAACCTCAGAAATATACTTTCCCCAAAAGGTTTCCACAATTTCGGCCACTAGTGTATTCTAGCATCCCTTATATCACAGCAGCCAACCAGGTCCCAACTGTTACTGTGAATTCAGACAAACCAATGTTTCTCAACAATATTTATCACAGGTCCCCATAGCTTGTCTAGAAGGAAAGTTAAAGAATATAAGAAAAGTTCTGTTGAACTAGGTCAAAGGCCAGTCTAGTCCAGTAATTTGTCTCCCATGGTGGCCTGGCAGATGCCTATGAGAAGACTACAAGCAGACCATGAGTACAATAGTACTTTCCTTCTTGTGATTTCCAGCAATTGATATTCACAGGTATTCTACCTCTCACACTGAGTTTTCATGCATCCAGTTTGTCTAGTAGCAATTAACAGCCCTGTTCTCCTCCATGATATTTCTTTGTCTTGATTTTCTCCTTCTTTAAGACTTCTTTAACCCTGGGCCTCCTGGATATTGTTGAATTAGAATCCCCTCATCACTAGCCAGCTTAGCCAGTAGCAAGGAATGATGGGAGTTGTATTCCACCAACGTCTGGGGACCCAGGTTGAAGAAAAATGCTCTACACCAGCGGTTCTCAACCTGTGGATCCCCAGATGTTGTTGGACTACAACTCCCACCATCCCTGAGCTCTGGCCTTGCTAGCTAGGGGTGATGGGAGTTGTAGTTCAACAACAGCTGGGGACCCACAGGTTGAGAAAGGCTGCTCTACACCATTGGGAAATGGTGGACTATCATGATGGCATGACATGAGGCAAGTTATTTTAGGTGTTTAAGAGATAGGAGTGCAAAACTTGATACAGCAACAGAGGCCATCACCCATTCACCAACTCAGCTAATTCGGTCCTGACTCTCTAATTTTCAAGAACACAGTAGGCCTCGGACCTAGATGCCCTGTCCTCTGACACCAGATATATAGAGGCAGCTTGTAGTTCTTTATTAGAGAGGAACTGGTACTCTGCACATGGCCAGACACTCTCTAGTCATCGTCGTATTACTGCAGATGTTAGAGAGATCTTTGCATTCAAAAATGATTCCACGGCAGACCCTCTTACCCATTCCAGCACTATCTCTCATCAAAAGCGAAGAGAAAACATAGTGAGGTACAACTGTGTTGTCAGATCATTTCATTGTGTCGAAAGGTGAGCTCAGAAAGAGCCAGAAAAGTCTGTGTATGGGAAGAGGCAAGCTTCATGCACCCAATGCAGCATTTCAAGGTCTATTTGCATTTCTAATAATATCCACAGCACAAGCATGAGTATGTAGCTTCGCAGGCACGTTCTGTGTGGAGAGAACAGAGTGGGTTCCGTTCAGTGGTGAGATGAGATTCATCCGAGCAGGGGAGCATGTGGCAGTTCCAAGTGGGAGGGTGAAAGATGAGAGAATCGTGAAGCTGATTCATTTGGCGAAGTACAAAGAATTGGGGGGAGCTGCCAGAGGCAACTTGCTCCCTGGGGCTTTGAGGGCTCTGTTGACCCAACAGGTATGGAGGTCACTCAAATTCCCTTATGTAGTGTGGAAAGCGTCATTTCCAAGGTGGTTAGCAGATTCCAGGTTTATTCCAGATTTCCATTCAGCTGTTTGAAAAAGTGACTGCATCCTCAACCTGAGGCTTTGTTCCTCTGAAAACAATCCATGCAACCCATTGTTCAAATGAAAATCTTGTCACAAGTTGGCTTTGGGGGGAATTTTGGGGTGCTGAGCCATCCTGTATCAGTGTGTAACCGCTATTCAGGTTCTGACCCAGCAGGGCTCTTCTTAGCTTCTAATCTAACAGTAATGATGATGATGATGATGATGATGATGATGATGATGATATCCAGCATACAGGATTACCAGTGCAAACGTTGAGGGAACATTGACATTCCAGCTTTCGAATAATGCATGTGGCAGCAAAACAATCAGAATAGCAGAGTTCTCAGGCTTTGTACAGTGGTACCTCTGGTTACGTACTTAATTCGTTCCAGAGGTCCATTCTTAACCTGAAACTGTTCTTAACCTGAGACACCACATTAGCTAATGGGGGGCTCCCACTGCTGCCATGCCGCTGCTGCGTGATTTCTGTTTTCATCCTGAAGCAAAGTTCTTAACCCGAGGTACTATTTCTGGGTTAGTGGAGCCTGTAACCTGAAGCGTATGTAACCTGAAGCGTATGTAACCCGAGGTACCACTGTATTTCAGAAATGTGGATTTTGAATAATCAGAAGAATATGAGAAGGATGAATGAGTGAGGCCCACTTCTAAGGTTCACAGGCAGTTGAATATATGCTTAGAGAGCAGGGCGGAAGAAAGTTCACTGTGCAGAGGGAAGCAGATTGTCAGTTAAAGGCATAACTTAGAGGTAGTACCACATAATGGCAAAGCTCTCCGGGAGTTAAATGGGGACAGAAGCAGTCACTAGATGAAAACTTCCAGTGGTTTTCATAGGGCATTAATCATGTGATAATGGCTTGGAGTCAGTAGTGACCTGAGCTAGCTTCAAACTACTGAGTAAGAGGTGAAAGGCTTCAAATCTAATAACCAGTCTACTGAGCCATTCATATATAGAATATACCACTCATCATCACCATCTTCATTATTGCTACTTTATTTGATAAATATGTTTAAAACCAGGGTAGTGTGTCTTTCAATCTATTTCTCATTCTTACTTTAGGGAAGCAATGGTTTCAAAGATTAGCCATGGTTTGTGAGGATCACAAGGATTGGCAAGGGACCCCAAAGTCTATCTGTCCCCATGCTGCCAGCTCTTTGGTTCACAAAGCACAGAAAGGAACCACAGCATAAATAGAATCTGGGTAAACAGCCAATCAGATCTGGAAGGTAATTCTGTCCCTATCGCAACAAGTCAGTCAGCCTCTGTCCCCATAGCTCAGTTGTAGAACATAGCTGGTGCTACTAGGGTTGCCATATTTCAAGAGGTCAAAATCTGGACACAATTTAGGGCAATCACCTGATAGCCCGCTGCCCACACCACAGCCACAGTCCGGATCAACCGTGCCCATGCCTGAACCAGAGCCTGGGATGCCAACACCACAGCCAGAGCCTGAACCAGAGCCTGGTTCACCCATGCTAGAGTTTGGGCTGCCGTCACCATCTCCAGAGCCCAGGTTGCCCACACCAGAGGCAGAGTCCGAACTAGAGCTACCTGTGAACTTTTTTGTATATATCCAAAATCCAGGATATTTGCTTTAAATTCCCCCCAGATGGGCATGTAGGATGCCAAAAGAGGACGTGTCTAGGAATTCCTGGATGTATGGCAACCCTATGCAGCTAGAACCAAGGTCCCAGGATGAATCTCAAGACTTTAGGCAACAAAGACAGGAAAGAGCCCTGCCTATGGACAGCCACTGCAGATCTATTTGGCTACATGGACTCTGCAGATCACGTTACCCCAGTGCAGACTGAACTGGGTAAATCAGGGGGAAAATGGAATGTGCTCACTGGCTCCATGCCTTTCCGCATTGCAGGGTCTACATGCAGTCATGCAGACAGAGCCTTGGTGCCCATGTTGAGCTGGATGTGCAAAACAACGGCAGAGCCAGAGGGTGCAATACTGCTCACCCATCCTTTATCCACTACTAACACCCAAACAGTTCTAGCATTAGCCAGCTTCAAGTCTGTGTGAAAAACTGTTTGTAGGTGGGGCGGGGAACCTCTGTCCTTCAAGTTATAGTTGGACTCCGACTTCCATCAGCCCCAGGCAACATGGCCAATGGGAACTGCAGTCCAACCAGCAACAGATGGTGCAGTGGTGGGGGTGGCACTCTCCTCCCAACAACTGAGTCACTGTTGCTTACTGGGAAGAAGAAGGAGAAGGGTGAGGTGGTGCAAATGGCTGGCACAGAGCAAATAGACTGGCAGAGCCAATCTGATGCCCCTGCTGGATTGTTTGCACCACACCGACCTGCCTGCTGCCCCCCTCTCCTTCCCAATAAGCAGCAGTAGCTCAGCTGTTAGAAGGTCAAGTGAGTATCAGTGCTCCACCACAACATCTACTCCTGAGTACAACAAGATCTGGCAAGCAGCAGGTCTCCCATCGATTGCCTGCAGGGACTTCCCAAGGTAAAGGGTATTGGCCCAAGTTCATACATCACAGCTTCTTGTCACTTGAGTTTAATTCATATGTTGCTATTGTTTGTTTCTGAAGGGAGAGCAGGAATGACACCTTCCATTTCACAGGAGTTATGCACACAAGGGTCAGAATGTGAGCTTATAAAGGTAAAGGTACCCCTGCCCGTACGGGCCAGTCTTGACAGACTCTAGGGTTGTGCGCCCATCTCACTCAAAGAGGCCAAGGGCCAGCGCTGTCTGAAGACACTTCCGGGTCACGTGGCCAGCTTGACATCGCTGCTCTGGCTCGCCAGAGCCGCACACGGAAACGCCATTTACCTTCCCGCTAGTAAGCGGTCCCTATTTATCTACTTGCACCCAGGGGTGCTTTCGAACTGCTAGGTTGGTAGGCGCTGGGACCGAACAGCGGGAGCGCACCCCGCCGCGGGGATTCGAACCGCCAACCTTTCGATCGGCAAGCCCTAGGCACTGAGGCTTTAACCCACAGCGCCACCCGCGTCCCATGTGAGCTTATAGTAGATCATGAATCCAGCACCCCAGGAATATCAGGCTGGGATCCAGCCTACCACCTGCCATCAACTCTAATAAAAGGATGGAGCTACAGGATAACCAGCCAGAGCAGCAGAGAAGTGTCTTGAACAGTTAATAAGAAATTGCACAATGCACGTCTATAAAATTCCAGATCACGCTCCCTCTCTTCCCATGTTTTCCTGACTTGCTCCTATTCCTTGCCATGGACCAACCTCCCTCTTACCCTAAGGTTACCAGATTTTTTTCAATGAATCCGGGGACACTTTACAACTTCCTATTAAATGGATGGATTTTGTCAGGGGACTGATTTGTAAATCCGGGGACTGTCCCAGGGAAACAGGGACGTCTGGTAACCTTACCTTACCCCATTGCCAGGATCTTCATCCACTTGGTAGGAGGAGTTGGGTCTGCCCAAGAGCATCTATCATGGAGTACCCAGGTGGCACACTGAGTTTTCAAACCGGTACTGAACCTCCATTGGTGTAGGAACTAATCAAACAATCCAGGCCAGTGGGGTTTTTTAACCTTAGGGCCTCAAAAGTTGTGCTATAGCTCCCATCTTCCCCAGCCAGCTTGGCCTATGCCCAGGGATGATAAAAGATGTAGGTCAACATCAACTGGGGAGGTCATCAAGGTTGACAAATACTGATCCAGGGTACCTCCTGGCCAAACGGAATCAGCTTTTCAATAGCAGCTCTGGTCCAGCAGTAAGGTGTGAACTGGCCTAGTTCCTTATGTGCCCACAGGGAATGCAGTTGGCGAACTTACACATTGCTTGAAAATTGTGCTCTTAGCATCACATGTGAAACCATTGCTTTGAACGTCACCATTCTGAAGAGGGGCTGTTTCTGCCAGCTTTATCCTCATTTCCCTCTATCTTTTCATCAAGCTTCACCTCACTGAGGCCTTGCGCTGGACTTCCCTGCAGTGTGCTTTATTGTGCCACCATGCATAACTCAAAGCTCTTTTTCTGCTCCGCATAGTCTTAACGCCGCAGGAATTCATTAAAATTCTCTTCCACACTCTTCCCCCGATCTGGGTCAATCCCTTTGCCTGACAGGTGATCATCTCTTAATGCTCCACAAATGCTCACCTAGACATTATCCTGAAGGCATTTCTTTTTTGTCCAGGTCATTCTCTCATGGCCTGATCCTTCAAGCTGCAATGCTGGCACATCAGGGTGAATCTGCACGGCTGGGTCTCCTGCTTCCAGTCTGAGAGAAGGAGCCTTAAGCAAGAGACAGCACACAGCCTAGTAGAATCCTAGGTTAATGCAGCATCTTGGACTGCAGGTATAGAATGACCAATATTGTGTCCATCAGTGATGTCCATTGTGAGCTGTCGCATATGGAAAGATCAGAGATTTTGTAAATGTCAATCTGATTTTCAATAGAATGCCCAATATCGGTGAGACCTAGAGCATTTTGGCTGGCCACAGTGCAATGTCACAGTCTTTGGTGGTTGCCTTGACACTGTGGGTCAGCCAAGAAGCAATGTATCTTGTCTCCTGACCTAAACCACTGATATGTGCCATTTTTACTCAAAGTAAAAAAAAGGGGGTATTATAGCAATCTAATGGTACAAGTTCAGTGGCAAGCAAAATCTAGTCCTGGAGGTCTTACAAAACAAAGAAGTCTGGCCCAGGACTAAGGATCAAGGTTCAGGGGTGTGAGATTAGTAGAGTTCCAAGACTGCTCAGGAGCTGTGATGTTGTTCCAACAAGTTTCCATGCTTACCCACCCAACCTTTAAGCAGAGGTGGAGAATTTCCAGTTATTTGCAAGAACCCCTGTCCCAGTGGGAATTCCTGGCCAGCAGGTGCTCTGTCTAGTGGATTGAATCTCTTGATGTGCCACCTCTCCCTGGAAGACAGCACTGGATCCTCCTTGCTGTCTGGATCTTCCTCTGGGAGAAGAAGCATCCTCAGGGTCTCCTGCTTGGGAAACTGAAGGGATGGGGCTTCACCAAAAGGGCTTGGTTCCATAATATCCATACTTCCTTCCTTCCTCCTCCTCCTCCTCCTCCTCCTCCTCCTCCTCCTCCTCTTCCTCCTCCAGTTCCTTCCACTCCTGGTCAGAATCAAGAGTGCTCAGAGGAAACAGTGATGCCACATGGCATGATGTAGCACAGAACTGAGCATGTGATGAGTCACTACCCCTTCACCAGGCCTTTTGCATTCTGTCTTGTGTTCTCAGGATGCATTCAGACAACCAGGCTTCCCCCACTCCATACTGCATATGGGGCGTGTTGAATGTTGACACTTCCAAATTCCAAAAATGAGGGGTGCTGAAAAAGTTGTAACGTGACCTGGGAATTCAAAATATATAGGTTAAATTAATATAATTTAGTTTTGCTTGGTAAGTAAAACATGTGTAAAATTGCATAGAAATCATGTTAAAATGATTGTCAAGTACTTACTATTATTTTTAAGAATCATCTGACATATTCAGAAGGTAAATTAAAATTCTTTGGTTTTCCAAGAGCAGTTTATGTGCTTTTTAATCAAACATAGACCTATCAACCTAATTGTTGTTCAGTCACTAAAATAATAATAGCAGATTTGAATTCCTTGTACCCCCAAAACACATTTTTAAGACCCTTCACTGAATAAATTTGCAAAAAGTAATGTTCACCCTCTAAAATTACTAAATTACCCCAGTCATGCTACATCTTACTGGGAATGCATGAAAGTCTGGCTTCGCAGAGAAAAGTTCACAGCTGCTTTGCTTCTCCCTGATCTATTTTACTCCCATAAGGTAAACAAAAGTTTGGTTTTGCTGGTTTTGTTATGTGAATGGTGCCATTGACCCACTGGGTGGGTTACACAGACTCCCTGGGGACTGCGGACCAGCAATTGGGAACCAGTGTTCTAAACAATTGCTTACACAGATACTGATTTGCTTATTTTGGAAATATATAAAGAAAAAAGTCAAAGAGAGGGGGTCTCAGGCATGGGGCCCAAATGTAGCCCCCAGGTCCCTCTATCTGGCTCCTTGGACTGTACTCAGGCCCCAGGCACTCCTTAGCCACACCCCTCATGCCACACCCTTCACCAGCCCACCTTTGCACACTGCTTTTCCCCTGACTGAAATGTGTTCTTGAACTCTGGTAATACCTCCTGGTTGCCTGGACAGAGGATAGAGGGGCATGTGTGAGTGTGTGTGGAAACTAGTTTTGTATACAAAATTGACATTCATTGCTTTGCCCACTTTTTGCCTCTGGCCCTGCCCAGATGTGGCTGCCAGAGGTTGTCCAGATGGGAACTCTAGTTGAGTTTTCCTCAACGCAAGAACCACACACACACACAAAACATAGGGCGCGTTATTTGGGTCAATCAGTAAGTGCAGATGAAGAATGCTGAAGGAGAAAGTCTCAAGGAGCTAATTCTTCTGTGAGAAGGGTGTGTTGGGAACTTAGTGTTGATTTTCATGGAAGAAGCTGCTGTTCCATTCTGATAATGCCTTCTCTGTCACGCAACGAGTCTACTCACATGAATCAGTTATTTCTGAACAGCTGACTCAAGGAATGTTTGAACCGGCTTCTCAGATGGCAACAGTATTGACATTTGCCTGCTTCAAAAAACGATTTCTGACTTGCCAACGGCAAACACAGTGACCAGTATCTTATGTCTGCTCTTATGCCTTATGTTATGCTTGCCATAAGGATTAATTTGACCCTGAGTGTCTCTTCTGTCATGTTATGTTTATGGATTGAAATTTTCCCTGCAACACTAGCCCTATCATTACTTACTTGGAGACATCTGTGCCCGTTTGCTTCAAGGAGACCCACTTCCATTGTTCTACATATTGTATCTCAGTCCTGAGGAAAAAAATCTGTTACAAACATAAATCTGTTGGTTGGGTGTCCCGTCCCTGCCCCCCGCTTCTTTTTCTTCCATTAGCTCATTTATCACATGGAGCAGGTTTTAAATTTATCCAAAATGCTCCCACGAGTAACATTCTCTCAGAATCTGACTCACTGTGTTCCAGCTGAAACAGACGCAGCTCAGAAAGCAGCAAAGATGGCTTCATTGCCACCAGTTCAACACACACACAAAAGTAAGTGGGCAACATTTGGGCCTATGGAGAAAAGGGGGGAGCTTTCAAGCAAAGCAAGGAACAGATACCTGGCCCCTGTGGTGATACCAGGAGGAATGGCCCTACCATTAGGCAGAAGGAAGGAGCTGATTTTGGGGGTCCTGATAAGGTAGCACTTGTGGGATTTTCTTTCTAAGGTGCCAAAACAACTTGGACATCTTTGTGTACAAAGTTAGCTACGCAAACGTGTGCTATCCCATTTTTGGGGTAATCTAGCATCATGGCACAATGAAAGTAACAAATTCTATCTGTCTGACATTAACCCAGAAGTAACTGCAAGGGTGGCTGAGTTTTTGTCAATAGTATCTCTTAGAGTGGTGAATGGCACTATTTAGCAGGAAGAAACTCCAATGAAAATCCTCATTATTACATATTTTACATGGCTGTTTTTGTATATATTTTAAAGTTTTATATATGGATGTTTTATGATGGCCTGTATTCGTAATGCCTAATAAAGCTTTGGCGAAGTAAGTATCTTTGTGTACAAAACACCTTGTTTTGGGGGAGAGGGACCTCCATTTGCTATTCTGCCTCAGGCAGCACAGCTTCTTGGGCATAAAAAACAACAGCTAAAGCAAATGTGTGGATACAGGTTTTGGAGGGTGGAGTGGAGGGAACAAGACTCAGCCAGCCTCAAAGTACTGATATAGGAGATTTCCAAAACTGTAAGATAAACACAGTGTATTCTAGATTTTTTTTACTGTGGTTGCTCTATTTTAAAATTTCAATAGAAATAGAAATAGAATTTCAATTTCAATAGAAATGTTATCACCACAGGATCTCTTCTTGCCCCTGTGATTTTTGGAAGAAAAGGAAACTGTGACATTGGCATGCATGCTTAGTTCATAGGCCCATATAAGTGTTTATAGTACAGGGAAAGTAGCTTCTTCACTGGCCTGCTTGTTGCCATCCTTGGTCCTCACCAACCTTCTGATAGTCTTCTACCCTTATCCTGGCAGGCTCCAAGCTGGAACTGCTGAGTACCATCCTTAAGCCACCAGGCTCCCACCTCCAAAATTATTGGAACAACCATGTTGAAGCTAAGCAGATCTAGGTCTGGTCATTGTGTGGATTGGAGCCTGCCTGGAAATCCCATGATTTCCTTCATGAAAGGAAGTTAGGATAAGGAAGAGGAAGACATACGGTACGTAAAGAAAGTTAAGCCAGCCTTGGGCACTGAATGTGACTTGATGTAGAGTTGCTCTGTACTCTTGCTACAGGCAACCAGCCTACATTTTCATTCTTTTCTATTGGGACAACTTAAGTACCAGATTATAACACTTCTGTCCACCCTGAGCAATCGTATTTCCTTATTCATACAGTTCAAGTATGTCCTGCATTTGGTCCTTGTGTGAACATCTCATTGACCTTTATTAGGGTGATACATTGCCATGGCTATGCAGGCGCAACTCTTTTTGATGGGAAAATGAGTTTTGTGTGTGGATCAAAGGCAGAAATAATTCCCACAGGGAATGATCAGGCATCTTCCCATCAGAGCTGCAGAAATTATCAACTTCCTCTGTTACAGGGCACAAATTTAGTCTCCCGTTGCTGTTATCCTTCACAGACATTACTGAAGCTGGCTTGCAGTGTTCAGCATTGGCCTCAAAGATACAACCTCTTTTTAATGCCTTTAAGGAGTCCCCCCTCCCCACACACATATAGCATGGGAAGCTCTTGAGCCCAGTTCAAAAACTGAAAGGAGCTTTTCCTCTAGCTAAACCCTTTCCCCTTTGTCCCCCCCCCCACTGCCTCTATTGTTTCAGTGTGACTAAAATCCATGCTCTAACTGCCTTCATTAAAGGGTGTTAAAAGAGGTAACGAGTTTGGCCTCAGTGGGCTCATGGCTGTGCCCTCCTCTTGAATTCAAGGGCACACACATGAGTTCTCTGCAGCCAAATGAGTTATTCCTTTTAATGCCCTTTAATGATTTTATGATTGATTGGAAGCACACATATCATTTTGATGTAATACTGTTGTACTCCCAGCCGTCAAGGTAGCTGAAGGGCAGTGAATCGCCCACCACTAACACACACACACACACACACACACACACCCCTCTGCTCCCACACACCTGTCGTGCAGGCCTCTGTGTGAAGTGGGCATCCTTTTCCGCAATAACTAAAGGGACAAATTTCACAATTTGCTGGGTGAGAAAATGATCTCTGAAAAAGTCACTAAAAAAAAACAACAGATCATGAAAAAAAATACAACCACATACGAAACAACCTGTATTGTTGGAGCTGGTTTAGAAAACACACACTCATATTTCCTTTCCCAGGAACAGAGTTTGGCTGTCCCTTCACTTGAGTTACTGCTGGAAATCTTCCCATACCCAACAGTGAAAGTTAATTGCCTGGTGGACCTCAAACAGAAACTTACCAAAAGTGAACAATTCAAAGGATGGGGAATTTGGATAAGGTAAGTTTTAAACCTCATCCAAAGAACAACCTGGATGTTTGCTCAGGATTCTCGACAAATTCAGCAGCCCTCACTTCCAGTACTTAATCCTACACAATCATAGCAGGTCCCATTCACACACAAGAGGGAGGTATCATCAGTTTTTTTTTTGGGGGGGGGGGTGTGTAAAGAGCTGCAGAAGTACAAAATGTATTTTTAGACAGAAAACAAAAAGAGCATTTTAGCTCCAACAATGCCCAAGGAATCTTGGACTAGTCAGAGGGAGATTTAGGGGAGTGCAACTGGTTTGGTCACACTGGGTGTGGAGCCTGGGGATGCTGTGGAGATGCCACAACTATGATTTAAGGAGGAGTGTGAGAGTCAAGGGGGTGCTGAATTTGGGCAACACATAGGGCAGTGGTGAAATCTGAGACCCCACAGTCCACTACCTGCCCCCACTCCTCAGGGGATAAGGAAGAGATACTCACACCATTCTATCAAATATATGTAGCTTCCTCACAACTTTCAGTAACTTGTTGTTTTTTTAAATAAAAAATACAAACAAATGCAAAATATATTGTTCCCCAGAAACTATCACCCAAAGCAGCCCACTTTACGTCAGGACCACCTATGTATACATTTCCATGTGCCGAAGAGAGTTGATCATTGCAAAGCAATATTTAGCCTTTAAGAGAGATTGATCCCCAATAAATTAATCAAACTGTCCTGAATCCCTTCTTCTTTTCATTTCCCCTAATTGGGTTTCTTGCTGTCTAAGTAATCAATTAGGCCCTGTGTTTATTCACCCTCAACAATTATTCTCTCTGCATTAGGGATTGAAATAAACACACTCCTCTAATTTCTCTTTACAAAGCGAGCATTTCCACAGAGGTCAGTCAAAGCTAGTCGTTAATCAGTCTTTCAGTAAACACACTCATGTCATTCAAATAATAATGATCCATCAAAGAAACTGGAACCAGTCCAAGCATACCTCTTCACACCACAACATTAGACATCTTAACAGCTTACTTAACAACAGTTGTTGCTAACGAGTTCCAATGTATTAATATATAAACACAGCGGCATATTGTATTATAAAATTTTTAATAATCTCCACATTTCGCAAACACTTGTGATGTATTAAATATTAGAACTTCTAAAAGAATAGTGTTGATTTTATGATCAGAAACTAAGGCAGTGTGCAGACGGAGAAGCTACGTGAGTGACTGACTTGCTCTCTCCTCCTGGTTTTGAGTCTGAAAACCACACCATTCAGTCATTTGTGATTTATATCCCACTTTCTCCCACGAGATCAACTTTTATCCTTACAACAACCCTCTGAGGTAGGTCTGGCTGAGAAACAGTGACTGCCTGAGATCACACAATGAGCTTCATGCCTGAGTGGGGATTGGAACCCTGGTCTCCCAGGTCTTAGTTTAAAACCACAACCCCTACACCGCAACATGTAATGAAGGAGATGGGCAGCTTTGGGTCGTGGTGGGCCGGCAGTAGATTGGTATCTGCTGCTGAAAGAAAGTTGGGTGGGTGGGGACCCTGAACGTATTTTTGCGTGAAAGGACAGTGAGCTCGGTTCTGAAATGGAAAAAAATATTCTTGAGCTAAGATAAGGTGTCCTGTTCCTTTTTTTTCAAAGTGTATTATCTTAGCTAGTGGTGCATGGTTGCTAGGGTGTGGGACATAAATGAAATAATGAGTGAAATAATAAAATAATATGTGCCCCTTGGCACAACCTGATGGTCTGTCCAAGGGCAGAACATGCAGCATCAATTGTACATGCACCCAAAGGACAGATGGGAGAACCTGTGACCCTTCAGATGCAGTTGGACCCCATCTCCCAGCACAGCCAGCCAACATGGCCTGTAGACAAGGATGATGGGAGTTGTAGTCCAACAAATTCTAGAGACCTGCAGCTGCCCCATCCCTGACTTAAAGTGTGCACTTTGTTTGAAAACAGTTGGAGTGGAGAAATTGTTTTATTTGTGGATGTGCACATTGTGTAGCACCTGAGGACTGAATTTGGTCCTCCAAGTGTCTTTGTCCAGCTCTTGAACCTCTCCACAGGACACCGCATATCCTTTGACCATGCCCTCCTTGAATGCTTTTACCTGGCTGCAATGTTTTGTGTTTGCTAGGGTGGAGAAGTTTATGTGTAGAAACCTCCAACTTCTGGAATATCGCTTGATGTAAGAGTCACATCCCTTGTTCTGCCCATTTTTGCCTGGCCCCACCCACCATTTGCAAAGTGGCCCCTGGAAAGTGGCCCACGAGGAAATGTGGCCCTCGTTCCGAAAAAGGGTCTGAGGCCTTCCATGGCACAAAACCGAATATTCAGCCTTTACCAATGAACCATCAGCATACGCTGGCTTGCCCAAAGTGTATTAGGCGATGAACTGACAAACTCTTTCTGAGTCTGCTCCATGAGTTTCGCACAAAGGAGGTTTAAAGTATTATCCGATTGAAATTGGAGCACCCATTTTGTACATGTTTTAAGCAAGTTGGAAGGCAGTGCAGAATGAAGCGTGCTGGAGTGTGCTTGATAAAACGAACAAAGGATTGTTTTATTTCCTGGTTTTCATTTGCAGTTAAAAACAGCCTTGTGATGTTTTGAGTTTCTTTTCAGTTTCACCCAGATTGTTTGGATGCATGTAAAGAAGTGGAGGAGCGCATCAAAACAGATCGGCGCAAAACAATGCAGTCCCGTTTTCATAGCAATAATTAATGTTTTATCTCATGCAGTTTTAAGAATTATCCCTATAAAGCACATTTAGGGAAAGCAGCTTACAGAGCTTTGAGGGCACATTAATCCAGGAGACTTTTCATTGAAATACAGAAAAAAACCACAAAGTCATATCATGGTAAACCTAATCAAAGCAGATTTGTAACAATACAACCGCAAACTTCAAGTATCTCAAACATACTAAGTTGATTTGGAATGATGGATTTGCCGTCACAGAAACAGAACTGTTGGCAAATTATCTGCCTTCTCCCTGTTGTCTCAAAGCTGAGGGTTTCTAAAACAATTGGTGGGGGGAGAGACCTATAGAGTCATTGCCAGCAGTCCTTCTTTTCCTAAGGGTTCATTCAGATAAACATTTATCATGGATTAATACAATCTTAAAACTCATGTTAAACTCTAGATTGAGATAATACCAAGGGCCAACTGGGAGGAAAGCAAAAATTAATGATCTCCTTTTAGGCCTGCATGACCTCCAAAGGACCTATCAACCTTTCTGCTCTTATCTTAAATCCTCTTTGATTGATCACCTTGACCAGAACCCTATTGCCCTAGAACAGCTTTCCTCAGTGTGGTACTCTCCCGATTATTTTGGACTACAACTCCCACGTTGCCTGACACCCTGTGCAAGCTGGTGGGACATGTAGTTTTCAAGGGCACTGTGTTGGGGGAAGGCTGCTTTAGAACACAGCAACCTTGAACATATCTGTTCTGTTCTTCTCTCTAAAAATTGATTGGTTGTGTTTGACAAGGAAATCCTCTCATCCGACAGTTACGTGCCCATGTAGACAGATGCAGCTCATGAATTTAACTCTGATTAAACTGATAGGGCTTATAGATAGAACATATAGATAGAGTTTACACTGTTCAGGCTTCTTTATATAGCAAAGCCAAGACTTTGTTACTTCATATTTGAGAGCATCCTTCCAGACTGATGGGTTGTTGTTCTTTTTGCAAGTGTATTCTACAACATGTCATTGGCACAGGTAAAAGGTAAAAAAGGTAAAGGACCCCTGGACAGTTAAGTCCAGTCAAAGGTGACTATGGGATTGTGGCACTCATCTTGCTTTCAGGCCAAAGGAGCTGGCGTTTGTCCACAGACAGCTTTCCGGGTCACGTGGCCAGCATGACTAAACCGCTTCTAGCACAACAGAACACCTTGATGGAAACCGGAGTGCACGGAAATGCTGTTTACCTTCCCGCCGCAGTGTTAGCTATTTATCTACTTGCACTGGTGTGC
This sequence comes from Podarcis tiliguerta, assembly GCF_965153285.1. Lineage (NCBI taxonomy): Eukaryota > Metazoa > Chordata > Lepidosauria > Squamata > Lacertidae > Podarcis > Podarcis tiliguerta. The sequence continues at coordinate 17,639,893 of NC_139538.1, read as the reverse complement.
TTTTGAACTGCTAGATTGGCAGGAGCTGCGACAGAGTACCAGGAGCTCTCCCCATTGAATGGATTCAAACTGCCAACCTTCCGATCAGGAAGCTCAAGAGGCTCAGTGGTTTAGACCACAGCGCCACCATGCATTAGTCGTGGGTTCATACTGGACCAAGCACCCATCATTCTGCTGCATTAGTTGTTCGGCAATGTCACTCTCTCTGGAGCAGCACTTTTGCCCAATAGCACAAGGAATGTGAAGCACTACACCACTCCAGAACATTTGTGGTATAAATACTTCCATGATTTCAGCAGGCAATTATGAACATGCAGTTGGATGAACAATGTCGCAGGGTGTGTTTGTTATATGCATTTAAGGTAAAGCTTCCTGTAAGTAGAGTTATAGGGATGTACATTTATTTTGCAATGAATAGCAGAATGAAGTGGGGCCCATTTGGTTCATTCCCCTCTAATTTATGATTAAGAAAGAAGCATTGGATACAAATGGAAACTGGTAGAGCAGACACTGGCAGTCACTCCTGGCAGCCGACATTTATTTCCCCCCAGAATGCTCCAGTGTAGTGTCATTCCAGGGCATTTGGGGAAAGGAATGACACCCCAAAAAATATTGCACCCCACAGGTAAGCTGATCTTTGAGGTGACCACCAGTTCTTCCATCAAAACAAAGTCCTAAAACAATGCTGTGCTTCACATGCAAAAATCAAAAATGGGAAAAACAAAATGGCAGCCACCATTGGGGATGGGAGAGCTATTATTATTATTATTATTATTATTATTATTATTATTATTGTCACATTTAAAGGCAAAACTACCAAATTCACTCTTTCCAATATAATGCACAAATTGCAACACAAACATCCTTTTAAAAAATCACACTTCTCCAAAATATAAAGCATTTCTCAAGTCAAGTAACGTGTATAAAAATGCATATACAATGTAATTATGCATAAAATGCATATTTTTTGGTGAAACCAGCATAGGAAAATTGCATAGTATTAGGGAAGGTTGCCTTTCCAAACAAAAAAAGGAATATTTGGGAAACCCATGTTAAAATATCTATCAATTTTCACGAGGATTTTTTTTTTTTAAAGATGCTGAGACTGGTAACAGTGGTAACAGTGGTAACGCTTACATTTGTGTGCAGACCCCCACAGAGAAGATCAGAACATAGGGAAGAAAGAAGTGTGATTTCATAACTTTCGAGACACACTAATTTAGCTCAGCTGAAATTTGCTCCTCGATGCAAAAAATCTTTGTTTCCCAAATATTTACCAATTAAACATCTTTGTGAGGGCCTCCAGCAGAGATCTGTGATGAGGTACAGAGCTTCTGAATGCACTCAGTTACACCATGCACGCTACAGAATCTGCTTTGCATGGGTTGATTTTTAATCTAAACTGAGAACTCAAGCTTCCCACCCACTGAAGAAGCTGATGAATCTCATATTCTGTCATAATAACTGGCCTTGGTTTCATTTTCTGCAGAGGCCTGCAGGTTCCCCCAGATGGCGCTTTCATGTCCTATTCTCTCAGTGCAGAGATTGGCCGGCAACCAGGAAAAGGTTACAGCTAGCAGAGGAATTCATGCTTTTGAGGATCAAAGAAGGCTGTTCCCACCAAAGCGGCAGTGACAGCAGCCGCTCAGAATGACTCACATTTTTTCTCACTTTTGAAAAGAGGATTGCAGCCAATGAAACAGCTAGAGGATTGGCCTGCACCCCAACGAGAGAAGGTTATTGCTGTTTTCTTCCACTCATCTGCATCTGATTCCAGGAACTTTCCCTAGCCTTACATAATATTGTCCCCCCACCTCTGCAAGAACATTTTGCTAGTACAGTGGTACCTCGGGTTACATACGCTTCAGGTTACATACGCTCCAGGTTACAGACTCCGCTAACGCAGAAATAGTGCTTCAGGTTAAGAACTTTGTTTCAGGATGAGAACAGAAATCGTGCTCTGGCGGCGCGGCGGCAGCGGGAGGCCCCATTAGCTAAAGTGGTGCTTCAGGTTAAGAACAGTTTCAGGTTAAGAACGGACCTAGAATCATAGAATCATAGGATCATAGAGTTGGAAGAGACCACAAGGGCCATCGAGTCCAACCCCCTGCCAAGCAGGAAACACCATCAGAGCACTCCTGACATATGGTTGTCAAGCCTCTGCTTAAAGACCTCCAAAGAAGGAGACTCCACCACACTCCTTGGCAGCAAATTCCACTGTCGAACAGCTCTTACTGTCAGGAAGTTCTTCCTAATGTTTAGGTGGAATCTTCTTTCTTGTAGTTTGCATCCATTGCTCCGTGTCCGCTTCTCTGGAGCAGCAGAAAACAACCTTTCTCCTTCCTCTCTGTGACATCCTTTTATATATTTGAACATGGGTATCATATCACCCCTTAACCTCCTCTTCTCCAGGCTAAACATGCCCAGCTCCCTTAGCTGTTCCTCATAAGGCATCGTTTCCAGGCTTTGACCATTTTGGTTGCCCTCCTCTGGACACGTTCCAGTTTGTCAGTGTCCTTCTTGAACTGTGGTGCCCAGAACTGGACACAGTACTCCAGGTGAGGTCTGACCAGTGCAGAATACAGTGGCACTATTACTTCCCTTGATCTAGATGCTATACTCCTATTGATGCAACCTCCGGAACTAGTTAAGTACTTAACCCGAGGTACCACTGTACAGGCAGGAGAGGAGCTGTGTGATATACAGTATGAAGCATAGAATCGTAGAACTGTAGACTTGGGAGGGATCTCGTGAGCCATCTAGTCCAACCCCCTGCAATGCAGGAATCTCAACATATGGCTCCCCTTCCAGTTTGAAACCCTATGGGATCCTGCTTAGCTTTGCAAAGGTGCTAGCAGTTTTATAGCTATACAACAGGTGAGAGGGAAGAAAAACTGTGTTTCAGGAAACATTTCTAGTGGAGCAAAGCCTCCCCAAATGCCCTTCCCTCTTTAGGAACTGCATTAAGCAATAGCACTGTCATTGCCTAGTTAGTTGTTCAATAGAACAGATTATGAAGGGTTGCATAAATCAGGAGTGGAGGGGGGACCTGTGACCTTCAAGATTCTGCTGAAGTGCTGCTCCTGTTGTACCTTGTCCACACTTCTGCTTCTCCCGCCACTTCCCCCTGAATAAACCTACTCTTTACCGCTGAATCAGAGCAAACGTCAATCAGGTTTCCTGTGGATTTTGATGTTTGCTCTGATTCAGCAGTAAAGAGCAGGTTTTCCTGGGGAATGTAGTGTGGAAAATGGAAAAACCACTCAGACCCATGCCTAGAAAATTGTTCAGACTCATTCTTCCTAGGTGCATACCCTCCTACAGCTCTTTAATAAAGATAGGGGCCTTCTATCTAGTAGTAGTAGTAGTAAATAAATAAATAAATAAATAATCTATTTATACCCCACCCATCTGACTGGGTTACCCCAGCTACTCTGGACATTCCGGGATCAAATCAGAAACTGGGTTGGCTTCTGTAAATCCAGGACTGTCCCTGGAAAATAGGGACATTTGGAGGGTCTGCAGGTGCGGGAAAAGCAAAGTGTGGGTGAGCCCTGATGGCAGTAGCAGTCCAACAACTTCTTGAACTTCCATACCCCTGGTGTAAATCTCCAAGGAAAAGTCAGGGTTAAGGTTCCCTTATCTTCTAGTTTGATCATACTTTCAATAAAGTTTGGACAAGGTGACCTATGGAGTCTCTTTCAACCATTCAGATCTCACCAGGTTCCTGGGAGCTGTTAAAATCAGCTCAGACAATACCTTGCCCCCTGTTTTCAAGCTTCCAGTACATGTGAAACTCTCACACAATTTATATTTACTGCTGTGTAAATGCGCTCTACATGGGGCTACCTTTGAACATGACCCAGAAACTACAACTAATCCAAAATGCGGCACCTAGACTGGTGACTGGAAGGGGCCACTGAGACCACATAACACCCGTCTTGAAAGACCTACATTGGCTCCCAGCATGTTGCTGAGCACAATTCAAAGTGTTGGTGCTGACCTTTAAAGCCCTAAACAGCCTCGGCCCAGTATGCCTGAAGGAGCAACTCCACCCCCATCGTTCTGCCCGGACACTGAGATTCAGCACCGAGGGCCTTCTGGCAGTTCCCTCACTGCAAGAAGCAAAGTTACAGGGAACCAGGCAGAGGGCCTTCTCGGTAGTGGCGCCCGCTGTGTGGAATGTCCTCCCACCAGATGTCAAAGAAATTAACAACTATTTGATGTTTAGAAGACACCTGAAGGCAGCCCTGTTTAGGGAAACTTTTAATATTTGATGAATTATTGTATTTTAATATTTTGCTGGAAGCCGCTCAGAAACCCAGCCAGATGGGTGGGGTATAAATCATCATCATCATCATCATCATCAGGTGTATTCGATTAAACCTGTTGCACTAGCAGAAACCAGTGCAGTGATGCCCACTACTACAATGGGACTTCCTCCCTCTCCTCCCCTTGTGCACTCCTGTGACCTCCCTAAATCTGTTCCTGAGGGTCAGGGGAAACCCTCCCCACAAAAAAACCAGTGGGGGTGGCAGGGCCCGATCGTTCCATCAGGCAAGCAGAAATGTAGTCCTTGGCACTACATTCAATGGAACACTGTACATTCAGGGTGGCATATGCAATATAAACATAATACCACCTGATAGGAAAGCATTTTCAAACTACTTCCACGTCTTTAGTGGTGCAAATAATTGATTCGTGGAGGCACTTCATTCAGCACCTCAGGATTATTTGGCCATTGCTAATGTGCTAAAACACAGACTTGAGCCTGCAGACAAGGTTTCGGCTGGCAAATTCTCATGGCCTTTCCCTCTCAGGCCGTAGGTATTTAATCAGTGGCTTGTGGAAGAATCTCTCTTTCTCTCCATTGCCCCTGAAGCCTCTGACGCATGCTGTAGATATATCTACCTGAACTTTGGGCTCTGGGCATTCTTGGGTACCTTAAACAGCAACACAGGAGCAAGGAGCAGGGTCACATTGTGCAGCTCAGCCTCTGATGACCATGTGTACAGTGCAAACATCTGTAGGGAGGGAGGAGACATTGCACACCTGGTTGCATTGCCCTTTTAGGATATTTCAGAATTGCCCAGCTGAATGGAGGCAAGGCTACTTGGCACAACTCCACTCTATCGTCTCCTGTTAATACACAAAGGAGTGAACAATACCTGAGCTGGCATTAATGTCTTCCTACATCTGTCTCATCTTTCTCCATTGTTTTCTGCATTTTGTTTGCTTGTTTGCCTGTCGAACCATTTTTCTACACCCATCTCTGTCTCTCGCCCCACAAACTGGAACATAGGAAGCTGCCTTATTCCCAACACAATAATTGATCCGTTGTCTACATTGACAAACTCTCTATGGTTTCAGGCAGGGCAAATACCCAGCCTGACCTGGGATCGAACCTGGGACCTTCTAGATTCAAAGGAGATGCTCTGCCACTGAGCCATAGCCCTTCTCCTGATCTGATGCCTGGATTGTTTGTGACAAGACTTCACTGAGGGAGTTGTTTTTGGGTGGTGGTGGGGAAGTGGGGGGAAAGAGAACATGGTCAAAACTCTCCAGAATGCTTGTGGGTTGCTCAAAATCATAATAATAGAAGCTCAGCCAGAATGTATGCAGCAGATCAGGCAAGGCACCACCAAGGCCAAGAGGATGCTGGCATGGTTAACATGCAGACTCAAGGAAACTAGAGGCAAGAAGACTTCCTTCAGAAATAATTTCCAGATGAGGAGACCACACATGCAAAGCAAGCAAGCATGCAAAAAGATTAAGATGAGCAATATTAAAATAAAAAATAGAAGCAGTAAACCAGCTAGGGAGGTGGTTGCACCAATATAAACATTTAGGACCTGTGCTACTTGGCCCTAGTGGTTTTGAAAACAGAACATACCAGGCACTGCATTTTGCAGTTGAAGTGCCTTCAGACTCAATTCCATGTAGCGTGTATTATTCTGCAAAAGGCTAGAGGGCTCTGAGGGAAGGATGATAGAGACAAGAGGAAAGGGGATCAATGATTCACCAAGAAAAGTCAGCACCTGAGATTTGATGAGCACCACTGAGTCAACAACCTTTTCTTTATGTTGGCCTGTCAATGTACAAAACAACTTTGGCTCTTTTTTTACGTGCATTTGTACTGTGCACATTTGCTTTAAAACTGCTGATTTTATTTACATTTTGACATATGTTATGCCAACTTGTTTTTAATGGCTGGTTTTCATCAGTATTTTTTTAACGGATATTTTCTTTTGTTTTATGTAACCCTTTTAGAGGTTTTCGTTTATTAGGTGGAGGTGAGGAATGGCTTCTGCTCTCTCCTGGCCATTTTACAATTAAACGTAAAAAAAACCTAGGTCTGTTTTCCCCGGTCAGTTAGCCATACTAACTGCTTGCCAGTATAGTTAGCGTCAATTGTTTGACATGTTTATCCTATTAAAATCTGCTGTCTTCAGACAAGAATAAATGTCAACATTTTAATATAGGCATCTCCATCAGTCATTTGATTTCCTCACATGCTTTTTCTTCCTCAGATAATGCTTCTGAATAAAACCTTTATTCAGGTTTCAAGTCATGTGTGTGTGTGTGTGTGAGAGAGAGAGAGAGAGAGAGAGAGAACAGATGGATCAGACCAAAAGCCCATCTAGAGAGAGCAGTTCTCCATGCCCTGAATGAACTTAACAATAGGAATTGGTAGAAATGTTATATTTATTGGGTTATATTACCTGGGGAAAGTCCTCTCAGGGCCGGATTTAGGTTTGATGAGGCCCTAAGCTACTGAAGGTAGTGGGGCCCTTTATATGTCCAGCTGTCCCTTGTCAACAACAAATTGTCACTCTTTTTTGCATTGACTATATGCTATATGGTAATTTATGGACCTAATAGGTATCTAAAGCCATTTGCACATGCAGAATGTAGGTACCCAATATATTTGTTGTTGTTTAGTCATTTAGTTGTGTCCAACTCTTTGTGACCCCATGGACCAGAGCACACCAGGCACTCCTGTCTTCCACTGCCTCCCGCAGTTTGGTCAAACTCATGTTGGTAGCTTCGAGAACACTGTCCAACCATCTCGTCCTCTGTCGTCCCCTTCTCCTTGTGCCCTCAATCTTTCCCAACATCAGGGTCTTTTCCAGGGAATCTTCTCTTCTCACGAGGTGGCCAAAGTATTGGAGCCTCAGCTTCAGGATCTGTCCTTCCAGTGAGCACTCAGGGCTGATTTCCTTAAGAATGGATAGGTTTGATTATTAAGGAAATCAGTCCTGAGTGCTCACTGGAAGGACAGATCCTGAAGCTGAGGCTCCAATACTTTGGCAGAAATGAGCAAACCAGTGGTATTTTAGGGAGCAGGCTAGCAGGCAGGGCCCATTACTTACATCTTGGGTTTTATTTTATTTGTTTTTTTATCTTATATTTTGGAAATGTACATCCAGTTTTTTTCCCTTTAATTTTTTGGGGGCCCCCAAGAGAGAGGGGCCCTAAGCTACAGCTTGTTTAGCTTATACGTAAATCCGGCACTGAGTCCGCTTACCCCTTTTGGGGGTGTGGCGGCTTTATGGGACAGCTAGTGCCTCCCCTCCCCCATACACACACACTGACAATGCAGAGCTGGGATGCTGGGGGCCCTGTCTTGCCGAAGCATGAGCTTCAACATGTGCTCCCAGCTTGAAATCTAGCTCCACGCCAGCCTGTCGAATTGGCCAATGGCAGACTGGTGCAGAGGGCAAGACTCTTTGGGGGTGTGCTTGAAAGAACAATCAGGCTCCCCTCAGGTCCACTCCTGGGGAATTTAAACAGCCTGTGTCAGCACCCAGCTCTTCTTCATCAGATCTGCCCACCCACTCCTTTAATTTTGCATTGGCCCTGCCATGGCTGCGGTGTTCGCTATGTTTTGGGGGTCAGGTAGAAATTTGAAAATTGGCTGTGACTTGGGGTTTTTGCCTATCTCATAGCAATCACCACATCTTTGGTGGTTTAGGCATTGGGGACGCGGGTGGTGCTGTGGGTTAAACCACAGAGCGTAGGACTTGCCCATCAGAAGGTCGGCGGTTTGAATCCCTGCAACAGGGTGAGCTCCCATTGCTCAGGCCCCGCTCCTGTTTGAAAGCACACCAAAAAGTGCAAGCAGATAAATAGGTACCGCTCTGGCGGGAAGGTAAACAGTGTTTCCGTGCATTGCTCTGGTTCGCCAGAAGCGGCTTAGTCATGCTGGCCACATGACCCGGAAGCTGTATGCCAGCTCCCTCGGCCAATAAAGCGAGATGAGCACTGCAATTCCAGAGTCGGTCACAACTGGACCTAATGGTCAGGGGTCCCTTTACCTTTTAACCTTAGTCTTGGCTGGAGGGGGGGGTTGTACCCTCACTTTCTCCTTCAGAAACAGGGTATTCCATTAAAGGGATCCACAATGGAGTGGCTTCTGGCCATATTTCCACATGGGGGCTTGGGCCTCAACTCTACTAGAGGTGGCAATCCCAGCAGGGATCCCCCTATTTGATGTAAGTCATAGGATTCCCTTCTGCCGGGTTGCCACTGACATCATTTCAGGCAGGTGGGCCGGAAATAAATGGTTACCCATTGCCTATGCCTAACCTCCTCATCTGTAGTCAATAAAGTTTTGGCCTGATTACAGTAGATCCCATTCAACTGTGTTGTGTCTTTACTGGTATTTTATCTGAGCGGAGGATGGGGAAGTATGCAGCCTGGCCTTGCAAGTACCATGGCTGATCTGCATAAATCATATCTACAGAACAGCATTAACATGAGATCTAGAGAGACCATTAATTTCACAAAATTTTGACTCTCAACCACTTCCCCACTTCCCCTATTTTTATTCTCCATTTCATGTTATTTCTGTTTCCCCCCGCTTAATGCTACATCATTTACCTACCACTTCTAAACCATCTCGGGCGCATGTTAAATGCAGCGTTTGTAATGGTTGAAGCTGGCAAACCCACTCATTAACCGTCTAAGTACGTAATCTAAGTATCCATTTTCAAGGAGTTTTAGAAATAGTAATCATCTAGTTTCATGGCTTGTTGTAAGCCATGTGTGCAATACAGCTTGCATCAAACTCAAGTAATTATCCAAACACATTTGAAAATTGTGCAGGCACAGGTATGCAATTTTCAGCACCCAACAATTGTGTCCTCATCCACAAATCCTTTCCAACCCACCTAGATGGATGACTAGGTAGGCATACTCGGTTTAAGATCCCAAACACAAATTATTCCTGGCTATGGCACTTAACTCCATGTTTTCCAGAGTTGGATTAAACACTGCACAACCGGCGAGGACTTACCTAGAAGAATGTCCCTGTCATAACATCTTTATACCAAGAAAGGCAATATCTGTCAAACATCTGTTTCTATACAGCTATTAAAAACGCACGCACCACAACAGAGAAATAAAAAGTGAACACATCTCATGCTCAATATCTGCTTTTCTTTGACCATTCCCCATTATAAGCATCTACATTGTATGGACTTGTATGGGCAGGCTAAAGGCAGCCATTACAAGGGCTGAATCAGAGTATGCTTTTTTTCTTTCCGGAACTGGAATTCTTTTATCCCATTGCAGTTTTCTCCCACTGACTGACGACTAAATCATATTTATCGTCTCTCCTAGTTTTTAAAAGTATTGTTATTAATTGCATCACCTATCAGCTTCACTACAAAACAAAATTCCTACTCCACTCACAAATAGATGCAAACTTGAAAAAAACACAACAACACCTCACTCTTACCCTGCTTGCAGCTTCCCATGGGTATCTGACTGGCCACTGTGACAGCAGGACACTGGTCTACATAGGCCTTTGGTCGGATCCAGCGAGGCTCTTCTTGTGTTCTTCAACACTGAGAAGGGGAAACATTTGTTGTCACAGCAAATGCATTATTGTCTGCAAAGTACCATTTGCCGTAGCTCCCAAAGTTCATCAAGGAGAAAGAATGGCTCTGAAATCGCTTCACACAATAGGCACTAATTTATGAGGTGGCACTTGAGGTTCGGTTCCATCACACTTCCAACTCGCTAAATGCCTATTCAATAATTATGACATTTGCAAACTGATAAGAAAATGAGCCTCAAAGTGGCATTCCAAGAGCAAACCTGTTAAAGTAATGAATTGCCTCGGGCAAGGTATTTAGAAGGTCTTGCTGCTTTCATTTTGTGCTGAACATAAGGTGTCCTTTCTTACACACACACGTGTATCGCTAGGGTTTCCATTTCATTGTTCATGCTTCTCTGTGAGATGCCTTCTAAGCCACGCAGACAAAATTTATGGTCATGGCAACCCACCTTTTAAAGTGATTCCAGTAGCTGGCTAAAGACCAACAGGAGATGCAACATGAACACACGAGTCAATTTCTGCTTTTACTTTGTGAGCTAAGCAAAAATGATGCCCAGTTTATACACGACTAACTGAAAGGTGCCCAGGAATTTTAAGAATCCTAAAAAACCAAGGGATCCTAAGATTTTTAAATGGATAGTGTAATTTGTTAGTATTAGGAGTGTGCACAGCCACTACCATCTTGACCCAGGACCCCACCCTGACCTAGGGATCAGCTGATCAGGTGCCAGCCCAGAATGAGTGGGGCTAATGTTTATTTATAGGTGTTTTTTTTAGCATATACAGTCAAAATAGGGGCAGAGGAAGGAGATGGTGCATCTTCCTATCCTTTTTTTCTGATTAAACTGCAGCCAGCAAGAGGGTTCAATCCATCTGTGTGCTGCTTCACTAATGCATTCTCTGTGGGAAACATGCCAATGAAGCAGGATTGCACCGTTGACATGAGGTTCATGCAATGGTGTTTCATGTGCTCGGCTGCTGTGCCAGAACAACTTCGCATCCCCCTTCTGCCCCTCTCTCAACTGGCTTTGTGTGGTTCAGATCACAGAATCTTAGAGCTGGAATGGACCACAAGGGTCATCTAGTCCAACACCCTGCAGTGAAGGAATCTCAGCTAAAGCATCCCTGACAGATGGCCATCCAACCTCTGTTTAAAAACATCCAAGGAAGGAGAGTCCACCACCTCTAGTGGGAGTCTGTTCCACTGCTGAACAGCTCTTACTGTCAGAAAGTTTTTTCGAATATTTAGTCGGAATCTCCTTTCTTGCAACTTGAAGCCATTGGTTTGAGTCCTACCTTCCAGAAAACAAGCATTCTCCCTCCTCCATGTAACACCCTTTAAGATATCTCCTCTCAGTCTCCTCTTTTCCAGGCTAAACATACCCAGCTCCTTCAGCTGTTCCTCATAAAACCCTTGATCTTCTTGGTTGCCCGCCTCTGCACACATTCCAGCTTGTCAACATCCTTCTTAAATTGTGGGGCCCAGAATTGGACACAGTATTCCAGGTGTGCTCTGACTCCTGTAACTTGTCCATCACTTCAGCATGTGCAAACAAATCTCTAACAAACCTTTGCAAACATAAGGCTTCTCTCTCCCATTTTCAAGCTATGATGATTAGCTTTGTGATGATGGCATTACTGAAAGGAACTGATGGCAATCAACTGTGTGCCCAGCCAAAACTGATGGAAACAAATGCTTTCACAAGTACTGAAACTGCCCAAAGGTGGAATCACATTATATATGTGTGTGTGTGTGTATAATTATATAATTATATAAAATATAATTATTTTATAATAAAATATAATTATTTTATAATATAGTATAATATATATTTATTTTATAATAAATATAATATAATAATTATAATATATATATATATATATATATATATATATATATATATATATAATATTATGTACTGAACCAGATCCTTGTTCCTAGTAGCTACAATGACCACCATTGGGTCTCCAGTATTTCAGACTGTCTCTTCTCAACATAAGGTTCCTGTTAGGGTTAATTATAAAGTTTTAATCACTGTACAAAATATCCCAATCCTATTTGGAGATTCCAGGGATTGAAACAAGGATGTTCCACAGCATATCAGCAAAGATTTTTTACTCTCTTAAAAAAATAATCATAATAATAGCAACAACAAAATGAGGCCCCCGCACCAGTGTAATTATATAGCAGAATGAAAACAGCTTTGGTGGTAAATGGTCTAGTTTGTACTGAAAACAAAGTACTGGGGTCAGAGTTCTTTAATGCTTTAAGTGTGTGTCTTTTACACCTGGCTCCAAGTGGTGGATCTTGAGACTCCCTTTAAAAAATGAAGTAGATTCCACATGTGGGAAGGCTGCCCACAATCAACAGTGTAGAATCTCCAAATAGGATTGGGGTATTTTGTACAGTGATTTGCAGTAGATCAACAAGGATCTGACTTGCAATTGCTTTACTGAAAGAAAACAAGAATGGATTTTTGTGTGGAAGGTCCATGAGCTCACTTCTGAGACGGAAAAACAAATTCCTGGGCTAAGATGCACTCAGTGGTGCCCTGTTCCTTAATTCTAAGAATATGCCAGTCCTCCTTAGAAGCCATTATTTTGCACTTGGCGCCAGCTGGGTGACCTTGGGGTTCTATTAAAAAGAAACACAAAGTAGATTTTGCAAGCTTGTAGTTCACCCACCCCTAGCGTGGAGCATGATGAATGAAGCAGGGCATGAATTATGAAAACAAGGGAAGAAACACTTCTTCGCATCAAGAAACATTTCCATTTATAAGATTGTTTGTGTATAACCATATTGTAAAAAAAGCAGAGTTGTGAAGAGGACTGTGAAGCGGATGAAAATACACAGGGAGGCAAAATAGCTTAAATAGGCAGTAGACAAGGTACAGTATTAAATTACTGGGTTGGATTTTTAACTCTTATATGATATTGATAGAAATCATTCAGTGGAACTTGTGAAATTGCTTGGCTTTAATTTCAGGTAAAACGACACTTTAAAAAAAGTTAGAAAGATGATCAATTATTGATTCTGTCTTAGGAATTGTCACTTTGGAAAAAAAGAGAAAAAGGTTGGTTTTTTTATTTTACTTGGTTGGCTGGGAATTAAATATCTAGCACAATATTTTAATAACTTGAAATCTTATCAATGAAATTATTACAGATGTTCTCCCGGTTCTTAAAAAAATAATGAACCATGCCAAAGCCTAAAGCAGTCAGATTAATTAGGAATGTTTGGGACTCTTCTAAAATCTCCTCTAACAGCTCCTTTATTCACCCCTTGAAATCCCTTAGATGCATCTTGCACAGTTGCAGAATCCAGAGCTGGAGAGAAGCTGATGGCATGGAGTGGCTAGCAACTTTTATCCTCTTTTCTGTGGGTCCCCAGTTGGGATACGTGCAATGTCCCAGAAAAATAAACATCTCCCCCTTGTCTGCCATTATAGTCCTTCGGATGTTTCACTCATGAAGGAGTCTTCTAATTGCGACAGAAATTCTGCTTTAGACAAAAGTCAATCTGTGATATGGTCTTCAGTGGAAACATGATTGGGGACAAAAGTATTAAAGATGAATGAGCATGAGAAAAAGAAACAAAAGTCTCATTTCCATGCTTAAGCTCAGGTCCCATCCCCACCCCCACCCCCCGTACAACAAAAAGGTGTAACATCTTACTGAGATAGGGCCAATGACACCACGAGATATCCTTGGGGGACCAATGCTCTTACTGATACCTGGACTGTCTCACCTATGCATCTCTCGAGGCTTGGGTCCACCCAAGCAACAGTGGTAGTTTCTTTGCCTGGGCCTCTTCGGGAGGAAAGGCAGGATATAAATCAAGTCACAGGAGCCAACTTCTAGGGGCTGACGGGGTCTTTTGCCCCCCCCTAAAATATTTGAGGGAGCCTGCCTTTCCCAAAGTTGATGGGCACTGCCATTCAAAAAGTGTTTGTGCACTGTGTTATGTGATTGATTATGTGGAATGGAGCTTACCTGCACCACCATATTTTATTCAAGTTGGCACCCCTGAATATAAAAATAAGACGGCCCTTGAAAGATGCAGCAGTATATTCCTTCAGACTCCCACATCTAATCACATTTACATGTGGAGGTCCCCAAGCCACCCCTCAAATAACTCACAACACACAAATAATTTTTGTTTAAGGTTTTTGGCATAATTTTGGCCACAACTTTATTGAAATACATAAATCTGAGTGGTTGCTTAGGCATTGGTTAAGACTATGTGTCTCCCCGCCTGGGGACAGAACTGACTTCCGGATACCAGCGGAAGCCAGTAAGGGAAAACAATATTGGGGAGAAATGGAGCTGAGCCACAGGCCCTCATCTCTCCCCGCATGCTCTCCGGGGCTTGCCGGCCCTAGTCCCATTCCAGGGATTCGGACGAAAAGATTTCCACAGCAGCATTGGACGGGCAGGCCCAGCCAATCCTACCCTCTCCTCCAGTCAATTGATAACCAATGCCTAGCCGCAACCTTACAAGTTGTGACGATTTGCTACGCAGTAGGCAAAAACCAAATGGCCCAGCCACTCAGCCAAATGGACAAAATTCTTACCAGGCCCCTGCCCCAAAAGCAGACGACCCCATGACAGGCATAGCAAGGTCAACGAAAAACCCCTAAGTGTGCAGGCAATCCGTTGCACACAGCGAAAGAGAAAGCTCCAAGCTGCGTGCCCAGGATTTAAAACATCCGATCCCTCCCACCAAAATTGCAACATAAAATTTACCCCAGCAACACAGCCATCCAATCGTTGCCCCAGGCCTACTTTGTAACCCTGCCTGGCAACAGAGGGGTGGCCCGGCAGACCCCACCACAACACGCGTTCTCTATGAGGGAGAACACGCTTTGTAGAGGCAGCTTGGTGAGTCCAGTGGCATATCATGGGTTACCATTGTCTGGGGAAGTCACTTCCTGTTTCACATGGAGAAGCTGTTTTTAATGGAGCCCAGCAATGGAAGCCCACAGCACTGAGGCAGTACTGGGTGTTGAAATTTGGTGCCCCTAAGAATTTTGCACCCGGGTAACCAACCCTGTGACCCCCCCCCTCATGCTATGCCATTGAGTGAGTCCCTTCCTCCTTTGATAAGGTCAAAATCTCTTCTCACCATAAGGTTCCTGCAAAGGTTAATTGTGAAGTATTTCCACAATTTCACACACAATTTTCTACATACTTTCTCCTCCATGTGATTGGTTGGCAGGAACCACCCAATCATGCTCCAGATAGAAGTGAATCCACAATCTGATTGGCTTACAGTAGAATTCCGGAATTAGCCAATCATGTGCAGCCCATTGTGTAAATAATGTATATAAAGCAGATACTTTGAGGGGACTTTCATTCATTCCTCCTCACCACTATGAGCTGAATAAAGAGCATGAAATCACTTTGCGACTCAGTATATTTCAGTCTCCATGATCTAGGACTGTGATGTTGCCCCTGTCACAAACTGAACATGGTTGAGAGATGAAACAGAATGGACACATGGCTGAATGCATGTGAAAATGTTACTAGAAATAGACTGGTTTGCCCATTCGTGGATTCAGCAAGGTAGCTGCATCATGTGTTGGGAATGGTCTTCATCTACCAGGGCAGAAAATAGAAGCTCCAGTTCTTGTGTCGTCTCAGTAATTTTTAAGGTCAATCTTTCCACCACCATTGTAAAAGTCTACAGCCATTGCACCACCACCCCCTCCATTCCAATGACACTGGAAGAGATGCTCACCTCTTCCTAACTGACTAGAACAGCCATATGCCATTATTCATAAGCATTTTCAGCAAGAGACAGATGCATGAACTCTCATTTCTGCTGAAGGCTTCTTATGGCGTTAGCATTTACTAAGCTGTGATTAGATAAGATGACACCATGGGAAACAAGATAGAAAAGAGGCTACAGCCAGCAAACTACGGAGCTCAAATATATTGGTCTCTACGGAAGAAGCTCTCCTTTAAAACAGATTTAGAATGAGCACTCACACTTTACACTCTGTGGGCCCTTTGCGGGATTGCGAACGGTGCTTCAGACCTCAGGGAACTTACCAGTTTGTATGCCTCTCAGTTTATTCTTTGGAGTCTCACCCCCAGCCTCAGTCAATTTACACTGCTGGGAGGTGGGGCCAGTCACATAAATAGGGGGAGGAGCCAGCAGTAGCCAGGCAGTGACTCACCCCCCTCCCCACGGCGGCGATTTCAGGGTCCCCTCTTAAAGGGCCATACAATGAAAGGTTGTCAGTGAACTACCCTGCGTGTGGGAATATGGGATGGGCTTCCTGCGTATACATATGTCTTGCAGAGCACCCCCATATCCCATTTACCATGAGGAGCCCCAGCTCCCCCGGCTCCGGGAGGGATACATGCCCAATGCCTAAGCCAAGGTTCTCCTACATTTGAAAGTTTAATAAAGTTGTGGCCAAATTTTAATTCCATAACACATTGTCATAATGCCAAGTTCTATATATATTTATTTCACACACAGAAGAGTGAATTTGCCCAGATCTCACCTGAGAGCTTCTTTTTACAAGGCTACACTTTGTTGCCAATAGTCTTCCGAGCACTTATCGAGAAGCAGATGAAATAACCTAAATATCTATCCGTTTCACATTCCTAGAAACTTTTATATCGGGGAAAACTCGGGCATTTTTCAGCTTGAGGGCTGCATAGATAAACATTAGATAAACATTAAAAAGTAACTAAACACTAACACAATTAAAACAATGTATAATAAAGGTATATTTAAAATACAAATAATAGCAACAATAAAAAATGTCGTAGCACCATCCTTTTCCTAGAGGCCTGCTGGAATAAGAAAGTTTTCACCTGCTGTCAGAAGGATAGCAAGGAGGAAGCCAAGTCTAATTTCTCTTGGCAGGAAAATCCAAAGATGTCAGAGGCTGGATCTACACTGACCTGTTTAATGTTATTTTCCCCTATTAGAACGATATTAGATATGTCATTCCAAAACATCACAGGGCATACTTGTTAATCAAAAAGTTTTTTACCTTGTTTTTTTGGGGTCAAATGTAAGTAATATCTGGCCACACCATTTCCCAAAACGCTGTTTTTCCCCCTCCTGCTGTTGGTCTCTCTGCTCCATCCTCTGATGTCACATTTTAATTTGTCCTTTCTCCCTCCCTCCCTCTGTGTCCTTTGTTATTTGAACTGAACGTTGTCCCTCCAATACCACTGGAAGGGGGGGGGCAGAGTTTGAATGTGGAAAAAAAGGGGGGAAGGGGAACGCTACATAGGGACATATGAGCCGTGTTTCACTGATATAGCAGCATAGAACGATTTTTAAAAGTGATAAAAAGGCAAGGTAATAACGCATTGTGAATGTAAAAAGTAAGGCGTCATGTGTCCATCTATGTCATGGGTAGGCAAACTGAGGCCAGGGGGCCTGATCTGGCCCAATCGCCTTCTCAATCTGGTCCGCGAACCGTCCGGGAATGAGTAGAATGTGTCCTTTTATTTAAAATGCATCTCTGGGTTATTTGTGGGGCATAGTAATTCGTTCATTTTTTCCCCTTCAAAATATAGTCCAGCCCCCCACAAGGTCTGAGGGACAGTGGACTGGCCCCCTGCTGAAAAAGTTTGCTGAACCCTGATCTATGTTAGCAAAATCATTCCTTAACCCTTCCTTAACGTTAAAAACTGTTAGTGTAGATCCATCCTGGGAGGAGTAACCACTGAGAAGGCCCTTCGCTGCATCCCTACCAAGTGTGGCTGTGAAACAGGTTGTTGGACTGAGAGAAGGGCCTTTTTCAAAGATCTCAGAACCTGGGCAAGTCCATATGAGGGAATATGGTATTTCAGATATCTTGTACCTAAGCTGAATAGGGCTTTATAGGCAACAAACCAACACTTTGAATTGTGTCTGGAAATTAACTGGTAGACAGTGAAACTGTTGTAGCAACTTCCACAAGTGCTGCTTGCTTGTTATATATTTTCTTGTTGGCCAAGCAGTTGAAAAATGAATGTGCAGCATTTAAATGATGCCTTCCATTCATTTCTGGGAGATAGCTGTTACGGTGTCCTTTTAATTAAGACATCTGGTGGGGAAAAACAAAGATTTTTGCTTGTGGTACGGTTGCATAGGAAATGCAGAGAAAGGTCACTTAGGAACTTGTAGATGCTGCCGGTCTGCAGGAATGTTTGCCAGGCTGCATTTAAATATGCTCTTTTAAGGGAGTCAGCTGTCTTATATGACTTCATATGTAGAGACTTTAAATGAACTGGCAAGCAGGATAAATTGGGTTGCCAATCGCCAGAATACAAATGAAGTCATTTTTATGTTTGTGTGCGTGCGCATGAGAGACAGAGAAGAAGATGGGGAAAGTAATAAGGTGGGGGCATGGTGTGGGGAAGACTGCCATTCTGGTCATGTGGGAAATTGGGGCAGGTGGAGGAGAGCATGCAAATGAAGAAACGTTGCAAAGAGAAAAGAAGGGAGAGAGAGGAAGGAGCACTGCAAATGAATGAGAACTCAAGAGTTATTCAGATACGTAGAATCTCTGGAGTGGGGATGAAAAATATACTGGTTTGAGTTTGGCAGGAGCGGGGTTAGAGTTGAAATCCAAATCATCTGTAGAGCACATTGTTGGCTACTAAGGTAAAAAGGTAGCCTGGACGGTTACTCCTGGATGGTTAAGTCCAGTCAAAAGTGACTGTGGGGTGCATCACTCATTTCGCTTCAAGCTGAGGGAGCCTGCATTTGTCTACGGAAAACTTTCTGGGTCATGTGGCCAGCATAGCTAAACCTCTTGTGGTGCAACAGAACATCGTGATGGAAACCAGAGTGCACGGAAACACCGTTTACCTTCCCACCACAGAGGTACCTGTTTATTTACTTGCACTGACGTGCTTTTGAACTGCTAGGTTGGCAGGAGCTGGGACAGAGCAACAGGAGCTCATACCGTCGTGGGGATTCAAACCGCCGACCTTCTGATCGGCAAGCCCAAGAGCCTCAGTGGTTTAGACCACAGCCCCACCCGCGTCTCTGCTGGCTACTACTGTTTTACTGACCTGGCTAAAGATATGCTTCAACATAAAGTCCTGGTGGCCCATCAAACAGGGCACTATGCACAGAATTATAAGTTGCCAAGCAGAAGAAGCAGAAGACATCAAAAAGAGGTGGCAAGAATACACAGAGGAATTATACCAGAAAGAAATGGATGTCTCATACACCCCCAGGTAGTGTGGTTGCTGACCTTGAGCCAGACATCCTGGAGAGTGAAGTCAAATGGGCCTTAGAAATCACTGCTAATAACAAGGCCAGGGGAAGTGATGATATTCCAGCTGAACAATTTAAAATTTTAAACGATGATGCTGTCAAGGTGCTACATTCAATATGCCAGCAAATTTGGAAAACTCAGCAGTGGCCAGAGGATTGGAGAAGATCAGTCTACATCCCAATCCCAAAGAAGGGCAGTGCCAAAGAATGCTCCAACGACCACACAATTGCACTCATTTCACACGCTAGCAAGGTTATGTTTAAAATTCTACAAGGCAGGCTTAAGCAGTATGTGGACCAAGAACTCCCAGAAGTGCAAGCTGGATTTCGAAGGGGCAGAGGAACCAGAGACCAAATTGCAAACATGCGCTGGATTATGGAGAAAGCTAGAGAGTTCCAGAAAGACATCTACTTCTGCTTCAGTGACTATGCAAAAGCCTTTGACTGTGTCGACCACAGCAAACTATGGCAAGTTCTTAAAGAAATGGGAGTGCCTGATCACCTCATCTGTCTCCTGAGAAATCTCTATGTGGGACAAGAAGCTACAGTTAGAACTGGATATGGAACAAATGATTGGTTCAAAATTAGGAAAGGAGTACTGCAAGGCTGTATATTGTCTCCCTGCTTATTTAACTTATGTGCAGAATTCATCATGCGAAAGGCTGGGCTGGATGAATCCCAAGCCGGAATTAAGATTGCTGGAAGAAATATCAACAACCTCAGATATGCAGATGACACAACCTTGATGGCAGAAAGTGAGGAGGAATTAAAAAACCTTTTATTGAGGGTGAAAGAGGAGAGCACAAAATATGGTCTGAAGCTCAACATCAAAAAAACGAAGATCATGGCCACTGGTCCCATCACCTCCTGGCAAATAGAAGGGGAAGAAATGGAGGCAGTGAGAGATTTTACTTTTTTGGGCTCCATGATCACTGCAGATGGTGACAGCAGTCACAAAATTAAAAGACGCCTGCTTCTTGGGAGGAAAGCAATGACAAACCTAGACAGCATCTTAAAAAGCAGAGACATCACCTTGCCAACAAAGGTCCGTATAGTTAAAGCCATGGTTTTCCCAGTAGTGATATATGGAAGTGAGAGCTGGACCATCAAGAAGGCTGATCGCCAAAGAATTGATTCTTTTGAATTATGGTGTTGGAGGAGACTCTTGAGAGTCCCATGGACTGCAAGAAGATCAAACGTATCCATTCTTAAGGAAATCAGCCCTGAGTGCTCACTGGAAGGACAGATCATGAAGTTGAGGCTCCAATACTTTGGCCACCTCATGAGAAGTGAAGACTCCCTGGAAAAGACCCTGGTGTTGGGAAAGATGGAGGGCACAAGGAGAAGGGGACAACAGAGGATGAGATGGTTGGACAGTGTTCTCGAAGCTACAAACATGAGCCTGACCAAACTGCGGGAGGCAGTGGAAGACAGGAGTGCCTGGGGTGCTCTGGTCCATGGGGTCACGAAGAGTCGGACACGACTAAACGACTAAACAACAACAATAAGTTGCAAGATCAAAACCTTGCAGTTCCTGTTGCAGTCTGAGTTAAGAAGGGAAAGGTATAGCGTAATGTGCAGATAGAAAAAAGGAAAAAGGAATGAAAGGATACCCACCCCCAAAAGTCATCTGTTTTGTAGATGACATTTGTAATCTGGGTACTGACAGCAAGATAAACTCTCATGGCACACGTCTGAAATGGCAGTGTACACAAGTTCCCCTAAACAGATGCTCTCTGTACCAGAAAAGAACAAAGAGATATTAATCAGCAACCATTATGGGTGAGCTAAATAGCACTTCTGGTATCACTGGGGATGCCCTCTTTGCCCCCTGTAACATGAAGGGAGAGTGAACGGGCAGATCACTTTCCATATCGGTATCATATGCAAATAGTCTCCAGCATGCTTTTCTGTCTCTGCATCTACTTGCCTTGTAGATGCACATTACAATTCCTGGAAACAACAATGATATGATAATGATGTAAGTGTAGCTTGTTTTGAGTGCTTAAAGAGTCATTGATTTGTTGTGAAGCCTCTAATTAAGGTAACATTCATAATGCTTTAATGGTAGCATTTAATGCTGATCTGCTATGTGAACAGCAAAAGAACCACTTCAAGTCAGGAATAGAAGTTACACTGCAATCCTAACCATGTCTGTTCAGAAATAAGCCATAGTGCATTCAGTGGGGCTGACTCCCAGGTAACTGGGGCTAGTTTTGCAGCCTTAGTCTATGAATGAGGTAGAGAAGGAATGCAAGTCTGGTAGTTAAGAACACTATCATGTTTATTCCTCCCTCCACTGTTTTGTACAAATTATATTAGAAGCCTATTGAATCAGTCCCTCTCTTGCAATGTAACTCTCACTAGTCTTTGGAAGAAATTTGATAATCTGTAAGAAACCCCATTGGCAAATCTTTGGGCTAGATGCATCAGTGCAACATCTGATATGTTCCAGGTGCATGAAAGGTTGTATATATACCCTCGCCCTCCCTGAGCAAGGAGTGCACCAGACCTGCCTCAGAAATTCCTGGGCATCATCCTGGGACTATTAGGTTTGAAGAGGAATATGGAACCTAATAAGTGTAAAATGGAGCATGTTTGATTTCTAACTTTTATAGTTGAATTTGACTGTGTGATTTTTGCATGTTCAGACTCAGAAGCCTCCCCACTAAATAAATTCACACATGACTCAAATTTTGATTTGGTTTTTGGCAGAATTTAGGCCACAACTTTATCGATTACAGAAAGTGACTGGTTGCATAGGCTCTGGTTCGACTAGCTCCCTGCCATGCAGGTAGCGCTGACCCAGGGTTCCAGCATAGGTCAGTCAAGGGTGAACACTTGGATAAGCGGAAAGCCGGGAATGGGCTGTCTCCACCACCCATATGTCCCCCTGGACTCAGGCACAGGCACAACCCCCTCTCAGGGGTTGACCAAACCATCGAGTCCCTGGATTCCTTTAACGGAATACCCTTCACATAGGGATGGTGAGAGCATTCTCCCATCCCTATCACCTGAACCAGAGCCTATCTGCAACCTTACAAGTTGTGATGATTTGCTACAAGGCAGGTGAAACCCAAATGGCAACAGCCAATCAGCCAAGTGGGGAAAATTCCTGCCGTGCCCCTGTCCCAATGACAGACGACACATGACGGCATAGCAAGGTCAAGCGCAAGCCGTAAAAGTAGGGAGAGGTGGGTGGGTGTTCCGAACGCACGCACCGAAAGAGGAAGCTCTGGGTCACGTGCATGGGCATAAATAGGTCCCTCGAACCGTTTGGACTGCGTCCCATTGACCAGATTGCACCCAGCTTCGAGGGACCTACCAATTGGGTGTTGTGGCTGACCAGTTGCACCCATCCACAACACAGGGTGTCGGTTGTCCTGGTCTCACTGCAATACGTGTCCTCTTTAAGAGAGGACCCAATTTGCAGATACACATTGGATTTTGTACATGCATGTCACATTTGGTAAGGACATCATGTTTTCACACCTATGAACTCATACAAACTGCATCTGGGTAAAGTAATGTCAGATCTTTCCCAAAGTATATTACCAACACTCAGTCACAGAAACAGCTGCATTGGTTTCCAATTAGTTTCTGGGCCAAATCTAAAGCATTCATGCCACAATTTAAAGCCCTAAAGGGCTTAGGCCCAGGTATTAAGATCAACAGAGGCAGCCCTATTGGTTGCTCCATCTCCCTCAGAAGTCCAAGTGGTGGTGCCCTGGAGAGGAAATTATCTGTGGTAGCCTCTGAATTGTGCAACTCCCTTCCTACAGAAATGTGTTTGGCACCTTCATTATGCAACTTTCCACAAATGCTGAAGATGTACCTCTTTATCTTAGTCTTTGACACCTGAGATGTGTGTTTTCAGGACCTACTCTGTCCCTCTGACTATAACCTGCTTTATCTGTTTTTAATTCCGGATTTTGAAAGTTTTGAAACTCTCCCTGGGACTTGTGGGTGAAGGATGGGTAGAAGTAGCAGCAGCAGAAGCAACATCATCAACAACAGAGGTTTACCTGTAAAGGCTCTCACCCCCTAAGGCCCAGGGAAGGTAGCTGAACCCATAGCAATGAAAATGCTAGCAGAGCACATTAACGTAATTTGAAGAAGGCATCTCTCAAAGGCAAAACAGGGACAGATATGCACCAGAGATAGAAGCTGGGGAAATCTTGGATAAACAGAAATAGTGGGAGCAGATGGCAAGCTATTCTAGAAATTTTACTCCCACAGAAAGGCAAATTCTTATTTAAGTCCTGTTTAGATTTCAAATGGACATAATTTCATCTTTTCCCCAATATGATTCAAATGGAATAATTTGAATAATTCAAGAACAGGACTTTAAAGTCAACCTGATGACAAAAGATTAAAAAATAATAATGAGGCCACAAATTTACTGCAACATATTCCAGATATTCACAGATTGGCACTTACTGTGGTGTCCACTCTGAAACATTTAGTTGCTATAGGAACTGTGATACCATGTTAGTTTTATGCAGGAATACTGTACTTCTATCCGTAGCATGGCATTAATACTTTATGTAAGCACCCTCTTTAATAGTTGTTAATAAAAAGCAAGCAAGCAAGCACGATTCTTACTCTTAATCATAGATAAATATACTGTATCTAATTCAGACCCTCCAAGTGTCCCTATTTTCCAGTGACAGTCCTGGATTTACAGAAGCCACCCTGGCTTCTGATTTGATCCTGGAATGTCCCGCTTTTCCTTAGGATGTTCCTGTTTTCATCAGAGAAATGTTGGACAGTATGGAGTTACCCAACCCCCGAACCATGTGAGGTCAGCCCTGTATAGGGAAGTTTTTTAGTGCTTAATTATGTTTTTATATATGTTGGAAGCCACCCAGAGTTGCTGAGGTATTTATTATTATTATTATTATTATTATTATTATTATTATTATTATTATGGTATCTTGGTATTCAAACGCCTTGGTTCCCAAATGCCAAAAACCCAGAAGCAAGTGTTCCAGTTTTTGAACATTTTTTGGAAGCCGAACATCCAATGCGGCTGTCAGCTATTGTTTCCAGGGCGCCTGCACCAAAGTTTGGCACTTTTGTTTTTGCTATTTTGCATTTTTGTTTTTGAGGTTTTTTCGGTTAATTTGTTTTTGTGACCGTGTGGAACTCAGTCAGCTGCTGATTGATTGGTTGTGTGACTGTGGAAATGGATAAAAACCCCCATCCAAAAGCCCCCTCAGTCAAAACAAAGGGGGAAGGGGGCAGGAGATCTGTACCGCCGGATGTCCCCGGTACCCCTTTGGCAGTGGCGGCGGCAGTCAGCAGCCTCGAGCCAACCTGGTAGCACAGTTGGGTCTGGCTGGCTTCAGGAGCTGCTTGCTGCTCTAGTGCCTGCCATTTTGCCTTGCCGGAAGTTCTGGCAAGGAAAAATGGCAGGCGCCACGGCAGCGGGCAGTGGGCAGCGAACAGCTCCTGAAACCAGCCAGAGCCAATTGCATTACCAGGCTGGCTCCAGGCTGCTGAGGCTGCCGCTGCCATATTTCCCGGGAACAGATTTGCAAATCCGGGGACATCCTGGGGACTGAATTTGTCCAGGGAAAGATTTGCAAATCCGGGGACTGTCAACCAGAAACCAGGGACATCTGGTAACCCTGGTTCTGGGGTTTGTTTTTAAAAGTCTGGAATGGATTAATCAGTTTTGCATTACTTTCTATGGGAAAGCACGCCTTGGTTTTGCAATGCTTTGGTTTTGGAACAGACTTCCGGAATGGATTAAGTTTGAGAATCAAGGTACAACTGTATGATGATTATGTTGTTGTTGATGATGATGCAGTGTAATGCTGTCAGGATGCACAGCAGTGCGCAGTTACAGATTGATGAAGGAGACTGTTTTCATTAAAATCAATGCATCAAAATCAATAGGCCTTAGTTAGCCATGTCTGTTAATTTCAATGGGTGTAGTCTGAGTAGGACTAACACTCCTGAGTAGCTACAACCCATGACCTGTGGCTCTGCCCTTAAATTCCAGGTTCAACTGCAGACGATTTATATGAAACAAGCCTAGAATTCCACTGCGCTGCGGTTTCAGAGACACTTGGAAATGGAGTTTCAAAAAGATTCTCGTTCCCATCCCTGTAATAACCATGTGTGTGTGTGTGTCTGTGTCTGTTTGTGCCTGTCTGGAACCTGCCATTTTCAATATGAAAATGGTCATTTGTGCATATGCACCAGCTGGAAATCCCTTCGCCTACCTACAATTGCTTCCCATTGTCGCTGATAAGTTACAATTGTTATATTCTGTGTTGGTTGTGGAGATAATTACAGCGATCCGTTCAGGGCTCGGCCTCCAGAGATGGGAGTTTGTGACACCTGGAAATAGCTGCTCATTACTGACAGGTAGGGGTGTGCACAGAGCCAATTTAGACCCGGAGAAACAGACAAAAATAGACCCTTTCCCGAATGTGGCAGGCCTTGATGAGGCTTATACTGCACTAGGATATGTCTGAGCCACACAGAGGCTATTGCCCCTTAATATGGCTTCTCTGCCTCAGTGTATAATCCATTCAGTTACTCTTTTATTTCTGAATCCTGTCATTTCTATAGTAAAACACTCGGATTTCTGGGGGCGGGGGGAAATGCCGAACATTTCAATTGCTGAAGAATATTGCTACACTTACTAATAGAAAACTATATTTTTTTTAAAAAAAATTATTTCTAAATTTTCAACACAAATTAAAACTAAGTAATTATTTATGCCTTCTGAACTCCCCCCCCCCCACTCTGGTTTCCAATATCTCCCCTTGTTTCCTTACACATCTTATCTTTTCCATTCAATCTCAAATCCATTAATAACCTTAAGACATGGGACTTCATAGATGCTATATCAATCCTGCTAATGTTTTTAGTTCTTTACAATGAACTTTAAGGTATTCTATAAAAAAAGTTTTCCAGTCTTGTACAAACTTTTCACCTTGGTCGCGGATCTTCCCGGTCATCTTTGGCATTTCAGCATAGTCTATCATCTTTGCTATCCATTTTTCCTTCGTTGGAACTTTCTTTTTCTTCCATCTTTGGGCAAATAGCATCCTTGCTGCTATGGTTGCATACATAAATAGTCTTTTATCATTTCTTGGTACGTCTTCACCTGTTATTCCTAATAAAAAGGCCTCTGGCTTTTTAACAAAAGTTATCTTAAACACCCCCCCCCCCAATTTGTTATAAATCATTTCCCAGAAGCCTAATTTGTTATAAATCCCCCCCCAATTTGTTATAAATCATTTCCCAGAAGCCTACTGCCTCTTTACATGACCACCACATATGATAGAATGTACCTACTTTATCTTTGCACTTCTAGCACACATTAGATAAATTCTTATACATTTTAGCTAACTTTACTGGAGATAAATACCATTGATACATCATTTTCATATAACGTAATTTTCTTTTAAAGCACTACAAGCCGTAAATTTTAAATCTTCTTTCCACAACTTCTCCCATGAATTGAATGGTATATTGTAACCTATACCCTGTAGGTTAGAAAACTAATTTTTCAAAGTTCCTATACTTATGTAGCAAAAAGGCACACAAAAGGGGAATGTCAGCAGGTTTGTGGGGAGCCTCAGGAAGTCCAAAAAATATACATACAGTGGTACCTCGGGTTAAGTACTTAATTCGTTCTGGAGGTCCGTTCCTAACCTGAAACTGTTCTTAACCTGAGTCACCACTTTAGCTAATGGGGCTTCCTGCTGCTGCCCTGCCGCCACCGCGCAATTTCTGTTCTCACCCTGAACAAAATTCTTAACCCGAAGTACTATTTCTGGGTTAGCGGAGTCTGTAAACCTGAAGCATCTGTAACCTGAAGCATCTGTAACCCAAGGTACCACTGTATTTTTAAATAACCAGGGTGGGAGAACCCTGAAAACTGAATAACACTCAGTGGGCACAGAATGCTGGTTGACTAGTTGGCAGGCAAAACTGGGGAACGTGGGGAGGAATGGAGTGGTGTATCGTGGCATACCCTCCAACATGTTGGGTCCCATAAAGGTAAAGGACCCCTGACCATAGGTCCAGTCATGACCAACTCTGGCGTTGCAGCACTCATCTCGCTTTATTGGCTGAGGGAGCCGGCGTACAGCTTCCAGGTCATGTGGCCAGCATGACTAAGCCACTTCTGGTGAAACCAGAGCAGTGCACGGAAACGCCATTTACCTTCCCGCTGGAGCGGTACCTATTTCTCTACTTGTATTTTGATGTGCTTTTGAACTGCTAGGTTAGCAGGAGCAGGGACTGAGCAACGGGAGCTCACCCTGTCGCAGGGATTCGAACCGCCGACCTTCTGATCAGCAAGTCCTAGGCTCTGTGGTTTAACCCACAGCGCCACCTGTTGGGTCCCATACCAATGGCCTATTTAGCTTAGTGTTGCCTGTACTGACTGGCAGCAAATCTCCAGGGATTCAGACAGGAATCTTTTCCAGGAGATGCTTATGAATTGAACCTGGGACCTTTTGCACACAGCCACTAAGCTACAGCCCTCTGCCAGCTGCAATTGATTTTTAAAGTGCTGGTCACACCATTGCTAATGGCGTCAATGGCATTGTATCCAGGAGGGCTTTTATTGAAGAGGGATTTGCAGATGGGTTAATCAGTTGCTGCAGTCATTCACTGCTGGTCAAAGTCTACTCACTCTGCTTCACCTTCGCTCCCACTGTGCAACCATGTACCATGAACAATCAAGCAAGGTTCATGGGAAGAAAACTTGCCTAGGTCACCAGTCCAAATCCTTCCAATTAAGAGGCTTGTTTAGGCTCAGGAAGTGGCAAAGCACTCCCCAGATGAAAGAACTGGCAACCTTTCTCTCGGACACTATGGAGAAAAGAAGCCCAAGGGGGAATAATTTGATCCATTAGCTCTGAGTAGGTGGCGATGGGTTTTGAGTCTGCATTTAAAGGAAAGATTTATGTACAGTCATGTGATCTGGGTCACACCCTTTAGGACAGTGCTTTTGCAAATATGAACAAGTATGTGGTGTAGTGGTTAAGAGCGGTGGACTCGTAATCTGGTGAACCGGGTTCGCTTCCCCGCTCCTCCACATGCAGCTGCTGGGTGACCTTGGACTTCTCTGAAGTCTCTCAGCCTCACTCCCCTCACAGAGTGTTTGTTGTGGGAGAGGAAGGGAAAGGAGATTCTTAGCTCCTTTGAGACTCCTTAGCCGCCCTTAAGGGGAGTGAAAGGCAGGATACCAAGTCCAAACTCCTCCTCCTCCTCCTCCTCCTCCTCCTCTTTCTCTATCCCACCTTTCCTCCAAGAAGTTCCAGGTGGTAAAGATGTAGTTCTCCCCGGTCCATTCTATCCACACAACAACCCTGTGAGGTAGGTTAGGCTGTGAAAAGGGCCAGGTCACCCACTGAGATTCTTAGCTGAGTGGCAAAAAGAACATTATTCTCCTAGGTCTACTTCTAGCAATCCAACAATTACATCACACTGGCTAGCAACTGGAAGATCCAAGAATCAAAAGGACAAGGCTGAAACATACCCCCCCCCCCCAATCTTGGAGAGAATTCCTTCCACTTCTACTACTAGACATGATACCTTTGAAGCAGATTTCCTGGGGCCAGGTGCATATGCTCTTTTTTGTGGCAAGCCACAGTAGCATAAAGGTTAAACTGCTGAACTAAGACTGGAGAGACCCAGGTTCAGACCCCCCATTCACTCATGAAGTTGGCTGAGTAACTTGCAGTCAGTTCCTATCTCTTAACCTGCCTTACAGGGCTGTTGTGGCAATACAATGGAGGGGTAAGATAAATTTCTTGAAGAAAAGTTGGAATGCAAATAAAAAAAGAAAGAAACATACTATCTCTCTTTGTGGTTCCAGGAAGAAGAAGAAGAGTTTGGATTTGATATCTCGCCTTTCACTCCCTTTAAGGAGTCTCAAAGCGGCTAACATTCTCCTTTCCCTTCCTCCCCCACAACAAACACTCTGTGAGGTGAGTGGGGCTGAGAGACTTCAAGGAAGTGTGACTGGCCCAAGGTCACCCAGCAGCTGCATGTGGAGGAGCGGAGACGCGAACCCGGTTCCCCAGATTACGAGACTACCGCTCTCAACCACTACACCACACTGGTTTCCAGAAAGGAAACCAAGGTCACATTCAAATCATACATTTGAAGCACTCCTATTCAACAGTCATTACTCCCCCCTCCCCCAAAAAATAATTATTATGGGAACCGTGGTTTGTTAAAGGTGTTAGGAACTGTAGTGCTGTGAAGTGTCCCCTAATAGTTATCAGCACTCTTAACAAACAGCTGTTCCTGGGATTCTTTGAAAGAAGCTATCACTGAGAAAGTAGCACGAGTGCTTTAAATGTAGGGTTAGGTCCTGACACAGGAAGACAAAATACAGTGGTACCTTGGTTCTCAGACTTAATCCATTCTTGAAGTCCGTTTGACTCCCGAAACATTCAAAAACCAAGGTGCGGCTTCCAATTGGCACAGGTGCCCCAGAAACAATAGTCGATAGCCACATCAGACGTTCAGCTTCTGAAAAACGGAACACCTACTTCCAGGTTTTCGGCATTCAGGAGCCCATTTGTTCATCAGCTAAGCCGTTTGAGACCCCAAGTTTCACTGCAGATGCTTTTTTAAAAAGGATTCTTATCTCTAAACTTGAAATTTTTGTCCCCATCCTCTCCCTTGCCCGAGCCAAACATATTCATGTGAGCTGATAGTTGTTGTTTTAAATTTAACACACTTTCTGCTGCATTTTGGTTTCTCCTACGATGAATGGGTAGCTTGATCCAAAGTAAGTTGCTTAGGGTTAAGCCATGAAGTGATTGTTGCCTAAATTGCATTGCCTAAATAGCTAGTGGCATGTGGACGTTCAAATTACACATGATTTCCTTCTGTTTCCCACTTCACTCTAACAACTAATTTAAACCTTCCGCTTTTATTGACCCTTAAAACAAGAGGTCCTCAATATCCGAAACCCCATAAATTTGTTTAGAACTTCCTCTATTAGTCATCAGCTTCTGTACATCATATCACTATTCTTTCTTCTTTTGTTTCAGAAACACTTATAACCAACAGAATGATCATTCCTCACAGCAAAGACCCACAGTGCTCTGCAGCAGCCTACTTTAAAGAATATTTTCAACTAAGGGCATCAGCAGAACAGCATTTCCCCATCTAACACTGCAAATTAATCTCCATAAATCTTCCAGATGTAAAACTCACACAGTAACTCATTGCATTCCCGGCAATCAAAGGAAAATCAACTTAACTGATGTGTTTTAGTTAAAAGGTAAGGAAATACTTTTCGCTGCCATGTGGAAAGCAGGAAGAAAGGCAAAAGGGGTATTATTAGATAGCCATAGCCTTGGAGGATTAAAGGTATGAAATATAATATAGAAAAGGGTACAGAGGTGAGATTATCTCAGGATAATTCATCCTTTAGGATTCTAAACTGCGGTGGAGGCAATCAAACCTGTTACCATAGCATTTCTTTTAATGCACAGATAAATCTGTAGTTCTTGTTTATATAGTTCGTCCTCTGGAGGCACTAATATGATTCCCTTTAAAACTCAGGCTAATGAGAAAATAATGGAGAATTGTAGATATAAGCAATTTTCCCCCCACTGTCACTGTCATCATCTTTTTATACAGCCAGAGGGCTCTCTGAAAGTATAAGCTGAATTTATTTTATGTACTGCCGAACCTTTAACAATCTTCTTTTCACCAAGCTTTCTGATTCCAGCCTGAAGGGGAAGGGGGTGGGGGTGGGATAGGAAATGCCACGTTCCTGTCTAAACACATTTCTAAATCAGTATATCATCCATAAATTTAACCTTATCCCTAATAGAAAATTCAAAATCGTAAGTCTTAAAACTTTGCCTTGGCAACGCTCATTCATGTTTTATTGGCTTTCCTGGGTTGCGGTGCAGATGAAATACTGTATGTGGCGAGGGACAAAGAACTGCCTATTGCTTGCAAGGTGTAGTGAACTGTGTAATGAAGCCATGTTTGTTTACTTGCCTTTGTACATAGCCTTTCGCAGCATCTTCTCAGCAGATTGGTAATCTCCTTTTGCTTAATATCTTATCCAGACTTTACGAATGCCAGTAGTGTGGAGTTGTATTCATTGTGTGCTGCACAACAACAACAACAACAACAACTGGAACATAGGAAGCTACCTTATTCTGAGTAGGACCTCTTGGTCAATCCAGCTCAGTATTGCTTACACTGACAACTTTGCAGGGTTTCAGGCAGGGTGCATCCCCATGCCTATGTGAACATAGAAATCTGTTTTACGCAGAATCAGACAGACCCTTGGTCCAGCTAGCTCAGGATTGCCTCTACAGATGGTCAGAGAGTCACCAGGGGACAATTTCCAGGTCTACATAGACATAGGAACCTGCCTTCTACTGAGTAAGACTCATTGGTCCATTTAACTCAGTTAAACAGGGTTTCCCAAACTTGGGTCTCCAGCTGTTTTCGGACTACAGTTCCCATCATCCCTGACCACTGGTCTGCTAGCTAGGGATGATGGGAGTTGTAGTCCAAAAAAACCAGCTGGAGACCCAAGTTTGGGAAAGCCACTTCCGGGCTTGGGAGGAGGTGGGGTTGCGGGCTTCACGCCCACCCCCACCTGCGCGGGGGCTGTCCTCAGCCCCGCGAGAACAGGGAATCCTCAGCCACATCATCCACCCAGCCATTGGCTGGCTGGGGGGCATGGCTTGCCCTATTTAGGGCTGGCGGCACCGAGGCCTCGGGGCCTGGTAGGGATTTTTTCCAATTGGTAATTGGCTACAGCCAATTGGTTTTTTGCCTGCCTCATAGCAACTCATCACAACTCTTCGGCATTGGCGGTTAGGCATTGGTAAGGGAGGGTTAAGCGAATGTGAAAGGGGGGAGGAAGCGCCATCATCTCCCCTGCAGCAAAGGGTAGTCCGATAAAGGACTCCGGGGGGGGGGGCGTTGCCCTGTCCAAAGCCTATGGAGGTGTGGGCCCAAGGCATGCCCCCGAGCAGTGACCCCGGGGGAGCTCCTAGTTAACTGGTGGTTAACCCTTGCCGGTCTTCATGCAGTCGGGCTGAAGCTGGTTAGTCCATAGGACCAATGCCTAAGCCAATACTGCTCATTCCTGTAATCAATACAGTTGTGGCCTTTTTCGCTCATTAACCTTAATACTTGGTGTACTGTGTCATTATTTCCTTCTTGGGGGACGCGGGAACTCGCCACACAAGCCCTGGTCTATACTAATTGGCAATGGCTCTCCAGGGTTTAAGTTAGGGTATGTTCCCAGCCCTACCTGAAGATGCCAGGGATTTTATCCAGGACCTTCTGCTTGCAAGGCAGATGTTCTATGACCAAGCTATGACCCTTCGCCTAAGAATAATATTGAAAGCAACAAGACAGTGGCCTAAAGGAGAGATAGAAATGAGATAAAATATTGTTGCACGCCATCCCAGTCTCTGAGTGGTTTGAGATTCCAGGCACTTACACAGGGTTTGTGTTTCCTTGGGGAAATGAGGCACAGCAGAGACTGTGATGTCCTTATGATATATGGTTTATTTACACATATATACAACCTGAGCATACAATGGAGGGGTTCACAGCATTAACATTCCAAAAGAGTCTTACTTCTCCCATAGCCACAGCCTTGGATTCAAGCAGAGATCAGGCATGGTGCTCTCTCCCTGCTTGCTGTTTTTCTTCCAAGTCACACCACTCCTTCCTAAACTCTCTACTCTGAACTCTGTTTTTATCTGTTGTGGGAGTAGGTGCCACCCATTTGCTGTCTTGCATTGAGCCCCTTAAAGGTAAAGCTAAAGGGACCCCTGACCATTAGGTCCAGTCGTGACCGACTCTGGGGTTGTGGCGCTCATCTCGCTTTATTGGCCGAGGGAGCTGGTGTCATGTGGCCAGCATGACTAAGCCGCTTCTGGCTAACCAGAGCAGCGCACGGAAACGCCGTTTACCTTCCCGCCAGAGCGGTACCTATTTATCTACTTGCACTTTGACGTGCTTTCGAACTGCTAGGTTGGCAGGAGCAGGGACTAAGAAACGGGGGCTCACTCCGTGGCAGGGATTCAAACCGCCGACCTTCTGATCAGCAAGTCCTTAATAACCCCTTAATAGCCCATCACCCAGGTGATCACCTCATCAAGAAACTAGCCTGGCTTATATTTTAACACTTGCTGGATCCAGGGGTTCAGGAAGCTAGCCTGGCTTGATTAAATTCTAAGACTTGGTGGATTCATGGATTAGAGATGCCTGGCAGCCACAAACTTCTAACAATATATGGAGTGGAGAGTTCATACAAGGAATGGCTGTTAATATTCTGGCTGGGGTTGGAGAAATTGAGATAAGAACAGATCCTTAACCAATATTTCAGGGTGGCACAGTCTCTCTCTCTCTCTCTCTCTCTCTCTCTCTCTCTCTCTCTCTCACACACACACACACTCAAAAGAAAAGAAAGAAAAAGAACAAAAGAGAAGAAGAATAAAGTTACATCAGAATATCATACAAATTCCACATGTTGAGATTGCTCTGAATCTCCTGACTTACCCCCATCCCACCCATGGGTCCTCTTAATTATATTTTCAACTGCATATCAACACTTCTCCAATTTTCCATCTTCCTAAATTATCTGTACTTTTACATTACAAGTGTATTTAGAATCCTGCTAATGTTTTGACCTGTTTGCAATGATTTTGTATATACATTATAAACATTTCCCCTTCTTTTAAAAATTTTCTTGTCTTCCTGAGCTTCCCAGTTAACTTTGCCATTTCGACATCAACTTGATTTGCCATTCTTCTTTGGTCGAGAATGAAACAGTTCCCATTGTTTAATAAAAGCATTTGAAATTGGAGACTGAACAGGTTTGTTCACCCTATCCGCTGTTAATACTGCAAGAAATAGTAGGTTTAGACTATGCAAGGTAGACATAGATTAAATGTTTAATCTATGGGCCTGTTTAAACAGAAGTCTGGGTATGTGCCGCCATGAAGTCAAGAGGTGAAGGAAGGAGCTGGTGGTTCCAATAGCTGCCACATTCTCATGCAAAGAGCCTTCTCCCGGCCCTCCTTCAGCGCTGTCAGCTGCCTCGGGCAGCATTTCCCATCTTCTTGTAGCATGAAAGAGCAAGATGCAAGTCAAAGTGACACAGAAAAGGCTGGGGGGTGGTTCTCCATGTTTGGCTGTAGTAGCTGTCAGAACCCATCACTACCGAAGTCACCAGGAAGGCTGCTGGGTAAGGCTGGTCCATGAAGTCCTGTACACACCAACCTTATGGCTTCCATTCTGTGCTTACGTACATTTAAGTCCTGTTGACTTCGCCTGCATCTAGGCAGATACAGAAGGAATGTGGCACCTAACAGCAGTTTCCCAGCTGCTGAGCTGCCTGTGAAAGAACCTCCATCTTTGGTGATTCACAAGGGATGTCTTAGGGCAATGAACCTAAGCTTTGTTTATCTCCATGCACATAGGGAGGGCAGGATGTCATTGGTCAATAAATAAGCAAACAAGCACATGGAATTGGATGTACCGGTAAGTGCATAAGTGATAATTAGGGATTATTTCCAAGAAAATGAGTAGGAAGAGGATTTTTGGTATAGCATATCATGCTCTAAAGCAAACTTTGGGTTAAATGGCCCAGTGGGCTAGCTTCCAAATGCATGGCTATATGAAATTGTTTCAGGAAGAGTATTTTCTAAGGGTCTGTATGGACCCCAATATTTGCCTTGTGCTTGCAGTTTAAAAAACAACATTCTGTTTCTGAATCACTCTGTGCTCTGTCCAGTTTGATTTGTGATTCACCTTCTGAGCTGGGTGTAAAATGAAGCCATATGTTCGCCATTCACTCTTATGGGGAATCTAACAATGACTATATATATATATATATATCCTTTTGGCAGAAGCAGATGAACTTTGTAGAAACAAGACACACGCATACACACCCCACTAGGGAGGATTGAACCGTCCAGACTGCAGGTGCAAAGGCTTTCATGGGGGAAGTGGTTCTCTTTTCTCCACAAACCATATTAGGGCAATTTTTTGGCCAAACAAAACTCTAAGATCTGTATGAGTTTCATGTTTTCT
The DNA here is from genome assembly GCF_965153285.1 of Podarcis tiliguerta. Taxonomy (NCBI): domain Eukaryota; kingdom Metazoa; phylum Chordata; class Lepidosauria; order Squamata; family Lacertidae; genus Podarcis; species Podarcis tiliguerta. The sequence continues at coordinate 17,604,731 of NC_139538.1, read as the reverse complement.
GGATAGGAGCAGGGATTTGTCTTACTTTTCTTTACCTTAAAATAATTAAGAAGTCACCAATCATCTGTATACTTGCTTGTCCCTTTTTTTTTTTTTTAACAGCTTCACATCAGCCAACATGGCTTTCCTGGCACTCGCAAGTATTGGGAAGGGATATCCTCCAACAGAAATTGCAAGGTCAGGCTGTCCTTAATACTGCCTGCAGAGTGCAGATGAGCTCCAAATGATATTTTTTTTTTAAAGGAAAAAGAAAAGCTGTGCTCTGTTGTTGTTTCAATTCAGAGTTCTTCAGTACTCTGCAGGCAGCATTCCAACCACCTCGCTTCTTGCAAATCCTGTGGATCTAGAGTATAGAAACAGAGATGTAAAAGCATATAGATATAGTGCCCAGAAAAGTAGAGAGTACAGAAAATCAGAGCAGCAGGCCTTGTGAGTTTGGATTTGATATCCCGCTTTATCACTACCCTAAGGAGGAGGAGGAGGAGGAAGCGAACCCGGTTCACCAGATTCTGAGTTATGGCTCTCTGCACCACAGAGCCCTGATTCATCTGGGGGTACTTTGCCGACATCACAATTTGATTCAAGGAAGGGTAAAATGACTCCAAATCACCCCAATTTGCCTTGTTATTCTGCTGCAGCACAGAATCATTGCACACTCCTAGAAAAACATCACTGCCTTTGAGGAAAGAGGAGATTGTCTACAAAAACCCATATTTCAAGAAATCAACTAGGTTTTCCCACAGGATACTTACAAGTAGATCTACTCCCAAGTAGGGTACTCCATGCGAAATGTAATTTGCCCTTCTGCATCAAAGGAGATACAGATTTGAATGAGTGCCCTGCTTTTTCTCCCTGGTAGTTGTTCCTTAAGTATCCCTGTGTGCTTACTTGTGCATATGTCTAGTGGCATTGATTTGCAGGGATAAAGGGAATAAATAAATGTGTTTGTTAAACAGAAAATGACTGGAACGCCGTACTTCTGGACATTTTATTTTGTGCACTGTGTTGGTTAGCTGCTCAATAACCTAGGTTATTAAGCAATTTAAAACAAGTTCAATCAGCATAACGCAATCTAAATGCACAACAGAATCCAATAAAACACAGCCCAGCACCAGTACGAAGAGGAAACAAATGACAGTCACAGAACTAAAATCAACACTATAAGGGCGCACGCATGCAAATCAGAGACGTCGCTGTCAACATCTGTACTTAAATTATATTAAATAAATTTTAAAATCTCAAAATTATGTTAAGAGGCCCGGGAGAAGAAGCAAGTGTTTGCAAAGATCGATCGATCAATAAAATTTTATTATGCAGTCAACAGACCCATTGAAAACAAAATGAAACAACAAAACGTATTATTTCTAACAAAAAAAAAAAAAAGAGAGAGAGTTAAGATATATGGTACATATATAAAAAATAGGAAGGAGAAAAACAACCCTAAAATTGATAGCAGCAGCAGCTGGCAGGGAGCGGAGGCACTACACACCTGGTCTCCCATCAGCAACATCTCTAACACTTGATAGGAAGGGACAAAGTGGTAGGGAGGTCAGGAGTGTCAGACCGTCCCTGTTGGTACACCTACATAAACACTAAACTCCCCACCACCTCGCCATTCCCTTTCTCCTTCCTGGGAAGCATTATTGAGGCTGCTGACGGGAGGTCAGGTGTGTTGTGCTGCCTATCCTCATGAGCTGCTCTTGACTGATAGAATCCCTTTATGAAGTGTTATAGCAGAGAATATAATTCTCGGAAATCTGGGAGCATTGCACTCAATTCCGCAGACAAACAGGCTGAATACCACTCAGCAGACGGAAGCTATTGTATATCAGCCCAATTCTAACAGGTGTTTTCTGAGAGTGCTCCAGTAGTTTCTGCCACATAAGAGAATCAGTGCCCTTAACTGTTGGAGTGTTGTGGGTATCAAGGAGTTCAGCATCACGAGACGTGGGGCGTTGCCTAATTGGTCTATAGCTAGCTAGTATAAAGAGGCATGGTTGATGTTGGCATCCTTGAAATACTGCTTGACTCCTGAGTGCTTCGTGTGGGGCTTCTGCACATCACAGCATCAACTCATGAAAGGAATGATGAAGTGGTGGACTTGAGGACAACATTACAATGAAGGAAGTAAGAAATGCAAGGAGCCGGCACTGGTGTGCAAGGAGACTTATCTTTAGTTTCATAGTGAAGGGTCATAACCTAGTGGTAGCACATCTGCCTTGCATGCAGAAGGTCCTAAGTTATATCCCCAGCATCTCTAGCTAGGGTTTGGAAGGACTTCTACCTGAACCCTTGGAAAGCCACTGCCAGCCAGTGTGGAAAATACTGAAAGAGATGGATCAGTGGTCTGACTCTGTATAAGGCAGTATAAGGATGCTGTGTACAGCCCCCCTCCCACGCTTTAGACATACAACCCATCATAATGATGATCATTTTGTTGTTTGCTCATATTGAATGAATCTGACTGATGTGCAACCCAAGCCTGCCAAATTTCAAACTCGCAGCTGGGTTTTCCATAAATGCTCAACTGAAAAGCAGAACTGAAACCCCAAATTACTCCACCCACCCCCCAACTATCAGACAGACCTTTTGCCCTATACAAACAGGCTTTGCCTGATCAAGGAATTAATCATATGATTGTGACAGTTCAGAATATCAATTCATATCTGGAAGACTCAGGAAGGAGTCTCTCTGCCTTTGAGTCTCTACACCAACGCTGCTGCAACCTTCTGAAAGTAAGCCTGCTGTCTTGGGAGTCAAGGGGAGGTTTGCCATTTGATTTATGGATGAGTCACACACAAGACATCCGTCTACTCTAAATGCACTTTCTTCCAAAATGTTGTTGGCTTGGGCTATGGTTTAATTAGGATATTGTGTGCTTGAAGTGAAGTGCAGGTCACTAGAAAATCATAATAAATCTGCATTTGTGGTGGTGTACCTAACTGGACAGGAACCCAGCCAAAAGCATGATCTTGCAAACTGTAGGGTTCTGCACAAAATAACCCATGATATTTTTTAAAAAAATCATGGGCAGACTTAGGCATTTTGCAACTGTAAACTTGCCTTCTTGCATGGTCTTTGGTATGCAAACATATTTCTTCACATTCAAAATGGTGTAATTCACCAAAAAGCTATAAAGATTTTTGTGTGTGAGCGACTATGCATTATAAGAGGTGAGGGGGAACCTGCCACCCAATATAGCAACCCTGTGCTGAGTCCCCCCCCCCCACTTTTCAATGTGCAGAACAATTTACCACATTTTCACATTATCAAGCTGTTTGCCACCATAACCAGTGAAACCCAAAAATGTGGACCAGGGAGAGGAAAAGCGCATATTATATGTTAGGAGGCAAAGTAAGACATATGGGATATATATATGGGATAAAAGAAGGATTTAACCTGAGGCTGCTGTTCCTGGCAACACCTTATTTGCTTATTTTAAAGTGTGGATACTAATGGGGGGGTCAGGTTTGGGGAAATAGAGGCCCTCCAGATATTGTTGGACTAGAACTTGCATCATCCCCCTCTATTGGGCATGCTGGATGGGGCTGATAAGAGTTGAAGACCAACAACATCTAGAGAGCCACAGGTTCCTCATCCCTCTGTTCTGATGTATCTCCAAGCCACTGTGTATACAAGCCTTTGGTTTGTGCACTCCCTTCTCCTATTCCCTTTCCGTCTCTCCCACTCTAATTCTATTATTTCCACTTCAGTGCCAACCATGGTTTGCTGTTACATCCAAACCAGCAAACTGAGGTTTGCCCTTGCCCTCCAAACCAAGATTGCAAAGTATAGTGTGAAACAGGCTCAGTTGTAACAGCAAAATTAGGAAAGAGTTGTACTAAAGAAGAAGTAGTTCATAGAATGGGAGCGTGCAAGGGACGGGAAGAGGTTTGTTATTACATGGGAACTGGGTCTCAGATGGTTTCAAAACAACCCTCCAGCACTTACTTTTGCAGAAGGGTTTTCTCTAGTATCATGTACTTGACATCATGGGAATTGGGATGATTCACTGAGGGCAGATTTGAGGGAAAACTCATTTGAATTTTCCATCTGACAAATCTTCTTTGAATGAGGTTATGTTTTAGATTGCCTTTAGGGAAAGACTTATAGTTGGGGAAATTAAATCTCAGGGGAGGATTTTATGGAGTCCAAGTCTCATGTTGGACTTCTGAGAATTGGTGTATGAGGTACTTGAAACAGTGGAAGGAAAACATATTTGTCTGTGAGCTTCCTTGGCACACAAAAATTCTCAAAACCTACGTATGAGATGACAAGAGACCTCAGTTCACCTCATAACACCATTCAACATGCCTACCATTTACTTGCTCTAATATCCCTTCCCTGGAGAGTTAGGGATGGGGAAAATTGCCTGTAGAATGTAATCAAGCTCTCAGAGCAGCTACTCATTTATATAATTAAACAAAGCCTGCCACTTTCCCATCCCAATGTTTTTCTCCCAGCTGGGCCCACTTCTTGTATCAGAGCTCAGCTTGTGGTGTGTGTGTGACATCAGGGAACTGATTTTTGTGAGAGATAGCATAGAGTGGTCCTACCATTAGGCAAAGGAAGGGCTCTGTCTCAGGTGGCAAATGCTGGGAGGGGGGTAGAGAATGGCACCGAGGTGTTTTAGGACAAATCTCTGGACACTTGCAGACAGAATCATGCAGGATAAGACTATCAATAGCTACAAGTCATGATTATTTATTTATTTATTATATTATTTATTATGGCTATATGCTACTTCTACTGACATGGGACACGGGTGGCGCTGTGGTCTAAACCACTGAGGCTCTTGGGCTTGCTGATCAGAAGGTCAGCGGTTCAAATCCCCATGACGGGGTGAGCTCCCATTGCTCTGTCCCAGCTCTTGTCAACATAGCAGCTCAACAGCACACCAGTGCAAGTAAATAAATAGGTACTGCTGTGGCAAGAAAGTAAACGGCATTTCTGTGCACTCTGATTTCCGTCACAGTGTTCTGTTGTACCAGAAGCGGTTTAGTCATTCTGGCCACATGACCTGGAAAGCTGTCTGTGGACAAATGCCAGTTCCCTTGGCCTGAAGCGAGATGAGCACCGCAACGCCATAGTCACCTTTTACTAGACTTAACCATCCAGGGATCCTTTACTTCTTTTTTTTACCTCCACTGACAAAGGTAGACTACCAGTTGCTGGGAATCACAGGTGGGTAGAGTATTGCTATCCTCACGTTTTGCTTGTGGGCTCCCCATGGACATCTGATTGTCCACTGGAAAAACCGAGTCTGGACTTTGGGACTTTGGTCCAATCCTCCAGAGTTCTTCCTATGTTCTAAGCTGGCCAGCTGTCTTCAGACATAGTGAAGGATGCCTTTCAGTCAGCTCCTATCCATCAAATGGAAGGTGTTCCATCTTTTTGTTACAGACAGGCAACAAAATGTCTTGGGTTGCCCTGCAGAAAGTGGAGGATTCAATACTCCCAACCTACAACCTCTCTACCCTACAGGGGTGCCAGCTTGAATAAAATATTGGAGGGGCCCAGGTAAGCCCTACCCCACATAACTGATCACAAGATGTGGGGCATGTAGACCATTTGAATGACAATTTCCAACTTGGGCGGGAGCTCAAGTATTTTATTGTGGGGGCCAATGGGACCTTGGCCCTTAGGAGCTGGCTCCTATGCTACCCCACCACTTTACATGTGATTGGGAGAGACTAACATTTAAAGACACAGATCCACTGTTGCTACATATAGCTTAGTACTAAATCCTTTGTTATCAGTATATATATCAACATTTGGAAAGTTCTGGGAGAAATAGTATAGCTAGCACACTGTAGAAGCGAAGCATGTGGGCAGCAATTTATCTTGCTTTCCATTCACATAAGTGCTGAAAATGGCCATAGCTCTAGAAACTTGAATCATAGAATCTGAATAAATCATGCAAAAGTCATTCTGTGCTTTTCATTTGCATGTTTATTTTAAACCAAAGAAATAGATTTGTCGGTTGTTGTGGTTTGGCACAGATTCAGAACATCATTGGCACAAAATCTACTGCTTTGTAGAGATGCACACAGTCAACAGATATTTGACACAATGCATTGATGATATATCAACACGTTAAGAATGGACATACCCATGCAGATTCATCTCTGGGGCTTGGTTATGCTTTTCAAATTTCGGATCTCCTAGCCCACATGGGGCAGGATACTTAACTACATGCAAGTTCACATGGCTCACAGGGAGTGGAGTGATATCACAAAGTCATGATTGCCTGGGATCACATACTAGAGGATGCTTTTGAGAGAAAAAACAACATGCCCAAACCACAGTGAATGGAAAACATTGGACAGGAGGATCCGTTGATCTGACCCATACACATGGGACAGGGATTGTCCACCTGGTGCATCTTCCCAAATACAACATACCCAGATAACTACGAAAATATACTGGACATTAATATTAAAATGCAGCCTAAACACATAAAATCCAATGCACATAGCTCAGATGTTATGACCAATTACCAAACTGATGGTGCAAAATTGGCCTATACATTGGATTGTGTGTGTGTGTGTGTGTGTGTGTTACATTAGAAGAACATTGCAGTCATACATGGATGGATTGAGACGTTTGAGGTGGACTGGTTATGCCAGGTGGGTGGGAGCTCAGGTGTGCACTGTATTCCTTCCACAGGCATGAATGACATCAGGAGAGAGGTTTCGTCCAATCCAGCCCATGGCAGTGGACAGGCACGACCCATCTGGAGAAGTGTGGAAGGCAGGCATTGGGTTTGAAGTTTGTTTGCATTTTTAGATGAACGCTTTCATACGTTCATCCCTGAGGCATGAGTTTTCACAGCAGCAACTGAACCTCACAAAACCCCAAAACAATGTTCTGCACAATCACAACCTGCCTCTCTCTTTCTGTACACACCTGCTATGCAATGCCCCTCTGATAATGAGAGTCAAGAAAGCAAGAAAAGTGAATCATGCAGAATCATGCATCTGGATACAGAAAGAACTTGAGTGATACAAATGCACTGGTAAATACTTGCTGATTGCTGCTCTGTGCCAATAAATGGTGCCTATTGAAACTTTGGAGAGGAGGAGATGTCTGCTAAACAGAATGCGGCTGTAGAATACTAACCAGGAAAGTGATTTGCACACAATTGGAAGGAATCCCCAAAGCTTTCCCTGGGCTGCCTCAATATATACTCACAACATGCACAAAATAAGCATGACATTCTCTAGAGAAATCCAATGTCCTTCAAAGGCGATGGGAGCACAAAGTACCAGTCAGCAAGGGGGTAACATGTACTCTATCTGTATGATTATTTATATTACTATACTATATACTGAAGTTAAATGTGATGCATTTCACAGGTATATTGTCCTCAGAACAGAGAACTAATGGCAAACTTGTTTGTTTATTTTGCTTCCTGTTTCTGAAGGTTGTAGCATTAATTTAATGACTATTGCTTTGGTAACTGCCATTGAAGCCCATTGAGGGCAGGTTTGTGCCTTGATGTGACTGCTTATGTCTCCGCTTCACTCTGGGAAGCTTTTCACATGTGAAGCCAAAAGGCACCACTGAGCTTTTCTCATGCAAGTTGTGCCACGTGTGAACCCTGTTGTTGAACTGAATGTGCATCATGGCATCACATTTTCCATCACAGAACAATGCAGTCCTCAGGTGTGGATAGACAATCACTCCACCCTAACTGCATGTACTTTGCATCCCGATGGAACGTGGGTGCCTGTCAGTTCAGGTTTATCTAGTCCAGCAATCCCTACATGTCTGGATAGGCATGCCTAAGCATAAATGTTTTTAGCAGGCACCAAGGAAGGTACAATAAATACACCTGCCTGATGTCAAAAGGCAGGGAATTCCAATGTGTGGGTACAGCCACACAACCATTTTCTTGCAAAACCAGAATAGGTATTATGGGGTACCTGTAACAGTGCCAGTTCCACAGATCAAAGTTGTCAAAGAGGCATATGGGGCAAGGCGATCTCACAAGTAAACTGGTCCCAAGATGTTAAGGGCTTTATATACTAATTGTGACCCCTTGAACTTGGCTCAATAGCAAATTGGCAAACAGGTGTCTGAGCAGAGGTGTTGTATGCTGACAGGGTCTCACTCCTATCAGTAATCTTGCAGCAGCATTATGCTACAAAGGCTCATCCACACCTCTGCTTGTTCCTTGCCTCAGAAGCATGGGTCAGAGCAGTTTTCCCTTTGCCCTGTTTCTTTTCCAGAGAAAACACAATCTTTAGCAACAAATCAGAACCGATGGCCACCTTCCGAAAACCTGAATTGCATTAAAGAGTGAGATTCCCCTGGAGAAAATAGTGTGCCAGTAGGAAGTATGGATAAGCCTTCATTATTGTTGTTTAGCCTTCATTATTGTTGTTGACGTCCAGCAGAATAAAGTGGCAGTTTAGTACTCATTTCTGGCTGACTTGATTTTGTTGTTGTTTAGTCGTTCAGTCATGTCCGACTCTTCGTGACCCCATGGACCAGAGCACGCCAGGCACTCCTGTCTTCCACTACTTCCCACAGTTTGGTCAAACTCATGCTGGTAGCTTCAAGAACACCATCCAACCATCTCGCCCTCTGTTGTCCCCATCTCCTTGTAGCCTCAATCTTTCCCAACATCAGGGGCTTTTCCAGGGATTCTTCTCTTCTCATAAGGTGGCCAAAGTACTGGAGCCTCAGCTTCAGTATCTGTCCTTCTAGTGAGCACTCAGGGCTGATTTCCTTAAGAATGGATAGGTTTCATCTTCTTGCAGTCTATGGGACAATCAAGAGTCTCCTCCAGCACCATAATTCAAAAGCATCAATTATTCGGTGATAGCTGCAGCTATTGGATCAAGTGCAAAGTAAGCCCCACAGAATAAAGCCATGTTTACTGAACAAAGTGTGGATCCAATCTAAGCTAGAGACTCACTGTTGGACAAATCACAATCTCTCAGGCTCAGTTTCATTTCAGTAAAGCAGGGTTAAGCAGTGACCTGATTCACGGGTCCTTGGTGTGAGGAACAACATTTTTACATTAAAAAATGATGATTTGGTTTTAATAAATTGCCCCCAACTCTCCCCCACCTCTGTCTCTCTCACACACTGAAAGAATCCTAACCAATGCATAAAGGATTATTACATCCTTTCCACCCCGGCTAGTCTTAAGGGAAAACACTAAAATGTTTCCAGGCATGTGAGGAAGGAAAAAAGCTAGGATGTTAATGGATTCCGTTTTCAAACACCTTTATTCCCTGTGATGACAGATAGCTGAGATGTTATTACGTTGCCAGATACTTCTGGAGGTTAACAGTTTAGGGACACATTTTGTTTGCAAATTGTCAGAACGATTAAGTTGCTGTGTTTGCAAGGAATTTAGCAGAGCAAGAAAAGCTTTGAGCTTGCCCTCTTTAACCACAGAAGTAATCCCTGGGCTATTCATATCTGGCTGCCCTCATGATGGGAGAATCCTCATATCGCTAGCAGATGGGAAAGGAAGAGGAAACACTCCCATAACCTCCAAACTGCTGATGCGTGGTGGAAAAGAATAAGTTATTTATTCCCGTGGTGCTCCCCAACCACTCATCCATCAGGTGAATGTATCCCAGAAGCTCATGGTGAGCGAAATCTCTTCAAGGATGAGGCCCAGAGAACAGGAAGGGATGTACCACAAGGGAGCAAAAGAAAGATGTCTGTGTGCTGGTGAGCAGGCAAGCTAGCCCCTGACAAGTTGCGCAAACAATGAGCCAATGAGGCATGTAATTATTACATAGTGTGGAATGTGAAGCTGTGAGGAGATAAAATAGGGGTCTGGGCCTTATACATTGCAATGAGCTCCTCTGGAGAAACCTTTCAATTACATGAATGTAATAAATACTGACTCTGTGTGGAGGCCAAATAATTGGTGTGAGGACTTTCCCCTCTACAGACTCAAAGTGTGATGTCAATACCCCTCACCTCAGATTAGCACACCACAAAGCCTTGCGCTGCTCTGTCCATCTGTTGTTGCTGTGCTTTTCTCTTCAGATACAACTCTGTCATCTCCTATGTCTCCATTTTTCTGTAAGTCAAAGGTTTTGCAAGAAATGATGCTGTTCAAAAACTGGAAGAACTCTGGGTTGTTGCTGTTGTTTTTGTTAAAACATATCTGTGGAAGATTTTTTTTTTTTTTTTTTTAAGCTTTAAGTTAGTATTATTATTTTCCGAAATCCTGCACTGCTTTCTTTTAACAACAACAACAAAAGGCCCACAAAGCTCTCAAGAACTCTGCAGGCAGCATTTTAGACAACTTCGCAATGTAAGGCTTTCTGGAGGCCTCTTCAGAAGACACAAAAATACCCTGGAGAGGAAAGGCTGGTGTGAGGCTACAAATGATGTTTTCTTTAAAAGGGGGGAGAGAGATTACAGTTAAGAATAAATAGCATTTGGCAACCTCTCTTTTAAGGTGAGAAAGAGCAGGGGAGAGATAAAAAACATTCACCTCCCTTCAAGGGATGATGGAGAAAAGTTAATACCTAAGAGAGGGAAACTGGAGATTGTTTATGTATGCGACAACAGCAGCAAGAATTTTATTAGCACAAGTATGGAAAACATAGAAAATGTCAACAAAGGAAGATTGGCAAGTCAAGTTTATGGACTATGCGGAACTAGCTAAGCTGACAGAGAGGATACATGAGAGAGACAACATCGATTGCAAAAAGGAGTGGGAACCATTTTTAAACTATATAAAAGGACAGTATAAAGATTTGGACCCATTGGCAGGTTTTGACTAGACTTTCACAACTATATAAGAGGTAAAACCAGCAGGTTATAGAATTTGTTTAATAAATCAGTACTGAAATACGGGGGAAGCCAAAGAGTGGGGAGGGGAGAAATATGGATATATAAATTGTTCAATTAAGATTTGTGGAAAATTTGTTGTTACAATTTGAAAATCCAATAAAAATTAATTTTTTAAAGAGAGAGAGAGAAGTTAATACCTTTTACTCCCCCCCCACCAAAAAAAATCCCCTGGATGTATTTCTCTGCAATATGACATGAATAATCCATTCCAAAGGGTTTCCTAATCCATTAGATTTCTCCAACTTTGGCCAAAGGAAAAAAGTTATAGCAGTTTTTAGATTCCCCATTATAGTGAATGGGGACCACAGACCTTCATTCTTACACAGAATGCTCAGAACCCAAATTACCGTTCAAAGCAAAGAGAGCACAGGAAAACAATTTTAAAAAACAAAAGCCCACAGATATAAGATGAATATTCAGTTCCATTCATACTTCTGATAAATGTGTCACCTCATAGCAATTTTAGGTGGTGCAGACTTTTCCTGCAGTGGAATAGCTATGATGCCCTTTTCTGGCTTGAAAGGATGATGGTAAATCACTTGTCACAACTGACTTAATTTATTTGGGAGTAGTGCTCTCTGGGAAAGATGATTTTAGGTCCATCTGAGAGCTTGCAATGAATGTTCAACCACCCACACCAGGGTCACAAAAGATGTTGCTGCCTGTCTTTTCTAATATGAAGCATGGCACATACGTAAGCCTTAGGATAACTACCAAGGTCTGAGTTCCAAAGTGAAATAATGACCTTTCCCCTGCTCATCCTTAACATAAATATTGGAGATATCACTACTTCATTCTTCATTCATAGGCAGTTCAGGCAGGAGACCAGCAAGCTATGGGGAGTAGAATGGGGAGATAACTAAGTAACAGCTAAATACAGAGACCCAATAGAAATATCTGGAAGGACAAATTTGATCTATGGGCCCAAGGTCCCTCATCCTTGGTATGTACAACTGCATGAGGATAACTTGCATTTTTGCAAGAGAAAAGAGTTGAACTGGGGGCAGAACTGAATAAATGTCCAACTACCAGCTCCTCTCCTATTGGGCTATGAAGCCCATGTGGTTCTTCCACTCAATCCCTTCTGGAGAAAATCCCCTAAGAGTTCTTTAAGCAGAATGTGGAAGAGGCGGCGGGGGTGTTCCTGTCGTGGAATTTTACTCAATCCCGAGCAGATTCCAATGTATAGTTAGCAGAGTAAAAACTTAAACATGTTGCAGGATTCCCAAAAATAGACCAGGGCAATTAATATTTCATCCAGTAGAGCTTTACTGAAGGCAAATGAGCATAATGGTCACAAGTCAAATACATTACTGGCACTGTCCTGCAACAACGGCAGCAAGAAAATTATTGGCACAGAAATGGAAGCAAGAAGAACTACCGACGAAAGAAGAGTGGCAAATGAAAATAATGGACTATGCAGAATTAGATAAGATGGCAGGAAGGATCCGAAACCTGCAGGACCAGAGATTCTTAGAGGACTGAAGTAAATATTTGAACTATTTGAAAAGCAATTGTAACAAACAGATTACGCTAGTAGGACTGCCAGAAGTTTTGTAAGGAGGACTGTGCAAAAGACTAGGAAGAGAGTTATTAGTTAAGGACGATTAAAAGTAATAGAGAAATTAAGAAATGTAGATAAAGTGATAAAGATCTTCAGATGTGGCTGATGGAAGTCCAAAACATTGTATAAGATAAGAAAATATGTTAAATGATTGTTGGAAATGATATGTTAAAAACTTATATATATATATATATATATATATGCTTTCGTAGATTTTCACGGGTACAGGAATGCAGGTTTTGGTGTCCTCGGGTGTCTTCCCGTGTAAAAGTTGGGGTGTCTAGGCGACGTTTCGACGAGGTCTCACTCGTCATCTTCAGGCTGGTGCTTTCGGCTTCTTGTTACTGGAACAGAGCAGGATCTCAGTGTTTGAGTTCCTATAAATACTGTTGAGGAGGTGTGGTGTATAGCCTCCAATGTTCTGGGCAGAGAGGAGGTTCCCAGGCTAGTGTGCCTTTTCTTCTTTTGTTCCTTAATTACTTGAGGGATATCTTGAGTGATTTCTTGAGTGATTTCCTGAATCCTACTTAGGTGGGTCATTAGGTGTGGATTAGTTGCTAAAGCCTTCGTGTCTTGAACTCTTGAACTTTGTGAAGAGTTTTTCTGAGAAGATGGCTGTACTGCACTTGGTTGTGCTCTGGCTCTTCCACTCTAAAACCCCAGCTACCGAAAGGATCCTGAAACGAACTGAACTATCTCTAATCAGAAACGAACTACACAAGAAAAGATACCTACTAAACCAAACCAACAAAGATCTACTCACTCTTCACCTCAAACTCTGTAACAAAATCCACCCTGCACTCTGGGACAAATGCAAACAACTAGCCGTCTGGAGAGCTGAAACGGAGACCTCACACAAGACAGACACACACACCAACAAACTCCACAAACTAGAGAAACGCCAGAAGCCCAGCCACCCTCCACAACAACCCATGAAACAAACAGTACATAACATATCAGACAGGATCCTCACCTCAACTGAAACCAAAGTACTCTCCAAAGGTTTCAACTTTGCAGTCGCCCCGAGACGCATCCCCACGGAAAACATCATATGCGGAGTCGAAGCTAGCCTAACCAAAATCAATCCAGATGAAGCCAATAAAATCAGACTTGAAGTCACCAACATCCTCTGCTCCAGCAAACCACCCAGAAGCAATTTACACAAAGAAGAACAGAAAGCACTCACCAACCTGAGGAAAGACAACAACATAATCATTCTCCCAGCAGACAAAGGTAATGCCACTGTTGTGATGAACACATCGGACTACCAAGCAAAACTATCAAATCTACTCCAAGACCCTACCTACCAACCTATAAAAACAGATCCCACCACCTATCTGGAAAAAACCACCAAATCCAAAATAAAAGCCTCTCCTATCAGTGAAGAAATCCAGCTAAGAATCATCCCCAGAGAAAAATCATCCAGATGCCCCAAACTCTACGGCCTCCCCAAGATACACAAAGAAGGAACACCACTCAGACCAATAGTCAGCTCCATAGGCTCACCTCTACAAAATCTCGCTAAATTTCTCGCCAAGCAACTTCAGCCCTATGCAGAATCCATCTCTTCACACGTTCCAAACTCCTTCCAGTTCATAGAAACAATAAAGAAGCAAAACCTACAACCCAATGACCTACTTGTGAGCTTCGATGTTGTATCTCTCTTCACACAAGTGCCCATTAATGAAGCCTTGACAGCCATTCAAAACAAATACAATCCCCCCGAATACATCTTGGACCTGACCAACCACTGCCTAACCAACACGTACTTCATCCACAATGGACAAAGATACAAACAGATAGAAGGAGCACCTATGGGATCACCCCTCTCACCGGTCATCGCTAACCTGTACATGGAACACTTTGAAACCAATGCTTTAGACAAGTCAGAACACAAACCCAAACTTTGGCTCAGATATGTTGACGACACCTTTGTAATTTGGCCACACGGGAAGGAAAAACTGGATAGCTTCCTCACACATCTCAACAGCCTACACCCCAAAATACAATTCACTATGGAAATAGAAGCCAACAACCAACTTCCCTTCCTTGACGTCCTAATCTACAAAAAACCTGATGGCTCCCTAGGACACACTATCTACCGGAAAAAAACACACACCAACCGCTACTTACATGCACAATCACACCACCACCCTGCACAAATAAACTCCGTAGCCAAGACTCTCATCTCCAGAACCAAACGCCTGGCTGACGAAGACCACTTGACAACTGAGTTACAGAATCTCTCAAATGTGTTAATTGCCAATGGATACCAGCAAAACAGGGTTACGAAGCTAATCCAAAAAGAAACACCCCCCAAAAACCAAGACACAGAAGAAAACAATGGCATAGCCCTCCTTCCTTATATCAAGGGCACTACAGATAAAATTAGCAAAATCCTCCATAAACACAATATCAAAACAGCCTTTTGCACCAACCAAAAAATAGCCAATATCCTCAGAAACCCCAAGGATAAAATTCAGTTGGAAAACCAAGGGGTCTATGAAATACCCTGCAAAGTCTGCCCAGCCACGTACATTGGACAAACAAACAGACGAATAAATGCACGGATCGCAGAACACAAGAATGCCGTCAAAAAAGAAGAAAAAACTTCCTCTCTTTTCCAACACATGAAAGAAACAGGACACGAAATTAATTTTGCAGATTCCAAATTGCTCTTTAACATGGAACATCACCACAAGAGAATAATCATGGAAGCCATCGAGATAGAGAAACACCCTCACAACATGAACAAGCGTGACGACACATCCCGCTTGCCAGACATCTGGAAATTAGCCCTCCCCACAAAATCTGACACCAGATCCAGAAGCACACAGAACGCCATCACCAATCAACCACACCAGACCCAAACCCAGACCCTCTCCACAGATAAATTACAGACACCATCCAGTAGCCAAACCAGGGTGGCACCTCCGGATGCTGCACCCCCCTGCAATCCCTACACAGATCTGGCTGGCACAGGCCACAAAACCACAGCTCGCCCCTATACACGAAGCCAAGCCAGAGCACAACCAAGTGCAGTACAGCCATCTTCTCAGAAAAACTCTTCACAAAGTTCAAGAGTTCAAGACACGAAGGCTTTAGCAACTAATCCACACCTAATGACCCACCTAAGTAGGATTCAGGAAATCACTCAAGAAATCACTCAAGATATCCCTCAAGTAATTAAGGAACAAAAGAAGAAAAGGCACACTAGCCTGGGAACCTCCTCTCTGCCCAGAACATTGGAGGCTATACACCACACCTCCTCAACAGTATTTATAGGAACTCAAACACTGAGATCCTGCTCTGTTCCAGTAACAAGAAGCCGAAAGCACCAGCCTGAAGATGACGAGTGAGACCTCGTCGAAACGTCGCCTAGACACCCCAACTTTTACACGGGAAGACACCCGAGGACACCAAAACCTGCATATATATATATATATATATATATATATATGGATTGGTACTGTCCATAAGAAATCCAGTTCCAGCAGACTTAACTTAAACATACAATATCTTATAAGTCTAAACCATAACACTAAGCATACTATGTACACAACACCACGCTAGAAGGAAGAGAGAAAGAAAGAGGAAGTAAAACCCACGCTTCTTCTGGCCTTACTTTTATACAGTGCTCCCCCTGCCCCCTAAAAAAATGTTTAGGTCAGGGTACTCTCATTTTCCTACTCATATTGAAATACTGCCTCTCAATGAGGTCAAACTTAGATTCACAAAATGTTTAGGGGTAGGCATACCCCTATGTCTCCCCCCAAAAACGCATTGCTTTTATAGTCAGCATGACCTTGACTGAAAGAGATAACAGATCCAGTTTAAGCCCGCTGTACTCAGCTTCTCTGAAGGTATAATCCAAACATCATGAACCTTCTGCTTGTTTCTTTCACACAGAGAAGCATCCAGAACCCTCTTGAATTAAACAGAATAGGAAAGATCTCTATACATCAGATCAATACTTTCTGTATTAAGAAATGCAAACTGACAGGTTTGTCATGGTGGAGGTGAATGTTTCCCTGCTTTGAAGTTACATACATACATAATTTTATTTATATGCCGCCTTTCCCTAGCTCAAATCATGCTCAGGGTGTCTTACAACGGGGGGGGGGGACACATCATTACAAATTAATAAAAGTAGTTGTAAACAATAAATAAAACACATTAAAATGTACACAACCAAATGGAAACAATTTCCACATAAATCATAAGGTCAAAAAGGAATATCAAAAACAGCAACAACAACACCCCCCCCCCAAAAAAATACTCCACCCCAAGAGCCTGTTCAGTAGCCTCAGCTATTGTAGATGGAGTCACATACCTCCAAACTGTTCCGTATTAAGCAGGGCATCCCGGAATCACAGAAGTGAATCCTGGTTTCGGTTTGCATCCCAGAATGTCCCATTTTTTGTTATGGTACTCATCAGCAGGGTTGCACCACAGCACCTTCTGGACCCTTCTGACTCAATCCAGAGCACCAGAGTGGAAGGCACTCTGGCGTGGCTTCTGACGTCCCAAATTTTGGGGGATGAAAATGTTGGAGGGTGTGGAGTCAACCAGGGCCCCACCTTCCTAGGCCAGGTGGGAAAAGTCCTGCAAGGCAGGAAGTAGGTCTTCCAGGGCTCGCAGCCAAGATGGTCTCTTGGGAACACTAGTGTGCATAAAATGCTTTGAAAACTTAGTGAAATTACAACATCAAAAGCAACACACAATGGCTTCTGGCTATTGCCTGTGAAAAACTTTGCTTGTCTCTTGCCCTGTGCTTTCCATAGCTGCTGCTCAAAAGCATGCTTGAAAGAGGTGGGGGGGGGGATAAATTGCTCCCTATAGTTTCCGCGGCAGCCCAAGTTGCCTAGGCAACCATCTAGAGTTGCCTTGTGGTAAGGCTAGGCATGAGCCAGCATTGCTGTGAACTTGGACTGCAATCCTGAAAGCAACGCAACACACAAGTGCGCACGCGCACACACAAAACATTCAAAAGTAGCACAGTGCACTTCAGTTCACTCATCACCAGCAAGTGGATTTGGAGCTGCAACCACAGTCTATTTTCAGTTGATTCCTTACACTTGAGCATCTGACAGGGGGAAAGAGCTGTATCATTCTGTCTAATAGAGCACTCAAGGTGCTGAGTGCTGAGTGAACTGAAGAATCAAGAACATGCTCAACAGCCAATGAGTGTTGTGGTTTACTTGTAAATGGAAACTTGGTGTGTGTGGCTAGACTGTAGTATTCTGAGGGAAGCCTGGCTGGCTGGTGGGAGCACTCCGGAGGTAAGGACGTTGCAGTTCCCACTTCTTATTCCAGGAAATAAGTCAGTGTGGCATAGTGGTTAGAGAGCCGGACTAGACCTGGGAGACCAGGATTCAAAAAGTTCCTGGCCCTTAATGACCCACCCAAGCTGGCCACTGAATCCTTCTGGGCAGGAAGGAATATCACGGGCTTCCTGTTGCAACCAAACCTTGCTTGAACAACATGGTGTTGCTGCGCTCGGGTATGTTTCTGTAACTTTGGTCCTGTAATCTTTGGTCCTGTTGGCTTAACACACACCTTCCAGCTCTTGTGTCCTGACTCATAAAAAAAGATAAAGATGCATTATTCCCTCAAAAAGGGGAATAGGGAATTCAGGTAGTGAGTGCTGACAGGACTGAAGAAACACGTGCATGCTCAGTTACCATGAAATGATGAGCATTAGTTGGCATTAGTCTGGCAGAGTGTGTGAGAGAGTAATTTAGTGGTTACTTTAGTGTTATCCCATGACACTAGCATGAGCAGGAAACAAAATCTAGGATATAGCTCTGCAAATGAAGGGACGGGACTATACACAAAGGAGTAAGTTTGATTCTAGGTGATTGAGGTCCTCAGACCCACTTATTAACATTGACAAGACTTCAGTAGTGCCCCTACTCCTAATGCCAAGAGTCCCAGGGATAGTCCTTTGTAGTGTGCAAATTGAGAACCAGTGTGTTGTAATGGTTAGAGTACAGTGGTACCTTGGGTTACAGACGCTTCAGGTTACAGACTCCGCTAACCCAGAAATAGTACCTCGGGTTAAGAACTTTGCTTCAGGATGAGAACAGAAATCGCACAGTGGCAGTGCGGCAGCAGCGGGAGGCCCCATTAGCTAAAGTGGTATTTCAGGTTAAGAACAGTTTCAGGTTAAGAAAGGACCTCTGGAACGAATTAAGTTCTTAACCAGAGTTACCACTGTTTCAGACTAGGCCCTGGGAAACAAAGGTTCAAATTCTCACACAGCCCTGAAGCTCTCTGGGTGGCCTTGGACTTTTCAGCCTAACCAGCCTCACGGGTTTGTTGTGGAGATTAAATGAAGAAGGGGAGAACCATGCATACCGCCTTGAGCTCCCCAGTTAAAAGGTGAGCTATATAAATGCAATAAGTAAATAAACGATAAGTCCCCCACCAATACACAAACACTCTCATAATGATGCACACTTTGTTGCTAAATGAGAGTTAACAACACCACTTGCTTCTAATATAAGTTCGTCTTCACGTGCTGCTTAATTTCTAGTGAAGGTCAAAAGGAGCTTTGCTTTGGGACAAGCCTGCAGGCTCTGGCCTGGTGCGCTTTGAAATGCCACCTTCTTTACAGCATGGGTTATACGTCAACGAATGATCTGACTGGCACTCTTCTGGAACCAAAGCACCTTCAGACATTAATATTAATTCTCCCTGTGTTACCTCCAGGACATGTTCAGACAGACTAACGAACCTGCAAGTACAAAGAGCTGTGCGTCGATGATGAGGAATGGTGCTGCTGGTGGTGGTACCGGGGAGAGACATTTATGCCCTGAGGGGCAGCTTGCAATGCAAGTATGATGTTTATTGTGCACGCTCCAGTGCTGCATAGTGTTGTGTTTCAGCTGCTGTTGCTTGCTGACTGAAAGCTCTCTGGTAAAAATAGCTTCTGCCTCTTGGGAAATCAGGATGTCTTCCCACTTATTGCAGACCCAACTAGCCTGGGGCATACTGAAACTTCCCTCTCTTCTCCACTCCTCCTCAACCCATATGAACATATTCTTCCCATTTGAAAAAAGGCCTGCCTCTTTCTACCTTAAATGCAAAGGCAGATTTAGATATATTTTGGGTGCCTCCTGTTTTTAAGTCTTTAAGATGCCACATCCTCCTGTCTGTCTGTCTGTCTCTCTCATGTGCACACAGCACTAACATCAGGGGTGAGTATCGCAGGTATGTGTCATTAGAGAGCGGGGAGAAATTTCATTGGCCTTGTATTTCAATGTGATTCTTTCAAATTCACACTTTCTGAAATGTTTAAATCCTTCAAAATGTGCACTTCTCTGAATTTTGCAGAGCAGATTTCCAACTAAGAAATGTGTGCATTAGGGGATGGTGCGTACAGAAACACATGTATTCGTGAAAATATTGTGCGCAAATCCAGATTAAAATGCTGCCCTGGGGTGGGGGTGGGGAGACATTTTAAAATATTAGAGACTGATGCATAAATGTGACGAACTGACAGATTTGTCCATTCCTACCTGCCATGCCACAGCAAGTGTTCCCACTGTTGACTGTTTGATAGGGCAAGCCCAAGACATTTTGGTGCAAGAAGCCAACCACAAAATTGTGCCACACAAACCTTGCCAGGGAAGAAGGGGTGAGTGAATATCTCCATCAGGAGCAAGGGGAGGGATAAAGATCTACTTCAGAAACAAATGGGGAATAAAGAGATACATTGGAAACAATGGTGGGAGAGACCAGCAGCCTCTCCTATTCACCAAGTTGCTCTCTGCTGCTTAGCCATCCCTAACTTACAGATGTGGTATATGAATAAAATGTGGTAAATAAAATGGCACACTGCCCCTTATCATAAGTTGGTTTTGGGTAATGGGAATCCAGGCTTGGCACAACTGTAATTCGCTCTACGCGGGGCTGCCCTTGAAGCTGTCCCAGAAACTCCAGCTGCAGCGAGGCTCCTCACGGGGTCCCTGCCATGGGAGCATATTCACCCAGTGCTTTTCCAGCTGCACTGACTCCCGGTGGAGTACAGGGTCACAGAATCACAGAATCACAGAATCATAGAGTTGGAAGAGACCACAAGGGCCATCGAGTCCAACCCCCTGCCAAGCAGGAAACACCATCAGAGCACTCCTGACATATGGTTGTCAAGCCTCTGCTTAAAGACCTCCAAAGAAGGAGACTCCACCACACTCCTTGGCAGCAAATTCCACTGTCGAACAGCTCTTACTGTCAGGAAGTTCTTCCTAATGTTTAGGTGGAATCTTCTTTCTTGTAGTTTGGATCCATTGCTCCGTGTCCGCTTCTCTGGAGCAGCAGAAAACAACCTTTCTCCCTCCTCTATGTGACATCCTTTTATATATTTGAACATGGCTATCATATCACCCCTTAACCTCCTCTTCTCCAGGCTAAACATGCCCAGCTCCCTTAGCCGTTCCTCATAAGGCATCGTTTCCAGGCCTTTGACCATTTTGGTTGCCCTCCTTTGGACTCGTTCCAGTTTGTCAGTGTCCTTCTTGAATTGTGGTGCCCAGAACTGGACACAGTACTCCAGGTGAGGTCTGACGAGAGCAGAATACAGTGGCACTATTACTTCCCTTGATCTAGATGCTATACTCCTATTGATGCAGCCCAGAATTGCATTGGCTTTTTTAGCTGCCATGTCACACTGTTGGCTCACTGTTGGGTCAGATTTAAGGTGCTGGTTTTGACCTTTAAAGCCCTTCACAGCCTAGGACCCTCGTACCTATGGGAACACCACTCCCTGTATGCCCCACAGAGGACCTTAAGGTCCATAAATAGCAACACCCTAGAGGTCCCGGACCCTAAGGAAGTCAGATTAACTTCAACCAGAGCCAGGGCCTTTACAACACTCTGTCTCATAAGACCAGGGCCCTGCAGGATCTGATTTCTTTCCGCAGGGCCTGTAAAACAGAGTTGTTCCGCCTGGCCTTTGGCTTGGAATCAACTTGATCCCCTTCCCCTCTTTCCGTTTTCCTTTCTCCTTCTGTGATGGAACTCCTATTTGGGGACTTCCCTGGCTTTTTTCTGTCCCACGTAGGACCAGTCTGGATAGTTGGCCTTGGTGAAGATTTGATGTTTTCATCCCCAAAAAGTTTTTGATTTGAGTTTCTACTGAAATGAGGCTGCATTTTAATGTTGTATTTTAATCTTGTTTTTAAGTTGTATTCTAATCAATTGCTTTTATGCCTGGTGTTAGCCGCCCTGAGCCTGGTCTTGGCTGGGGAGGGCGGGGTATAAATAAAACTTCATGGCAAAGTATCTGGCAATTTTCACATTGCCAAAATAAGGGCATGAGATGAAGAAGTTGAAGTGGGCTGAGTCAACTTCACACAGCTCCCTGCATGGAGCAGCCCCTATGGGAATAGGTCTACAGCATGCAAAAAAGAAAGTAAGATTCTTGCTCTGGAGAAGAGAGGTGCCCAGAAGTTGAGGTTTTCCTTGCCATCTCTGCAATGAGCAGTACCTGCTACCTGATAATATGCGCACAAGAGCGCTGCCTTTCTTACTAATGTTGCTGAATTGTATACAGCTTCTGCTCAGAATGCAAATTCAGACCATTTTTAAAGTGCTCAAGGATTCTGAAATGGCTCATCTGTCCCAATAATTCTTCTCCAACCTGAATTGCAATTTCAGCTGGGAAACAATTGCAGCTGGGGGACAGCAGCAACACTGGCAAGAAGGAATATTCCTCCCCACCTTCTTCCTCCGTCTGGTAGGTGAGGGCCAGCAGTGCCCAGAGGGGTTGGCAAATCCTTCTTCTTTTTCTTTTTTTGAGCCCATGTTATGTACTGAGTTGAATAGGATCCAAAATGCAGCAGTCTGATTGGTCCTAGAACAATAGGATCCAAAATGCAGCAGTCTGATTGGTCCTAGAACAATAGGATTCAGAATGCAGCAGTCTGATTGGTCCTAGAACAATGCAGCAGTATGATTGGTCCACAGGAGCCACCCAATCCAGCTCCAGGTGGAAGTGAATCCACAACCTGATTGGCCTACAGGAGAATCCCAGAATTAGCCAATCACGTGCAGCCCATTGTGTAAATAATGTATATAAAGCGGATATTGTGGGGGAACTTCCATTCCTCCTCACCACTATGAGCTGAATAAAGAGCATGAAATCCACTCTTGACTCTGAGTATATTTCAGTCCACATCGGACTTAAAGGATCTATTCACTGCTAGCTACTTACTAGGCATAATAGCTATTCTCTGCCTCCATGGTGGGAGGAAGTAACACTCCTGAGTATCAGTTGCTGGAAACCACAGGAAAGGAGAATGCTCTTGTTCTCAGGTTCTGCTTTAGGGTCTGTCACAGACATTTGGGTAGCCACTGTGAGAACAGGATGTTGGGCGTGATCCATTAAACTTTTCTTATGCTCACATTTTTGAGAAGGTGGAGCGCACATTGCCAGCCCTCTCTGCTGAAACTTCTGTGGCATCACTCATTTGATCTATGGACTCGTGCGCTGATAGTGGTGATTAGTTTTTCTTCCTTTCCTGTTTTCAAGTAGTAAGAGCTTGAGAGAGAGAAAATAGGTCATAGCAAAGGGGAGGAAAGAAAAGTAAAAGGAAATATGTTGTGTAATATGGATCACAGATATAGATCTAGCAACCCACAATATCCTCCGCAGGTATCCAAGCTGGAGGTTTTATGTAAGTGCCCTCAGCAGGGGCTAGGATAACTTCTAAAAGCAGGTGGTTTTTTTTTTTTTTTCAAGAAAGTGCAGCTATGCTCTCCTGTCTCGTTGCATTAAGTCACATGTGACGCATCATGTTAAGTTACAGTGCATCATGTTGGTGCAAAGAGTGAAAAAGCCAAACTGGAGTAACATGATGTGACAGACAGCATTTAGAAAGGAAAAAAAATACTTGCTTATTTGGCTTGGATACCAGCTATCACTTTGAATCAAAGCATGTTGTTGAAAACAAAGCTGGCAGATGGAGGTGAATGGTTAAGTTTTTTTGGTTTACATTGCAAGCACCAATACCTGATGTTAATTTGGGGCGCGATCTTGGCGCGAACCCACCAGTCATTCCTCTGTGAGATGTCTTAGTATTGTTTCATTTTTAAGAAATGGAAATTAACCCATTCCAGTTCCTACACTTCTGTATTGCTAAGTGCCCAGGGTTGTTCTTTAACAGCATATTTGCAATGCAAGCTTGTATAGGTGTACTCAGGAGAAAAATAAAGGCCAGCTAATTGCACAAAATTATATTTCTTTAAACCACTATATATTATGAGTATAATTTGTCAAAGAGAGAGAGCACGCCAAGCCCTACATGGCACGATATTTATACAGCATAATTTTCTAAAAATTAAAGCATAAGCATTTTTATACAACTATATATATTGTTGTGTGTATTTGTTTATATGCTAGCTACTTTGGGAAAATAGGGGTGTATATTGTTACAAGTTTGCGGGTGCCAGACCATTATAATCTCTCAACTCAACAAATGTTAGAATGTAGTTAAGGCTTGGGGCGCTAAATTGTACACTAGACAGTTTTAATCTCTGGAATCAGCAAATGTCAAAAGCTAAATAAATCCGTCTAGTTTCCCAGTGTTTAGAGTAGAGAGTTAGAAGCAATGTGAGCTAGCAGTTTAGGGTAGTACAGTGATGGCCAAACTTGGCCCTCCAGCTGTTTTGGGACTACACTCCCATCATCACTAGCTAACAGGAACAGTGGTCAGGGATGATGGGGATTGTAGTCCCAAAACAGCTGGAGGGCCAAGTTTGGCCATCACTGAGGTAGTGAGTAGGAGCGATGTCACCAAGAAAGAAAGAAAAAAGCAGCAAGTTGAGTTAGAGAGGTAGAGCATGATGTTGTATGAGAGCCAGTGTGGTATAGTGGTTAACAGCAGTGGACTCGTAATCTGGTGAACCGGGTTCATGTCCCCGCTCCTCCACATGCAGCTGCTGGGTGACCTTGGGCTAGTCACACTTCTTTGAAGTCTCTCAGCCCCACCCACCTCACAGAGTGTTTGTTGTGGGGGAGGAAGGGAAAGGAGATTCTTAGCCGCTTTGAGACTCCTTCAGGTAGTGATAAAGTGGGATATCAAATCCAAACTCTTCTTCCATGTCTGTTTGAGTCCAAGGCTGTGGCTATGGGAGAAGCAAGACCCTCTTCGGGTGTTGATGCTGTGAATCCCTCCATTGTAAGCTCAGGTTGTATATATGTGTAAATAAACCATATATCTTAAGAACATAACAGTCTTGGTTGGCTATGCTTCATTTCCCAAAGCAGGCTTGCCATATCTTGAAGAGCAAAAAAGAGGATACATTTGCTGACTTCTGTTTTTAACTATGAATCACTATGACGACTCTCATGTTACATATACCCATGAAAAAGAGAACATGTCCTGGAAAAAGAGGACATATGGCAGCATAGGTCCTGTCCAGGGTAAGTGCCTGGAATCCCCAGAATATCACACTGCTTGGAGATTATGGTGGTGTGCAGCAATATACATAAAATATGTATATAATATTATATACATTATTAATGTATACAGCTGCTGGCATTCGTCTGTCTCAGGAGACAATGGAGGAGTGAGCCTTTGGGGATGAGGTCAAGCTGTTGGAATAAATATGTATATAATATCCTATACGTAATGTGCAAGAATTGTTCCTATTGTAGTGTTATTAGTAAAAACAAACAAACCTCTAACTGATATAGCAATTGGGGGACGACAACTGTGGGATTCTAACGTGTATAATAACGCATATGATATTTTTAGTGGAATTTGTAAAAGAAAAAGCCCACATGAGAAAAATCCATGCAGAAAGAAAGCTTGACATCAAAATTTCCAGACATTCCTACTGTTGGCAGGGGATCAGACTAAATGGCTTTGAAAACCCTTCCAACTCTCTGATTCTGCATTTTATCATATTAAAATTGATGTATCTGAATTCCAAGAGGGTTTAGGTACATTCAGATGTGGTGTTTATAGCACTCTACCTCATTCCCTAATGTCCCTTTCACATGGCTATACCTGTTGTATTATGGAACTGTGGCTTTTTGCTGATGGGCCATAATAAAGTTCATTCATACCAGTGGGCATGGTGTGTCACAACAGTGGTTGCCATCAGACATGGAGCTACCTTCTATGTGCATGGCAGATAAGCCTCATTATTCACCCATGAAAGCGGCTGGAAAGACTAATATGCCAGAACACCGCCCCAGATTTTGACACATGGCATAATCCATGAAAACTGGGGGGAAATTACAGTGCAAATTTCTGGGCTATGCGGGCTGCAAATAGTTTTTTCCCCCTCTTCTTCTTCCTAAAAGCAAGCCGGAAGAAATATCAACAACCTCAGATATGCTGATGACACAACCTTGATGGCAGAAACTGAGGAGGAATTAAAGAACCTTTTAATGAGGGTGAAAGAGGAGAGCGCAAAATATGGTCTGAAGCTCAACATCAAAAAAACGAAGATCATGGCCACTGGTCCCATCACCTCCTGGCAAATAGAAGGGGAAGAAATGGAGGCAGTGAGAGATTTTACTTTCTTGGGCTCCATGGTCACTGCACATGGTGACAGCAGTCACGAAATTAAAAGACGCCTGCTTCTTGGGAGGAAAGCAATGACAAACCTAGACAGCATCTTAAAAAGCAGAGACATCACCTTGCCAACAAAGGTCCGTATAGTTAAAGCTATGGTTTTCCCAGCAGTGATGTATGGAAGTGAGAGCTGGACCATAAAGAAGGCTGATCGCCGAAGAATTGATGCTTTTGAATTATGCTGCTGGAGGAGACTCCCATGGAGTCCCATGGACTGCAAGAAGATCAAACGCATCCATTCTTAAGGAAATCAGCCCGGAGTGCTCATTGGAAGGACAGATCGTGAAGCTGAGGCTCCAATACTTTGGCCACCTCATGAGAAGAGAAGACTCCCTGGAAAAGACCCTATGTTGGGAAAGATGGAGGGCACAAGGAGAAGGGGATGACAGGACGAGATGGTTGGACAGTGTACAAACATGAGTCTGATCAAACTGCGGGAGGCAGTAGAAGACAGCAGTGTCTGGTGTGCTCTGGTCCATGGGGTCACAAAGAGTTGGACATGACTGAATGACTAAACAACAACAACAAAATCAAGTCACCCAGAAATGAAGACTAAACTGCCACTTTATTCTGCTGGACTTCCAGAAGTGGCTTTATAATGTGTGGAAGAGCAAATGAAATGCATAACTTAACAGGTTGGGAAATGCTGGGAAGACAGAACAAACTGCTTTATGAATGAAGCCTTTGGAGAGCTATAGCTGCACCCCATGCTGCCATGAAGGAGTGGTTGGGTAGGTTCACATGGAGTCTGTTTAGAAATTCTTGTTAGGCAGAGTGAGTTCCAAATATGCACTGAAACACCTAGCCATGGGCAATGTAGCAAGCAGAGGTGGAGTAGAGCAAACAAAAATGAAACCCTTTCCAGGCATTCATTAGAGTGTCACACACACAAAAAGCTTGTGTGGGTAGCATCTCCCCTGACATGTGTGGGTTCCTCAAAATATCTGCAGGGATCTCTCTCTCACAGACATTCAAATGCACATGCTAGGTTCAGAATACGTCCTGCTGCCCCCATTGAGGAATGCCTGAAAAGGGCTTAGGTCAAATGGGGAAACAAGTGGGAAGAGGGAGTTGATGGAGAGCAGGGAGATGGCGCCAAGAAACAATGCACTGAAAAGGTTGTGTTGAAAATGGAAACAGATGGCATCACGTTTCCATCAATAGCCCCATCCATTGTCAGAAAATGCAACATCTGGCTATGATGTTTCTGGCTGCTGAGGGTAGGTGGGTGATGAGCTCTTTGTGATGTGAGTGGGCATTATTATCTTGGAAGATGTTTAGTAGGACCAGTTCTGGGGTGAAACATCATAGCCAGACACTGGAGAGACCTATCAGAGGTAAGCATGGACCAATGGTTCCAAATAGTATGGGAAACAGGCTTATTAGAAAAACTAACCAATGAACTGAAACTGACACGGGGACAAATGGAAGAAGACTCCTTCACCTCGGTATGGCTCCCTTTTATCACATACACAGCCCAACAAGACAATGACAAGAATCCACCAACAGCATACAAATCAGTATGGCTAACCTGACACCCACCTACCCCACTCGCACATGAAAACAAAGTTCACCACAGCCAATCACAAACAAACAACCACACCCTAGGCCAGCCCCAACCTCTCTCACCACCAAAGGAACAGAAACGAATAGTAAAGAGAACCCACACAAGTGATGCTGACACACACACCCAACATATATTAAGTAAAATAAAATCATCGCCACCCGACTCCACCCCCACCCACTATGGCCCCCTCCACCTCTTTCCCCCTTTTCTTCTTAATGTAACACTAATGTCTCAACAAATGAAACTGATCTGTAGAAAATGTAACTTGAAAAAAGAGACATTGCACATACTTTCGTAAACCAAGAAATCTTTAATAAAAAATACATTAAAAAGAACAAGCAAATGAATCAAGTAAAGAAAAAAGAATGCAACATCTCTGTCTTGCTTTCCATCTACCTCAGCATTGCCTACACTGAATGGCAAGCAGCCAGGATTTCAAGCAGGGGGATGTCCTCAGCTCTACCTGGAGACTGACCTTCTGCACACAAAGCAGGTGCTCTACTACTGGAGTGTCCCTGCCTTCCTTAGCTATATGCTAGCATGGCAATGTGCCTGTGTCCAGAGCGACTCTGTTATCCAACCTCAGTGTTTCCCACCTACTCCCCAAATCTGATCGGCACTGGAAAACCTCAAGTCAGCATTTGCAAAAAGACCTGAGATCTGAATAGCAGAAAGTCAGCTCTAGCTGGGATGTTGGCTGCCACGTTGCAAAGGGTTTATTTGGATGTAGCAACTATGCAGTACTACCTCCCAAGATAGGTCACATCTCTGTATTATATTAAAATGTTAATATTCGTCTGTAATTGCCTTATGCATCGGTTAGACTGTTCCGACAGGATTACAGAGCCCACTGGACATTTGCCGGAATAATGAAATGAGTACAAGCAAATCCCATCCTTTGGAAAGGTGCAAGTTTATGATGGTTGAAATTGGAAGAAAACAAATCTCAAAAGGTACAAAACAAGTAGATAGGAATGAGCCTTCGCTTTTTCTATCTATTGGGAATGTGGAAAGAAACTTGGTAACAGCACAGGGCTCCGAATTATTGGGATGGATTGGGATAATTATTCATAAATCAAAAAGAGTCCAGTCCCAGAAGAATCCTGAGTTTGTTTTCCACAACAGACAATAAAAGAGCTTTTGAGCATTTCTAACACTATTTAAAGTGCATGTGTGGATATTCTTAATGCAGAGCAGAAAGCAAATGAGCCCTCAAATCTACATCCTGGCCAAAGTAGATTTTCCATGGCTATTAGAATCGGGAGAAAGCAAACGTCTTCTCCCTACCCTTTCTTTAGCACAATGTCTGAAAATGATCTAAATTACATGTGTGGGAACCAAACTCACAGGAGAAATCAAGTCGGAAAAACTTTAAAAGATGGAATTGAAAATGTGATAGATGGATAGCCAGGCAGAAAGGGCAAGTTATACAGCGCACATCTGATCTGAGCACTGTGGAGCCTCTGATGTGCACAGAGAATGCAATGAAAGGAATTCTTATTGCATTTGAAACCCTTATGGTTTTGTTGTTGTTGTGTTTGTGGGGGAGGAGACAACTGGAAGGAATATGTAAGAAGCTGACTTGTATTAGTTCTGTGTATTCTTCTTTGGCGATCACTCGTAGCCGAGTAAGATTGTCTTCCATAAGCACGGTTTTAACAATGAGTCCGTAAGAGACTGTGGAGGCCAATTCTGGATCCACACGTCCTTTCACAGTGGGGACATTGGTTTCCGGGCAGGAGTTGATCACGGTGTGAATTTGCCAAGTGTGCCTTCCTCTTAGCATGTTTCTTCCTTGTTTCCTGAGTTTGAGCCCATGACACCTTTGGTAAAGGCTGTTCTCCAACTGGAACGTTTCCCAGTTGTCAGTGTTTATACTACATTTTTAAAGATTTGTCTTGAGACAGTCTTTAAACCTCTTTTGCTGACCACCAGCATTACACTTTCCATTTTTAAGTTCGGAATAGAGTACAGTGTTAATCCGTTAATTTGTTCTGGAGGTCTGTTCTTTTCTTTTTCTTAAAGGCTACGGGCTGCTCATGTTGCTTCATCAACCTTGCCTATCCACCAAACCCCTGTTCTGTTGCCTGCCCCTCCCTTCACAGCTCACCCCCAAACACCCATACCCACCCCATCACAGCTTGCCCAAACCCTTCTTCCCTCATCGTCAGCAGAGGTCTTTCACGTTTCTTCCTACCTGATACTTTAAAATGGAAATGGTAAAGATTCAACCTGTGACCTTCTGTGTATGTGCCCTATGCTCTGTCACTCACCTGCATTTCCTTCCCATAGTAGCACACTACCAGCGTGGGTGTGATCTCCCACATATATTTATTCACCCAGCTTTTATGCTCTGAAGAGGACCTCTATATTCATTGCAAATACAATGGTAGAAAGCCTTCCTAGTTCTTAGCTCACCATTATACACTGGCTTCTGAGAGCCTTTGAAAAAGCAAATGTAACTATTATTCTGTCCATTTCCTGCAAATATGGCAGTTTTCAGCACTTGGTTTACTAATTGCTTTTGGGTGCTTGTAAAACACAGCCTTCATATCCAGCCCATATGTTTAGAACCTGACAAGCCCTCCAGAAGCTCCAAAGATACTTTAAAAAGAGACATTGCAAGAAGTTTCCTGGCCACGTTGCCAGTAAGTTTGAGGGAGAAAAAAAGTCTCCCACAGTGGATAAGCAGCCAGACGTTTCAGCTTCAAAAGCAGCATCCAGCCCCAGTCAATGTGCTTCCCTCTCTCAGACTGGCAGCAGAGGCCAGTAGTGTTATGTAAATGTTGCATTACGATGCACTCAGCCAGCCAGCAGAACATCATATGTTCAACCTCTCCTGAAAACTGCCGAGAACAAGTAGCACATTAGATGACCAAGACTGAAATCTGGACCATTGAGACTTGCTTCCAAGTGAAGGTGCATAGACACTGGGGTGGATAAAATTAGTAATAAGCAAATCTGTCAATTTGAGTTTTCCTGTTTCTCTCTTCTTCTTTTTCGTCATGAATTCAGTTCTTCACATTGCCATATCAGTATGCGAATTATATTTTTAAAAAATTCTTACAATTTCCCCCAGCAATTTAAAGCCAACTTCTCATGAGCTACACTTTTAGTATGCACTTTTATGTAATATAATGCACCGTTGCATATTATTTTCAACAATATATGCATCTTTATGCATACCTTACAGTAGTATTTGCATTTTTGTATACATTACTTGGCTAGTATTTGCATTTTTGTACACATTACTTGGCTAGAGAACAGCATTGCAAAATTCAGAGAAGTACAAATTTCAAAGGATTCTGAGGACTGCATTGTAAGTCTCTCTGTTGGATGTAAAAGGTAAAGGACCCCTGGATGGTTAATTCCAGTTGAATTTGACTGTGCAGTGCAGCACCCATCTCCGCTTTCAAGCTGGGGAAGCCAGCATTTGTCCACAGACAGCTTTTTCCAGGTCATGTAGCTTCATGACTAAACCACTTCTGGCGGATGAAACCCCA
Organism: Podarcis tiliguerta; assembly: GCF_965153285.1. Lineage (NCBI taxonomy): Eukaryota > Metazoa > Chordata > Lepidosauria > Squamata > Lacertidae > Podarcis > Podarcis tiliguerta. The sequence goes on along the minus strand of NC_139538.1, from coordinate 17,573,672 downwards.
TGATGCATGGAAACACTGTTTACCTTCCCGCTGCAGCGGTACCTATTTATCTACTTGCACTGGTATGCTTTCAAATGGCTAGGTTGGTGGGGGGGTGGGTCAAAGCAACAGGAGCTCACCCTGTCATGTGAATTTGAACCACCAACCTTACGATCAGCAGGCTCAAGAGGCTCAATGGTTTAGACCGCAGCACCACATGTACTTACACTTTCAGTACCAATCACCATTTTATCATCCTTCATTGACTGTTGGGAAATGTAAATTAGAAGCACTGTAGCCTGGATATTCGTGGGACGGGATGGCACTGTGGGTTAAACCACAGAGCCTAGGACTTGCCAATCAGAAAGATGGCGGCTCGAATCCCCGCGACGGGGTGAGCTCCCGTTGCTCGGTCCCTGCTCCTGCCAACCTAGCAGTTTGAAAGCATGTCAAAGTGCAAGTAGATAAATAGGTACCGCTCCAGTGGAAAGGTAAATGGCGTTTCCGTGTGCTGCTCTGGTTCGCCAGAAGCGGCTTAGTCATGCTGGCCACATGACCCGGAAGCTGTATGCTGGCTCCCTCGGCCAATAAAGCGAGATCAGCGCCGCAACCCCAGAGTCGTCCACGACTGGACCCAATGGTCAGAGGTACCTTTACCTTTACCTTTAGCCTGGAGATTCAGTTCCTGCCATTCTTATTGAATCCAGATGGTAATGCTGGGAGTCTCTTTGTTCTTACACATCACACTTTTGCTATAGCATTCCACAGTGCTCTATTTTGGTTCCCATGGGCACCAATACCAACTTCTCTCCTGCAGGAAATAACTTGGGGGGGGGCATGTTATTCACCATGAGTGAATTCCACACAGCTGTCCCATTTTAAGCGGGACATCCTTGAATTACAGAAGCTGATTGGCTTCTGATCTCCATCCTGAATGTCCCATTTTGGCTCCCGTGCTTTGGCCATGCCAGAGCATGAGACCAAAATACACAAATTTTTTTGGTCCTGCACTGCAGCGTAAGTCAGCGGGCTCACACCAGAGCTCAGGACCAAAAAACAGAAGCAAAAGATGTACTAACCTACCTTGCCCCAATGAGGCACCCACGCTTCTTCCTCCTTCTGCCACAGCTTTCCAGACGGTGTACTTCCAAAAGCGTGGCATCAGCTTCTGGAAGTACAGCAGTGGCTGTGGTGGCCATGGCATCAGAGGCCAGAGGGTGATGACGGCAGCAGCAGCAGGCAAAGGTGCAAGGGAGTGAGCATGAGTGAGAGGGTACATGGCCTCCATCAAGGTTGTGTCTCAATTTGCCTCCTTCTCATGGAGGGTATGGTTGTGCATTTGCAGGAAGTAATGTTTAACTCTCCCTCCATACAAATTTCAGTCCCAATTCTGATCAGATTCTCCCTGTGGCAGTGACGTTAAACAAGACATAGGCATGTTCAGCTTCATTCTTGACTATGTTATATGGTGAGGAACAGATAACTAACTTTGAACTGAGGTCAAATGGGGGCACCAGTCACGGGGAACCAAAGAAGAGTCCTGCTGGATCATGCAAAAGGCCTATCTAGTGTGACATCCTGGTTTGCCCACAGGTAGGTCATGAGTGCAATAGCCCTCTCTGTCAAGGCTTCAGGGAATGACAATCCCTCCCCTGGTGGCAGTGAAAATGCAGATAACCAAAAAGAGTTCTTACCATGTAATTTATTCAGCATTCACAGAGACAATTATTAAATAATGGTCTCTATTAAATAATGGTGTTGCTCCAAGGAAAGTCCAGCCCCCTCTGTCTCTCTTATTCTAGCTCAGAGGTCGGCAAAGCTTTTGTTGCTTGGGCAGGTTCACGGTCTTGCAGATGCCGCGGTGGGCTGGAGTGTGCATGCACACACACACGCATGCGCAAACACTATTTCCGGTGCTGCTTCCAACACAGAGGGGGTGTGCACAGCTTCCCATTGGCTGCAGGAGCTTCCTGCAGCCAATGGGAAGCCGGCCAGCGTTGCGGACGGCGGTCCCTGCTCTGCTCCACGCTGGTTTAGCGTGGCGCCCAGGAGCTGACTGAGTGGGAGGTGGGGGTCCCTGAGTGGGTGGTGGGGGTCCATGGGCCTGTTAAACAACCCCCATGGGTCACTTATAGCCCATGGGCCTTAGGTGCCGACCCCTGTTCTACACCATCCTTGTGCCGGCTGAACTGAGCTTTCTGCCACTGAGTTTTCTGTTCTATCACTCTCAGTGGCTGCCTAGTCCCGAGAGAGGGGGGATCAGGAATGCTCTCCAAAGACACTGAGTCTGCCAGCTTATTCTCCCCCAGTGCTTCTACCTGCTGCTCCCCCAATATTTCCCAGCTTTCCCTCTCTGCAGCCTCTGAACTATGCCCTTCTGCAAACCACTGTTCTAAATCGGGAAGGTGGGGGGTGCACCGTCCACCATTCCTCCTCAGTCCAGCCCCTGACAATCTCCTACTTTTGTTCATCAGTCAACTTGCCTCTAATCCCAGAGATGATACACATCCATTACTGCTGATACACCAGTGTGGTGTAGTGGTTAAGAGCAGTAGACTCGTAATCTGGTGAACCGGGTTCGCGTCTCCACTCCTCCACATGCAGCTGCTGGGTGACCTTGGACTAGTCATACTTCTTTGAAGTCACTCAGCCCCACTCACCTCACAGAGTGTTTGTTGTGCGGGAGGAAGGGAAAGGAGAATGTTGGCCGCTTTGAGAATCCTTTGGGTAGTGATAAAGCGGGATATCAAATCCAAACTCTTCTTCTTCATTCTTCATCCTCCATGAATTTGTCTAATCCTGTTAGTTGGTAGCCATCAACGTATCTAGCGATAGCAAATTCTACACTTTAAATATGTGCTGTGAGAAGAAGTACTTCCTCCTGCCTGCCCTGAAAAATATGCGTTCCTGGCTGTTAATAGCTTGTTAATAGTTATCTTCCCTGAATGCATCTAATCCTTCTTAACAGCCACCACTGAATCTTTGATCTTATGAGCATTCATAGACAAGAGGGTGGTTATGAATCTCTTCCAGCAAAATTCCAATTCGAAGTTGCAAAGCCTCGTCATTTAGCACACAATCCCTTGCAACTTGCAGTAAGAATATGAAAGCAGACAGGCTTAATTACCGTTAGCAGCACATCTTTTAAAGAAATAAATAATGCCCTACATTTCTTTGGCATTTTGTAAAAACCAAGCTGGTAATTATGTTTACTTAATTCATTTCTGTTTATCTAATACACTACAATAAGAGAAAAAACGGGAAAGTGATTGGACTGCAATGCCCTGGTTGAGTATCTGTATTGTAAATGTTGTAAATGTTATGAAATATATCTTTTTTTTCCAAGCTTATATGCCAGAGCGAACTATTTTTGGAAGGTTTCATTCATTTGGCTGAGTTCCAAAAACGATTTAAAGTGTCAACAAAAAGAGAGAGATAAAAATAGCTCCTCAGAAGATAAGTAATCATGCTTAAATAACACAAAATTATTAAAAACAATGTTCCCCCAAATTTATCCAAAGTAGACACAGCAGGGTTGCTTTATTTTCATTGGAATATTTGCCCAGATGGTGGTAGAAACTGTGAAAGCCATAGATCTGGGTGGGTAGAAAAGAATATTTTCTGAAGAGGTGTCAGGAAAACATGCCCAATGCTGGCATGGGCTCAGAGAAAACAGCATCTTAGTCCTTATTGCATCTTCCGCCATATTATTGGACTGGCATCCATAATCTTTTCCATTTAGAGGTGTGTTTCAAAGGCTTGCTCTGGTCATGAGGCTGGGAATTCCCCACAATATCTCATTAGGCTTGTCGAAGGAAGGTATTCGCAAATGAGAACAGATGAGCATGTCAGCATAAGTTATTGTGGCAATTTGCAAAGCTGTTTAATGAGATATTTTCGGAGCTCATAAAAAAGGGAGAGCTGTCATTAAACAACTGTATGATCATTTTATTTTGATACGGGAGGAGAGCTGATATTTTGTCAAATGTGACATCCCTTCTGGGTGCCTTTCTTAGCACCCAAATTTTGCTTTCACAGAGATCCAAGCATCCCTTTGTAAGAGGAAAAAAAAGTTTGTGATATACAGGCAACCATTTTACTGCACACTTTGTAAGATGAAAAGTTTGAAAGAGTAGGGTATAGAGGCAACCATTTTACTGCACCCTCCTGTCCCCAGTGTGTTATACAGATGGCAACAACAAAATAGTAATAGTAATAAAGATAGTAATAATAATGCTATATTATTTATACCCCACCCATCTGACTGGGTTACTCTAGGCAGCTTCCAACATAACATAAAAGCACAACAAAACATCAAACTTTAAAAACTTCCCTATATAGGGCTGTCTTCAGAGGTCTTCTATAAGTCAAATAGTTGCTTATCTTTTTGACATCTGATGGGAGAGCATTCTACAGGGTGGGCACCAATACCAAGAAGGCCCTCTGCCTGGTTCCCTGTAACCAGAAGGCCCTCAGAGCTGGACCTCAGTGTCCAGACTGAATGATGGGGGTGGAAACACTCCTTCAGGTATACAGGGCCAAGGATGTTTAGGGCCTTAAAAATCAGCACCAAAACTTTGAATTGTGCTCTGGAAACTTACTGGGAGCCAATGTTCTATTCTGGGGGGTGGGAGTGGAGATACGGACCTGGCCTACCAGTTTGATCCAGTTCCCCACCCTTGCCCTAAACTATTCCACCTCTTTTCAGAACACCATACTTTCTCCTGCCCACCACATATTAAATTGTGGCATGCAACATCCTCTCTCAAAATTACCAAGGCATATATTGGTCTCCTTCATTTTTTTATAAAAATGGTGCAGCTTAAAACCACATGTGGACAAACTAAACAGCTACAGTATCAGTAGCCTCCAAAAATCAACATCACAATCAACAAATTTAAAACAGCAGAACAAATCTATGGTAAGTTTCAAGAAAATGATCCAAGAGTCTATAATTCTTCATTTTAGGTTTCACAAGTTTGACATTTGGAATATCCATTGGATTCTGATTTACAGAGCTTGCTTAACCATTAAAATTTGCAATGTGGTTGACAGACGATGGGCTGAACTCAGAGAAAGGGTTAAATGTGATTCATTTCTGACCTCCTCTAAGGTTGCTTTCCTTGGTAGTTTAATCTGAAACTCAAATGCAGAGGATTAATTGCCCTGTCCTGATTTTAATTAAGAGCATCCAGCTTTTATTACTCTGCTGCACCACAACTAGAACTCTATTGTCTGTCCCAGCCTCATTGTTCCACCAGATGAGGACAGGACAATACAACACATTACCCTTTATTCCACTGCCAAGATAAGTTTGATGTATAGTCATCAACATTCAACAAATGCTGATTGGATATCTGCACAAAATGTATCGTAGGTGTACAGGTGGAACCTGCAACCTGGAATGCTGCTGTTCAAGATTTCAGCCACTCCAAGAGAAGCTTTCTCACTTCCTGTTCTGGGGGTTCCCCAAAATCTCCAGAGCTATTTTTGGGGAGGGCATGGGGCACAAGCAGGGGAGGAAGGTGGAAAGTTCCAAGGATAAATTATTGCACAGATGGGTCAGGTTAGGTGGATAAAGGTAAAGGTAAAGGGACCCCTGATCATTAGGTCCAGCCGTGGCCGACTCTGGGGTTGCAGCGCTCATCTCGTTTTATTGGCCGTGGGAGCCGGCGTACAGCTTCCAGGTCATGTGGCCAGCATGACTAGGCCGCTTCTGGCAAACCAGAGCAGCACACGGAAATGCCGTTTACCTTCCCATCGGAGTGGTACCTATTTATCTACTTGCACTTTGACGTGCTTTCGAATTGCTAGGTTGGCAGGAGCAGGGACTGAGCAATGTGAGCTCACCCCATCGCGGGGATTCAAACCACCGACCTTCTGATCAGCAAGTCCTAGGCTCTGCAGTTTAACCCACAGCACCACCCGTGTCCCCAGGTTAGGTGGATACTGTCCTATTAATTTTCTGATGGTGCTTCAGCAGAGCTCTCACAACTTTTCTCACTGTTACACCAATAAGTAAAAGTGGTACTAAACATTAAAGGACAGTGTCAAGAATGCTGAGCTCCCCCATAGGCATAATGTTACATATTACACATTTCAGGGGGAGAGGACTTGACTCAAAGCTGCCAGTTTGGGGAGAAACCCTGTGCTTCTTGTAATCTGTAGTTCTCATCTTCTCCCGTTCTGTGTTATATCTGTGTCTTGGTCTTAAAAAGCATTTAACTGGTTGCTTTTGTTGAGCTTTTTTATTTGTCTGATGGTTAAATGGCTCTTTACTATGTTGATGCACATTATTTTTATTGTTATATTGACTTGTTATTTCATTGTCCGTTTTATTGTTGATAGATGCCTTGGTTATTTTTGATGGTTTGGTTTTTGTTTTGTTTTTACTGGAAAGAATGAATATGCATTTAACAAGCAAAGAGCCTGGTGTCATGAAGGCAAATACAGGGGACTAAAAAGTAATGCATCTTACTTAATTTTAATATGAGGGTGAAACTGCCTCTGCATCCCATTCTTTTGGCCATTAGCACTCCGTGTGTGTGTGTGTGTGTGTGTGTGTGTGTACACACACAGAGAGAAGGGTAGTGGTGTCAAATTTCGCTTCATCTACTTCCTAGGGTAAACCTGTACTTAATTGTGTTTGGGTTTCATAAATACTTTATATCCTCATCTTCAATGTATTACTTTGCTGGTAAGGCCAGTGGATTTCAGCAGATCTTATGTTCATACAGGTATTCATAGTCTAATTTTTACCCTTCTGTTCATAATGAGCTGGAAGTAAATTGAATTTTAAGCACATGGGTTATAATAAGCCATACCTTCAGCCACAGTTCTCCAAACAAAGGAGAATGAAGTGGAGGATAGGATTTTTATCTCAATGCAGAATGACAATATTGTACATTAGAAATACCTAAACATAGGCACTGTTAGTGAAATCCAATATGTATCTATTCAGAGGCACGTCCCACTGTGGTACATGAAACTTAACTCTCAGGTATGTGTAGCGTAACGTATTTCAATAGATTTGGTGACTTATCCTGTTGCCAAGGGAGGAAGAGATTTTAGATCAGACTTTTGGCATCTATGCAGCCCTCTAGATCAATATAGACCCATGTGGAGAGATTTTTTTGCTGAGATGCACATGGCCGAGGGCTGCTTTTATCTTACAATGAACATTTCAACCATTTAACATTACAAGGGGGACAAACACAAGTGTGGCACACGGAAGAGGAATAGACAGGAGAAAATGGAGACTTTTGTTCTATTTTAGTTATTATGTGTGTCTCCTGCCACTCAGCCTGTCGGGGGGGTAGGGGTGGAGCCACAACCTCTTTTGCAGATATTAATATTGTACGATTTAAAGTGACTCAATGCATGAAAACTGACTTCTTTTTAGAAATAAAACATTGCCAAGGCCCATAAGTTTAATTAAAACTTTACTTGCAGAACTTCCTTCAAAAACAAAGCAAAAACATTCAATGATACGTCCAAACTGTTCCATAAAACATATGCCAGTTCAGCCCTCACTTGTTTTGAAAGGTGAGGTGGTAGATGAACCCTGTGTCTGCAGGATAAAGTGCAACTCTAACATAATGTTTGATAATATAACTACAGTACCTGTAAAAATGTCATGTGGAAAAATTAATGGAGCTGCTGTTCAGGTGGGACGGGACACTAGGAGGAGAAAGAGAGAAACAGATTGAAAGCAGAAACCTGATGAGGGAAAGGTTTTCAAGAAACAAACTGTTATGTACTGAAGTTCTCACCCTGGGCCAGCAGGGGGATACTGTAGATAGTTATGCAAATAAGGCTAGCTGAACCCTTCAGTTCAGTTCTGTTCTGGCCTGTGAATAAACAAGAGCTGTTTGAAGTATCGCTGTGTCGTCTGATATGTTCACCCACAACTTAACACAAACTATATAGTGAATGACTTGGTTAATAAGCTGAAAGGTATAATTTTCTTAACTTTTTAATATCAGGCTTATGAACCACTTTAAAAGCCAGTTTTCTATGGTGCCACAGACCTGTTGAACTAGCAGCCACATCGTAGTTCTTTTGTCCAAATATGGACAATGGATGCCCTGTGTGATGAGCACTGAAACAAATTGGGAGACAGAACATGCATCTTGAGTGGCTCACAATGAATGTTGTTTTTTTCCTATCAAGTTACCCCTATCCTTTTTTAAAAGTGTAATTATTCTTTGAGCCTTGGCACAATTATTGTCCCTATTGCACAGCTTAAAATGACAGTCCACTCTTCTTCTGCCAAAGCAGATACAGTATACTCATTGGTGGGTGTGTTCATATATATTACTCCCCCCCCCCCAAAAAAAGGTGGAAGCTATTTTTGCCCTGTTTCAGTGCCTCTGTTGTTATTCCTTCTTGCCTACTTCCACTGTCTGTTCTACTATGCTGAGCTGTCAATCACTCTTGCTAGAAACATTTTCTCTGTATAAAGCAGCAAGCACTAGCAGGACTGTTTGATTTCCAGTCATTTCTCATGTAGGCTATGAAACCCTGGGGGTGAATCCCACCATCTGTAGGTTGGACTCACGGACAATGCGGCTGCTCCAACATGCCTGCTAGTTATGGGTCTCATCATTACCACAATTGTCAGCACCTCTCTAGCTCCTAGCCATGCAACATCTGCTCCCAGACTCTGAATGTTATCTGCTACTAATTAAGAAGCATTTCTTCTTTTCTCCAGCTGACCTAGTTCATTCCTTCGCCGAAACGCCCGGAGAGGTTGGTGGCTGATTTGCGAATGGGCCACCCCCCAAATCTGTTCCACTTGCTCAAAGAATTTAAGGCACAGCATGGAACAAATGAAAAGATCACATGGGTTGCCTTGGGGCTATAGAGAAAGATTGTACCCTCCTTGTCCACTGCTTTGAGGTTGGCAGTGAACACCCATGATTTGTTGATTCATCCCATTCTGGAAGTCGTAAACTACAGGAGTGGGAGAACTCAATTATTTCTCAGCATAGGGCAGAACCACCACAAAGATCTTTGGTGTTATCGGGGATCATTATTCAAAACAAAAACAAATCTCCACTGAGTTGGATTAGGGCTGTTTTATACACCACACGGGACAAAATGGGTTAGCCCAGGATTGACCTAAGACATTTTGCTGCCTGAGGCAAAGGGCATCTCCCCATCCCCAATCCTATGTATAGAAGTCAACTGGGGTGACAGTTGTTTCCTCAACTCTAGCAAACGGTGTATCTATGATTGCACCTGAGGGCAGAAGGCTAGTCTAGAGGGATGCAACTCTGCTCTTGAATTCAGAGTTTATTCGAGAGCCAGTGTGGTGTAGTGGTTAAGAGCGGTAGACTCGTAATCTGGGGAACCGGGTTCGCGTCTCCGCTCCTCCACATGCAGCTGCTGGGTGACCTTGGGCTAGTCACACTTCTTTGAAGTCTGTCAGCCCCACTCACCTCACAGAGTGTTTGTTGTGGGGGAGGAAGGGAAAGGAGATTGTTAGCCGCTTTGAGACTCCTGAAGGGGAGTGAAAGGCGGGATATCAAATCCAAACTCTTCTTCTTATTATTATTATTAAAAAAAAAATGTGCAGAGTGAAAATAGGTTTAGGTGCAGTTGGGCATATGGGTTTTAATAAAGAGCTGGGAAGTTTACTGAAAGGAAATGAGGAAATATGAAAAGAAATAGAAAATGAAGATGAATTTCCTTTCAAATCTTCATAACCTGATATTTGTATTATGGGACTAGTTACTTGACTAGTTAAAGACAATTACAGTGGTACCTCAGGTTAAGCACTTAATTCGTTCCGAAGGTCCGTTCTTAACCTGAAACTGTTCTTAACCTGAAGCACCACTTTAGCTAATGGGGTCTCCTGCTGCCGCCGCGCCACTGGAGCATGATTTCTGTTCTTATCCTGAAGCAAAGTTCTTAACCTAAAGCACTATTTCTGGGTTAGAAGAGTGTGTAACCTGAAGCATATGTAACCTGAGGTACCACTGTATTAATTCATGTTGAACTCTATTGAAAATATATATGTAGGCAATGCTATTTTTCCCAGCAAAAGAGGTGCCGGAACTGAATATGAATGCCTCCCTTGTTCTCTTATAATGGCAATGGTGCCCACCTGAGAGGTGTTGGAACTGAGTTCCAGCTGAAAAAAATTCTGTGTGTAGGGATATAGTTGTTACATACCAGTACAAACAAACACAGAACAGAAGATTGCACAGTTGTGACCTGGCACCTTCTCTAACAGAATGCTGAGCATGTTAAAATTTTCTTTTGTTTCAAGATGATCAGATTTGTCACCATCTGCGACTGGGTGTTGTGAGCAGTTTCGCTTGCAAGCCTCTGGAAAAAGAAAAATCCCTTAAACCACATCTGTTCTCTTGCTTTAGCTGTGTCTTTCATTTTTTAATCCATAGGAGCACTGATGCTCTAGGATTCCATTCAACGAATGATGGCATATTGTTACGGATATTCATTTTCTGAATCAACTGGGAGTCTGTTTCAGCTTGTGCTGATGAGACGTTCACCATCAGCACTATGCTGGGGCTTAGCTGCTAGAAGATGCAGCATGAGTTCTATTGCACATCTCTGTGCATCAGAGAATGCAAGGAAGTGAACCAAACGTGACAGCATCATCTTGAAAACATAGGAAGCTATGTTACACTGACCACTGGTCCATCTAACTCAGTATTGCTTACACTAAGCGGCAGGGATGCATCTACCAAGATTTAACTTCTAAGACCTTGGGAAGGGAGTAGAATTCTGAACAGCACTTACTCTCTGGTTCATGCTAATACAACTTTAACAACTAAACCGCAACATAGGACTGAAATAGGCACAGGCTCGTTTGCTTTTTCCAGGGACAAGCACCAAAATAATAAGATATTTTCTCTGGTAAATGGGGACACTTGGTAAATGTGCAGCATCCATCCTTGTCACAGAACAATTCCCAGGATTTTTAGTTGGGACTTTGGGTAGCTATTAAGTTGCATAAACCTGTGCTGCAAATATACTCTAAACAGTAGATTTTAAAGTCTACTGCCCCCCCTTCTGTTTTCGTTCTTCTGGTCTTTCTTAGGTTACTTAGCTACATTAGTTTAATAAGTAGGCATGAAGAAAGTTATTCCTTCTTTTATGAATTACTTCCCAATCTCACACAGTGGGTGGCATTGTGGTCTAAACCACGGAGCCTAGGGCTTGCTGATCAGAAGGTTGGCGATTCAAATCCCCACAACGGGGTGAGCTCCTGTTGCTCGGTCCCTGCTCCTGCCAACCTAGCAGTTTGAAAGCATGCTAAAATGCAAGTAGATAAATAGGTACCACTCCAGCGGGAAGGTAAACAGTGTTTCCGTGCGCTGCTCCGGTTTCACCAGAAGCAGCTTAGTCATGCTGGCCACATGACCCGGAAGCTGTCTGCAGACAAACACCAGCTCCCTCGGCCAGTAAAGCGAGATGAGCACTGCAATCCCTGAGTCGTCCGTGACTGGACTTAACAGTCAGGGGTCCCTTTACCTTTACCTTTAAGCATCTCAAACTGATTTTCCAGAGCAATAAAAACTTATGTAAAATAACAGTATATGTAAAAACAGTTAAAACAATTGCATGTATTTAGGCACCTAGCAAACTTTCCCCCTATAACCAGGCCTTTGGCCTTAAACTATCTGTGTCCTTTTAGATGTGGGCGGGATGTTATTAATGTATTTCTTTCTCCTGTTGGTTTTAATGTATCCATGTGGGGTTGTGTTTAATGTCTGTTTTGTTGTAAGTTGCTTTGGGTTGCCCTGGGAAAGTTTAAATAAACAAATAAACAAACAATTTTACTATGGAATTTCCCTGTTGGGTTAAAAGCTCCACCTAGGGCCTTTTCAACTCTGGCTCCAGCCTGGTGGAACGCTCTGTCACAAGAGACCAGGGCCCTGCAGGATCTGATTTCTTTCCACAGTGCCTGTAACACAGAGTTGTTCCACCTGGCCTTTGGCTTGGAGCCAATTTGATTCCCTCCCCCTCTTTCTTTTTCCTTTCTCCTCCTGTGATGAGGCTGCATTTTAATATTTTAATGTTCCAATATTTTAATTGTTGTATTTTAATCTTGTTTTTAAGTTGTATTCATTCAGCTTGTTTTTATTATTGCTTGTTAGCCGCCCTGAGCCTGGCCTTGGCTGGGGAAGGTGGGGTATGAATAAAAATTATTATTATTATTATTATTATTATTATTATTATTACTAGAAGGCTTATTGAAATATGACAAAGAGGTGTTCTTTATGTCAGCTGGGTTGGGTTAGATAAGCCTTCCCCTAAGCTGTTGCCTTTCAGATGTGTTGGACTCTTGTGAACAACACAGGAAGCTGCCATATGCAGAATGAAACTGTAGGGCCATTGAGCTGAGGTCTTCTACACTGATTGGCAGCCACTCTGAAGCCTTACAGGCAAGGGACATTCTCAGCCCTAGCTGTGGATGCTGAGGATTGAACCTGCAGCCATATGCATCATACCCCTCAACTGTCCCAATTTGAGTGGAGCATCCCAGAATCCCACCCCGGCTTCTAATTAGATCCCGGGATGTCCTATTTTGGCTCCTGGAGGATAGCTGTCATCTTACAGATTTGAAAATAAGGGGCCAGCAACCTAGAAAATAAGGGATCAGCAGCCAAAATAAGGGATCAACAATTACTTTGATAAAATACATATTTTGTTGCGTGCAAATGGCTTTAGATACCTATTAGGTCCATAAATTACCATATAGCATATATTCAACACAAAAAAGCAACAATTTGTTGTTGACAAAGCACAGCTGGACATAGAAAGGGCCCCATTACCTTCAGTAGCTTATTTAAGGGACATCATCAATAAGGGACAGCAGCGGGACATGGCACTGGGATAAGGGGCTGTCCCGCCAGATAAGGGACGCTTGACAGCTATGTCCTGGAGGAGTGCAGTCCTGAAAGACGCATGTCCCGATTTTCCTCTGTGGCATGTTGGAAGGTATGTATGCATGCAAAGCAGCTGCTTTGCCCCTTCTTCATCACCTCCCACCATCCCTGAGTTTTGGTCATAGCAGCTGGAACAGCTGGGAGATGCAGCCCAAAACATATGGAGGACCCTAGGTTGGAGAAGGCAGGCCTAGGAGCACAACATCCAGCTGTGTCGAAATCATAACGATGAAACTAACAATATTAGAAAATACACTTCGGGGATCTGGCAGCAAGAAAGGGGAAGTACAGGTGTTTGCTGACAGTACACATCTCTTCACCAGAAGTTGGCCCGCCTCTGTTATGTTCTTCCCTTCCATTTACTACTTGAGTGTAAAGGTTATACATTTACAAAAGCAAACAAAACATGACACCCTGCCAGAACATCACAGAGCATCCTGGCTTGCTCTATTAAATATTAACAAGTAAAACACAACTGCCTACTTTCTGAGTACTGTATGAGAAAGGAACAATATGTACGGGAGCTCTGCTCTTTAATGAGGGAAACGGTGCAAATTGTATATTGTTCTCCCTTCATTTTCCGGGGGATAAAAGTCATTAAACGCAACAGATCTAGGAAAGATGTAAAGTTAAATCTGTTGTGCATTTTCTGTAGTCCTGAAATGTTCTAAAAATTCAGAGTGGTGAATCCAAGAACCCGCATATTGATCAGAGAAGTTACAGTTGTAGCAGGAACCCCCCCCCCATCATTCAGTTTGTACAAACTACACACACACACACTCACACTCACACACTACATATGCTACACTTCTGTTATAAATTCATAGAAAATCAACCATACATCAGATTTGCACTGTTCCACTTTTATTTTACTCCATGAAGGAAGGACTACAAAATGGGGAAGGTTTGATACAGGCCACCATAATCCCTTGAGCATAGCAGCACATCCACAGGAGCCCTGCCCAGTTGCTATGCCAAACCTGATGATCCCAGACAGAAAACAATCAAAATCACAAAGAACTTGCATATGGGAGTGGATTCAGCATGATCAGATTTCCCTCAGGGGGCAGGAAACTGCGACTACCTTTTGTCTTCAGAAAATGACTCATGCAGAGGGGGAGAAGGGAACCAGCCAGGTGACAGGACACTCAGGTTACCACCACAACTCCTCCCTCAACCCCTCCTTTCTGTAATGTATGCATGATGTTTTTGGGGGTGGGCTTGACCTAGAGGATGGGAATTTCAAAAGTTTTTATAAGGTCTTGCACACCATTTTTCTGTGTCTTTCCTCTCTCCTGCGAGTGAGGGGAACACCCTGCTGCAACAGTTCAATAAAGGCCAAGCCTACAGGCTGCTGATTTGCTCCAATTTACTCTGGTTGGTGTCTTTACTTTTTGTCCAAGGGAGCCCTCGGATTTTTCCAGTAACACAGTATATGCAGGAAGGCACTTTTATATATTTCATCTCACTTACGAGTTTTCTTTCAGTTAACTCTAAATACCAGAACATAAGAAAACAACATATATCACAAATATGAAACAAATCAAAGATGCATTCATGTCAAAACAATAATCTTCAAAGCCTATGTAATTAATTTTAGTATGTTTTCTGTCAATGGGCAAAAAAGCTATTGAGCGGGGGCTTTCAGTATTCTCACTTAATGCCACCCTGCCCAATTATCTATCTCTTTTTCCTTCTTCCCCAAAGGCCAACATGCCTACCCAGGGTCTTCTCCTGAGTGTCCAAAGATGTCTGAATCATCCCAGATTTTTCATTCCAGATTAGGGATGGGGATAATTCCAGGTTGGTTAACTACTTTCTTCTTCTTCTTCTTCTTCTTCTTCTTCTTCTTCTTCTTCTTCTTCTTCTTCTTCTTCGAATTTATATACCACCCTATACTCGGAGGTCTCAGGGCGGTTCACATAAAAGGATCACAGTATATAAAATAAAAAAGCAATAACCCAATAATACCCTGCCCAAAAGAGCCACATTTTAAAAGGGTATGGGGTGTTGATCAGGTCAACCAAAAGCCTGGTTAAAAAGGAATGGTTTTGCCTGGCACCTAAAGGTGTATAATGAAGGCACCAGGTGAATTTCCCTGGGGAGAGCATTCCACAGATGGGGAGCCACTGCAGAGAAGGCCCGTTCTCATGTTGCCACCCTCTGGACCTCTCGAGAAGGTGGCACACGAAGGAGGGCCTCAGAAGGTGATCTCAGGGTCCCGGTAAGTTCATATGGAACAAGGCAGTCCTTTAATCTGAACCTATTAATTCACACAACTGAAATGTGACGTCCCTTGAAATACTATGATTTGCTTCTCCAACCAAGAATATATGGATTGGGGGGGGGTGCATCGTATTAGGAAAAGAATATTGCAAAAATGTGTACATTAGAAGAAACGAACACTGGAATGTGAGCACATATTCATAGGGATTTTGGGGGGACACAGGCGAAAGAAAGGATCAGAAATTATATTTCATAAGTGCAATTCACTCATGCACCATCACATTCAGACCCAAGTAAGGAAGCAGTCGTGTCCTGTCTAGAATGCAGCAGACTTCATTCTGGAACCTGTAGGCTGGTCTGGGACTGTCTTCACCCAAGAACTAATAGGGCTGAAGGCAGAAATGTGAGCTCAGGGGTATCTTTGTGAGTCCTGGAGGAGCCGCTTCTTGCTTTGCAGGCCTTTTTTCCATTTGGCCTTTGAGGATGGAGCCTTGATTGGCTCCAGCTCCAAATGTGGAGGCTTCTGAACAGTCTCTTGGGCTGGAGTAATGTTTAGGGTTTTTTGTTGGGGTGGGAGCGGGTTTGCTGCTGTTATTGATATTATTTTTTCATATCTTTATTTTTAGATCTTGTTATAATTTATGTGGAAATTGTTTGATCTCATACTGTATTTTTGATGTGTTTTATATACAGTGGTACCTCGGGTTAAGTACTTAATTCGTTCCGGAGGTCCGTTCTTAACCTGAAACTGTTCTTAACCTGAAGCACCACTTTAGCTAATGGGGCCTCCTGCTGCTGCTGCACCACTGGAGCCCAATTTCTGTTCTTATCCTGAAGCAAAGTTCTTAACCTGAAGCACTATTTCTGGGCTAGCAGAGTGTGTAACCTGAAGCGTATGTAACCTGAGGTACCACTGTGTTGTTTATGACTGCTTTTGTAATTATGCAAATATTTCATGCTGTAAGGCTCCTTGAGCATACAAATAAAAGGATAATGAAAACATACATGATTACTGGCAACTCTGCTTCAGCACCCCTATGTTGCACACAAGTGAATTCTCCAGGGGTATCAAATTTAGCTCATCTGTATTAAAAATATTGGGATATTCTGTTCATGGAGAATCTTGCCTGATAAGGATACAGATTTGAACCTTAGGCATTTTTTTTTTTCTGCTGGAGAAGAATTGACTGGGCTACTCAAAGAAGGGTCAATCGCCTCCTCATTTCTCATGACTGTTTTCCACCCTCTTCTCAAGCTGGCAAGTTGTTTTTGCCTGGAGCCAGAATATTGCTCATTAGCAGAATGGCACAGGTACAGGTGGCAATGTCAGTCCAGCTTATGAGCTCTCCATCTCCTAGTTAACTCTGTAACTTTAGGATAGCAGTTGAGCAGCTCTTTTTCATGGAGTGAAAACAATATTTGCAGAGTTCATGCGGCAAACAAGCATGGGTTGACTGCGTTTACAAAAACAGGCAACGCTAATTGCTTCGGGGCAAGTCTGGGGATTTCCCCCCCCCCACCTGGAACCAGCCTAGATCGGTAATAAAACTCACATTTTGTGGTGCACAGATGGAGGAACAAACAATTCCCCCACTTCCCACTCCCTGCTATTGATTCCAAAATTGAATTCAACAGGCAGATACCTACATACATTAAAAAACAACAGCAGCCCATCGCTAAACACCTGGGAAATAAATGATGATGGATAACATCTCAAGAGAGTTCTGTTGACCCTCATAGAGACTGATATGCTAATGCTTTCCAAACACCACATCTAGGTAATGGATGGTGAGGTTGGTTGACTTTTAATTTTCCTAAACAATATTCACACCAGAGCAGGGATGGGGAGTATGTGACCCTCCAGATATTGGACTACAATTCCCATCATCCCTGTCCATTGACCACACCAACTATGGCTGATGGAAATTGTTTACATTTCCCCCCCATTAAAAATACTGATGAGATCAAATATTAAATAGAAACCTGACGTACAGTTGATCAAAATAAATACAACCAGCAGTTTAAAAACAGATAGGCACAATAAAATGACACACAACTTGCATGTGAAAGCATGATCTGCTCTTTGTATATGGACCTATGGTGGCATAATATCAGGCTAATGATTTATTTAACAGCGGGGAAGATGTAGCTGTGTGCGTTTTCCAAAATGAAGAGTGTATGCTGTTTGTGACCTCCAGATTCAGCATGGGAATATCAACTGTTGGAAGTGGGAATGGGGAGAACTCTGGCTCTCAGGTCCTGTTTATAGGTCTCTCAGAGGCACCTGCTCAGCCTGTTGTGAGAGACAAGATGCTGTAGTGGATGAGCTTGATTCACCCAGGCACTACAAATGCCCTTATATCCGAGACCAGGGAGAAGAGTCGATGGAAGAAGATTGGAAAAAAATTAAAGCTTATCTACAAAAACATTGTAAAATTAATGAATGTTAGAAGGATGCTGGAATGAAGCTATATGGTTTTAGCAGAAATGTAATAAAGAATTAAGTAAAAGTGGATTGATAATGGGATAAAATGAAAAATTTAAGGTTAGACCGTTAAGATAAATTATAGAACAAAATTTGAGTAAGATGGAAAGAACTTGCTGAAATAGTTAATTGAAATAGAATACAAAAAGGGAGGTGTGAGGAGGTCGATGAAACAAGTTAATGAAAGGTAAAGATATGGAATATTGGATGTGTGTGTCTAATGTGTTGTTTATTTTCCTTTTTTTTGTATTGTTGTATTGCCTTTTTATTGTAATTGTAATGTATGTTTTGTTAATTTTTTTATGGTTTCTTCTTCTTCTTCTTCTTCTTCTTCTTCTTCTTCTTCTTCTTCTTCTTCTTCTTCTTCTTTCTTTTTTCTGTAATTTCCAAACTTCCAATAAATATTCTTTAAAAAATAATAATACAAATGCCCTCATAGATTCATGTGCGCTACTCTTGTATCTCAAATCACATGCAAAGGTTTTGCTGGGATGCCTGTTACTGTAAGTTGGTCTAGAATAAGAATAAGAATTTGACTCCCAAGGTAGATCTTCGAATGTCAAAACTCCAAGAAGGGTTTAGAAATTCATAGGTCTTGCTTGGAACCAGATGCATGCCTCAATTTGCTAGGGAAATCAGATGTTCTTGCAACGATGAGTGAGAAGTAGGTTTCAGGTTTCCACCTGGAAAACAATATTTGTATTTTATTAATTCCTGAAATAAGCCATGAGCTGAATAATAATTAATTAATTAATTAATTAATTAATCAATCACCCATCTGGCTGGGTTTCCCCAGCCACTCTGGGTGACTCCCAACAGAATACTAACGACACAATAAAAGGTCAAACATTAAAAACTTTCCTAAACAGGGCTACCTTCAGATGTCTTCTAAAAGTCAAATAGTTGCTTATCTTTTTGACATCTGATGGGAAGGCGTTCCACAGGGTGGGTGCCACTACCGAGAAGGCCCTCTGCTTGGTTCCCTGTGAGGGAACTTCTCACGGTGAGGGAACCACCAGAAGGCCCTCAGAGCTGGACCGCAGTGAACAAAGTGGGTGGAGACACTCCTTCAGGTATACTGAGCCGAGGTTGTTTAGGGCTTTAAAGGTCAGCACCAACACTTTGAATTGTGCTCAAAAGCATACTGAAATCATTTCCAGCCTAGCTGCATTCATTTCAAAAAAAGCTTAAGCAGTATGTGTATGTTCGAGTCCAAAGTAAGCAACCGTTAACGTCATTCCTTATCACAGCATCTGGGTATGCAGGCAAACAGGAAAAGACCCAAGGGTCACCATTACTAGCGTTCATTTAGTAGGGGGCAGGGATCCATTAGAAATACATGATTCCCTGTTCCTCCCCCAAAGATAACAATTTTTGTTATCATTATTATCCATTATAGTGTTCCAAAAGGAAGTTGAAAAGGAGAAGGAATGTGCATATTTTGGACACACACAAGCATGTATTATAAATGTTGGAATAACAAACTTAGGGTATTTAATAGTTCCTTGATATAATGAAGGCTGGAGGCAAGAAGAAGGCACAGAAATATCAGTATAGTAGAGACTTGAGAACTTACTGTGTTTACTTTCATACCATTTACACCTGTGCTGTAAAAAATCAATACCTTAAAAATGTATCTCATGCAAATTTGGCTTAATTGTGCAGATTTTTTTAAAAAACGGTCTCTGCTCTAAATGTGTGCATGCACAGCTGTCAGAACAAATAAGATGTTCAATGAATAGTCACATGAAGGAAAATTACTGCCCTGTCAAATGACTGATAATTGTACAAATCAGTTGTTTGCTAAGGTAGGAGCCTGGGGATATGACCAATGGATAATTTCACATTGGTTCATGTTTAAATGAAAATCTCCTTAATTCACACTTTTTGAAAGAATACGCAAACTGAAATACAACCATCCTTCAATATTTACATTTCACCAAATTTTGTAATTTGGTTCCCCAAAAAAGTACAAAAATGCAAAGGCTAAAGTGTTCCACATGCCAGAACTTCTACCCTCTCTATCATTGGGAGGAAGTCTCACAAGGCTTCCTCCTTTACAGAGGCATTTCGGGAACTTCTTGCATGGCTTAGTGAATTGGAGTGAGTTCTGGAGATATTTGTAAGAGGTTCCTACATTGATGGTATCCCTCATACAAATCCAAAAGAAAAGGATGCAGGCTCCAAGTGAAAAGATGAGCCTCTGTTTATAAGAAACATACATCCTTCTGGAAATCCTAATTTTGCAAGGTTTTGGCTCTTGGACATCATCTTTTATACCCTCCGAACTAAAACATATGCACTATCAATCACTAAACAATCAGATAATTACAATAGCGGTCATAACCCACTCATACTGCTTTGTACCAATCAAGAATCCATTAACTCTTCTTACAAACCAACCCCAACCTTCTCCTTATACTAATGTGCAGTTAGATATATTTATTTTTCAGTGTCTTGTTGATTAATTACTACATTCGATTAGGTTCATAACAAAATTGCTTTCCTTATCTGTGATCAGTTATACTAATGACCTTAGGTTACATAGAAGTGCATACTCCTAGCATTCCTTTCAGTGGCCAATGAGGTTAACTCAAGGCATGGCTATTACTAATTAAAAACTTTTGTCTGCTTATCAGTTTTTTAATTCCACACCAAGACTCCATGGTATAACCGGCCTTATATAACCAGCATGCTTAAATCTTTTTGATACATGAATGGGTTAATATCACAGAGCAAACTATCCTGCCTGGCCTTTTAATGTACTCGAGAAACTCAAAGTTTGAGGAATTCTGAGCTGGTTGCACCAAGCTCAGACTGCATGGATCTTAAAAATCCCTCTTATGTTCCTATACAAAAAAAATTATGCAATTTCACCACTGTAATTAAGCCAAATTTTACTGCTTATGCAACTTTTCTGAATGCTGTATGGAAAAGCACATGAATCAGATCTTTGGAGACTTTGTAAGTTAACCATTTTAGAATTCTCAAACAACATGTGTTCTTTTTCTATGCTAGGGGAAGAGGGGAACTTTGCAAGGAACTTAAAAGGGCATACCGGTATTTTAAAAGTATAACTGCCTATACAAACAAACTTTACTTTGCTGAATATTTTGTGTTTTAAAATCTCTCTTACCAAAGAATACTTGCTCCAAAATTGGATTTAGGCATCCAGGAAATGACCTTTTATACCTATTTTCTCTTTGCCACCAACACAAAGTAAAGAAAACCTGTTTCTTCTCTACTAGAAGATGTTAGGATGAATTTATTACACAACAGTCAATGCTAATGTCAAATATAGAGTTTTAACAAAACAAAATTGAGTACGCACAAGGAGATACATAGGGAAATAGGCAATTTTCCTTCATGTGACTATGCATTGAACATCTTATTTGTTTTCTCTTCAATCTCTTCTATTGATTTTCCCCTATCCAGGTTTTAACTTGCCCATAGTGGTGAGTGAAGCTGGTGTGTTTTGGTAATGAAACATTGAATGGAGAGCACATGAATTACTTATATTTCTAAATACTGCTTAGTTTTGAACACACACACACACAATTGTGCTCAATAGTTTAGGAAGTTATAATCTATGTAAATGCATTTATCCTGCTTTTTAGCAATTCTCTTAGCCAGGATGCCATTTCTCCAGTTTTTCTTGAATTAATCATGACAAGAGGTTGGCTTCTGAAGAACACAGAATACAATGTGCTTCCTCTGTGTGATTTATACAGTGACATTCTCCACTCAAGTTTTCAGTGTAATTGGATATTCATTACTCTCAAAGAGTCCTAAGCAAACCAACTACAGCTTCTATCTCAGAAGCAGAGAACCTAAGAAGAGCCTTCTTGATCAGGCCAGATTCCCAGTGTCCTCTTCTCACAGTGGCCAACCAGATGTCCAAGGGTAAACCCACCAGCAGGACCAGAGCATAAGAACCCTGTGGTAAACTGCCTCCAGCCGCTCGCCCCTCCCTCACCTGTCTTTGCTCTCTGGCCAGACCAGGTTCTCTAGGGCAGGGCTGGCAGACACGTTTACTTTTTCAGAAACAAGACAAAATAACACCAGTAAGGCTGCCACCACTCCCTTTGTCCTGGGGAACCCAGAGCCACAAACCAGGGAGAAGGCTGTGCCCCGTTATTGCTGATTACCTCCACTCCACAAGTTGCATCCACAGACTTGCAGACAGAAATTCTACGGTAGAGCACGACCAAGCATAAGGCTAGGAATTAGCTTTTCCCCCGGAAAGGCACACAAACCAAAACAGTTTCTTTCTTTAAAATTTATTTTAAAAGATCATAAGAAAAAATGCTAAAAAAGCAGGCACATCTTTAGTAAGTTACAAGCAAGGAAGAAAACAACATTCCCAAGATCTTTTATCCCCAATTTGCACGTGGCGTCGGAAGCCCCAAAACCAATCATAACTCTTGATTATTTTTAAATTCTCCAATGACTGGCTTGCGGGCTAATCAATCTAACTTCTGACAGCTGGACCAATTAAGAACCCAGAGCCTAAATCAAAGGGGTTTCCTCCCTTTCCGTGGAGCCTATGCAGATGCACATTCCCAGGCAATCAAGGGCAGATAACATCACTGAGGGAATGCACATAACTTCGGACCCAGGTGTCAAACCTTTCATTAAATCAGGGGTTTCCTTTCCCATAATAAACCTTTCACACCCTGGGAGCCTGCTGGTCTGGGGTTAAAGGGACAAAACTTATTTCCCATGGTCCTTGTGGCTTGTTGGTTTCCCACAAGGCCTCACTCTCGTTGCTTGACCAAGGAACAGCTTCTAAGCAAACACTAACTTTACTACAAACCCTCTCCCATCGTTTGATTCCCAGTGCCATACATTGTCTAGGCGCCAAACTTTCAATGCCTCAACAAAGTGGGGATTGTGGGCAATTAAAGTAGCAGCTCCCTGACTCCAGGTGGAAGCAACAACGTATTCATCAGCATGTTTCTGATGCCTATTTCTGGCACCAACAGAACCTAACAAGGGAGGCACCACTGTGAGAGGGGAGCTCTCGAAGAAGCACTTTGCTGCGGATTCTCTCTAGACTGTTA
This sequence comes from Podarcis tiliguerta, assembly GCF_965153285.1. Classification (NCBI taxonomy): domain Eukaryota; kingdom Metazoa; phylum Chordata; class Lepidosauria; order Squamata; family Lacertidae; genus Podarcis; species Podarcis tiliguerta. The sequence continues at coordinate 17,550,996 of NC_139538.1, read as the reverse complement.
ATTTATTTACAATTTATACCCTGCAGCTTCAACACAATGGTACTTTCAGGGTGGCTCCCATTAACATGAAAGAAAAAGCTTTATGTGGGCATTCTTGTTCCCTTGTTTATTGGCATGCAGCCAAGAAGTGGAGACATGTCAAACAGCATGGTTCTCTTCAATGATAAGTAATAATAATAATAATAATAATAATAATAATAAATTATTTCTACCCTGCCCATCTGGCTGAGTTTCCCCAGCCACTCTGGGCGGCTCCCAATTGAGTGTTTAAAAACAATACAGCATTAAATATTAAAAACTTCAGGCTACCTTCAGATGTCTTTTAAAAATAGGATAGCTGCTTATTTCCTTGACATTAGAGGGCTTCCCACAGGGTGGGTGCCACTACCAAGAAGGCCCTCTGTCTGGTTCCCTGTAACCTCACTTCTCGCAGTGAGGGAACAATCAGAAGGCCCTTGGAGCTGGACCTCAGTGTCCAGGCTGAACAATGGAGGTGGAGAGGCTCCTTCAGGTATACAGGACCGAGACCATTTAGGGCTTTAAAGGTCAGCACCAACACTTTGAATTGTGCTCGGAAACGTACTGGGAGCCAATGCAGATCTCTCAGGACCAGTGTTATATGATCCCAGCGGCCACTCCCAGTCACCAGTCTAGCTGCCACATTCTGGATTAATTGCAGTTTCCGGGTCACCTTCAAAGGTAGCCCCACATAGAGCGCATTGTAGAGCGGGAGATAACTAGAGCACATACCACTCTGGTGAGACAGTCCGTGGGCAGGTAGGGTCTCAGCCTGCATAGCAGATGGAGCTGGTAGACAGCTGCTCTGGACACAGAGTTAACCTGCGCCTCTATGGACAGCTGTGAGTCCAAAATGACTCCCAGGCTGCGCACCTGGTCCTTCAGGGGCACAGTTACCCCATTCAGGACCAGGGAGTCCTCCACACCCGCCTGCCTCCTGTCCCCCCAAAACAGTACTTCTGTCTTGTCAGGATTCAACCTCAATCTGTTAGCCACCAACCATCCTCCAGCTACCTCCAGGCACTCACACAGGATGGATCATTTATGTCTACAGCAGCTGTGGGAAAACTTTGGCCCTCCATCAATTTTAGTTGAAAGGTAATACAGAGATGTTGCTGGTACGTAAGTAGGTAGGAGCCAAAGACTTAAGCACTGTTCAGGCCACAATGCTCATGCAATTCTTATGTCACAAAGAGAGAGACATGCTACATGCATTTATGCCTCCCCTGTGTTCCATTCTTGCTGCTTTCAGTTGTTCTCCTTGCACTGGGGGAATCTGAAGCAGAGAATCTTTCTGAATGTATGTCAGCTGTTCCTGTGAGCTGGAACCCTGCATGTTCCTCCAATACATGGATAGCATGGGGACAAGGATGCCAAAAACCTGAGCAGAGCTCACACATATGAAAAGATCAGCATCAATTGGCCCAAAGTCTCATGAGATATGCCCAGTAGATGTAAGAGTAGTCCTGTTCATGAACAAGTTTCCCCTGTGTCCTTCTTCCCAGTCTAGCCTCTCTTGAACTGAGTCCAAACAGCTGGTTTTGAGTCAAGGACTCCTTGCAGGGAATGTGGGTTACAGTGTGGTGTAGTGGTTAAGAGCGGTAGTCACGTAATCTGGGGAACCGGGTTCGCGTCTCCGCTCCTTCACATGCAGCTGCTGGGTGACCTTGGGCCAGTCACACTTCTCTGAAGTCTCTCAGCCCCACTCACCTCACAGAGTGTTTGTTGTGGGGGAGGAAGGGAAAGGAGATTGTTAGCCCCTTTGAGATTCCTGAAGGGGAGTGAAAGGCGGGATATCAAATCCAAACTCTTCTTCTTCTCTTCTAACACATGAAATGAGGGGAATTCCTCCTTGCAGAAATGGAACTGCCTTCTGCTCCTTGAAAGGGGGTCTCTGGATCCCAAAGATTAGTTGTGCGATATAACAGAAAAGGGACAATTCTGCCCATTCAAAGGGATGTGGGCACATATTTGATTCTCCATGGAAATGAATGGGAGTTGGGAGTGGTACTTGGAATGAACTAATTCAGATTAGCTAATTCACTGAATTAATTCAAAAGCATAGAGCATAGACAACAGAAGTTAGGCTATCCCTGTCCAGATAGGGGCATAGCTTGGCCACCAGCCAAAGCTGGTGAGAGCCAAGGCTGAGCAAAATAAATAAATCATTGCTCACATTACACTGTGTATGTCTTTTGACGTTTTCTCAGTTTTCTTAGGTATACTTTGTACTTCAGCTTGCAAAATTCTGAAGGCTGAAATTAATACAGATGGTCACATGAATGAATTGTTGAATTAAACTGTGAATTGAACTAGAACAGAATTTGTTCCTTTTTGGTGGGGTGAACTGGAACTAATTCCTTTTCAAAACAAACTTTTCAAGCGCTAGTCAGGAGAGCTGTGTGTGAGTCATGGAGACCCAGTTCCCAAAACAAATAATTGTGCAGCTTTAATTTTTTTAAGAATGATTTTCTTTAAATTATCTATCTTCCAAAATGATCGTCTGCTGCCTAAAAAAAGATATATCTCTTTTCTGAAAAGAGAGAACAGGCCTGGTTCCTGTTGATTTCCTCTTTGGTTACAAAATCCTGACTCAGGGTGCTGGAAAATGATTTTTCTCAGTATGCATGAGCAGATATATATCTCATCCCTTTGTACTGTCATGTTGGTAGTCTAACAAGCTGAAAATGCGAGTGTGAAAGGAGAAGACATTTTGGGATCATAGAAACAGGCAGCTAATTTATTACCGAGACCTACTTCCCTGACAATCTGTAAAAGCTGGATGTGACCCCTTTGGGGATATTTTTACTTGGCAGATGAAGGAAGATTCCCTAACCCTTTATGATACCATGTTCTGCTGTCATTGCAATTGTCACTTATCTAATTGGTTAGCACTACATTCCAATGCAATTTATTGTTATTTAGAACTCTCTCAAACTGACATTCAACACTCTTGTTTTGAGGAGACATGCTCTAGCGAAAAGGCACAGAGCAGCCATCATGTCCCCATTCAGCAATTTTAATGAAGCGTCTGCCATGTTTCAGTTATGTGGTCCATACTCAAATATCAGATGCATGAAAAGGGCTGGGGACAGAAATTCAAAGGTCCATTGCGCCCCTTTGCCATAAAAAAACAAATACATGGCCCTCGTGCCAATCTGCTGTTGTGAATAGCCTGCATATCTGGGGAAGAACTTGCTGTCAGATGTTCTCATATTCCCCTTCAAGAGGGCCTCTGATTGGCATGGAGAGCCTTACACAATCCAAACACTGTCTCTATTCACCACAGGTTACACCACAACATCCCTGTTAAGTGAATTCACTTGATATACTTTTAAGACACTGTGGTCATCTTAATATTCATTCACATGTTCCAAGGCTGGTTCAAAATGGTACTGTGCCGAAGGTTCACACAACATTTTCCTGACCGTTTGGTGGAAATGCAGGAGCGAAGTAAAGATTTCTTCAAATAAAGGTGGACGGTAGGTGAAGTTTTCAGTAATAAAATAAATGTCGAAGGATTTCAAAGGATTTGGGGTTAAAATCACCTTTTTAGTGATTCAGAACTCTCCACAACTGACTTACAAGCAACAGCTCTTTCCTAAAAATGTTCCTTTAAGAACATCTTCTTGTCCTTAAAATGTCAGAAAAGTGCCCTTTCACTTACATGGTTACATGGATGAGCTGCCCAGCTAGAAGTCTATTGTAAGAAGCTCCAAGGCTACAGGGGTTTCCCCTACAATGAGGAGTAAAGAAAGACTCATCAGCCACCTTCTTGCAAATGGTTGGAAATCACAGGTGAGGAGAGCACTGTTGCACTCAGGTCCTGTTTGTGCGTTTCACATAGACATCGGGTAGCCACTGTGTGAGAAGGATGCTGGACTAGATGGGACTTTGGCCTGATCTACCAGGACTCATCTTATGTTCTTAGATTAAAGCAGGGTATGCCAAACCTCCAAGTGTCCCTATTTTCCAGGGACGTCCCTGATTTAGAGAAGCCGTCTCAGTTTCTTTTTTTTTAAAAAAAAAATATTTTATTTTAAAATTTTACAATATAACAACACTTTTCCATTCATAGTGACACCATATTCATTTGTTTGACTTCCCCCTTCCAGCTCCCTGGTTTTCCTTTCTTTTTCCTGGCGTATAATTACTTTTTCCATTTAATTTCCAAATATTTTTAAAACCAATTATAAAATTACTTCATAAATGTTACATCAATCCTGCTACTGTTTTAACATGCTTAGGGTGTTCCTTAAAATAGTCTATAATTTTTTTCCATTCTTGACTGAATTTCTTGTCATCTTGATGCCTGATCTTCACGGTAAGTTTAGTCATTTCAGCATAGTCTATCATTTTTGTTATCCATTCTTCTTTCACTGGAACCTCTTCTTCTTTCCATTTCTGGGCAAATAAATGATCCTGATTTGATTCTGGAATATCCCACTTTTCCTCAGGATGTCCCTATTTTCATTGGAGAAATGTTGGAGGCTATGGAGTTATCCGACCCCCAAGCTGTCTGAAGGCAATCTGGTATAGGGAAGGTTTTTTTAAAAAATGTTTAATGTTTTATTATGTTTTTATATATGTTGGAAGCTGCCCAGAGTGGCTGGGGCAACCTGGTAAGATGTGTAGGGTATAAATAGTACAATTTTCATTATGGAATGGGTCGTCCCTATTTTCATCGGAGAAATGTTGGAGTATATGGTATGTGACCTATGATGAGAGGGTATATTAATTTTATTTAATCCTCTAGAGACTCACATTTGTGGGTTGACAACAAAGGAAAACAGCTGCAAAGCAGTATTCCAAAGAACAGGACTTAGCAGTCTCTCTGACAGGCAACCCGCTCCCCCAGCAGAATTTAATTCTCATCCTTAGGCAAATTACTGAAGCATAGGAATAGGCTATTAAACCTTATTTTATTCCATTCAGCTGCATGAAGCAGCTGACCTCCTTTTACCTCTCCTGCAATGAAACAGACCACACACTGGAGTAAGTTTAAAATTGCTTTACTTACTTATTTATAGTAACAGTCACACATTGTCCTATGCAGCAACAATAAGGAAAGCAGGTAAACATATTCTTGGGTACACAGCAAGATAGCTTCAGACACATGTCTCAAGCTGGGGGCTATTGTGAGGCAATCCTCCCCCCCCCAAAAAAAAAGCTAGTTTGTGAGGAAATAGGATGAGGAAAGGAAGAGAACAAATAACTCACTTCCTCCCACACTGAAGTGAGAGGGCATGACCTAACTGAACCTATTCTAGCAATTTAAAACTCAGTGATCCTTAACCCCTTCATATACTAACTAGCAACCATACAGTTATGTTTGATTGCAAAAACTCCCACAACATGCCCATCAGCCCCTTTAAAATGGTGAAGTTCTCTTGCTCTTTGAAAAAAGAGGTAGAAACATAATTTCTATTTCACTGGGAGTGAAGATCTTGGATAGGCTTCCTCAACCTCGGCCCTCCAGATGTTTTTGGCCTACAACTCCCATGATCCCTAGCTAGCAGGACCAGTGTTCAGGGATGATGGGAATTGTAGTCTCAAAACATCTGGAGGGCTGATGTTGAGGAAGCCTGATCTTGGAGGTCTCTCTCTTTCCCACCCCACTCTCGCACATCTTGTGGAGTAAAGCAAAACAATTGTCCAAATCTGCAAATCAGTTTTAACTACAGTGGTACCTCGGGTTAAGTACTTAATTCTTTCCAGAGGTCCGTTCTTAACTTGAAACTGTTCTTAACCTGAAGCACCGCTTTAGCTAATGGGGCCTCCCGCTGCTGCTGCGCCGTTGGAGCACAATTTCTGTTCTCATCCTGAAGCAAAGTTCTTAACCCGAGGTAATATTTCTGGGTTAGCGGAGTCTGTAACCTGAAGGGTATGTAACCTGAGGTACCACTGTATATAAGTTCTGCTTAAAGCAGACTCTGTGTACACCCTGGTTACAATCTTCTGATTTCTAAACCTGACACACATTAGAATTGCTCTCTTCAAGCTTGCAGAACTCATCTATCTTTGAGGTTTACTATAAAGCCTAAGCGTCAATTATTGTGACAGAACATTTTAGTGCTTTTACAGGACAAGTCTGTATATTTTCCATCTCTGAAGTCAATGGAGAGTTTTAACAGTGGCTCGAGTTAAATGCATCTCAGGAATAGCAAATACAGTTATAAAATATACAGTTGAGGATTTTTTTATTTTTGTACATATTTTCATTCGCATTCTATGTAACAAGTGGTAAATTTCTGCTGCAGCCATAAAATCTTTTCTGAGTAAAGGTTGTTCAGTGAGTCCCAAAGGGCTGTTTAGAACTTCAACTGCTAGTTCGGCAAATAAGAGATAGAGAGATGACGACCAAAAGAATCATTTGGGTCCTAAAGCTGGTATCACTTGGTCACAGTTGGTTTCCAAAGATGGGCAACCTGTGGCTCTCAAGATACCATTGGACCCCAATTCCCATCAGCCTCAGCCAACATGGCCCATGTTCAAACATGATGGGAACTGGAGTTTCCACCACATAAACTACCAAAAAGCAAGCACAAAAAACCCAAACCAAATGTGTAAACATGATGTGGAATGCATTGCTATGGTTTTATTTTGTATCCTTCAGGATTGTCAGGGAACTGCCATTGGAGCCAGAAGGAGAGGGAGGGCTCCAGAGGGATTCCGGAGAGCGTCCCGGGAGGGAGAGAAGCAGCACATCTTCTGGGGAAGGAAATCAGCGTAGCACCAGTGGAGGAGGGGGACAGATGGGGGAATCCGCGAGGTGGCTCCAAGACTCCTCGCCGGGGACCAGCGGGGAGAGCACAGGTCCTCTGATGCCCACACCCTCCCTGTGCAGAAGGCTTCCGTGCAGGGAGAATAGGCGACGACTAGGCGTCAAAGAACTTTTATGCTGGAAGAAGTTCAAGAAACGCCCACTGACGGATTCTGCCAGCGATTGAGACAGCCACGGGCGAGTGGCTGTCCAGACAGTAAGGGTTCACTCAGGCAACCCACCCAGGTGTGGCGCCAATTTACGCATGAGCAACCCCTAGAACCATTACAAGGATGAAGGGCATTATAACCAATATAATGAATAGATAGTAGTCACCGCTCATTCAAATGCTACCTCTAAACTTGCTCCTTAAACTGTGAAACAGCTTGCACCATCAGCAGGTTCTTCCTAATGGTTCATTTAAATACCCTTTCCTTGTAATTTGAACCAATTGGTTTGGGAAGGTTTGACTTTCTCTCTGAAGACCACTTTTTGTCAGCATTTATCAAGTGGGAAAACATAATGCAGGCTGTTTCTGTACCTATCTGCAAATATAACTTTTCCCACTCCAGTAGTTATAGCAGTGCTAGCTTCAACAAAACCGTTCATCAACCAAATCTGCTACCCCTGAGGCTCAGAGAGTGGGGGATAAAATGATATTTATATATCGCAGGTGTGGCTCACTCATCCACAGAGCAAAGCCTGCTAGATCTAGGCAGCTGGTCTCTACCATGTTTTTTTTTAAAAAAATCCTTGCCAACTTAATAGGCTTAGCCTATTCATACATGCTGCCCCCACACTTTGAAATCCTTTAAAGCACCATATAATGTAACAAGGTGCATCTTGTTATGCTGTAGCCCAACAGAAGACCTCAACCACCATATGCACATCACACTGATTGTTAGCATTGCATGGAAGCACATGGCGGGTGAAGGTGGTAATAGGAAGAGTTAGATCTGAGATGACTTTCTTTGTTTTTCTCACTGCAAGGCTCTGGAGAATAGAAGCATTACATGTCCTTAGAGGCCCTTTGTTGGCCCAAACCTCTTTCCCTTTTATTGTAAGTACTGGTTCTTAGTTGAGTCGATTTTTCTACATACCTTTGGTATATACCCATATAGTCTTTTTTTCACATGCTCTCAAAACTTGTGTAATGATGGTGTAGAGGGGGGTCAGGATCATGACCCCTATCCATGCCCCTGACCTTTGTGCTTCCATTGGCTTTGTCAGCTTAAAGCACACACATTTGCATGTTGGATACATAGAGGTTCTCTTTGTTTGTTTGTTTATTTTAATTTTTTATTTCAAAAATAAAATAAAATACAAACATCAAATTCAAAATCCATATTCATTTTCTGACATAAGCCTATTACATAGATTACCCAAATTAAAATATATCTAATAGCTTTAGGCTTCCCTTTGCTATATGTAAATACAACGAAATTTAGAAATGATATTATAGGTTCCCATATATCCCCACTCCCCTTCACCCATGTGTGATCTCAATATTTTACTTCTTCCATCTTGTGGTGTTGTTATAATTTAATAATTATTCAATTGATTCTATTATTTTCTTTCTTGCCCCTGCACGTTTTACATAGAGGTTCTCTTTGAATGGCGACAGTAGTTTGTGCAGCACCCAGATAGTCTGTGTACAACACTCATGAACAAGGTCATTTTTAAAAATAAATAAATAAATATTAGACAAAATTTCACAGTACATTGGGTCCATTTGAGTACAACAAATAGTGCATCTGTGGCTCAAGGGGGAAAAAATAACATGATAGAAAAGTAAAGGAGATTGAATGGGAATAAAGCTATTAATTAGGGAAGCCTTATCATTCTTTCTAAATTAACATGGCACATTATTTTGAGTCATTTTTAAGAGATAAATTATGTCCTCATTAATATATAACAGAAGAAAAGAAGTTATTAGTCTAAACATGTCAAAACCCATTCTGAACTTTAGGGAGGCAATAATGTGTTTGGAAAGGCAAAATAAATGGGGACCATACTTCCAGAAATCAGTTTGTCTATGACTGCAGATACCACCTGTCAATACATGGGCTGGATGCACACAGAACCGATGAATGCATCATGATCTGGGCAGGTCACCAGGTATAATCCTGCTTCCCCTTCCAGATGTTCATTGTAAATCAGGAGTGGTTGGTTAACTTTGGGGGGGGGCACGAGGGCCACATTTGCCCTTTGCTAACCTTCCAGGGGCCACACGTGAATGGTAGGGTGTATCCCTCCTACATTCTCACATGCATGCACACACCATAACACACATACAGATCAGCTGAGCGGGTTCAGTACCTCTCTTTGCTTATGAAGTTATTGACCTGATAACCAAGGAGGAGTTTAAATCTATCTGCCCTCCTATCCACCCCTGTGCTATTATGATGCTAAACCTCCTAATTATTTGTAACAATTTAACTGCTAAATGGATAAACTCAGACTTAAGGGACCATAGTTTCCTGAAACAGTCGGGAATGGAAAAGCAGTTTCCTGTTGATATGTCTCTGCATACACCATTGTTGTTGTTGTTTAGTTCTTCTTTGCTTTCCAAGAAAGAGATGCCAAAGGGTTGGGATCTATGTCCTGGTGACAACAGCTTCTACAGTAAACCCATGGCAAGTTTCCTAACAGGAACATGTGAGGTTTGCTGAAACGGTCTGATTTCAACTGATTATGTCTAAATCCCCCTTCTGTTGCTTTGTATTGCTAATGCTATTGTGTACTTTTTTATAACTTTTCCCCCTCTCACCACCTCCCTATGAAATCAATAAAAAATATTAACATGTTGTGAAAGATGCTATATCTAGTCAGAGTTTTGTGAAATCACTTTTGTGTTCATGAATCATTATGCAGCTGTACAACACATCTATCTATATAGGTAAAGTAAAGGCACCCCTGCCCGTACGGGCCAGTCTTGACAGACTCTAGGGTTGTGCGCCCATCTCACTCAAGAGGCTGGGGGCCAGCGCTGTCCGGAGACACTTCCGGGTCACGTGGCCAGCGTGACATCGCTGCTCTGGCAAGCCAGAACCGCACACGGAACACCGTTTACCTTCCCGCTAGTAAGCGGTCTCTATTTATCTACTTGCCCCCCCCGGGGTGCTTTCGAACTGCTAGGTTGGCAGGCACTGGGACCGAGCAATGGGAGCGCACCCCGCCGCGGGGATTCGAACCGCCGACCTTTCGATCGGCAAGCCCTAGGCGCTGAAGCTTTTACCCACAGCACCACCCGCGTCCCTATCTATCTATATACCTCTCTGCATTTATTTCCTTTTGGGCAAGGAAATTTCCTTTTGGGCCACCCGCGTCCCTATCTATCTATATACCTCTCTGCATTTATTTCCTTTTGGGCAAAAACAAAGTCCTTATTTTTATGATGACTTTTTTATTTTATTTTTATTTTTATGATTTTTATGAAGTCCTGGGACTTTCTCCCCAGGAAAGTCTTATGTGCAGTCATTTTCTTTTCCTGCATGAATGTGGATCAAGTGTATGAGCCCTTTCTAAGGATTCCCTCTAAGAACGTGTGATTTCCCTTTCTTAAATCACAGGGAAATAGCACCAATTCCCTTTTTCGTTTTGCTCACTTTCCCAAGGAGTGAAAACTTCCAGGAATTAAGCATGCGGGGGAAGTTTGATTGCGTGGCAAGTCCCGCTCCCCACTTGTGAAATAAAGACACAGGACACTTTATTTAAGGTTAATGGGCGTAGAAGGCCACAACTTTATTGATTACAGGAATTGAGAGGTATTGGCTTAGGCATTGGTTCCTATCGACTAACTGGCTTCAGCCCAATTGCATGAAGACCGGTAAGGGTTAACCACCATGGGGGGAGTCCTGCTGAAGTACGTCAACTAGGATCCCCCGGGTGTCACCGCTCGGGGGCGTGCCTTAGGCCCACACCTCCATAGGCTTCAGACAGGGCAATGCCCCCCGGAATCCTTTACCGGACTACCCTTTGCTTTGGGGGAAGATGATGGTGCTTCCTTTCCCCCTTCATTTGCATAACAATACCCCTGCCAATGCCTAACCGCCAATACTGGGAAAGTTGTGACGATTTGCTACGAGGTAGGTGAAAAACCAAATGGCCTGAGCCAATTCGCCAAGTGGAAAAAATTCCTACCAGGCCCCTTGACGGCGACCAACCGAAGTCCATAGCAAGGTCAGAGGAGCAACTAAAGGGCGGGCAGGGTGGGAAACCTGATCAGCTGGAAAGGCGAAGAGAGGGCGGTCCTTGGGCGCACCGGGCATAAATAGCCCGGGCCACGCCTCCCTGCCCTGCTGATTGGCTAGGCAGGGAGCTGACGCGTCTGAGGATTCCCTCACTCTCGCGGGGCTGGAAGCCAGCCCCCGCGTGTGTGGGGAGGGCGTGGGCCCGCAACCCCACCTCCTCTCCAGCTCGGAAGTGGCTTTCTGTTTGCATTTAAAGGCAAGTTATCCAAAATAATACGTGAACCAAAAGAAAGCTATACTTTGAAAGGTGTGCAAAAAATTGTAGACTAAAGTGTGCATAAAGATTTAGTGAAAATAAAAAATGCATTATATTAGGGGACATTTGTTTGCAAAAAAAATATGTTAGTCAAAATCACATACAAAATGTGTATATAAGGTTTTTTGGGGGTTTTGCTAAACTGCTGATGATTTCATGAGCACCTTTTTTTGGGGGGGGGTGTAGAAAATGTGGAAAACAGAGCTTAAATTTGGGAGGATGAGAAACTGAGAGGAATCAAACTGGACAGATTTGCCCATTCCTACTGGGAATTGTGTAGTACACATTTGGTTTCCTTTGGATAAATGAGCACTGGAAACCTACCCAGTTTTGTAATATTTGCAAACATACGAGTGGTGTTTGGGTGCAGCCAAACAGCTTGTGCTCCTACCTTGCAGCAGATTAGCTACCCTAGGGCAGATGCCCGGAAACTTGAATTTGCAAGATGCTTCTGGCATTTGACTAATTCCCAGCTCTCTATGTGTCTCTGTTTCAAATGGCAAAAGTGCTGTCTCTTCACTGGGGATGGAGAAGAATGTCATTCAGTCTGGATTTAAAACAAAGAGAACCAGACTAATTCACAATCCCTCAATTTAAATGTGAATCAGAACACAGTTAACAATTTTGTGATGTGTGCAATAAATGCGTATTTTATGGGGGAAATGCATACGAAGTGAGAGAGAAAAGTCAGTTTTGGAGGATAGGTGCATTAAAATATCTACAAATGAAACCCCTCTTTTCCCACTATATGGGGTGGAAGAGATTGACCAAAACCATGAAAAATAGGCGTGGAATGGAGTTATGGTGATTCATCCATCCCCAGTCTTATATACAAAAACTAACACACACATATATGACTCATTGAAATACTCATTGAGGTACCAGAATTTTTTCCCCCAATAATTAATGCCCTGTTGTGTATATTCTGACTTTAGCTTTAAATCCTTATAGAGAAACCTTCCTCTTCCTCACCCTTCCCCAGGTCCCTCTCTTCCATTCCCATCTGAACAACTTTCTCAAGCACCAGGCATAGAAGAGCATCTGCCTAATAAGTACAAGTCTTCCAGCTGATACAGGGGCACTTGCTGAATGCTGGGCTTTAAAGATTTATCTTGTGTGACCCAGATCAAAAAAAGGATCTGACAGCCAGAGACTGAAAGGACTGTTGTTACAGAGAGAGAGAGAGAGAGAGAGAGAGAGAGATTGTGACTATATGAGAAAATGAAAAGCTCCCATTGCATCAAATCAGAATTGGGCAAGGAGAATGCTAAAATTTAAAATAAGCTAACAACAGAGTCCTATACACGTCTGTCTGCTCATGCAATTCAATATGCCTTACTCCCAGGTAGATATGAAAGTATCTGTCAATTTTGATTCTCCCAGTTTATCATTTTCCCAATCTTAAATTGCATTGTCCATATTTCTGCAGCAATTTGGGTGTTGTTTTTTTAAAAAACTAATGGAAAATCTCCAGTATTTACTGTCAATTTCTCCTAATAAACACAGTTTTAAGTAATGCACAGACTCTTGCAAGCAATTTCTCTTAATACAATGCATTTTGTATACTATATTCATTGGTGTCTTAGTTCTTAGCCCAATTTCCTCCTAATATGTGCCTTATCCTAAACTTTGCTTGGTTGGAGCTGTGAATCAAAAAAATTCAGATAAGTGCAAATTTTGACGAATGGCTGTGTTTCAGTTCTCATATTGTTTCAGAAACTGCAAATTTTGATTGATTCGGCTTTAAAAGGAAAGGGAATCCAATTTATCCCCCATTCCTTCTCTCAGGTGAGGATTTCAGCCTAAATCAGATTTTGGGGTTGTTGTTTTGTTTTGTTTTTTGTTGTTCTGTGTTGTTCTAGGACATTTGAATTTCAACCTTCCCTCATAATTTAATTTAGTTTTGCCCAAGTTGAGGACACTTTTGACCATAGCTCAAAATGGCTGCTTAGCACCATTTTCAGCGTGCTATAATCCATCCTAGAGAAGCTGTATAGGACGAGGAACTGCTCAACCTCAGAGCTAATTTATTATCTAGCCTGTAGGAAGGTTCTCAGTTCAGACATTCTTCAGCTTGAGAAGCACCCCTTTATGCTCTTTTAGCACTCTTCTCCAAGTCTCTCTTTCTTTTTATGCTGAAGCCAAAAACATTGTTTTTAAAAGCCAAAGTGTCAAATGCAAAGTAGATGGAGTTACTTCAACTACTCAAACTCAGCATGGATGTGCTGGTTTCAAGACAAGCAGCATGTGGGCTTCGCAATCTCTGCAAGTTTTCATGCCCACTGGACATGTAAAATTATTGGTGGGAAGTCCTGCAAGCCCTAAGGTTATTGGTTTAAAAGTTTTGCAGAACACCAGGATGTGAAGGAATGTATTGCTCAGAAAACACGGGGCATTTTACACCAAATGATGGAAAGCATCACTAATGTAATTCATAAAGTGTAAAATATTGCATCATGAATATGCAACAGATTTATAAATGACTACATTTACAGATTGATACCTTTGGAATTTGCAAGTTGCATTTAGTTATATTAAAATTCACCATAAATGTCTTTCATAATAAATATTTCTCAAGTAAACTTCAGAGCACTTTTAATCTTATGATAAAAAATTCAGAGACCTAATAAATATTTACTTTAAAAAGAACCACATTGTGGTATCTTAAACTGCAACTTGGTTTCTAGTGTCAAATATGGGGAGAGGGTGGCCTTTAAGAAAAATAATTTGTGGGTGGTAGGGATGAAATGCACGAACTCTTTAAAAACTCCACTGCATGCTTAGGGAGACTTTTATTAATAAAAAGTTGTGAGATCACTGGTTTAGTAAATTGCATCAGAGCCATTACCTCTCACAATACAGCAATAAATCCAATAGTAGGGATGGGTGACAAATTTGACTGTTTGCAAAACAACCTGATTCACAAACATTCTTCCAAATTTGCACTTCTCCGAATTTTGCAATGCAGTTCTCCTGACCAGTAATGTTTATAAAAATACATATATTGGGATGAAGTGTGCATAAAAATGGATATATTAGTGAGAACAGCCTTATAACAGGGGAAATTGATTTCCAAAAAAATGACATATTACACAAAAGTGCATATAAGCATATTTATTTGGATAACTTCTCAGTAAAATGCTGGTGAATTTTCATGAAACTTCCTTTAAAAAAAATGCTAAATGATGTGTAAATGTGGAGAAGTGAATTTCAGACTGGAAAAAGGAAGATTCCACTTCTCTCCCTCTAACTGTCAATCAAAAAGTTTCTAATCAAGGAATCAAACTACTGAATTGGCTAAAGCCAGCAGACCTGGTGATATTTCTAAATAAATAGTTCCGACAGAAAACTAGCTGTAAAGCTACCAGTAAAAATGCAATGACAACAATTTAATGATGTGCTGTAACTTCACACAGCATGTATCCTTAAGCGTGTGTCAAGAATGCAAAACATTGATTATTTCTGGAAAGTCGGTGCCGACACGCAGAGTGTATTTGTCTTAATTATCACTAACGTACCTGAGGAGTGTGTAGGGATGAGGCAGATTGACACTGATCTGTCAAGTGCATCCTGAAAGGGCTAGCAATGTGAGAGAAACACCTGGAGACTTGCTGAACAGTCCTCAGTTGTCCTCTTGTTTGGAGACAATTTGCATTCAGAAAAGGGAAGCAAGTTCATCCAATTATGTTATGTGTACGAAATAAAGGGATGAAAACTGGCACTTATACTTGAGTCAGGCCATTGCTTCTTTTAGCTCAATATAGTCTACACTGACTGACAGTGGCTTCTAAGGGATTCAGGTGGGCGATGCTCCCAGTGCTACCTGATGATGCCAAAGATTGAATCTGCAGCCTTTGGGTCATAAAAGAGATGCTCCACCACTGAGCCCTTCTCTAATTTTTAAGACCAATCTCAAAACATAAAAAATCAGTACACTTAGTACATTCCTTGTTTCTTTGCTACCCATCACCTTTAAAGGTAAAGGTACCCCTGATCGTTAGGTCCAGTCGTGAACAACTCTGGGGTTGCGGTGCTCATCTTGTTCTATAGGCCAAGGGAACTGGCGTTTGTCCTCAGACAGCTTCCGGGTCATGTGGCCAGCATGACAAAGCTGGTTCTGGCAAACCAGAGCAGCACATGGAAACTTTGTTTACCTTCCCGCTAGAGCGGTACCTATTTATCTACTTGCACTTTGACATGCTTTCAAACCGCTAGGTGGGCAGGAGCTGGGACCAAGCAACAGGAGCTCACCCCGTCATGGGGATTCGAACCACCGACCTTCTGATCGGCAAGCCCAAGAAGCTCAGTGGTTTAGACCACAGCGCCACCCACGTCCCTTCCTGATCACCTTTAAGAAGAGATAAAATAGTTTTAATGGAAAAGAGAATACTGATGCACCAGTGTGCATGATCACATGAATTTTGCTTCTTTTTTTGAATGCAGGTGCACTGCCATGTCACCTCACAATAAGAATCTTAACTTATACAGTATAAACAGCTCAAAAATCGCTCTTCTCTTTGACATTGGCATAGAAGCAGGGAAAGATGCAACTGAACTGACAAGTGTGACAAGTGTTACTCTATATAACATTAAGATTTATTTATTTTCCAAGCTGACATTAAGTCCCAACCCTGTCTCATTCAGCTGAGCTGAAGCCAGAATAAATCCCAAACAAATGGTGCCAAATAAACCTTCCAAAGGAACAAATTCTACATCTGGGGTACAGTCACAGAGAAGTTCCTTGGAAAACTGGTTTTCAGGGCCTCATGTGCCTTCTTACACTTTATGTAGGCAGCACTTTGCTCACCGGATCACAACTCTTGAAAACCTGGTGTAGGAGGTAGAAGCTAAGACTTGCTCGCAAAGGTGTCAGGCAAATCCGCCGTTACCCATTTAGAGTCAAATGAAAACTTTCCCAAGCTTCTGAAGTTTCATTTACTGATGTTCCATTTCTTTGGCTTGGGCCCGGGATTGAATTTTCCGTTAGCAATAAAAAAAGGGGCATACTATATATACAGCACTTTCTGCACAGGATTTGGGGAGAGATGTGCAGAGAGAGAAACTGCAGCCTGCTGACACGTGCAACTAAGCTATAATCTGCAGATTTGCTGAAAACAGCTTCCCATAGCCTTCAATTACCAATTTGGACATTTGAAATTGGATCAGTGATGACTTCTTCAACCAGAGCAGCATAGCATTTTTAAAATTATGATTATGATTATTTTACACCAGGGGGAGCTAAGCCCAAGCCATGGGCCATGAGAAATCATTCTTCTCCCTCCCACAAGGAACCTGCTGATTTTGGCATGATGGGGAGAAATATGGACACAGCACCTTTCCACCCAGCTCAGTATTCTGATAGAGATAAAAATCACCCTCCCCTCGTCATCAGTTCAATCATCTGAAGAGCAGGTAGAGAGGGAGAATCCACCTCCTTAGCTGAACTGCATGGGTCAGCTGAGGAATATGTCCTGTGTTCATGTACATTAGAGGGTGTACATGAGAGCACACTGAGTGGTATTCTCAGCACATCTGTCATGGGCATATGACCCTCTGAGGACTGGCCAAGAATGAATGCAGCCCTCAAGTCAAAGATCCCCCCCCCTCTGTTTTTCACCAGAGTAATTTGAGCCAAAGCATATTTTAAGCTAGGCATTAATTCCTGTTTTAATTCTGATTTGTGCTCTGAAAAGACTACTATCTACAAAGGATACTGATTCATTTTGTTCAGGAAATGCATAGCCTGCTTTTCTTCCAACATGACCCGCTTAGAGACCACTTACTTCATTATTTAGCTTTTCCTTAGACCTGCCTCTCTCTCAAAGACTCGGTACAGCCTCCAAGAAAGCAATGCAGATGCTGTAAATATTATATAAACAAGCCTGATCCAGCAGTTTTCTTATTAAGGATTTCCTGGCCTAACATCCTGTTCTCACAGTAGCCAACCACATGACTACATACCACTGTCCCGTTTTGAGTGGGACACCCCGAATTAACAGAAGATTCTTCCCCCAACCCCAGATGTTCCTTTTGGCTCCCTCCTCCTCCTCTTCCTCGACCTCCTCCATGACCTCTGTTCCTGCTGCCACCATGGAAACCAATGTCCCCACTGTGGAAGGATGTATGGATCCAGAATTGGCCTCCATAGTCACTTATGGACTCATTGTTAAAATCATGTTTATGGAAGATAATCTTACTTGGCTACGAGTGAGCTCCAAAGAAGAAAAGAAGAAGACTTCCAGAAGCCAGCGCCGCAATTCCAGTGCTTCCACAGAAGTATTTTGGTGGCCATGTTGGAGGCAGAGGCCATGGTGGCAGCGGTCATGGAGGAGCTTCTACTAGTAAGATTTGGTGGTGAACAGTCATAGAGGAGCTTCTACAAATAAGGTGTGGTGGTTAGCAGGCATCGGTGGGTGGTGGGCAGGCAGTGTGGGGGAAAGTGGCGTCCTAATTTGCCCTCCCGAGGTGTTGGAGGGCATGTGGACTAAGAAAAGCCCACAAATAATACCTGTGTGCAACAGCATTCTCTTCATATGTGATTCCTAGCAATTGGTGTTCCCACACATTGTGGGAGGTAGAACATGGGTGTCCTTATCTAATCCTCTTTTAAAGGCATATAGGACCATTTAGCTATGTACTATGTGAAGAACCTCCATTATATCTGTCTTGAATCATCTAACATTCATCTTCTCTGGATGTTCTAGTATAATGTGAGAGGGAAGAAAGCTTCTCCTCATCCACATTTTCCATTTCATGTTTAATTTTGCATATCTTTACCATACCCCTCTTTCCTAAACTGAAAAGCCCCATTTGTTGTAACCTTTCCCCACAGGAAAGCTGTTTCCACTCCTTGATCATTTCAATTGCCCTTTTCTGTAACCTTATCAGCACTACAATACCTGTTTTGAAGGGAAATGACTAGGCCTCACCATCGATTTTTATAATGGTATGATATTGGCATATTTCTTTCAAACCCTTTCCTAATGATCCCTAAAATAGAATTCACCCTTTGCATAGCTGCATCAACATCTGCATTGATCTATCCACTAGAAGCCCAAGGTCTTGTTCCTGCTCAGCCACTGTAAGTTTAGACCCCATCCGTGTATATTGGAACTTGCTGTATTTTTCCAGATATAAGATGATGTTTTTTGCTTTAAAAAATAAGTCAAAAATTTGGGGTCATCTTATACGTGGATACGTGAATACACAGTGGTTTTGGGCTCTGACTCTGGCATGGGCAGCCTACGCTCAGGTTCAGGTTTGGACTCTTGAAGTATGGCAACCCTAACTTTGGGCACCTCCTCAAAAAAAGTTCAAAGTTGTTCTGTTTGATGTTTAAAATATTGATATCTTAATTTTTGGTTCAAAAAATAGGGGTTGTCTTATACATGGAAAAATACCATATATCTAATCTATATCTATATCTATATCTATATCTATATCTATATCTATATCTATATCTATATCTATATCTATATCTATATCTATATCTATCTATATCTATATCTATATCTATATCTATATCTATATCTATATCTATATCTATCTATCATCTATCAATCAATCAATCAATCATATATCTATCTATCATCTATCTATCTATCTATCTATCTATCTATCTATCTATCATCTATCAATCATCTATCTATCTATATCCTAATGTACATCACTGAGCCTAGGGCTTGCCGATCAGAAGGTCGGCGGTTCGAATCCCCATGAAGGGGTGAGCTCCCATTGCTCGATCCCAGTTCCTGCCAACCTAGCAGTTCAAAAGCACATCAAAGTGCAAGTAAATAAATAGATACCCCTCCAGTGGGAAGGTAAACGCCGTTTCCATGCGCTGCTCTGGTTTCACCAGAAGCGGCTTAGTCATGCTGGACACATGACCCGGAAAAACTGTCTGCAGACAAACGTCTGCTCCCTTGGCCTATAGAGCGAGATGAGCACATCAACTCCAGAGTCATTTGCGACTGGACTTAACTGTCAGGGGTCCTTTACATTTATCTTTACATCACTTTACCCTTGCTTGCATTGGCTTGCATGTTCTTTTTTGCTGCTCATTCACAGAGTTGGAGAGTTCCCTTTCGAGCTCCTCACAATTCTTTTGTTTTGTTTTGACCACCCTAAACAATTTGCTATCATCAGCAGACTCAGCTAACTCACTTCTCACCCTTAATATATCTTTTACTGTTGGTGAAGATGGATTATCAGGATATTGCTCAGTGTGAGGCACTTGTAGCTCTGACAGCTTCTGGAAGTTAGATATGATTTAAGGACACACAAAAATGAACATCTGTGTCAAAGTTCAGCATTAATAGAAGAATTTCAAATGCAATCACACACACACTGTTTGTGCTGGGTGACCAAGTAGACAAAATAGACTGTGGCATCCTTGTATCCTGGTCTTATTGGACAAGCAAAATAAACAGCTCACAGTAAACACTGAACTATCAAAATACAGCATCATATATGAAAAAGAAGACAATTCATAATGAGTGTGTGTGTGTCAGTGTCAGCTTCTTGGTTCAATTGCAGGTCAGGGTCTTAGGGATAGCATCTTCTCACTGGGCTAAGATGGTACACGCTTGGTTTTGACATCTCTCCTTCATGGAAGCTGTAATGGGAGAGGAGGGAAAACACTGCAGATTGGTAATGATGTTAGTTCTCCTCCCCGTTCTCCCAGGTTTTGTGGTTGCTACTCTTGGTCTTATTTATTTAATTTATGAATTGCTTCCTATGAAAGATCCCCAAATGACTTAATGCTCAAAACATCAACAAAAAATAATGATGCATAAACATATTTTTAGGCCAATTCAGATAAATATGGGAATAAAGATTGCTATTTAAAAGGCTTCTTCAACAAGGAAGGTCTTCATCAGGTTTGGAAGAGAGAATACAAACAATGGTTGTTTGAGATGTATGAGACAGACATTCCCAAGAGTAGGTGCCAATACACTGGTGAACCACATCATATGGAATGGACCTCCTGATGAGATGATAGCTACAGAAGACCCTCTCCTTCAGAATGCAGACAATCTTTTAGGTATCCTTCTCTTGTTGGAGAATCAAAATACCCTGTGGTTTCTCAATTTCCCATTTAAATGGACTGTATTAACCAGGTGAGGGACGAGGGTGGTACTGTGGTCTAAATCACAGAGACTAGGGCTTGCTGATCAGAAGGTCGGCAGTTTGAATCCCCGCGATGGGGTGAGCTCCCGTTGTCCAGTCCCAGCTCCTGCCCACCTAGCAGTTCAAAAGCACGTCAAGTGCAAGTAGATAAATAGGTACTGCTCCAGTGGGAAGGTAAATGGAGTTTCTGTGCGCTGCTCTGGTTCACCAGAAGCGGCTTAGTCATGCTGGCCACATGACTCAGAAGCTGTCTGCAGACAAATGCTGGCTCCCTTGGCCTATAGAGCGAGATGGGCGTGCAACCCCAGAGTTATCTGCGACTGGACCTAACGGTCAGGGGTATCTTTACCTTCTATTAACTGGGTGATGGAAGGAGCCCATTATGTACCAGACCCAAAGTTTGGAAGCAGTTTGAGCTTGCTTTGTAATCGGCTCAGAAATGAAGGCCATCCATTTCTGAACCCTGCCCATCCTGAAATTCTGCACCATCACAAATCATTGTGGAGAGTTTCTTCTTCCCATTACTTTTAATTGCCAGCTTCCCCCCACCCTTTCCCCCTTTGCTTTGTGTAACTTATGGTTTACCATGAATTACAAAGGTCATTATAAATCCCCATCATTACACTACAATGGTGGGAAATAGATGAAAAAACTTGCGCAGACTGCTCCTTAAATTATGGTAAAGCGTGTTCTCCTTCATGGAGAGCACGTGTTGCGGTGGGGGCCGCCAGGACACTCCAAAGTTGGGGGTGGGCTAATTGTTTGTTGGCCACTGATGCGATTGGGGCTTCCCTTGTTGTTGGGAAGAAGTTAATGTTGCCATTTGTTGATTGACAGCCAGAAATGCTAAAACTCCTTGCACGAGGCTAGGGCTTCCTCTTTTCGACCTTGCATCGGATTGCCCGTCCCCCCCCCTCCCTAGAATTAGGGTTGTTCGCTTTGACCTTGCTATGCCTGTCATGGAGTCGTCTGCTCTTGGGGCAGGGGCCTGGTAGGAATTTTGTCCATCTGGCTGATTGGCTGGGGCCATTTGGTTTTTGCCTACTGTGTAGCAAATCGTCACAACTTGTAAGGTTGCGGTTAGGCATTGGTTTATGGTTTGGTTGGTTGAGGGGAAGTGGTTGAGTGCCTGCCCTTGGTAGGTTGAGTGCCTGCCCCTCTAATGCTGCTGCTGCAAGGGATTCCGTTAAAGGAATTGGGGGCTAACTAGTGCTTGTCCACTCTGTCAAGGGGGCTCGGGCCATAGCAAAGAGCTCCTGGTTGCATTTGGGGTGAGGGCAGGTTCCCTGCTCCGCGTAACCCCCAAGTGTATTCCCCTATTCTGACTTTCGCATCGTGCGGAATGTCAGTCTGTCCCCCATGGTGGGGGCAGATAGTCGCAACCAATGCCTAAGCAACCACTCACAAATTTGTATTTCAATAAAGTTGTGGCCAAAATTATGCCAAAAATCTTAAACAAAAAATTCTGTGTGATGTGTGAGTTATTGGGGTGGCCCTGGGGACCTCGACACACAACAGATCCTAGAGATAACAAGTCTATAGGGCAGCTGGATTTTCAAAGGAAACTCCACTGGTTGGAGTTTCCTTTGCATGCAGAAAGTCCCAGGTCACTTCCTGGCATTTCCCATCTGAAATACTGAGCTTGAGGGAACAGACTTGATATAAGGTAGCTTCCTATATTCCGCTGTTTGCTTGGTAGGAAAGTTAGGTAGAGAGAGATGTTATTGAAGCCCCTTGCAAGTTGATCAGGGCCTGGCTGATCTCCTTCCTTTCTTCAGCTACTGGACTCTGGCAGTTTTCTTTCTGCTGACTTGAGAGGGTCCACGAAAAAGTGTCACTGGTGTGTCCTGTTATATGGCAATGGTTCTCCGGCTGTGGGCTTACTTGAAGACAGCAGCAGACAACTGGGAAGTTGCCATGTTGTATCCCCCCCCCCCAATATACTGTATTGCCCTACAGGCAATTGTGTGAAATGAAAATGGAGGTTCAGTTGGAGATCACCATTTTAATGACCCACAATGACCTGGCATCATGCCACTTAGGATGGACCCAACCATTTCACATATGATGGTGGGAGGCAAGGTCAGACATGAGTGTCAGTGGGTTCTGCCAAATTTGTGGGGCCTTGGCATATGCTGGAGGGAGCAGTGGGAAGATACTGGACCTGTTGGCAGAGCCAAGACAGAAGGACAGAAGGACAAGGCCTAGTGAAAGTCATTATTTCCTACATTCACTATTGTATACATGCAAGTGTTTTCAGAATATGTCCCAGAACACTTGTACTTTCTGTGGTCATTTTTTTTAAAAAATGAACTAGTTCAATTAAATACACACACGTTATAAAGTTTCTTCAAAGTTTCCTTAATCTATGCTCTGAATTGACAATACAGAAAGCTACAATTTCTACAAATCTGCAAAGTTGCCATTATTTTTAGTACCCTCTTCACTTACCTTTCCTTCTAATGGCTTTAACATATCCTATAAAGAAGGACATTTCATATTCATTGCTGCAATAACACTTGCAATAAATTGATTTGTTACTATTATTAATGTTCTGGGTTTCTATGGAAATGTCAGTGACGATTTCCGTGTCACCTAATGGGGGCATTTGAAGCCATCCTTTTGAGCCATCGTCTCCATGACCTCTTCGGGTTATATATTATATTTTTAGCCGAGGGCCATTGTTCATGCCTTTGGACAGTACTTAAACAAAGGGCCAAGTCAGCAGCAGGTGCAAATGTCTGCAATTACTAACTGATTAAGCAATTTGCTATAGGGGCGAGATACTGCCCACTATTTATGCCAGTTCTTTCATTGTCATAGAAACCTCATTTGAATTATTATATTTGTTCTCCAGCTTCTGACACACTCTTTTGTTTAGAATAATTAATGCAACAAGGGTTTTGTTTTGTTTTTTAAAAATAACAACAACAAATCCCTGTATAAAACCAATGGTTTAAATTCTAACATATAATGTTTAAGTAAGCTTATGGTTATAGGGACGCAGGTGGCACTGTGGGTAAAACCTCAGTGCCTAGGACTTGCTGATCGTAAGGTCAGCGGTTCGAATCCCCGCAGCGGGGTGAGCTCCCATCGTTTGGTCCCAGCTCCTGCCCACCTAGCAGTTCGAAAGCACCCTTAAGTGCAAGTAGATAAATAGGTACCCCTTTATAGCGGGAAGGTAAACGGCGTTTCCGTGTGCGGCGCTGGTGCTGGCTCGCCAGCTGCGACTTCGTCACACTGGCCACGTGACCCGGAAGTGTCTTCGGACGGCGCCGGCTCCCGGTCTCTTGAGCGAGATGAGCGCACAACCCTAGAGTCGGACACGACTGGCCCGTACGGGCAGGGGTACCTTTACCTTTTTAAGCTTATGGTACATCGTGGGCAAAACAATCCTGTGCTTATTATTTGCATTTCATTTCAACAATGCACCAATATGAGGGTGGAACAGCCAACTCCATTATTCAGTCATTGACTGGAATTTTCTTGTTGAAAATTGTAACAAACAAAGAAGATAGTTTCATCTTGTTTAAAAGAGGCAATGTCTTCACACTTCTTCAGTGGCACAAATCTTAATTAATTGCTTCTCTTGAATGTACTGTATTATTCTTGCATTTTTGTATGGATGTTACTATTTCATCTTTGCGCTGTGATTTTCAAGTGCCATTTAAACAGACAGAATATATAAAGTCAGAGAGGTTGTGAGGGAATGGTGCATCTGTTTGTTTACGAGGCAATTTTGGTCCTGTATTAACTACCAACAGAAAGTGCCTGGCATTGCCTGAGAATTCTAAAAAAAACCAATAAATTTTGTGGGGTCTTGAAACTAGTGGTCAGAATCAGCACAGTTCTAAAAAGTTCAGCCCACCACCATGATTTTAAATGGTGTCCAACTGTATCTTAGCAAAGACAAAAACCCAGCCCATTATCAAAGGAGCCATCATGTGAAATTTGGCTATAATCTTTCAAAGTGTCCAAATTACAGTGGTACTTTAGGTTACATACGTTTCAGGTTACAGACTCCACTAACCCAGAAATAGTACCTCAGGTTAAGAACTTTGCTTCTGGATGTGAACAGAAATTGTGCTCCGGTGGCGCAGCAGCAGCAGGAAGCCTCATTAGCTAAAGTGGTGCTTCAGGTTAAGAACAGTTTCAGGTTAAGAACGGACCTCCAGAACGAATTAAGTACTTAAACCGAGGTGCCACTGTATTTGTGGAAAAGGCAAATTCCATGCTCAGGATCATTAAGAAAGGAACAGAAAATAAAATTGCCAATATCATTATGTTGTTATACAAATTTATGGTGTGACCACATTTGGAATACTGTGAACAGTTCAGACTGTTAGGATATTTCCGTTCCACCTTAAAAGGGAGCAGGATGTCTGTGTCACAGCCTGCGTATTTCCTGTCTCACAGGATGTTTATGTTGTGTCTTTTGCTTTCGTTTCTCTCTCACTGCCAGACATCTCTAGCAGGCAGTCATGGTTTTTCTTTGTTCTGATCAACGCTGAATAAACTTCTAAATAATGCTCTCCTGGGTGCATCTTTTGCTGTGTGAACTCTGCTGATAGGAGCGAGCATCAGCTCTAGAATATGGAAAGCTATTTCTGGAGCTCCTGTCGCTAATTGCTGATACTGCGTGTCTACGGGAGATTGATGGACGTCCGGAGACGACATGGGGGTCAAGATGGACTTTGTCTCCCTGGCAGTATCCCAACATAGACTGCTATGGAAACTGGAGTGGCGCAACAACAGGTGGAGCCCTGGAGCTGACATTGTGGATACCCTCCCATTGCTTTTTTTTATATAAATGATTTTTATTAGATTTGCATATAATCACATTATATAACATCGTGCCCTCTTATTTTATCTATTTGGCTCAACTGAGGCTAACCACTTCCCTCTCTCCCTCGCATCTGATGGTTTACAAAATTAAACTTTACATCTTTACATTTCGCTTCGTTTCCTATCCTTCTTATATCATCACCTAAAATATTATATTACTCAACCTGAATAGGTAGCAATTTCACCTTACAGATCTTCAGATAACCCTGCTAATGATGTTAATTGCTTACAGATGTCTTTCTAATATAATATAAATTTGTTCCAGTCCTTTTCGAGTGCTTTGTCTCGCTGGTTCCGGATTCTTCCTGTCAGTTTCACCAGTTCTGCAAAGTCCATAATTTGCATCTGCCACTCTTCTTTTGTTGGTAACTCCTGTTGTTTCCATCTTTGGGCCCTTCCCATTCTTTTCAATGAGTTTGACTTTGATAAAATAAATTGATCAAACAACCCAAAAGGAATGGATGGGCAATCTCACTTCTTATCTGCTAGTGAGAGTCCTGCAGAGCATTGGGTGTGAACCCATCTTTGGTTCTTTTCTCCAGCCCCATTTAGGAATGAAAACTAAAAATACTGGCAATTGAATATGAATTTAATTGAGAATTTGGGGTAGAATCTAAGCAGGCAGGGGGACGCAGGGGAGCTGTGGGTTAAACCACAGAGCCTAGGACTTGCCGATCAGAAGCTCAGCGGTTCGAATCCCCGCAACGTGGTAAGCTCCCGTTGCTCGGTCTCTGCTCCTGCCAACCTAGCAGTTCAAAAGCATGTCAAAGTGCAAGTAGATAAATAGGTACCGCTCCGGCGGGAAGATAAACGGTGTTTTACCCAAAGTGGCTTAGTCATGCTGGCCACATGATCCAGAGCTGTATGCTGGCTCCCTCGGCCGATAAAGCGAGATGAGCGCCACAACCCCAGAGTCGGCCACGACTGGACCTAACGGACAGGGGTCCCTTTACCTTACCTTTAAGCAGGCAGGCAGGCAGGCAAGTAAGCAAACGAATAACAGATAAATATAGAAATGAGACGGCAAAAAACCAAGGTAGACATCAACCGGAAACAGGCTAATTTTCCTATTCCTAATCTTCACACAGGGACGCAGGTGGCACTGTGGTCTAAACCACAGAGCCTAGGGCTTGCTAATCAGAAGATCAGTAGTTTGAATCCCCGCAACAGGGTGAGCTTCTGTTGCTCAGTCCCTGCTCCTACAAACCTAGCAGTTCGAAAGCACATCAAAGTGCAGGTAGATAAATAAGTACCACTCTAGTGGGAAGGTAAACGGTGTTTCTGTGCACTGCTCTGGTTTGCCAGAAGCGGCTTACTCATGCTGGCCACATAACCCAGAAGCTGTACACCGGCTCCCTTGGTCAGTAAAGTGAGATGAGCACCGCAACCCCAGAGTTGTCCGCGATTGGACCTAACAGTCAGGGGTCTCTTTACCTTTACCTTTTTTAATCCTCACACATATGCATACTCACCCAAGATTCAACCTACTTCTCCAAAGAAGTAATGAAGGGAGGGAGGATCACACTGAAACAAGTATTAGATGGAACAATCAGGTGTGATGTTTTGTATTAAGTTGAGCAATCCAAAGGTATAGTTGTTCCTAATGACACTGAAACTGGTTCAAAGTACTCAAAGCCATCCAACAGTGGTCAGCATTTCTCTCTTTTTCAATCGCATGGCAGGCCAACTAGTGCATTTAACTGACATTTTAAGATCCAGTTCCTCATTTTTAATTGAGACACAGCTCATTTGTAAATTGCTCTTCCATTGTTGAAGCCTTTACAGTCTATGACCTTTGCAGTCGTAGAAACATGGGATTTAAAGACATTGCAAAAGTTTTCAGAATGTTCCTATATCACATTTACTACCTTAAGAGCAATTCCTGGAACCATTACTCACAACTACTGTGTGAAATAATTGAAGTTATAAATGTGAAACTTTTTTTTTTTTTGCTTTCAACAAGAGTCTGAACAGTCCAACACTCTGCAACAAATCCTGCGATTGCCCATATAACCATAGTGAGCTTGCACCTCAAGCCTAAGCTAAGTCTCTTCATCCAGAATTGGATGTTTTGACATAACTAGGCTTTAGGATAACTTACCGGCAGGGATTTATGCTCTAATAACCTCCCAACCGGACTACTGCAATGCACTTTATGTGGGGCTACTCCTGAAGATGGCAAAGAAGCTACAGTTGATGCAGAAAGTCACTGTCAAAATGTCATGTGGGGAGAGAGACAGGATTGTGAGTTACCAGTCCAAGGATCCAATTGCTGGAGTAGCCAGACAAGTTTCTTGGTAATGGCCTAAGTGTGGTTCATTAAAGTAACAAAGGAAATGGCTCTGTGCCAGAAATAAAATGAGTGGACCCGTTCTTCAATTGCCAAAGGGTCAGAGTTGAGAGTTGTGTGTATGAGATAGAATCTAAAGGCTGCAGTCTGAAGCCTGTGAAGGAGAGACAGAGACATGTCTGATGCCTGCCAGAATTCAAGGTTGTGGCTTGGGGTATACGTGTAATTTTTATTTTTTATTTTTTGAGCATGGAGCTTCTTATTTATTTATTTTATTTTTATTTTTTACCAACAACCGAAACACAAACAGTGAAACCCCCCAGGCAGCTGATACATTGGGTATACTTATTCAATAATATACATATTCAATAATATACTTATTCGATAATATACATATTCAATAATAGCATGTTCAAATCAACCATATGTACACTTCTATATACCTTAACACTCCTCCCTCCACAGGTTTATTTAACCTTTAACATTTTAATTGCTCCAAATTGTTCAAACCTACCCAAATACTTCAATATCTTCTCAAACCAATCCTCCTCTTTCTCACTGACCTTAAACCCTTTCATTTTATGTATCTTCACAGCATACGAGTAAATAAACCATATATCATAAAGGCAGCACAGTCTCCGCTGTCCCTCATTCTGAGGAAACTGAACTCTGGGTAAGAGCCTAGAACCCCTGGAATCTTGCACTGCTCAGAGATTGGGGTGGTGTGCAACAGTAACATATGTAGAAGGAGACTAGGAGAAACCAGGTCATGCATCCCACTCCTCCTGCAACATCAGCTTGCATGGTGGTCTCACTTGCTTCATCACCACATTGAGCAAGAAATCCGAAGGGGGACTCAGAATGCATCTGTAATGCAGGGTTCCTGTTCCTGGCGAGGCTTCTAAGCATGTTCAGCTGACCTTCCCTGTTCAACTCAGGATGATTGGACATGGATATGGAACACCTCCACAGACTGGAAACTGCAACTTCTAAATAAAGCTTAGTTATGTTGCAATTTAATTATTTAGAAGAAGAGGCATAAATTGCTAAGTCATTAATATATATACATATTGGCAGACCACAGATTATGATTCACTATTTGGATCTCAGGTGGCTTATGTTAATCAAATAGATGCAATGAAGAGTTAATGAAAGAAAAACAAAACCTCGGTTCAAGGTGTTACTGACACAAGGGCACTCAAAGTGTTGCCGAAGTCAAGCACACAGCTCCCAACTTTGACTCAAGCATTCTCAAAGCCAACAAGTTTCGTTCTGAACTTGATTGATGATCTATTCCCCTTAAATGCATAAACACAGCGATTGCTCTCCGTTGACTTTGCTGTGCCCCAGTCCGCAGAGAATTGAAAAGGGCAGCTTTTGCTGAAAAGTTTCAGGTGTTTAATTCAATTAAACCCAGACATGCATGGAGTATTTAAAGTTCAGCGTAGCAGGGAGCATCTGTAAACAGAAGCTATCAAAACAGACACTGTTCAGACAATAGGAGAGACAGGAAGGGACAGCTTGTAAATGAAGATAGGCGAATGCCAAAGTATTTCTGTCATTGGTGGACTCTCTATGTCTATAAGAGGCCTGGTGCTCAGAAACCTTTCTCCCAGAATGTTTGCATGGCGAGGGTCTGGAACATGGAAATAGCAGACTCCTGACAGCCTCATTTATTTCACAAAACAAAAGGAGCTTCACGAATGGAAAACATGAAGCCAAGACGTGGCAAGAGGAGGGGATGTTAAATCTCTTTCTGCTGCTCCTTCAATACAAACTGTGGCTTTAAGCTGGTTTGTTAAAAATTACCGTATTTTTTGCTCTATAAGACTCACTTTTTCCCTCCTAAAAAGTAAGGGGAAATGTGTGTGCGTCTTATGGAGCAAATGCAGGCTGCACAGCTATCCCAGAAGCCACAACAGCAAGAGGGTTCGCTGCTTTTGCTGCACAGCGATCCCTCTTGTTGTTCTGGCTTCTGAGATTCAGAATATTTTTTTTCTTGTTTCCCTCCTCCAAAAACGGGGTGCGTCTTATGGTCTGGTGTGTCTTATAGGGCAAAAAATACAGTAGTTAAAGTTTATGTCTATCCAGTTTTTCCGCAATAGTCTGTGGTAGACCAAGCTTGTTCCCTGCAAAATCCAAACTGTGTGTTTCTGAAGGGACCACATAAAAGTCATAAGCTGCTTAGGGGAGAGGAAATTGGAGCAATGGGCAAGAAAAGGTTTAAGTGTTCTCTCTTCCCATTGCTTCTTCACTTCCCTGTTGCTTCCTTTTCAAACTGCTCTTCTGGAGGAAGGGGGGAACCAACGGTTGAGGTTTGGTTGTAGGCAACATATGGATATACATAACTGTAACAAACAAACAAAACCCCTCTCCTGTCCTTTGAAGGCAGCTTAAAAGTTACATTAAATTTCATTAAAAAATCACAATAAGCAATATTAACACACCAGAAATTCATAAGGAACTTTTGGATGGCTCATTGATGGTGGTAATGATGGTGAGAGAAAGTCCTGTTGCAGGAGGCTCTAGGGTGATCTTCCCTCTCTCTCCTGCACTTCTTCCCAAAGGACAGTGGATGGTAGATGGCCTTATGGAAGGGGAATGAAAAGCCCAGCTTAAGCAGATGTTGCAATGGTCTTTGTGGGCCTTGACCTGGAATCTTTTCCACAGGGCAGTTGATGGCAGATCTCTCTCTCTCTCTCTCTCTCTCTCTCTCTCTCTCTCTCTCTCTCTGACGTTAGCATCAAGTGTTAGGATGAGGAGCATGTTTCAAATACATGAATGACTTTCACACAGAAAATAGGGTAGCCTGTTATTTCTTGTTGTCAGTCTAATTGGTTTCAGTTACAAGGGTTTAGGTTTTGGTTGAACAGTAGAAGGACAGGTAAGAGCAACTTGACAATTAAAAGCATTAGGGAATCACAGCTGACCTGTCTGGTTCAGCCTCCTGCATCCCACACTGGCCAAGCAACAGCCAAGCAGAGATCTTTAGCTGCCCAACATGGAGATACTAGGGATCATATCTGGGACCTTCTGAATGCATTGTGGATGTGCTACCACTGAGCTGCAGCTCTTCCCCTGAAGGTGTCTAAAACTGACATGTCTCTTAACTATAGCCTAGATCCACACTGTGTGTGTGTCATTTTTATTTGACAGGCGGTAAACATAAAATATTAATATTTTTAATTAACACATAATTTGAAGCCTGTAAATCTAAATCTAATACATTGGTTGGGGGAAGATCATGACTGCAAATGACACACATCTTCATCATCTATGTAGTCTATTCATTTTGGACATTTTCATATTTCAGGATAGTCCAGCATCCAGCTCTAGCACTTGCTTAATTGACAAATAATTGCAGTGCTACAGCTGTTTTGGCCCGACTTGCCAAAGAAGAAAGGGGAATTTGGTGACAATGACTTCAGCTATAAATAATCTCTGGAACAGAGTCTGACAATTCTGGAAGCCATACAGATTCTTCTTGACCTAAAATGAGAAGAAGGTTCACTTCCACTACAATCATCTGCCTGCCTCAAACCATCCCTTGAGCATGCTATAGTTGATGCCATGGCACCTTCATAATGGGTTTAATTAGCTCAGTGGGGATTTGAAAATAATAGTATTAGTATTATTATTTTTTTTTAAAAAAATGGACAGTTCTCATGTCACAAATTTAACACCAGCTTCTGCAAAAAGGTGATGTTTATCTGGGTTGCATTCTGAACCACATATTCCTAGAAAAAAGGGGGGTATAACTTAGCTTGCTGTTAAAATAACATCTCTCTTCATTGTTCTTATAATTGCTATAAAAGGTATTTTAGGAGTATCTTTTCTTCTTTGTTGGTTCAGTTTAGGTCAGGCATGTACAAATTGTGGTTCATGACGCTAGCTTGGCATATCAGTGGGATGTAGTCCTGTTCAAAGGCAGACAGTAAAATTATTATTATTACTATTATTATTATTCAGAGGAAAGTCTGCTTCAATACATTCTAGTTGTGGGTGTTTATTTTAATGTTTTGATGGAACAGGTTGCTGTGTAGTTTGTAACTGGCTTTCTACCTTTAAACTGCTTAGAAGCCACCTAGGTAATTTTGTTGGCATCCATCTGTCTTGAAAGACAATGGAGTGTGCCTCAGAGAGCAAAGTCAAATCGTTGGAGAATCACAGTGCCCACTGTGGCTACAGAGACCAGTAACACTTAACTGCTGTCTTCTGCACTGTTTTTGCTGCATCCAAGCGACATTTCTGGGACACAAGCCTGGGCCGTATAAATGGAGGTCCTGTGTTTCCCAGATGACTAGACCGCCCTCTCAGCTTTGCTGATGTGGTCCAAAGGAAAGCAGAGCAATATGTTTGGCAACAACTTGACTGAAGGTGGCATACAAGGCAACATCCAACCATCTTAGGGACTGCGCAATGGATTTGTGTAGCGTTGGTAATTAAGCAGATAATAATTGGCAACCAAGATGATGGGCGGTCTGGAAACCAAGCCGTTTGAAGGAGCTGGGTATGTTTAGCCTGGAAAAGAGGAGACTGAGAGGAGACTTGATAGCCATCTTCAACTATCTCAAGGGCTGTCACATGGAAGAGGGAACAAATTTGTTTTCTTCTGCTCTGCAGGGTAGGATTTGAGCCAATGGCTTCAAGTTACAAGGATGGAAATTCCAACTAAACATCAGTAAAACCTTTCTGACAGTATGAGCTGTTCAATAGCGGAACAGACTCCCATAAGAAGTGGTGGACTCTCCTTCCTTGGAGGTTAAGCAGATGGTCATACAGCTGAGATTCCTGCATTGCAGGGGGTTGGGCTATGAATAATACTAATATTGTGAATTAATATAGTAGGTCATGGTAGAGAAAGTGATGCTTTCCAAATGTTGTTGGACTTCAACGCCACCATTCCCAGTCAGTGTGGGCAAGGACCAGGATTGATGGAAGCTGGAGGTCAACTACATTTGGAGGACACCACGTTGACTAAACAGAGTGTAGCCTTCCCCAGAGTGTGGCACTGGTGGAGGGTTTCGCTCAAAAAATGATACTTTGTAGGTGGGTAAATTTATTGAATATACCTATTTTCATCTCTAAAATGAATGAAGGGTCAAGCATTTGCCTTGTGGGAGAAGGGGTCCCCCCCAGGTGAGGCCCAAGTGACTTCAGTGGTTGGAAGTGTGGTTTTTCTCGAGCTGGTACAGCAACTAAGGTCATTTCTGGGCAAAGATAGCTTGGCGCAGTGATCCACACTCTAGTGACCACCCAGTTGGACTACTATAATGTACTCTACATGGGACTACCCTTGGAGAGGATCCAGAAGCTGCAGCTAGCTTAAAATGCAGCCTCATGAGCTGTGAGTGGTGCTACAAGAAGGGATCACATTACAATTGATCCTGTTTATACTGCGGTGTCCTCCCATCTGCTGTGCTGGGCCCGGGGTAACCCGAGAAATGCAGTCCAGGACCGGTCCAGAATCCGAAGGTTCCGCTAGGAGTCAGTCCGACAGGGCCAAGGCAGGACACAAGGCAGGAAACCAGGCAAGGGCAGGTACAGGATCTGGCATACAACAATGTTGCTCCTGCAACCTGGGGCGGGGTTCGACAGCCTTTTATCTTTATCGGGGTAACGGCCGGTCCTGATCCCCCGGCAACTCACCTCCCTTTTTCACCTGGAGGCGAGCACTCCTCCTGTGAGTACTCAGGTCTCTCCTTCTCTCAGACCTTAAGCTCTGCAGCTCGGGAGACGGTGGGTTACTGAGGCCACCTCAGCCTCCCCTGACCAAACCAGTAGTGGAGCAGCTGTACGTGATGGCCAAGCTGAAGGCAACAAGGTAATCCCTGCATCTGGAACCAGGGCAGGCTCAGGCCTCTGACTTGGCCCAGCTGGTATTTGTTGCAGGGGAACCTGTGCAGACTTGGACTCTTCAGGATCAGGCCCCAGACATGGTTCAGATGATGCCTAAGGCAAAGGATCCAGTGCAGACTGAGACTCCTCTGGTTCCGAGTCTGAGCCCGAGTCCCAGGCCATCACATCTGCTACCTTAGTCAATGCAAAATGTTGTGTATAAGGTATAAAACCCTAAATGACTTAGGACCCAATTATTTTCTTTATTGGTTTATTTAATTTCCATACTGCCCTTCAACCAAGGATCACAGGGCAGTTCACAGCATGAAAACACACAAAATGCACAACATAGTAACAAACAAAAGCAATACCCTCCACACAATTTGAAAGGCCATATGTTGCTTAATTGAGGAAGGCCCTGGGAGAAGAGGAATGTTTGGGCCTGGCACCTAAAGTTATGTATCAAAAGGCAACAGGTGAGCCTTCCTGAGAAGAACATTCCACAAGTGAGGAGCCACCACAGAAAAGGACCACCGTCTTGTTGCCACCTGCTGAACCTCATGAAGAAGGGCTTCAGGTGATGGTCACAGGGTCTGTGTTGGTTCATATGCCACTCATCATATCCACCAGATCAAATCCTGTGGTCTGGGATAGATAGTTTTATGATTGCTGCTGGTCTATTATATTGGTTTAGTGTGATGCTGTAATTATGTCTAACATTAATTGTTTTATGATGTATATTCATCATCCTGGGATCTTAGGATAAACAGTGGTCTATATATAATAAATAAACAACTTCCAAAAGCAGACATTAAAATCTGACACTTTTTATCCATTGTGACTTGAAAATACAGGAGCATTTCATCCTTCATTTGACTTGTATACTATTTTCCTTACTGAGTCAAAAGCTATGAAGTATGAAATACTCCTGATTTTCTCCGGCACCAACAATTGAATATCTGATACTGAAACAGTTTCAAGTTTTCTGATCTCTCCAGGGTACTCTTGGGGGCTTTCATCATTGAAGAACTGACTATATTAATGAAATTTGCATTAATATGCTCTTCTTCATCCATGCGGGATCTCAGATACATTATGGACCACCCATAATTATCGGCTAATTGAAAGGAAATCCCAACCTATTGCTCATCCCGTGAATTTGCATTCTGCATGTTTCTCCTGTAATGTTAGTAATATAACCTGCATCTGATATGAATATACTCAGGCAAGGTTCCAGGGTCAGGGACTGCCCCAGGTCTAGAGTAGTGTGGAAATCAGCTATATTAATACATGCAATTGAATCCGTAGACACAACCAATAGCTACGTGGAGATGGTGATGATGGTTCATTCCATTTCTATACCGCTTTATATTTTAAAGAAAAATACCCCAAAGTGCTTTACAACACATTGAAACATCAAATAAAACAATTCAGAATAAAACAAATTCAAGATTCAAGGAAAATATTTCAGGTTCTTCTCCAAGTGACATTTTGCTTTTCCCATATTTATTTACCTACTCTAGGGAGTACTCTAGGAAGCCAGTGTGGTGTAGTGGTTAGAGTGTTGGACCAGGACCTGGGAGATCAGGGTTCAAGTCCCCACTCAGTCATGAAGCTCACTGGGTGATCTTGAGCCAGTCACAGCCACTTAACCTACCTCACAGGGTTGTTGTACAGATTAGCAACCTGTTGTTGATGTTTGTCTAGAGCAGAGGTGGGGGACCTATGGCTCTCCAGATGTTGTTGGACTTCATTTTCCATCAACCCAGCCAGCAAGACTAATGGCCAATTGCCAGGGAAGATAGGGGCTACCAGGAGATACAAAATTAACTGTTTACATATAAGAGCCACACTATTTTTATCAGAAATGGGGGGGGGGTGCATAGTTTTAGGAGCCAATGCGCATGGATGGTGGCTAACAGATTGAGGTTGACTCCTAACAAGACAGAAGTACTGTTCTTGGGGGACAGGAGGCAGGTGGGTATGGAGGACTCCCTGGTCCTGAATGGGGTAACTGTGCCTCTGAAGGACCAGGTGCGCAGCCTGGGAGTCATTTTGGACTCACAGCTGTACATGGAGGGGCAGATCAATTCTGTGTCCAGGGCAGCTGTTTAGCGGCTCCATCTGGTACACAGGCTGAGACCCTATCTGCCTGCGGACTGACTCGCCAGAGTGGTGCCCAGAGTGGTGAACCAGAGCAGCGCACGGAAAACATCATTTACCTTCCCGCCATACAGTTCCTTAATTCATTTTCCAGTTCAGAATTTAATCCTAAACAGATAACTTTCTCTGTTTCAACCCCGCACCCTTAACAGATGCTTGGATGGCTGCCATCTTCATGAAGGCAGTAGACCACCTTCTCCAACTTCCTTCTCTTCTCCCAGGTGAGGGAAGTCTCTCTCTTTTTCCTCCTCTCTCTGTTTCCCTCCTCCTCTCTCTGACAGCCGACCAACAAAGGAAAAAATGAACCAAGTGTCATTTGACTAGACCATGAAGCAAATAGCCCAAGCAAGCTCCATTCACTGCTGAATATCCTGTCCAAAGAAGTGGTGTTTTGGTTTGCTACTGCTTCCATTTCTACATCTGCCTAATCTCAACAGGACTTTCCCCAAGTCACTAGCAATTTTACTTCAGGCAAAATTGGGTTGCAAGTCAGGGATAATTTCAAGAACCTGTGAGATATCTTGAGGGATTTTCGGTTTGTGGTCTTATATCATATCTGGAAATCTATGTATGGGTACACGCTTCTGATTTCTACAAGACAATTTATATTTCAAAACCACGAAGCAAAGAAATTCCTTTTTAATTTTCCTCTCCTCTGAGATGCGATGACAGGCTTAAGCTGATTCAGCAGAGGAGAAATAATTTTGACACTTGCAGTTACCAGATGAGTCTTAATACAGGAATACACGCTCTCGTGGGAAAATTTGCAAATGCCTGCAGATTCATAAGTCAATCCATAAATATTTAAGAATTTCCAAGTATTAGAGCTTCATTTGCAAAGGGAAAGCAGGGAGAGGAACTTTAGGGAGATTTCCAACCATTTCAGAATTCAATACAGCTCCTCAAGCTAACATAAAGCTACTTTATTATGAACAAATCCAATACACAGAATAGGAATAAACTTATATTGATACTATGTTAGGAAGACAATCATTTTGGGGTTAAAAATTATATATACAAATTGCTTTTAACAGAATGATCTAGCAGGCATGTAAAACATATTGACTGCCTTTCTCCTATATATGCCTAGGCTATGCTAATCCCATTGTAGTCAGTGGGAGGTATTGAAATGAACTGGATAGCTGCTTATATAGGAAGGAACAGGCAGAAGTATTGAATGACAGCGCTTCAGACGATTGGAGTTGCCGTATTTTTCCGTCTATAAGATGCCCCTATGTATAAGACGCCTCCTATTTGGGGATACTCTGATTTAAGAAAATGGGGGGAGATCTATCCGTGTATAAGACACCCTCAAATTTTGGACATTCTTTTTAAGGGGAAAAACCTAGTCTTATACACAGAAAAATACGGTATATACTGGGACTGCATAACCACCCTGTCCAAATCACAGATCCTGACCCAAACCAGGCTGATTTGGGCTGATTTGGGATTCACTTGTTTCAGTCCTGGATTGCCCCGTGATGAGATCGCATCCCACTGGAACAGTCTAGTTCTATCAGAAAGGAGGAAGTTTTGTCAGTGGTGAGAGGGAGGGAAGAGCGAGATGCAGGCGGCCTGGTTTGGGTCACCTTCTACCTCCTCCTGACTGCATGTTAAAACTCAAGTTAAGCACTGTGCAAGGATGCCGATTTGAGCCTCCAATCTTGGTTGGGTTGGCATTGGATCATCCCAGGTCAGATTGGGACTGCTTTTTGGGCAGAGGCCCCAATCTGGTGGAACGCTCCATCACAAGAGACTAGGGCCCTGCAGGACTTAAAATATGGTCTAAATATGTCTTTTGTGATAAAATATGAGATGAAATGTGTATTTAAATACTTAAATGAGAATTTCCATGGGGATTTCGTTCTTTAAAAAACCATTAGCGAAGAAACAGGATGGAGTGGACTCACAAATGAGCACGAGACATGGATGCAGATTGGAAATAGGGTGATCTGTCACCCTCTAGGTATAACCACCCCCTCCACACTGGTCTGCTGGCATGGATATGAATTTTATGTGTACGAATCCCCGACTCCTTGTTTTATTTGCTTTTCTATGTTTTTATGCTGTTGTTTTATTAGCGTTAGGTTGTATATTTTTATTTTTATTTTTATTGTTTCTGTATTGTACAGAATATAGACCACCTAGAAATTTGTGTTTTTTTAAAAAAGTGAATTAGAAATGTTTTTAATAAAATAAAAGATAAAATAATAAAATAGCACACTATGTTCCTTTAATAAAGTTGTGACCTGTTTAACCTTGGCATCTTGGCTGTTTATTTCCTTCCTCCGAAGCTTGGCATTGTCACCAAACGTGACGTCAACAATCCTGGTCCTATCCAAGTCCAAAGCAAACAAAAACAAACACTAAACTAAACCCCAACCCCCCTGATCTTAATGAAGTGGGGTGGGATGGCAGCCAACGTTAAATTGTAGCTTCAAGATTCCAGTATATCGGGCTTGGTGCAGCTTGCAGCTGCTCCACAACTCCCAAGAATATCTCCATTTCCACTTGGCTCTACATTGGAAATCAACAGCTCGCTGACGTTTTACACAAGCTGACTGCTAGTGCTATGGGAAGAACTGATCCTTGAATGAGGAGGGGCTATTAACATGCATGGGAAGAGAACACAGCAAAATGCCCAATCACTCAGCCAAAATCTGTCCCATTTCCCAATTAAAACATTAACATGCTTCCTCAATTTGTTGCCATTATTTCACTGCTGCCTATATGAATCAATGTAACCTTCCACCCTCCTCCTCCTCCTCCTCCTCCTCCTCTCCTGCTTCTCCTTCTCCTGCTATTTTTATCCCTTTCTGCCAGCTGGAAATTGTAGTTTTGACAGCTCAGTTCCAGCTTGGATGCTTAGCAGTGGATGCTTACATGCTGTATCTCAGCAAGGTGCATTTCATAGGACACACCTCCCCTCTAAACTTAAACTGGATTAACCATAATACCCTCTTCACTGGGGAACCTGGGGGTAATAGTTATTCCAGGGATCTTGCTACCACTTGGCAGAGATTTGGGTGGCCTGTAACAATATATATTAACTGGAAATGCTAAGGTTACATGTATGGCAAGCATGTGCTGTTCTCTTCCCTAATCTGGTAGGCAAGCTGAGACCCTACCTGCCCGCGGACTGTCTCGCCAGAGTGGTGCGTGCTCTCATTATCTCCCGCTTGGACTACTGCAATGCATTCTACATGGGGCTACCTTTCATTTTTTTATATATATATAAATATTTTATTCGATTTTGCATAAAAGACAACAAAGCAAAACAAAAGCAACAAACAATACACCAAAAACATACAAAATTACACAAACATAACATACTACAAACAACAGAAATAAAAACAATCTTATCTTCATATTGATCTTGCATTAACTTGTTTCTCTGACTTCCCCGAGTCTCCCTTCCCTGTATTCCAATTCATACAATTAAACAACAAATCCCTTCCCTCTGTCATAATTAACCTCCTTTCTGATTTGAGTGTCTTAATATAGCTTATTTAATGCTTAGAACTTAAGATGTTGGGTCTTCTGATCCTTAAAATTTTACTCCAATAACCTTATACATTCAATCTGGTGTTATTTTAACATTCATTAATCTTGTAGTGTTTCTGTAAATAGTCTTTAAATTTCTTCCAATCTTCCTCCACCGTCTCTTCTCCCTGGTCTCTGATTCTGCCAGTCATTTCTGCGGATTCCATGTAGTCCATGACTTTCATCTGCCATTCCTCCAGCGTGGGTAATTCTTGTGTCTTCCTACATGGGGCTACCTTTGAAGGTGACTTTGAAACTGTAATTAATCCAGAATGAGGAAGCTAGACTGGTGACTGGGAGCGGCCACCGGGACCATATAACACCGGTCCTGAGAGACCTGCATTGGCTCCCAGTATGTTTCCGAGCACAATTCAAAGTGTTGGTGCTGATCTTTAAAGCCCTAAATGGTCTAGGTCCTGTATACCTGAAGGAGCGTCTCCACCCCAATTGTTCAGCCCGGACACTGAGGTCCAGCTCCGACGGCCTTCTGGCAGTTCCCTCACTGCGAGAAGTGAGGTTACAGGAAACCAGGTAGAGGGCCACCTCAGTAGTGGTGCCTGCCCTGTGGAACGCCCTCCCAGCAGGTGTCAATGAAATAAGCAACTATCCTACTTTTAAAAGACATCTGAAGGCAGCCCTGTTTCGGGAAGTTTTAAATGTTTAATGCTGTATTGTGTTTTCAATATTTGATTGAGAGCCAACCAGGGGGGCTGGGCGAACCCAGCCAGATGGGTGGGGTATAAATAAATTTATTATTATTATTATTATTATTATTATTATTGTTATTGTTATCGTTATCGTTATCGTTATCGTTATCATCATCATCATCATCATCATCTTCAAATTACTGTTGGGGAAAGTAGTGCCTGATGGGGCTGGTGGGACAGAAGTTAGGGAGCTGAACAGCAGGTGGCGCCATAACCAATAACAGGGAAGTCAACTAGCCCTAGTTTAGTCCTTCCCCTCTCCGTTGCTGAGTTCTGCTATGAGTTCTACACTGAGACAAAGGAGGAGGAATCTGACAGGCAGTTCCATCCCTGGGCTGAATGTAACTAGGAAGGAATGTAAGTGGCTGAGGGCCATTTGAAATTGGATGTGGCGCTGCATCCTAAAATTTGGGATTTGGGGATAGATGCCTTTCAGTTCACATATTGCTCCAGAAAAGGTGAGAATTAGGTATACTTGCTTTCTAATGTAACTGAACTGAATTTCTCCCCCGTACACACTGGTGAATTTGTGGGAAGAACATTAAGGGAAGTTCAGGAACAACAACCCACATACACACTGATGTGTTGTTGTTTTTTAAAAAAGTTATCACATAACCTCCAACATTTCTATGACAAAAATAGGGACATTCCATTCCATAATGATAATTTTACTATTTATACCCCATAAATCTTACTGGGTTGCCCTAGCCACACTAGACAGCTTCCAACATATATAAAAAACATAATAAAACATTAAACATTAAAAAAACTTCCCTATACAGAATTGTTTTCAGATGGCTCGGGGGGTCTGATAACTCCATACTCTCCAACATTTCTCCAATGAAAATAGGGACATCCTAAGGAAACGTGTATGGGACACGGGTGGCGCTGTGGGTTAAACCACAAAGCCTAAGACTTGCTGATCAGAAGGTCAGCGGTTCGAATCCCCGCAATGGGGTGAGCTCCTGTTGCTCGGTCCCAGCTCCTGCCAACATAGCAGTTCAAAAGTACATCAAAGTACAAGTAGATAAATAGGTACCACTCCGGTGGGAAGGTAAACGGTGTTTCCGTGTGCTGCTCTGGTTCGCCAGAAGCAGCTTAGTCATGCTGGCCACATGACACGGAAGCTGTACGCCGGCTCCCTCGGCCAATAAAACTAGATGAGCACTGCAACCCCAGAGTCGGTCACGACTGGACCTAATGGTCAGGGGTCCCTTTACCTTTACTAAGGAAAAGTGGGACCTTCCAAGATCAAATCAGAAACTGGAACGGCTTCTCTGAATCAGGGATGTCCCTGGAAAATCGGGACACTTGGAGGGTCTGTTATCAGTAATAGCTGTAGCTTTAATAAGAATCCCAGCTTGTGCTCAGCCCAAAAGTGACCAATAAATTGAATATATAATTGTAGACAGCAGCACTGCTAATTTCCGGAGCTTGTTTTGCATGCAGTACATCTGCTAACCAGTTTATGTGCACAAAGCACGAGGTTTTAAACTCATAAAACATAATAAGTGTAAAACAATATTGTTCTCATTACTGAGTGTTCCCATTCATGGAAAGCAATTGCATCTTCTGAAAATGTCACTGCACAGCCATGCAGAAACACACATCTGAAATGCACAGGGATATTTTCTTAAATAGAGACCTCTGGGCCTTGTTTTCCCAATCCTATCTTCCAGATCAGTTGTATTCGTGAAGCCACATGACTATGAATAGCTGCAGACTCTACAAAACTACTGGGAAAATCCTAATGGCATGGTCCTGGCAGTAAAGCCTTTTGAGTCCCATGGATCTCATTGAGAATGTTAAGCATTTGCTAAAGTCAATGAGTCAGTGGATTATGGTCTACGTGTATTGGCATTGCTGTAGCTAAGAACTACAAGGCAGTGTGGTGCAGTGGTTAGAGTGCTGGATTAGGACCTGGGAGGATAGGGTTCAAATCCCCACTCAGCCATGAAGCTCACTGGGTGACCTTGGGCTAGTCTTTCAGTCTAACCTACCGCAGGGTTGTTTTGAGGATAAAATGGGGAGAGGGAGAACTACGCATGTTACCTGGAGGAAAGGTGAGTTATAAATGCAATGAATAAATAATAAACAAACATTTAATACATACAAATTTTTTTTTTTTTTTATAAATTTTTTTATTGCGTTTCTTTCCATAATTTTATAGGTTTATAAACAAATAAAGTAGTTACAAGAAACAAATTTTCTCTTTTTTAACAACAAAAACAAAATAAAACTTGGACTTCCCCACCCCTTCCGATTCTGCGTTCTTTGCATTAACAATGTCAGCATTTTGTTACCTTATTTCATACCTTATTGTAACTTTCGAATGTTATGTATCCAAATACAATATATTATGTCTCAATTTCAATACCTTTAAAATAAACATAACATATTCAATTTAAATTGTCTCCTTTTCTCTTTTATCACTAATTTTACCATTTACTTAATCATATTCGCAGAAGCTTAACGTTTCCTAATCATGCACTTTCTTAGGATTCATACAGCTTATAATATTTTTTCAGATAATCTTTAAATTTTCCCCAGTCCTCCTCAATTGTTTCTTTATCCAAATCTCGGATTCTGCCGGTCAGTTCAGCTATCTCCATGTAGTCCATCAACTGCGTCTGCCAGTCCTCCAGCGTGGGCAAATCTTGTGTCTTCCAACTCTTTGCAATGAGTATTCTTGCTGCTGTGCTAGCGTACATAAACAAAGTTCTATCTTTCTTTGACATTTTCTGGTCCACCATGCCCAACAGGAAGGCCTCTGGTTTCTTAGGAAAGGTATACCTAAATACCTTTTTCAATTCATTATAAATCATTTCCCAGAAGGCCTTCACTTTTGGGCAGGTCCACCAGAGATGGAAGAAAGTCCCCTCTGCTTCCTTACACTTCCAACATTTGTTGTCAGACAGGTGATGCATCTTGGCTAGCCTGACTGGGGTCATGTACCACCGGTATATCATTTTCATAATGTTTTCCTTCAAGGCACTAGATGCCGTGAATTTCATTCCGGTGTTCCATAACCTTTCCCAGTCTTCAAACATAATATTATGTCCAACATCCTGTGCCCATTTTATCATAGCAGATTTAACTGTCTCATCCTGTGTGTTCCACATAAGCAGCAAGTTATACATTCTAGATAAAATCTTGGTCTTTGGTTCTAACAATTCTGTCTCTAGT
Organism: Podarcis tiliguerta; assembly: GCF_965153285.1. Lineage (NCBI taxonomy): Eukaryota > Metazoa > Chordata > Lepidosauria > Squamata > Lacertidae > Podarcis > Podarcis tiliguerta. The sequence continues at coordinate 17,508,005 of NC_139538.1, read as the reverse complement.
TTCGATTTCCCCTCCTGGAAACCAACCTTTTTATCCATTTTAAAAACCTCTTGAATTTGAGCATAATGTAACCAATCTCGCACCTTGTTTTTTAATTTGTCCTGGCTCTGCAACTTCCAACCGTCTCCAATTTTTTCAATTAATTCCCAATATTTCGGCCAATAGGCCTCCATATTGGGTCTTTTTCGAGCTTTGGCCTCCATCGGTGATAGCCACCTCGGTGTTTTACTCTCTAATAAGTCTTTATATTTCATCCAGACTGCAAAAATCGCTTTTCTGACAATATGGCTTTTAAACAATTTGTGAACTTTAACCTTGTCATACCATAGATATGCATGCCAACCAAATGCATTATCAAAACCTTCCAGATCTAGGACGTCGGTGTTTTCTAGCAAAAACCAATCTTTCAGCCAGCAGAAGGCTGCAGCTTCATAGTACAACCTCAAATCCGGCAGGGCAAACCCCCCTCTTTCTTTTGAATCAGTTAATATTTTATACTTTATTCGGGGCTTTTTGCCCTGCCAGACAAACTTAGATATATCCTTCTGCCATTTTCCAAAACATTCCTCTCTGTCCACGATCTGTAGGGTTTGAAACAAGAATAACATTTTCGGCAATACATTCATTTTAATTGCTGCAATCCTTCCCAACAAGGAAAGTTTCAATCTTGACCAAATTTCTAAATCCTTCTTTACTTCCAACCAGCATTTTTCATAATTGTCCTTAAATAAATTCAAATTTTTGGAAGACAAATAGATCCCTAGGTATTTCACTTTCTTTACCACATTTAATTCTGTTTCTCTCTGAAACCCCTCTGTTTCTGTAAGTGTCAAATTCTTGGTCAAAACCTTGGTTTTTTGTTTGTTCAACTTAAACCCCGCCACCTGACCAAACTCAGATATAAGTTCAAGAACTCTTTTTGTACTGGATTCTGGCTCCTGCAATGTCAAAACTAGGTCATCTGCAAAAGCTTTAAGTTTATATTGTTTCACTCCGACCTCTATCCCTTGTACCAGCCGGTCCTCCCTTATCATGTTCAATAGCACCTCCAGGACTGAAATGAATAAAAGAGGGGATAGAGGGCACCCTTGTCGTGTCCCTTTTTCAATTTTGAACTCCTCCGTCACCACATTGTTCACTATTAATTTGGCCTTTTGCTCTGAATAAATTGCTCGTAACCCATTTTCAAACCCCCGCCCCACTCCCATCCCTTCCAAGTTTTTCTTCATGAACATCCAAGATATATTGTCAAATGCTTTCTCCGCATCAACAAAAATTAACACCGCCCTTGTGTTCCTGTTAGTTTGTAAAAGTTCCAAAATATCAATGATGTTTCTGGTATTCTCATATAAATGTCTACCAGGGAGAAAGCCTGCTTGGTCTTTATGAATTACTTCAATTAAAACTTTTTTAAGTCTACTTGCCAAAATGTCTGCAAATATTTTGTAATCCACATTCAGGAGTGAGATGGGGCGGTAGTTCTTGAGTTGAGTCTTTTCAGATTCTATCTTAGGTATCAATGTGATGAACGCTTCTTTCCACGTTTCTGGTGCCCTCTTCCCATCCATGATCTGGTTGCATACCTCCAACAAGGGTTGTGTTAAATAGTCTTTCAAAGTCTTGTAGTATTTGGAGGTAAGCCCATCCGGGCCTGGAGATTTGCCTAGTTGCATGTTCTGAATGGCACTTTCAATTTCCTGGGTGGTTATTGTAGAGTTCAAGATTGATCTTTTATCTTGAGTTATTTTTGATAGTCCATTTGTCTTTAAAAAATGATCTATCTCTGATTCTTTCTGAGGCCCCTGTACATAAAGTTCTTTAAAATATCTGTGGAAGCACTTCCTAATTTCCTCTGGTTTCTGCACCGTTCTTCCTTCAATCTCTAGATTTGTAACTGTATTCAACTTTTGTCTTTTTTTCAGCTGCCAAGCTAGCAGCTTTCCACATTTATTTGCTGATTCAAAGGATCTTTGCTTCATCTGTTTTATTTTCCATTCAATCTCCTGATTAATCAGTTTTGAATATTCTGCTTGATGGAATTTAATTTCTCTCAACAGATCCTTTGACTTTGGTTTAGTTCTCAATTTTTTCTCTCCTTGATGTATTTTCTCCAGTATTTTATCTTTCTTTCCATTCCAGAGCTTCTTCTTAATTGTATTCTGTTGTATCAGAAACCCCCTCATGACAGCTTTGCTTGCGTCCCAGATCGTTCTTTTTTCTACTGTAGTATTCAAATTTATCTCAAAATAGTCCTTTAATGTTTTTTGGGCCTTTTTCACAATCTCTTGATCTCTTAAAAGAGTGTCATTCATTCTCCATCTGAAGGAACCGGTTTGAGTAAGTCTGAGATCTAATTTCAGAGCGTTGTGGTCGGAGCATGTTTTTGGGCAGATTTCCACCTTTTTAGTCTTGGGTGCCAGCCCCCTGGAGGTCCAGATTTGGTCGATCCTTGACCAGGACAGGTGGGCCTCAGAGAAGAAAGTTCCTTCTTTACCTAGGGGGTTCTTTGTCCTCCATATATCAATCAAATCCAGATTGTCAGTCATTTCAAAAAAAGTTTTAGGCAGTCTGCCGTCTGATGTTAGATTTTGGTTATAAGACTTATCCATATGTGTAGACACCACTCCATTCATGTCTCCCATCATTATGATGTTAGCATAGTCCAGATAGTCCAGCAGCGTCTCATGCAGCTTCTTGAAAAATTCTGATTTCCCGTCGTTTGGAGCATAAATTCCTAGTATCAATATTTTTTCTCCTTGGGTCTGGATTTCAATTGCCAGAATTCTTCCATATTCATCTTTGAATAAAAATTTAGGTATCAGGCTCTCCTTAGCATAAATCACCACTCCTCTTTTCTTTACCTTGTCTGAGGAAATAAACTCTTGGCCTAGTCTTTTATTGACCAAAACTTTCCTGTGGAGCCTGGTCACATGGGTTTCTTGTAAACAAATAATATCCAATTGTTCTTTCTTCAATATATGAAACAGTTTCCTTCTTTTCTCCGGGGAATTTCCGCCATTTATATTCCAACTGAGTAGCTGCAGAGACATCCTGAACTATTCTGTTACACCTAGAGCGGTGTATCTTCTTTTTCCTCTAATTCCGAGGGTTTAGGCGTCCCTCCGCCTACTGGCAGAGTGGGTCCTGGTTTAAGTATAGGCCAAAGGGCTGCTGCTTCTTTTTGGAGATCTTCTCCGTGGTCGTGCTGGAACTTTTGTAGATCCTCTGGTAATCTTATTTTAACCTTCTTCTGTTTGTAAGTAAATGATAGTCCTTGTGGGAACTCCCACCTATAAGGGATTGAGTTAAGTCTCAACAACTTAGCCAATTCTGAATAGGTGGCTCTCAGATCCAATAGCTGTTTAGGAATATCTCGGTAGATTTCCACCCTTTTCTCTTGTATCTCAATTGAGTTTTTGAAGTGTAGGCCTAATATTTTGTCTCTCTCCTCTCTTGATCTCAAAGCTATTAGACAGTCTCTAGATCTATCTTTTCTTACCAATCTTCCCAGTCGAAAAGCCGATACTATTTTAAAATCACTTTCTTCTTTTAAGCCCCAGAACTTTGAAAATTCTGTTGTCAAAAATCCAATCAAATCTTCTTGTTCGATTTCTGGGACCGCCCTAAGCCTAAGATTAGTCTCCCGGTTTTTCAGTTCCACCAAAGAGAGATAGGTTTGTTGGTCCCCTATCTGTTTATGCAGAGGCTTGACTTCTGCTTTAACTTCCTCAACCTCTTTTTTAGCTGATGTTGCAATTTCAACGGCTTCCCCTGCCAATTTACGGTTCTCTTCCGTTGCTCCTTGCAATTTTTCAATTGCTTGGGTGTGTTGGGAAACCTGATCTGTCAATTTCTGGATCGAGGATGTAGCTTGGTCAATTTTTGTTGATTGGTTATCAATTTTTTGATTTAATGTTGACAATTGTTCCAAAACTTGTTTCAGTACTGCCTCTGCTCCTCCTGATGCCATATCTTCCTCTTCAGATTTTTCAGGCTTTTCACTTTCTACTTTTTGTGTTGCAAGCACAGCAGGCACTGATAGTCTACGTCCCTGAGTTAAAGTTGTTTGCAAAAGCTGTGCCTGCTTTTTTGCTTTTTCTTTTTCCTTAGCTTCCTTAGCTTTGGCTGCTCTTGTCTTTCCTGTACCACTCATCAGTCAATGTTCAAGGTCAGATGTTATAATCCCATGGGAAAGACAAGTCCAAATTTATAAACAGTCTGGAGAAAGAAAGTAAGCAAAAAAACTTTTCCCAGGCCTTTGTTATCCAATGTCCTCTAGGGGGAGTGCCACCAAAAATTAGTAAGAAGAAGGTAACTTTTCCGCCATTAAAGTTTCCGTTTTCAAAAACAATTTTAAAAGCAAGTTAGTTCCAAAACACTAAGAAAAAAGTCCTGCAGAGCACTTTAAAACGTTTAACAATGTTCCAACAAGGTGCCTGCAATTGTATCCACTCAAACTAAGTAAGCCCAAAAGTTGCACTTCAGTTACAAAAGTATCTGGAAGTTTGTAACAGTTCCGCAGTCAAGCAACTTCACCCGGCCACCCGAAGATTTGGGGTTAGAGTCTTCCCTCGCCCCATGGGGGACCGCTCCAAGTCCAATTTAAACTGTATTTTTTCTTCCTTTAAAAATAGAATTTCAAGTGTGCACGAAAGTCCCACTTTAAAGCCTTAAAGCTTCCCTGTTCACAGCGCTTTCCGCTCTTTAAACAGTCTGCTTTGATCTTATAAGCAGTGCCGGAAGACGGACTTCCTCTTTCTCGTCTCCCGGTTTCAGCCAAATTTCTTCAAGTTGTTGTAACAAATCTTAAGTCCTTACTCACGGGTTTGCTGTTTCAGAGTAGTATTTTTTGGAAGAAAGGTCAGCGCTCATCCGTGACAGCCGCGCGGCTTCGCCTCCGCAGAAAGAGCGATGAACTCACAGCACCGCTCCCCCTCCTTCACTCCGGAGCCCCTTACGGGGTCCCTTCCGCGAATTTGGGGTCGCTCCAGGTGCCCGCCGAGTCCCACGGCCACGGACTCTCTCTGTCCGTGGTTTTTCTTGATGGATTGCCGCTGCGCCGTAGCGAAACAACCCTTTTCTGCGGTGCCCCTCTTCAGAGCTCGAAGAGGTCCGCCATCACGGTTTCGCGCCGCCTCCGGAAGTCTCTAATACATACAAATTTAATACAACTCAAATATGGGAATGTCGTTATGTGTCTGGCGACCAGCTACCTTACATAAAAGTCTGAGCTTAAGGCACAGATTTTTTTAACAAGGTTGCTATCTTCAGTTTTCTTCTGTTGCAGAGAGGTGGGAGGGTTATGCAACAGAAAAACAAAACAACATCAACCCAGCTCTATGCCTTTGCCACTGAAATCAATAAGACTCAGAAGTCTGAGGCCCTTTTTCATGTGTCTCCTCCACGAGAGGTCCAGAGAGTGGCAACACGAGAACAGGTCTTCTTCAGTGGCTTCCCCTTTGCAGAATGCTCTTCCCAGCTCACCTGGTGCCTTCATTATACATCTTTAGGCACTAGGCAAAAATATTACTTTTTAACCAGGCTTTGGGCTGATTAACCATCTATGCCATTATAAATGTGCCTGTGGGGTAGTGGTTATGGGTTTGTTTTGTGCTTGTTCTTAATATGTGTTTTTATTTTTTATTTTTTATTGTTGTGAATTGCCCTGAGATCTGTGGATGGAGAGCTGTATACAAATTTAATAAAATAGATAGATAGATAGATAGATAGATAGATAGATGATAGATAGATAGATAGACAGATAGATAGATTAATGAATGGGGCTGAACCATGCCCTATAGGTGTTTATGCAACTAACTCATTCCACACATTTCCACTTGCACAGTGGAGCTTTCCCACTCTCCTCTCTCTCACACACACCCGCCCCCCCCAAATCTGTTCTAGGGGTTCCCCCAACCCTTAAGAGAAGATTTGGGGAGGACACAGGGCATCACTTGGCACTGTGGTTTCTAAACAGTGTGCAATGAGATTGCAAAAGAGATGCAAAAGATAAAAACTGTTAAAATTAAGCATAAATGCTTACCTAAAACGCCTGCTGAAATGAGAAAAAAAAAAAGTCATCAGCAACTGAGCATATGCACAGTGGAAAAGTCCTACATGGCTATCTGTGTTCTATGCTCTAAGTGATAAATTAAAAATAATCTATAATTGACACCTGTCAAGATTTTCAAGTAAGATTCAAGATTTATATGACATTTTGGCAGAATTGGGATCCTTGCCATCATGAATCTACTGAATATTCCATTTCAATTAGCTGGCTTAAAATATTATATAGTGTGTGGGACTATTTTAGGCATAAGAGAGAGAGAGAAATCATACGCCACAGTTGTAGCATTCCTTTCTTTTTCTTTTAAAATAACCACTGTCACAGTGAAAAATGCCCAAACAGAGCATCATTCTATTTTACGATTCGTAAGTTGTCACTTGGAGTACAGTGTTGCTGATATTTTAATCCTCATTAATCTTAGAAAAATATTATTCAAAGTATGGATTTTTTTGGGTTTTTTTTGTTTTTGTTTTTGCCTTGAAGATAACAGAAATCCATTTGTGACGATCCACGAGGGCCCTTCCCTTGCTGTTATCCAGGTAGAATAAACCCATGGATGTGGGAACAAGCTTGTGACCCCTGGGCCTGCCCCAGAACTTGGCATGTTTGGCTGAAGCATGCATTTCTCTTCCACACTTTCACTCTGCACAGAGAAATGCATGAATATTGCTCAGGCATCAAAAGATGATGGACTTGGAATGCACTGAACTCAGCATCATTGGAGGTTTGTTTTGAAACAGAGGTTGACGGCCAGAGACTCCCTAGGTGTGATTCCTCTAGCTGTGATTCCAGTTGGACTAGATTGCCCTTTGGTTCTTTCCAACTCTACATAAGGAAGGAAGGAAGGAAGGAAGGAAGGAAGGAAGGAAGGAAAAGGAAGGAAGGAAGGAAGGAAGGAAGGAAGGAAGGAAGGAAGGAAGGAAATTTTTATTTATACTCCGCCCTCCCTGGCCAAGACCAGGCTCAGGTCGGCTAACATCACATATCAAATACAGTGGTACCTCAGGTTACATTCACTTCAGGTTACATACGCTTCAGGTTACAGACTCCGCTAACCCAAAAATAGTACCTCGGGTTAAGAACTTTGCTTCAGGATAAGAACAGAAATCATGCTCCGGCAGCACGGCGGCAGCAGGAGGCCCCATTAGCTAAAGTGGTGCTTCAGGTTAAGAACAGTTTCAGGTTAAGAACAGACCACCAACCTTCCTTCCAAGGAAACTGAGTCCTGGAGTCTCTTACCATTTGGAGATTGGGATGACTTACAGCAATATAAGAAGCGGGGCATCTGTTAAACTGGAAATCTTAAGTTCCATCTGAAATATGGTCTCCACTTTTGGATTCCCCCTCCCCCTGTTTTGAACCTTAGGGCGCACAGTATTAGGTAATGGATTTTAAACTAGATACAACTTGGGGAAGGAAGGAAGCTTTCCAATTTCATCTGCAGTGAGCGGGGGGAAGGGAGCAAGCACATACAGCTTTTTTAGTTTCCTTGCTGAACTGGAGCCTATTTGCCTTTGATCACTGCAAAACAGGCTAAGCCTTCTGAAACATTTCTCTCAATTATTTACCCTTTCATATATTACCCTAAAGCAAAAACGAAGTCTGATAGCGTGTCCTCCACCCCCACCACCAAGCAAATGCAAATTTATGTGTTTAATTGTTTCCCCCCTTTTTCCTAGCTGGGCATAAGCAAATAGAGATTTGAAATAATGAAATGGGCAACATCACATGTTGCTATTTTGTTAATCTTAACTAAAGCATGGAGGAGGGTTAAATCAATTTAAATTAGCTTTGTGATGACAAGTGGCGGGGGGGGGGGGGAGATAAACCTTTTCAGAGGAGGTGTTCTTTTGCATTTCCTTCTGCAAAGAAGCGACAGACTCCCACCTTTCTCGCTTGAGACAAGAATGCTGTGCTGCTTTCTAGTAGAACCATTTGTGCATTATTAACCTAATGCAAGCACTGTTATGTTCAGGCATCAGATAATAAATGATGCTGTAGGGGGCTTGTAGCCTACCTAAAAGATATTCAAAACATCTCCTTTTCTGGAGCAAGTGTCCTAAAATGACCTGATCGCACCCTTCTTGTCGACTTTAGAAGAGGAACAGCTCAATCTTTCCTACCTGCAAACAATCATTCTCAAACTGTGTGTCAGTATAACTTCAGGGAACTGCTGTGAGCAACCAATAAATTAAATAACGGAAGGCATGTCAGAGGCACTGGGCGCACCCCTTGATGCAGTTAGGTAACATTAGTCTCTGGAATTACTGGTCTTATTGCTCCCTGATTTTAATGGTAATGTGTATTGTTACACTTGCTCCAGATTGTGGCTAAACTGTTGAAGTTGGAGGTCCTCCTGCTGAGTGGAGACCTGGACCTTTGTCCCAAAGTCATGCCTCCTTTGGATCTTACCTGGCAGGGGAGATATCTTGATCATGAAAGAGGTTTTGTTAAGTATAATTAGTCTTAACTTTTGTTAAGTTTAATTATACATGGAAATGGGGAAAAACTCTGCATGTGTATTGCTAAAAGTTTGACACTGGAAAATTCCATTGATGCCAAGTACGAGCAGCAGAGTGCCTAAGAGCGGATAATTAATTAAGAATGTATCTCTGCTAGCTTTCACATGGTGTTTAACTTAAATCACATGAAAAAGGCATTCAGTTGCAAATCTCCATTTTATGTGAGTTAGTTTTTCTTCTGTCTGAAGCAGCCAGAGAAAGAAGGATGTGCCAATGATTGTCTCCAGGAACACAACCTCAGGCTGTAATGAAGGCTGTGGGAGAGACAGAGCTTTGATTTCAGTTCTGGATAAAGTTAGTTCACATGTCTAAGATGCTATACATGTGCTTGGGCAAGCACATGATATTATGCAACTATTTGGATGTAACCTTGTTGTTTTGAATGTCTGTTTTGGAACAAGTTCTGTTAGTAAAACGTTTGAACCATATTTTTGGACTGGACAATTTTTATTCCAAGAAGAGTATGGTTTTATTTGTCCTATTGCTTCTAAATGCACAATATTAATAACTACAATAGGTTTTCCCAGTGGAGGCTCATCCATTGCTCTCCACATGTGCTGACCCCTGTGATTTCCCCAAATGTGGGAAACTTGACTTCTCTCTGTCTGGCCCTTTGAACTCTCCCCAAGCCAGACACCCTTTACTCAAGCCACACCTGTCACTCACACTGCTTTGCACACTGAGCCTTTTTGTATGGCTTCATTGTGACTTTGAAGATAATGCCTCTTGCTTGCAGGATACAAAGGGGCATGTGCGCATGTGTGTTCATGTGGAAAGTAGCCTAACTGTAGAAAGGTAACATGTGAATTATTTGCTGTGCGCACTTTTGCCTCTGTCCTCATCTGCCACTGGCATGTGGCTCTCAGAAGGTTATGGAGAATGGAATGCAGCCCTCAGGATGAAAAGCCCCACCCTCTTGATATATTAATTTTAAAAATGGTGATAGTGCTGCATGCTACTCATGTACTGTTGTGCATAGTTATGCTTGTAGTGTTTTCGAGATGAACCTCAAACAATAACAGCATTTGGACAGCGGATGCTCACAGTTTCCATACACCAAAATATCCAATAATGAAAAGGGGACTGAAAAATGAAATGCAAAACAGCATGCACCAGCAGGCCATTTGTGACCAAGTCCAGGGACCTAAGTATTTTGTTGTTCGCTCCATTCATTGCTCGTTGCCTTTAGCTGGCACGCATAAAGTTTACCCAGCAAGTGTTAGATAGTCTTAACTTCAAGTACTGGGTAGTAAATTTCTGGATCACTTACTCTGGTGGCTCTTCAGTACACAAAGAGCGAACAGATGGTAAATGTGCTTCAGATGTGCTGACCACCCTTCCTGAAACACTTGGCAGTGGTTGGGGATTTTTATGTGACTTTGTCACAGGCAGCAGATGTACAGTAAAGAAGAAATAGAGCTGATGGGTGGATAGAAAGACAGATGCACAGATTTCGTTGCCCACCACTGTAACTCCATGCATTATTGCACACACCCCAGTTTTTATTTTGGAAATGGAAACGAGTTTTGATTATCATTGTTGTAGAGGGAGGCTGAGATTCAGAGTGGTTGCTCGGTTTCCAAATGCAACCTGCATGTTCTCTATCTGTATTAGAGTGCAGGGTTCTCCAAGCTTGTAAAGGAGGGGTGGGAAGCCTGTGGCCCTACAGGCATTACCAGACTACAACACCCATAATTCCTGGCCACTGGTTATATAGGATGGGACTTATGGGTGTTGGGGGTGACTGTTTGGGGGCCAGAATGTAGTGATGTATGGAAGTGAGAGCTGGACCATAAAGAAGGCTGATCGCCGAAGAATTGATGCTTTTGAATTATGGTGTTGGAGGAGACTCTGGAGAGTCCCATGGACTGCAAGAAGATCAAACCTATCCATTCTTCAGGAAATCAGCCCTGAGTGCTCACTGGAAGGACAGATCCTGAAGCTGAGGCTCCAATACTTTGGCCACCTCATGAAAAGAGAAGACTCCTTGGAAAAGACCCTGATGTTGTGAAAGATGGAGGGCACAAGGAGAAGGGGATGGCAGAGGGCGAGATGGTTGGACAGTGTTGTTGAAGCTATCAGCATGAGTTTGACCAAACTGCGGGAGGCAGTGGAAGACAGGAGTGCCTGGCGCGCTCTGGTCCATGGAATCACGAAGAGTCGGACACGACTAAACGACTAAACAACAACAACATGTTGGGTTACTTCCTTTTCTAAAGTCAGCAGGAAGGGTGCAATAGGGTCACTCATTACTTACTGACTTTATATTCTGCTCCCACCCCCCCATCACAAGTGATCTTGGCACGGGTCACAACAGTAATTATAAATAAAACAGGGAATCCTCTGACATCATTACATGGAAGCAAGACCTGTTTAAATTGGTGAAAGTTACTTCCACATAAGCATGGGTAGGATTGGGCTACATCTCATGGAAGAGCAGATGTGGCCAAGATAGTCAACTCCAGATGTTTTGGACAACCAAACCATTTCCTGAGCTGTAGTCCCAAACATCTGCAAGTCACCATGTTGGCTTACTTTTGTGTTAAAAAAGGTAAAGGTAAAGGTACCCCTGCCCGTACGGGCCAGTCTTGACAGACTCTAGGGTTGTGCGCCCATCTCACTCAAGAGGCCGGGGGCCAGCGCTGTCCGGAGACACTTCCGGGTCACGTGGCCAGCGTGACATCGCTGCTCTGGCAAGCCAGAGCCGCACACGGAAACGCCATTTACCTTCCCGCTAGTAAGCGGTCCCTATTTATCTACTTGCACCCGGGAGTGCTTTCGAACTGCTAGGTTGGCAGGTGCTGGGACCAAACAACGGGAGCACACCCCGCGGCGGGGATTCGAACCGCCGACCTTTTGATCGGCAAGCCCTAGGCACTGAGGCTTTTACCCACAGCGCCAATACCCAAAATGAAAGCTCATGTGTCTATTATATGGCTTTGAAACATAGTTTATCTGTTTTTATTTCTGTGCACAAGTATCACCTCAGAAGGTGTGGACTTTTATCCACCTTTATATCTCCCATCTTCAGTTTCCAGGAAGACAGCTTTGCAACTCAGGCATTTCGCTTCAGTTAATTTTGTTCCTTTCCCAATATTTGCATAAAGAAAACAAGCCATAGCAATCCAATTTACAAGGAACATTGCTACATTTAGTTCTCACCTCCTTTGATCCAAGGAAATCAGAAATGCGATTCCTTTCTTCCGTGCCACACAACTGTCAAGCAAAACACATCCCTGAGCTACATTTTAAAGCTGTTCTGGAATGCAACAAACCCATCACTTCTAACAGACGTCAGACTCACTTGCGGGGGAGTGGAGGGGGTGGGGAAACAAACAACGCCCCACATAATTAATATCCTCCTTGTTCCAAAGAAAGTGAAGAGTGAAAATTGTTTGTATGGCTTAAATTATTGATTGCCCTTAAGCATCTCATTTCAAGGTCTTCAGAGGAGACAAAAAAAATTATTTATCCAAATATAATTAAGTTTGATTAAAGATTCTAGTGGACAAATTGATAATTATACTTGGTTGTTATTTTTTAAAAAATGTATTTAAGTAACCATCCAGACTGAGGTTTTTATGCTGCTATGGTTATATTTGTACACTTTCTATTGAGGGAACTTTTGAGAAAATCAAAGGGCAAAAGTGCCTCATTATCTGGAGATTGCAAATGTATGTGGTGAAGGGTTTACTTTAGGGGTTGGAGAGACCTGTGGATATGATCAGAAGGTTACATTCCAGCCTTGCAAATTTATTCTCCATCCTCAAACACATGCTTCTCCCTCCTGTTGCACAAGAGGCATTATTACAGCTAAACATTACTGTCAAGCAAAATCATCTGAGAAGGTTGTGGCCTGGGAAGTGTCACGAGGGCCAGTTGGACAGGCTTGGAGGGCTACATTTGGCCTGAAGTTATACCTAGCAAGGGGTGGAAGAATTCCTAGGTACAGTGGTACCTTGGGTTACAGACGCTTCAGGTTATAGACGCTTCAGGTTACAGACTCCGCTAACCCAGAAATAGGACCTCGGGTTAAGAACTTTGCTTCAGGATGAGAACAGAAATTGGAGGCCCCATTAGCTAAAGTGGTACCTCAGGTTAAGAACAGTTTCAGGTTAAGAATGGACCTCTAGAACTAATTAAGTTCTTAACCCGAGGTACCACTGTACTTAAAGGACTCAGGCCAGTGACTCAAATTTTCATGAAACTTGCATAAGCAGATGTTGGGAATCTGAGGTGAGATACACACTTCATGGAAGCTGTCCCCAGTTCCAGTCAATACACAGAGGCAGCTTAAGGTCCAAAGTAGTTTACTGCAGTGGAAGATAAGGCTTCTGTAACACAGTGCTGGACATGGATATACGTAGTACATGCAGCTTGTTGGCTTTGCAGCTACAGATACAGATATATACCAGTACAAAGTATTTCGGTTGCTCCAGGAACTCAATACGTAATACAGACTCTGACTCACTTCTCAAGACTGACGCTGACGCACAGACCAAGACCTTGGCACAAGTGAGCTGGTGGGCCTTAATCAGCTATGTAGACAGCATTGGGGCAGTGCCATAGCAACTGGCTTGGCTGACCCTACACTTGTTGGCTTATCTCATATATGGAGTGATTTGTGCTCATGAAGGAAATTAACTCTTTCCTCCATGTCCAATTCCTCCAACAGTGAATGCTTCTGGAATAAATTAAAATGGTAGGTAACTGGGTTCTCACCTGCACTGTTCTTTGGAGTGTGGCCAGCTGTATAAGCAGAGCCTGAAGATTGGTTTGTAGTAACATGGAAGGGGGCTTTTTCACTGGTGGTCCCAGTGTTGTGGAATACCTTCCCTGCTTAAATAGAAGAGGTTCCATCAGTATGGGCATTCCACTGGCTCCTGAAGACTTACCTGTTTAGATAAGCATTCTCTGGAACTGGCCTTCTGATTGTATTATTTTAACCATTTTAACTGTTATGCTTGTTCAACATTTGGAAGGGACAGAAGACACAGAAGACCTTGGGCTCATTCACACCTGGGTCAATTCCTAACAGCATCCTTGCTAAGAGGTCACAGGTGCTATGAAACTATAGCACCAATTCTGGTTAACAACTGAATGTGCAGGCCCTGGGGCAAAGAAATTAAGTCATTGCATCATGGGGTCTAAAGCAGTTCCCCTAATTCTGAATTTTGTCAGGAGGTCCATTGCCACCATGACTATCAGAACATTGAAATGGAATGGAAACTAAAAGTGAAGACTTGTTTCTTTTCAAAGATTAAAAACATACAATCATTTTTTTCCCCTGGACTGCACCATTTCAGGCAGCAGGTTTGTTATGCTGCCATCTTTCGGACATGCTGTTTTGTTTGTGTAGAAATATTGAGATATATTTGAGTGTGCTGCCCCATGTTCACAGCCTAGAATGTCTGGTGGTATAAACTGACCCTACCTTGCAGCCAAATGTCCCAGTTGCAAATTGAGGGTAGTGTTGTGTATCTTCTCCTGTAGCTTTCAGAAGCTGGTCCACAATGTTCCAAAGATTTTTGTAATTCTGCTGTGCATTGAATTATACTTTGCCTCCTTCCAGAAGACTTCTTAACACAGAAACCATGTTCACGAGCAGGATCCACCTCTGTGACCTACATCTTTGATCTGATCCAGTGATTCCTTGTGGGTACTGGAGATCCTTTTCACATAAGGACTTCCCTGTTCATGCCGTTGGAGGAGACATCTCCATTTATACAAAGGGATGCACGTGTGCTGACTAACTTTGTGCACTAGCACTGTGTAGAGGCTCTATCTGTGCTTTGAGCACATGCAAAGCATTAGATCAAGGGCCACAGGGAGCAAAATCTCTGATAATTTAAATGGTCTTTCTGAAGTGCTCATCCAGCATAGGTGATTTTAAAAGATGGGGACTATACTGAACTCACTCAGCAATACTTAGATAAGGGAAACAATTAAGATATTTCTTTCCTCTGCTCTTGGAAACCATTCTTATTGCTTCTTAGATACTTATCAGGTTGCCCACTCATGACAAATCAGCTTTTTCTGTATAATGTCACCTTGCTTCTCTCCATAGTTTTTTTTAAAAAAAACATTTTTAACTTTAAAAGAACTAACACAATGATTAATCATTTGCTTAGATGTAAAATGAGGCCAGAGACCCCAATTATGCATGGGACCGTGTTTATCTTTATTAAATAAAAAATACTTAATTATAATTGTTGACTGTAAATTAATTAATAATGAAATTAATTCATAATTAAACTTAATTATTTTTAGTTTTTAAAAGATTTTGCATTCTCCTACTCTTTGTTGTTGTTTAGTCGTTTAGTTGTGTCCGCCTCTTCATGACCCCATGGACCAGAGCACGCCAAGCACTCCTGTCTTCCACTGCCTCCCGCAAACTCATGCTGGTAGCTTCGAGAACACTGTCCAACCATCTCGTCCTCTGTCGTCCCCTTCTCCTTGTGCCCTCCATCTTTCCCAACATCAGGGTCTTTTCCAGGGAGTCTTCTCTTCTCATGAGGTGGCCAAAGTATTGGAGCCTCAGCTTTAGGATCTGTCCTTCCAGTGAGCACTCAGGGCTGATTTCCTTCAGAAGTTTGATCTTCTTGCAGTCCATGGGACTCTCAAGAGTCTCCTCCAGCACCATAATTCAAAAGAATCAATTCTTCGGCGATCAGCCTTCTTTATGGTCCAGCTCTCACTTCCATACATCACTACTGGGAAAACCATAGCTTTAACTATACAGACCTTTGTTGGTAAGGTGATGTCTCTGCTTTTTAAGATGCTGTCTAGGTTTGTCATTGCTTTTCTCCCAAGAAGCAGGGGTCTTTTAATTTCGTGGCTGCTGTCACCATCTGCAGTGATCATGGAGCCCAAGAAAGTTCTACTCTTAGTGCAAGAAAAACATTCAAGTCAGTGGAGATGACAATATTAAACCAGAATGGAAGAGAAAGTGGAGACAAACTAGACCAGGGTTAGCCAATGTCGTGTCCTCTACATGTTTTGAACCACAACTCTAATCATCCCTGGCTATTGACCATGATCATAGAATCATAGAGTTGGAAGAGACCACAAGAGTCATCGAGTCCAACCCCCTGCCAAGCAGGAAACACCATCAGAGCACTCCTGACATATGGTTGTCAAGCCTCTGCTTAAAGACCTCCAAAGAAGGAGACTCCACCACACTCCTTGGCAGCAAATTCCACTGTCGAACAGCTCTTACTGTCAGGAAGTTCTTCCTAATGTTTAGGTGGAATCTTCTTTCTTGTAGTTTGGATCCATTGCTCCGTGTCTGCTTCTCTGGAGCAGCAGAGCAGAAAACAACCTTTCTCCCTCCTCTATGTGACATCCTTTTATATATTTGAACATGGCTATCATATCACCCCTTAACCTCCTCTTCTCCAGGCTAAACATGCCCAGCTCCCTTAGCCGTTCCTCATAAGGCATCGTTTCCAGGCCTTTGACCATTTTGGTTGCCCTCCTCTGTGTTGGATTCCAAGCCTTTATCAGCAGAAACTGGCAACTCTCCCAGGCACCCGGCTTGGTCTCCTGTTGACCTCCCGGTCTGCTCTCCCGGCAGGGACCAGGCAGAGGTCGCGATAGGCGATCCTTCTCAGCGTGAGAAGAACACGCCCCTCTTTCCTGCCCCCCCCGGCAGGGGAAAGAGATAGACAGAAATGTATTTACATGCTTTTATTTCTGTCTCTGCAGTGTTACAAAAATCATGTCTGCTCTCTTCAAACTCCAGCAGACGACTGAGCAAACACTTCCTGTGCAGCTCATATTACACTCTGAGCTAATTCCGGTGCTGTCTGTTTCCCACAGACACTCCCAACATCACATGACATTTCCAAGCAATCAGCTTACAGCATCATTGCTTCAATATCGTAACATACTCCCCCATTTGATTCAATGTGTGCTGCGAGCAAAGCGTGATCCAGAGAAGAAAACAAACAGTTGTTATACATATAACACTCCCCTGTTGTTTCAGTTCCACCCTTGGAACTACCCGCCACTGGTTTCCCCAGTGTACCTCTCTGGTTGTCTGACTTCCAAGGAATGAGTGCATCTGCATTTCCTTGGCTAGGGAATGTAGTGTTACGCTTAGCAACTCCCTGTTGTGTCTCTGTCTCTGACTTAGACACAGCTTTAACCTGTCTTGAGTTGTCAACAATAGTAACACATGCTACCGCTGAGTTAGCAAACTCAGGACTCTTTGGAGAACCAGTTCCAATAGTAAACAGTGGTTCATCCTCCACCTGTGAAGGTCTAGCCATTGTGTGAGATTTTCTCTCAATGACTGTGTCAACTGAGCTCTTCGAGCTATCACTATCACTCTCAGTACCACTGTAATCAGTAAAATCATCATCATCATCTGAATTGTCCTCAGTGGGAAATGTGTGAACAATTACTCTCTCCTGTTCAGGAGTACTCTCTAGAAATTTTGTGAGAATCACTTGACCAGATTCAGACAAAATTACTCTGTAGAGACCCTTTTCATAACCCACAAAAATGCCTCTGGCATTCTTCACCCCATCTGGAGTTTCCGTCCTGATTTGAGATCCAAAAACCTTAAAATGTGCGACAGAAGGTTTTCTGTGGAATAGCTTTTCAAAAGGAGAACATTCCATACCTTTTGAAACCTTTCTCACCCAACAGTAACAATAACATGATAGAGATTCCGCCCAATACTCATGTGGCAAATGTGAACTCAGCAATTGCGCCTTCATGCCATTTTGCAATTCTTTGTTCACTTGCACACAGACACTTCTGTTCCATGCATCTGCTGAAACAGCAATCTTGTGCCTTATTCCTTTCTTATCCAGGAAATCCTGAAAATCCTGTAAAAGAAAAACTGGCTTTTCATCTGTGAAAAGACAATCAATGTTAGCATTATGAATATTCTTAACCTTCTCACAAAACTCTTTAAACCTTTCTAAGGCTTCTTGTGGTTTGTGCAATGTAAATATCCACACATAATGAGAGAAATAATCTACACACACAAGATAAAATCTTGCATTGCCTCTAGACGGTGCTAGAGGACCAATCACATCAGCATACACTCGCTGAAAAGCTTTGGTTTCTCTCGCCGTCTTCTGGACGTTATTGGTCGTACCTGCAAGAGAGATCATGTTAGATTCAGAAGCATTACTATTTATGCAATCACTCTGATCAAAAGTCAACAAATACAGTCCATCTTTCTCTCTGGCAGAAAGATACAGCTCTCCATCTTTGAAGATTTTGCAGCTTTCTTCATCATAGGACAAAATCAGTCCTTTCTTTGTGATCTGTGAAACACTCAGCAGATTGTACTTTAAATCAGGAACCAAATACACATTGTTAATAGTCAAGTTCAGACTTTTAAGATACACAGTCCCAATCCCGATCGCTTTCAGCTCCTGGCCATTGGCCTGTTTCACAGTGAAGCTTTGCTTCTTAAACGTTGAAAACAGTCCTCGGCGCGACGTCATGTGTTGCGTGCAACCTGTGTCAATAACAAAAGCGTTCTCCGCTGAAAACTCGGCTTTTGTTGACAGCAATGCTTTTTCAGGTTTCACCTGGGACTTGGTACGACTTTTGCCTGACGCCTCAGGCTTTGCAGAGCTCCCCTTAGCTCCTTTCTGTTGACGTGGCTTCTTACAATTCCGCTGAAGATGCCCAGTCTGTCCACAATTGAAACAACGGACAACGTTCAAAGCAACAGCCTGTTCTTCTCTTGCAATAGCAGTGGGGGTGTCAGAACTCCGAGCTTCTCTCCCCCTGTCTTTGACATCTATTGCAGCAAGTCCGTCTCTCTCTTGATGTATTCTACGCAGCGTTTCCCAAATCTCACGCGCGTATTCCAAATCCTGAACATGCACGAGCTGATCATCTGAGACACACAGAATTATGGCCGTCCTGGCTCTCACATTCTGTGAATTCCAACCTGGCGTTGGTGCAGCAGGGATGGGGTTTTCAATCACCCTAAAAATCCTCTGATTCTGTAGCAGGGCTCTCATCTTTATAGACCATGAGGCATAATTGTCATTAGTCAGTGGAGGTGGGTAAGGTAAGCCTCCCCCCTTCTTGGTATCCATTTTGAATTCAAGCCTCAGCTCTCACTATCGAGCCTGTAAAATCCAAGAGTCTTTTGGCAGCTAAACACAGGCAGCTCTGGAAAGTCCCTTCCAAGAGCAGTGAGATAAGTCAAAACAAACGCTGGAATGTTTACCCAGTGTTTTTCCAGCCTCTTCACAGTCCCAGCCTCTTCCGTTGGCTAGTGAATTTCCACTTCCTTTTCAAGCTAACTATCTCCGAAGTAGCTGAAAAGATTGACGTCTCGTTGCTTAGCAACTGGACATTCTAAGCTTGAACAACAAGCTTCTTATCTATCCCAAGAATGTGAAGTATGTGGCTCTCTCTCAGTGCCGTTTTTAATCCAAAAAACAGCTTTTGTGAACCAGAGAAGATTCGATCTGCGTTCACCCTTTTAGCCCATAAAATCAGCATACCTTGGGGTTCCGTTGCTCGTTAGCTTATCAGCAAAAATGATTCCTCCGGTGCTCAGCCTTTCTTGTAGCTTCCATCCGCCCGCTACCATATCTTCCATTATCTTCTTGCAGAGGATGAAGTTACGATCCACCAACCTCTCCTGCAGCTTTCATGGATCGAAACCATCCTCTGCTACCAGATGTTGGATTCCAAGCCTTTATCAGCAGAAACTGGCAACTCTCCCAGGCACCCGGCTTGGTCTCCTGTTGACCTCCCGGTCTGCTCTCCCGGCAGGGACCAGGCAGAGGTCGCGATAGGCGATCCTTCTCAGCGTGAGAAGAACACGCCCCTCTTTCCTGCCCCCCCCGGCAGGGGAAAGAGATAGACAGAAATGTATTTACATGCTTTTATTTCTGTCTCTGCAGTGTTACAAAAATCATGTCTGCTCTCTTCAAACTCCAGCAGACGACTGAGCAAACACTTCCTGTGCAGCTCATATTACACTCTGAGCTAATTCCGGTGCTGTCTGTTTCCCACAGACACTCCCAACATCACATGACATTTCCAAGCAATCAGCTTACAGCATCATTGCTTCAATATCGTAACACTCTGGACACGTTCTAGTTTGTCAGTGTCCTTCTTGAACTGTGGTGCCCAGAACTGGACACAGTACTCCAGGTGAGGTCTGACCAGAGCAGAATACAATGGCACTATAACTTCCCTTGATCTAGATGCTATACTCCTATTGATGCAGCCCAGAATTGCATTGGCTTTTTTAGCTGCTGCGTCACACTGTTGGCTCATGTCAAGTTTGTGGTCAACCAAGACTCCTAGATCCTTTTCACATGTACTGCTCTCAAGCCAGGTGTCACCCATCTTGTATTTGTGCCACTCATTTTTTTTGCCGAAGTGCAATACTTTACATTTCTCCCTGTTAAAATTCATCTTGTTTGTTTTGGCCCAGTTCTCTAATCTGTCAAGGTCGTTTTGAAGTGTGATCCTGTCCTCTGGGGTGTTAGCCACCCCTCCCAGTTTGGTGTCATCTGCAAATTTGATCAGGATGCCCTTGAGTCCATCATCCAAGTCGTTGATAAAGATGTTGAATAAGACCGGGCCCAAGACAGAACCCTGTGGCACCCCACTAGTCACTCTTCTCCAGGATGAAGAGGAACCATTGATGAGCACCCTTTGGGTCCGGTCAGTCAGCCAGTTACAAATCCACTGAGTGGTAGCATAGTCAAGACCGCATTTTACCAGCTTCTTTACAAGAATATCATGGGGCACCTTGCCAAATGCCTTGCTGAAATCAAGGTAGACTACATCCACTGTGTTCCCTTCATCTACCAGGCTTGTAATTCTGTCAAAAAATGAGATCAGGTTAGTCTGACATGACTTATTTTTCAGAAATCCATGCTGACTATTGGTGATCACAGCATTCCTTTCTAGGTGCTCACAGATTGTTTGCTTAATGATCTGCTCCAGAATCTTCCCTGGTATTGATGTCAGACTGACTGATGGCTGGGGCTGATGGGAGTTGTAGTCCACAACATATTGCACCGCCACCTCACCAGCTATACCTCAGCCAAATAAACCAAGCCATACACCCAGCAAGTGCCAGATGAAGGTGAGATAGTAAATCCCTTTAAATCTTCCTGGGTCAAACCAACCTTTGGCTCCTCTTTGCACACTTTCTTGTGCAGTAGTCCTGGTATCTGATTCTGCATATGGTCCTCTTCCTTTCCCTACCTATCCCTTTCCCCCTTTCATATTGAGTCTAGTAAGCTGCAAGCCATCATTTTAAACTGTGAAAAGTCTTGAGTGCATTGACAGATAGGTGAGGTTTGTAAATATAGTATAAGGTAAATAAATAAATATCGCTTAAACTCTCTTTCCAACCTGATAGTAACTGGTAATATTCCATTGCTGGAGGTACGAGGAAAAGTCTGGGGGAAATTAATAATAAATCATCATCTTGAAACTCTTTTGCTTCCCTTGAAATTCTTCCACCATCTTGGCCATGCAAGAATCCAACTTCACTTGCAGCTTGCTTTCTGATGATGAGGGAAAGCATTTTGCAAAGAAGAAAGTGCTGAATACATTGTACATGATTAGCAGAAAAAGAAATACCATTTTTCTGGGGTGGGTGTATATTTGAGCAAATGTAAAGCATGGAAAAATGAACAACCATCTATATAACTAAAGAAGTGCATTTCTCTCTCCCCCCAAAATAAAGATTTATTATTAGAAGGACACAATCTGTAGAAAACTTTAATTGTTTAGATTTACAGTTAACCCTGTATATTAGCATCAGTGCTATGGATTACCCAGGATGGTTATAATTGTTTTGTTTAAGAAAGCCACATTATAATCACATTAAGACACCTCAGGGTGTCTACCGTAACAACGACATGTCCTGCTGTGTTTTATTACTTAAATGTTGATGCAATTTGGTCTCCCTGCTGATTACCCATTTGTCTTTCCTGGGCATAGATAGATAGTTAGCTTTATTGAATTGTGCTTGTGTTTATTTATTTTTTTCTAGGAAGAGCTTTGATCAATAATACATGAATAGTGACCAACAGGCTCATTTTTCTAACTCGGCTACTTCTGTGGCAGGAGAATATTGGACGCTACAATTAAGTCATCCGTGCGAAGAAACACAGACTAGTAAGACAGAACCACCAATATGGCTGTCATTGCTGGCGCACGTCCATGACAGGATCCTATCTACACCTAGCAGCAGGCCAGCGACACAAGAACAGTAATGATAAATGCAGCAACAATGGCAACCACTCCCAGTGCTTTCCTAGTAACCTTGCAGTCCCCAGCCAATCACAGCCATTGCCCCATCCTGTAGTAACAGCAGTGTAAATAAAACACCAGTCAGATTCAGCAATGCAATAGCTGCCAAAAACCTAATACAGTGGTACCTCGGGTTAAGTACTTAATTCGTTCTGGAGGTCCATTCTTAACCTGAAACTGTTCTTAACCTGAAGCACCACTTTAGCTAATGGGGCCTCCTGCTGCTGCCGCGCCGCTGGAGCATGATTTCTGTTCTCATCCTGAAGCAAAGTTCTTAAGCTGAGGTACTATTTCTGGGTTAGCGGAGTCTGTAACCTGAAGTGTATGTAACCCAAGGTACCACTGTACTTCCAATGATGGACTTTGGCTCTCAAATTTCATTGGTGCCTTGTGCAATGCTAAAATTTGGCTCCCCCAGCCTCTGTTTTACAGCATTCTTTGTGGTGCTGCCTGCAGAAAAACAACCAGTTCCATCACACTAGTCATGCCACCCTAAAATCACCTTTGATACTTCCCCCTCCTCTCCAGACTATTGTCAATGAGGGATGCAGGAATAAGGAAGGCCATCCTTATATTCTTTGATGTCCTCAGTCGTGACACTGTAAACTAGTAAGCAGGAACCCTTCAAAGATGAAGCAGAACACATATGTTCAAGTACTATCTTTCTCCAGTCAACAGTTTTGGAGTAGCTCAGTGCAATGAAAACAGCACATAGCTAACAAGTCTTAACACCCATGTCCTGAAAAGTAACTGTGTAGTAAAGGGAAGGTTGATGTTTTCCATTCAAGACAAAATGTACATTGATGGTCAGTGCATGAGAAATGTTGAATGAAGGAGTAAGCAAGGGGACAGTAAAAAGAAATGCATAATTCACCAGGTCTGGAGACCAAAACCAAGGCAACAAGCAAATAAAGGAACTCTGTCACATAGCCTTGCAAAAGACAGGAGACCATTTTTACTTAATTGCTTTGTCACTACAAATCAGTTCTAAGGATTAGTACTAAAGTAACATGTTTTCTTGGGTAGGCTTTATGACTAGGCATAGTGAGTGAACTTATTTTAGGTGTTACAAAAGGGCAGGAAATGGTTAGTCATTAAACCTATTGTTGTTACATTGACACTGACTGCCCAAAGAGGTGGATTTAGGGCAGTGCGAGTGGTGCAGCTGCAACAGGTGTGCAGCCGAGGAAGGCGTCTTCTCAAAGCCCAGCAAGCTCTTGCTTGGCTTCACAAAGTGGGTGGGAGGGCTCTGACAGGGTCCTACAGTCTTCCTGCCTCCTGCCCTGCACAGGATGGCATATTAGCAAGGTCCGCCCCTGTTGCCAAGGAAGAAGAATGTGTGATGTTCTGTCACAGTGCCAAAATAACTTCTATTTTGCACTTTTATTTGGGAGGTGGGATTAGGGTTGCCATACTTCAAAAAGTGAAAATCAGGACAAAGAGGTTGTTGAGCTCACCCCCCCCAAAAAAAAATCAGAACATAATTCTTTCCCTACCTGCCCCCTGGCCAAAATCTGCACTTCCAACATGGGTTGCCATACGTCCCGGACACTGTTTCCAATGGCCAAAACCCGGATATATCCAGGAAATTCTGGATGTATGTCAACCGTAGGTGGGATGCCATCTACTTTTCCACTTCAGGGAGGAAAAAGTCTAGGGATGGTCCTGTATTTCAAAAACTAACATAGTCCAAATGGTGGAGAAGGCTGTGCACGGCCTCCCAGCATCAGTAAAGCTTTTGCTTACTGGGAGGGAGAAGGGAAGAGCAGGTAGAATGGTGAGATTTTGTGTGAGAGAGAGAGCATCTGCAGGGGGGCCAAATTGCCTCCTGTGTGGGACACCCCACACTACCAACCTCCTCGTTGCCTCACCCCTCCCATTCACTGTCCTGGTAAGCAGCAGCGACTCTACTCCTCCCTGCCAGCCACTCCTGGAATGTAATCCTTATGTAGCCAAGATGGCCACCCACAAGAAGGAGATATCAGCAAGCTCAGAGAAACCCTAAGCAGGGGATGGGGGGGATAGCGGGAAGAGAACTCCAAAACAGCCCAACAACTCATTGGTCATGCAATGCAGACTAACTTTTGGGAAGGGAATTGCAAAAGAGAGTGGACGCCATGGAGTATCCTGGAAAAGAGATGTGGCTGTCTACAAGGAACCATGACAAGAATCGCTCCAAACAGCACCATTTTGTTGCGGGCCCCACTTGTATAATATAATGCTAAGTAGTTTTATTTTTAAAAAAATATTTTTTATTGAATGATTTTATGTTACAAAAAACATTCACAATACTACCATGAAATATAATTGAGAAATAAAAATTACATACATCAATATTTTGTTTGTTATTAGTTATTTACCATCTTATTTCCTCCCAAACATTCCATAATTGCTAAGTAGTTTTAAAGGTAAAGGGTAAAGGGACCCCTAACAGTTAAGCCCTGTCGCGAACGACTCTGGGGTTGCGGTGCTCATCTCGCTTTACAGGCCGAGGGAGCCGGTGTTTGTCTGCTCTGCAGACACTTTTTCTGGGTCATGTGGCTAGCATGACTAAGCCACTTCTGGCACAATGGAACACCAACACCAGAGCAGCACACGGAAACACTGTTTACCTTCCCCCCAGAGCGGTACCTATTAATCTACTTGCACTTTTTTGGGTGCTTTCAAACTGCTAGGTTGGCAGGAGCTGGGACCGAGCAACGGGAGCTCACCCCATCGCAGGGATTCGAACCACCGACCTTTTGATCAGCAAGCGCAAGAGGTTCAGTGGTTTAGACCACAGCGCCACCAGCATTTTACTGTTATTGAATTTCTGCCAGCATGCAGCCCCTAAAAGCACAGGACGGGGGGGGGGGGGAGTCACCTTTCCTACGTCAAGCAGCCTGCTGTGATGATACCAGGAGAACAAAACTGTTGGATTTCTCATGCCATTTCCCATCCTTCAGTCTCATGTAGAAACCTGCATCTGCCAATGCAATGGACTCAGGTGGCACAATCTAAATATTTTCACATGAAATGCTCCCAGGTAAACAGATGTTTCATTGTTTTGCTGGCAGAGATCAGACACAAGAGTGTGCATTTCTGAACGGGAGAAACATCTCGAAATCCTGTTCCTAGTCAACGCTTTACATTCTTCAATTGATGGAGCATACATACCTGCCAGAAAGCAATAAATCAGAATGAATATGTGAAAGGACCAATTTTAAGGAAATGTATTATGCATTCCATCTCCAGTATCTTCAACACAACTCTCTAATACATATTGGTTGACCACTGGGGACAATATTCAATGCAAGAATAAACTAACTGCACCTCAGGTATAAAAAGGGGTGTGTTTAGCCTCATACGGTGATTTAAAAATAAGTAAATTCGCGAAGACGTTTTCTACTCATTCAAACACTGAAAAGAAGCAGCCTCCTGCCATTACTACAGTAGAAAAATAAATTAAAAAGGTGTGTAGAGTCAGCAAAAATACGTATATTAGGCAAAATTGAATGCAGAAAGGGAGGAATTTGTGGTAAAATGATGATGAATCGTCATGAAGACCTTAATATATATATATATTAACTGATGTAGAAATGTGGAGTACTGCAGTTAAGAATGAATCCAATAGCTGTCATGTAACTATCAGTACACGTGCACCAATATTATACCAAGATTACAAGCTAGGAGGGAAGTTGTGGAAAGGAGAGGAACTTGGCCCAAGAAAGCTCATAAAAATTAAGTTGAATCCAAATCAAACTGAGGTGAATTTGCCCTTCTCTGCTTTTTATGACCTGGAAAGATTTATCCCTCCCTCTGCACCCTTTGATAGGCTATTGGACACTGAAGTGTAAGTAACCTCAAAAATTCTGCTTATTAATGTACTGATTTGAAGAGCTTGGACTTCAATCAAGCTATATAATTTATTCCAGTTTTCTGAGCTTTTTCCTGATCTCTGTTTAATTCATTTTTAATCCCTTTATACATTTTTAATTACATTATTAGAAAGCGTATGTCAAAATTCACCTAGAGTGTTACGGAGTGATAATTAGTATATGTATGACTAGGAATCCCATTGTATTGGCCTCCACTGAAGATTATAGGAAATCAAAATGCTCTGGCTTTTCAAACTACGAGGATCACATGTGCCTTGATGTAAATTTCCTTTCACAATACAAAGCCGTTGAATATAAATCAGGACGAGACAAAAGGCTTTCGGGATTTAATATTTATCGAATAAATGCTTTTTTGTGTTTCACCTGAACCTGCAATGACATTGCCAATGAACCTTGGTTTTTTAAATTAAAAAATATATATCCTAATTGCTTGGTGTGTATGGATAAAGCAATTGTATTACACTTTCATGAAGAAGGGATTAACTGCAGGACAATGATTTAATAAATCCAGTACTGTTCCACATAGTTAAGAACTCTTAACAAACTAGGCAATTAGCATTAGAAGTTCAAAATACTGGGTTAAAGTAATGAGGTCTTGGAGGGTAGGAAACTTGTGGGTTTTTAAATATTAAATGCTAGGAGCTAGTGGTTTTATGAAGAATGTTTTCAAGGTCTGATCCCACATCTATTAGAGTTTAGAGTTACTGGATGATGTCCAAGAGGCTTTCCAATTACAGCTTAAATGAATTTGTGGAGAAAAGGTCTCGGATTCTGACTGTTTGAATTTGCATGCTAATATTTGCCTCTCAGATTCCAAGTTTTAGATTTTAGAATTGAAAATTGTGGGTGCCAAGTCTGTGGTGCTAGTGTTGTTGGGTTTTTGAAAACAAAACAAAAATAGATCTGCTTCATGAAATGGCTTTCATTTATGTGCATGTTTCAGAGAAGGACGGACAATGCTGTCAAATGTTGGTTTCTCTAGGTTACTGATTTTTCAATACTAAGTTCAGTTCACCAGATTTCTGCATCAGTTTCCTTTTTTTAAAAAAAGAAGACAAATTCACCAGCATTTTAGTACACTTTTCTCTTAACATCCACATTTTTTAAAACAATTTTGTCTAATATAACATTTTAAAAAAAATCCCATATGTAATACATTTTTGTATGTTATTTCTATGAAGAGATACATTTTAAAGCAAGTCTCCCAGTTAATACATGCATTTCTTTACACTTCAAGGAATCTTTACAATGCTTAGCTGGAGTGTTCCCAGAGTCATATTGATTTCATCAAGAGAGGTGTAAGCTCTGAAATCAAGGAATCTCCCAAATGCTTGGCTGGTTTATGCGCAAAGTAATATTTCCAGAATAGTCACACAGAAGTACACTTTGCAAAAACAATATCCCAAGACTGCAAGCCACGAGACTGTGAGGGCCTAGCACTCTTACAGCTACTCTAGGCCCACAGGAGCTGTCAATTTTTTAAAAAGCAACTTCAGTTTAAAAAATATATCAATAATGTCATGGGTCAGTGTTTGGCACCAGGGTCCGGGGAGAGCGCCCCCACAAATAGCAGTCCACTATTCAGAGTTCAAAACTCACACCCTCTGGTTCAACTTGGCAGCTTACAGCCATTGTCTTCCCTCTTCTTGGCTCTGCTACTCCTCTCTCTGACACGGCCTCATATCCCCCTCTGACACAACCGTGCTGCCTTCCTCCAGCAAGGCTCTGCTGCCCATCATCAATCCTCGGTCCTCATGCAACTCCTCTGCCAAATGTCCACCCAAAGACATTGTGTCGATAAGGGTGCCTCCTCACACCATAAGTAGAGGAGGAGGAGTTTGGATTTGATATCCTGCTTTATCACTACCCTAAGGAGCTAACAACCTCCTTTCCCTTCCTCCCCCACAACAAACACTCTGTGAGGTGAGTGGGGCTGAGAGACTTCAGAGAAGTGTGACTAGCCCAAGGTCACCCAGCAGCTGCATGTGGAGGAGTGGGGAAGCGAACCCGGTTCACCAGATTACAAGTCTACCGCTCTTAACCACTACACCTGCTACAGGTGTGGGAGTCACACGCTGCTTGTCTGCCGCTTGCCTGCTCATTGGTGAACAGCCATAATAGACTTTCCCCACCTGCACTCAGCTGTCAGTGACTTTATATTGATTCTCATGTGTCGCCAGGCGCCCATTGTATCGCTGAGGCAACTACAGTTGTTCCTGCCTTCTTGCCCTCTGGTGCAATCGTGGTATCAGTGGCAGCAGGAAAAGTGGCACTGGGGGTTCTCCTCCATGCAGCAGCTAGACTGGTGACTGGGAGCGGCTGCCGAGACCATATAACACCGGTCTTGAAAGACCTACATTGGCTCCTAGTATGTTTCCGAGCACAATTCAAAGTGTTGGTGCTGACCTTTAAAGCCCTAAACGGCCTCGGTCCAGTATATCTGAAGGAGCGTCTCCACCTATCGTTCTGCCCGGACACTGAGGTCCAGCTCCGAGGGCCTTCTGGCGGTTCCCTCACTGCGAGAGGCCAAGTTATAGGGAACCAGGCAGAGGGCCTTCTCGGTAGTGGTGCCCGCCCTGTGGAACGCCCTCCCACCAGATGTCGAAGCGATAAACAACTACCTGACTTTCAGAAGACATCTGAAGGCAGCCCTGTTCAGGGAAGTTTTTAATATGTGACATTTTAGTGTATTTTTCATCTTTGTTGGAAGCAGCCCAGATAATTATTATAATTATTATTATTATTACTATTATTATTATTATTATTATTATTATTATTATTATTATCCATCCCAATCAGATTCTGCTGGTAGCTTCTCTCCTTGCTCAGGCCTCATTCCCCAGCTCCTGCTGGAACCTTCCCCAATGTCCTCTTTCTCCTCAGACCAAGCATGGAGTGTGGGGCATTTCATGACATCTAACGACATTTTTTTAGGGGGGGGGGGTTGCGGTCTTGTAAGGGCTAAAATAAAGATGGCTGTTTGGTATGAGTGTTGCACCTGCTCTCCTTTGTTTAATTATATCACAGCAGAAGTATCTCAGTGAGTAACAAGAGATTGAGAGGCAGTGTACTTTGCTGGGCAAACTCTGTTTCAATAGTTCACAAGCTGACCTCAAGTTAGCATCATCAAGCCAGCAGAATTTGAAAATCAGTATGTTTCTGTGTGTTCATTTTAAACATTCACTCTCCTCCATTTCCTTGTCAAAATTCCACGCGAATTTTGCATTCCATTCCGTGTTTTACAGGCTATTTTCGTCAGCTGGCTCCACCACTGACAAAATATTTGTTCCAGTTCTAGTCCAGATTGTCTGTCCCAGATAGCACAATGTGAAATGGAAGGTTTCACATTCAAATGCCATTACATGATATATCCTTGTGCCTCCTGCCTGGTAACAAAACACTCATAAA
This sequence comes from Podarcis tiliguerta, assembly GCF_965153285.1. NCBI lineage: Eukaryota > Metazoa > Chordata > Lepidosauria > Squamata > Lacertidae > Podarcis > Podarcis tiliguerta. The sequence continues at coordinate 17,478,861 of NC_139538.1, read as the reverse complement.
TCCCTTTGGCAACATCATAAAAATAGCCAACCTGAGGCTTCTGTTGGGAAGGAGTCGCACTAAGCAGCATGATCTGTACCAAGCTGTGGTAATATCCCATTCCCATTCTTTGGATGTTCCATTTCCATTTGGAGTTTGGGGTTTTAATTGCTCAGATGCTGAGAATTCATCACAGAACTCTGGAGTCTCAGGTGTACACCAGGCATTGTCCCAAGGAGAAAATTGAGTGTGCCTAGAGAAACAGCCACTGGGGGAAACTACGGGCAAATCTCTTGAAATGCCAGTGGAGGACCATTTCCTGCCCTCTGCCCAGCAATTGTATGCAAATGCCACCTTCTGCAGAATTAATATTCTTTGCACAGTGCCATGGGGGCTTGTTTTTGGAGCATTTGCTGTCTTGTGTCAAAAGCTGGATCTTGACTCATGGTCATGGAAGCACACAGCGATCTCTCGTAGCTACCATGCACTGTAAAAGTGTGTGACTTGGCCCCTAAGTTGCACTGGAATAAAATGGAATAAATCAGTTGTGCCCCATTGATTTGAATGGAACCAAAGAGTTGAAGTTCTCAGAAGAAGAGGAGGAGTTTGGATTTGATATCCTGCTTTATCACTATCCAAAGGAGTCTCAAAGCGGCTAACAACCTCCTTTCCCTTCCTCCCCCACAACAAATACTCTGTGAGGTGAGTGGGGCTGAGAGACTTCAGAGAAGTGTGCCTAGCCCAAGGACACCCAGTAGCTGCATGTGGAGGAGCAGGGAAGCGAACCCGGCTCACCAGATTACGAGTCTACCACTCTTAACCACTGCACCACACTGGCTCTCAGCTAGTGTGAATGTAATATTTCGGGCTGCCTTGAAATTATATATAGAAGGTGGGACACAGTGCTGTTCTCCTAGAAAAAGAGGTGCCAAAACTCACCAAGAATGGCCCCCTTGTTCTCCCTTGTTTCCCTGTTCTCTTATAATGGCAATGGTGCCCACCTGAGAGGTGTCAGAACTGAGTTCCGGTGAGTACCAGCTGAAAAAAGCCCTGCAACTACATAACACAAAGTGTGCCATATGATTCTTTTTCCTCATGGAAGCACCAGCCCCCATTCCAACAATATCTGGAGGGCTGCGTGTTACCTGTCCTTGTTCTACATGACAGCCATGGTCCCTACAAGGCTGGCTGGCCAAGACAGAGAAGAGGAATGGTCAACAGATGATCCCAATGAGAGATCCAATGGGCTGGAGAGGTTTCTACCTGGGTCAGGAGAGCCGGAAGAAGATGATCCTGTGGAAGGTCCTATCTCCCCATACATCCCTGAAGGACTACACTTCTGTCTCTGTCTCCAGAGCTGTTCTGGCTCATTTATTTTGCCTGTTGCCCCCCAAACTCCATCTCTGGAGTTGCTAACTGTGCCCACCCCTTTCCCTTATAACAGGATTGCATGGCATGGTTCATTGTTGGATCAACATCTCTGTTTGTGTATCCATGTGTAGTACCTGCTGTGCCTTTGGACTGCATTTTGCCCATGTATTTCACCAATCGTATTTTAGTAGAAGCCGCAATCTGAGCAAGTTCTTCACTGTGTGGGAGCCAGGACAATGACTTAGCAAAAACTGCCAGCAGTAGCCCTTTAAAGTGTTATCTGTGCAGTCACTGTTTCGTGCACACCAACCTTCAGTATCAAGTTCAACTGAAATTGTAGTTCCTGATAGGGGAAGCTCAATATTATATTCTGTGTCTCTGTATTTTTAACCAGAGCTGACAGTAATTGAAGGATAGCACAAGCAAGATGATAGTGCTGGAAAAACCACATAAAAATCCACTAAAAAAGGAATAGTGGTTTGCCTAATCTGCCTCGCCAGGCAGAGGAGACCTCATAGCACACCACTCTGTAATCTCCAGGAAAGTAAAAACATCAGTATTTATCTGTCAACACCCCTTAATATATAGTCAGCAGAATCAGAAGTCACCCGACATAAAATAAATCCTGGCAAAGCTTAGGGACCGCTTTCCATCCAGTGCTTTTCAGAATGTCATGGAATGACATATTATTGTATTTTGCAACAGGGAACACTGCCAAGCGCAATGAAATTTAAACAGTAACATTACCTTTGATTGTATCCATCAGCTAATTAAAATTCTTTGTTAGGGATACCTTAAACAGAACATAAGATGCCCAGAATCCTTTGGCTTTGGGGTCTCATGCAGGCACAGATCCTGAAGCAAAGGTTTTGATGCAGGTACAGAGCAAGGGTGTGAAAAGGCACATGGCCTGTCCTCTCCCTCTAGCATAGAAGAGGAGACGGCAGCGAGGGAAAGCAGAGCAAGGCTCGACATGCATCTGAGAGCAACTGACTTTGAACATTAAATAGAGTAGGACTCTGTAGCATACTGGCTCCACTAACCAATACTCAAGAAAGAACTGACTACAAGTGGGGCGGTATTGCAAACCTGATAATTAGGAGTGTGAAGTCAATTCCCTGAATAGAAGAGCAGAATTGTGAGGGGTTCTTTACTAAAAAGGGGCAGATACATGATAAATATGGGTGAAGAGCCCTGGACTTTTCCTTGAAGGAATAAAGGACTCATTCAAACACCTCAATGAATTATAGGCAGTTCGGGGGTTCTGAAGGCATGCTGAACCTAAAATGAAACATTTATATCAAAGGGAAAGCATTAAGTAATCTCACAAAGGGTTTCTCTTCAATGATGGAGAGGGCTGCACACCTTTCATTGCATCAATGGAGCCCTGAAATGCATGGGGCAGTCCCTCTTTTTGCAGAGATGTGGGATCACACCCATACGCAATGGGTATTGACATGCTGGATTGTGGGGTTTTGATGTTTAAATCAATATTTTCCCTTCTGTCATGACACTAGAACTTCACCCAATGAAACTGGTTGGCAGTTGGTTTGGGACTCAATAGAACTACTGCTTTGCTCTGCACAGAATTAACTCACCACATGGTGGTTTTTATTGTTACTAGCTAAGATAGAGCGGTGTTGAAAGCTGAGCCGAATACCATCCTTAGTTGAGAATTGCCATTACGTAGCAAAGAGTACATCCATTGCCAGCATCTTGGTGGCAGAGCTTGTTCTTTTTGCCTGCTTAAAGTTTCAGATCCAACCCCTTGTATCTCTGTCTTTGAAAAATACTTAACAGAACAGCAAAAAGCAGGATCTCAGGTCAGCAGCACTGGGAAGAAGATTGCTGCATTTCTGCTTGACTCGATGGGTCAAAAGACTGTCTCAGGCAACACCAGATGTACATGCAACTCCTCTATTTCTTTATTATTATACCACCTGTAGTTGATATTACACAGATACACTGCTCAGCAGTGTTTTCTGTGAGTTACATAGGCCATGTCTTAGGGGTGTGATTTGCTTGCTATATACAGGAATTTCTATCTCAGGCATGTACATGTCTTCCAGTGCTTCAGGTAGTTTGTCATGTCACACTCCACTGCATGAGCAGCACATTAGGTTCTGTTTGCTGCACAGATCTGGCACATATTCATCAGGACGTGCTGAGCTATGAAATCTGAAAAGCTGCAGTTTGCTGATGGCCGCAACTAAAAAAAACATGCTCTTGCTCCCTTCTTTCTCCTCCAGCTCTTGAAATATATGTAACATTCAAAAGCCAGATTTGAAGCCAGATTTCTTCTGTTTGGTTCGCTTCCCTCTGCAATTACTATTGCTTATTGATTTAGGTCATGAACACGGGGGCAGATTTAACTGCTTTTAAGTCCCATTGATTTCTATGAGAGAGATTTAAGAGCCTGCTTAACTCTCCCTTTGAAATCGATGGGACTCACAAGTGCTTAACTAGGGTGGCTTCTGCCCCTGGTTATAAAATAATGTATTGCAGTGTGAGATGTGCTATTTGCCTTGATGTTGTAAATCCAGGGATGGCAAACATGTGGTCTTCCAGATGCTGTTGAACTCATCTACCTCAGCCAAGCGTGGTCAGTGGAGTTGTGATGCATATAGAGTTAGAGCCAGTGGTCCATCTATCTGACAGTTACTCTCCAGAGTTTCAGACCGGGAGTCTCTCCCAACCCTACTTGTAGTTTCTGGGGATTGAACCTGGAACCTTCTGCATGCAAGGCAGATACTCTACCGCTGAGCTATAGCTCTTTCGCCAAAACATCTGGAGGGCCACAGGCTGCCCATCTGTCTCATAATTGCTTGTGGGCAAAGGGATTTGCACACACAGAGAACTCTCTTCTACTGGTCTTCCCCATTATCAGCTACCAAAGGGGGAGGGTGGTGGATGAGCATCTTCTCATGCACATAGTAAAGAGTATGCACACTCCATAAGAGGAGTCATAGCTCAGTGTTTTATATGCAGGATCTTACAAGCCCAACTCCTTATAACTTTCATTCACACATCCATGGGGGGGGGGGGAATGCAAAATTTAAGGCAAGGTGGTTGAGCAAGCAAGCAGTGGGGAAACAGCCTCAGTGTAGTGGGTGTTGCCTTTATCAAGAACCCTTAGATCAGCCTTCCCCAAGTCTTGGTTGACCACAAACTTGGCATGAGCCAACAGTGTGACGCGGCAGCTAAAAAAGCCAATGCAATTCTGGGCTGCATCAATAGGAGTATAGCATCTAGATCAAGGGAAGTAATAGTGCCACTGTATTCTGCTCTGGTCAGACCTCACCTGGAGTACTGTGTCCAGTTCTGGGCACCACAGTTCAAGAAGGACACTGACAAACTGGAACGTGTCCAGAGGAGGGCAACCAAAATGGTCAAAGGCCTGGAAACGATGCCTTATGAGGAACGGCTAAGGGAGCTGGGCATGTTTAGCCTGGAGAAGAGGAGGTTAAGGGGTGATATGATAGCCATGTTCAAATATATAAAAGGATGTCACATAGAGGAGGGAGAAAGGTTATTTTCTGCTGCTCCAGAGAAGCGGACACGGAACAATGGATCCAAACTACAAGAAAGAAGATTCCACCTCAACATTAGGAAGAACTTCCTGACAGTAAGAGCTGTTCGACAGTGGAATTTGCTGCCAAGGAGTGTGGTGGAGTCTCCTTCTTTGGAGGCCTTTAAGCAGAGGCTTGACAACCATATGTCAGGAGTGCTCTGATGGTGTTTCCTGCTTGGCAGGGGGTTGGACTCGATGGCCCTTGTGGTCTCTTCCAACTCTATGATTCTATGATTCTATGATTCTAAGCTGGTTCCTTCAAAATGTTGCTGTAGTCCAGGGTCCAGCAGCCCCAGGCAGCATGTCTGATGATCAAGGACAGTGGGGGTGCAGTCTAAAACATCTGGAGGGCACCAACTTATGGGGAGCTTGAATTACACCTATAAACCAAGAGGAGAGAAGCTGTGGACCTCCAGATGTTGCTGGACAACAGCCTTTATCATTTCTGGCCATTGGCCATGTTAGCTGGGGCTGATGGGAACTGGTGCCCAGCAGCTTCTGAAGGGCCACAAGTTCTCTATTAAACTATAAGTAAAGGTTAAGAAAGCTGGATAGACCCAGCCATAACCAGGAACCGAGAGAGCTAAGGAGGAAACCATTGTCGCCACCAGCTTCCCAAATCTGAATGTGATCACCTCCCAGGCACAGTGGAGCATCTCAGTCGCTTAGCCTTAGGGGCTGCACCAAGTCGCGAATACTTAAGTACTGCTACCCCTTGGGGAACAACCCTAGAACAATCCACAAATCCCATCTCTCTCCACTTACCATCTGTCTGCTGAAGAGAAGAAAAGTATCCCTAATGGATCTTGACATGCCAACACATAAAATAAGCCAGAAAAGAAAAGGGAGCTAGCAAACCTTCCAGCATCTGTTTTGGGTGTCTCAGTAATATTAGGGTGTATGAATCCAAACTGACACATCTTTCCAAATGTGTTACTCTTTCCATCCTGCTATAGACAACCTCTTATGAACAATGTGTGATCTGTCAATCAGCATCAATGGAGGTGGCAATCAGAGCTTGGCACAAGGCAACTGCTGCCCTAACCCAATTCTTCGTGTTAGAGAAAATGGAGCATAAGCAGAGGTAGCGCTTCTCTCTCTGCTGCTGCCTAAGAAAAAGGTGGCAGGATTATGTCTGGAAACAAGGGGAGAAGTATCAGCAAGATTGAATGCAAGTGAGGCTGAATAGCTGGCAGAATGCTCAAGAAGCAGGTCAATGGTCCTGATGAGGATAAGGGGAAGGGATTGGATGCAGACTGGAAACAAGTGCAACCTGCAATAAAATTACCTAGTCGGGTGCTAAGAGGAGAAGGAGCAGCAGGAAGCACTGGAGATGCTAATGCCTATCAGATTCTGAAAAGCTGGTGTCCTTGGGTCAGCTTAATCCATTTTGTTGAATTAATTAAATTTAATTTAATTTAAGTGTAATTGAATTTTGAATAAAGGTGCAATTAACTGTTATTTAGTTTTGAGTATTACTGTGTTATTATCTTCCTCCATGAATTGTGCAAACCACTCTTCCAAACAATGTTTTTTGCATGGTACAATAGAGGGCACTGGGAATGGTGGAAAGTGGGCTGAAAAGGATTGGGAACCACCGATCTAAAGTATGGTAGAGGGGGAAGATGAGTGAGGAACGCTGTGTGAAAGGGAAGGGAAAGGGAAACAGGACGTGGAGGAATAAGAGCAAACATTGTTATATGTCAACAGACCGCTAGACATCATAGTAAGATTTTGTGTAGATTAAGCCCCAAATGGGAGTCATTTTTTAAAAAAGGCTATTTAATGGGGACAGACCAACCTGGTGCCCTCCCCATACGTTTTGAACTAAAACACCCATCAACCCCACCCAGCATAATCAATGGTGAGGGATGATGGGAGACAGCGTCTGTAAGGCACTAGGTTGGGGAAAGCTGTGGCACACCAATACTCAGTGATAGTGCGCCTGTTTTGCATGCAGAAAGACTCTCATTTGGCCACCAGCATCTCTAGTTCAAAAGCTATTGGCCATCAGGGTTGGGAAAGATGTGCATGTGAGATGCTGGAAAGCCACTGCCAACCTTAGTAGCTGGTACATAGTAATGCAAAAAGCTAGAATGCAACAGATTAATCAATACTAGGGCTGAGAATTCTTTCAGCTCGTGTTAGTTGGGAGGGCATGGGAGAAAAGGAGCTGAAACTGCCCCTGCTGGCATACAGTTTGCTTGCTACTGCTGATGGTTTTGCAGCGTTGGTTCTCCTTCCACCAGTCAGCAGAACCCATCCGTTTTCAGAAGGGTGCTATATTACTCAAAATGGGGCATGATTGGAGGGGAATAATGTCATCAACGCACCCACTTTTTACAGTCTTCTGCTAATTGCCCAGATGCCACCAATTTTGACAGCGATGAGTGACATAGAAAATTCTGAGGGAAGGCATTTCAGCTCTGCTTTAATGGGCAAGGCCAAAGGTGGGGCACAGCCCTGTGGTAGACTCCATGTTTTCCATGCAGAACATCTTCAGACTTACCATCTCAAGTGAAGAGTATCTTGGAGCCAAATTGTACTTTGGATGTACATACAAAACTGCTTTATACTGCATGAAGTCACAAGTCCACCTTTCTGTTATTGCCTCCTGTGGATGACAGTGGCAATTTGTGATCTCAAGCCCATGATCTAGGCAGAGCTCTGCTGAGACTCTTAAGTTGGAGATGATGGGAACTGAACCTGATGAGCAAACAAAGAAATCAACGTTTCTTTGGTGCCAAAAGTTGAAAGGAAATGATTCAGAGCACATGTGTACTAGAGATTTACAGACTAACAGTGGAATCCTGCATGTATTTACTCCAAACTAATGCAGCTGGTTTACCAAATGACCCTTTGTGAACCCTGGAAATTACAGACATCTGAGCAGGACTGCTAGTCTCTAACAGAACATTTTCAATTCCAATGTTATGTTACTTGATGTTTTTAAAGGACTTTATTTGAAGCCGTGCTTAATTTTGGAAGAACTATTATCTTTAAATTGTTTTACTGCTCCTCCTCCTCCTCCCCCTACCACTACTAGCATATTAGGATGGTTATTAATAAGGATATGATAGTAAGAATAATTACAGTTAATTTATTATTTGCCTTCTAAACCACCATCTCAAGGGGATCTACACATAAGATATTTAAAAACAGTTTAAAAACAACAACAAATACATTTAAAACAAGATGAAATCCCTAACAAATAGGCACTTGAAAGTCCCAGTTACACAACTGGGATAGCCTGTCAGAGCAGAAATATCTTCAACTGTTTCTGGAAAGTGCATACAGTGCACTTTCCTATCTCAATAGCTATGCTGTTCCACAGAACAGGCTTCTGAGATCTTTGGAACTTGCAGGAGAATCTCTCCAGCAGACTGCAGTTAAAATATTGGCTTTGAAGGAGATTTGAAGGAAGAGAGAAAGATAGGTCCTACGGAGTCCTTTGGGACCTTGTTGCAGCCAGAGAGGGTTGGCTTTTTCCCAGCACCATCTTAAAATCCACACAAAGCACCTGGAAACGCCGTGGGAGATTGCTGTGACTCTTTAAAAAAACTATATCCATAACGAAATAAGCTTCTATATCACACATTCTAAATCCAAAGGTTGTTTTAGTTTAAACAAAAAACTTTTGAGAAGAACTGGCCACCTTATTTTATCCCCAAACTTTAATGAAGAAAATGCTCTGAACTTTGCATTAAAATAATTGCTTTTTGAAAAAGAAAAAGAAAACAGAGAACTCTTTGGTTTCATGGTCTACATAAAAATAGATTTTATTTTATATTTATTTTTTAAAGGAAAGTAGCCCTTTTATAAGCAGCCCTAGCATAACCAGGAGGATTGATCTCCAGAACCTATTGCTTCACAGTTCAATGGCTTTATCATATCCTCACTGTGGAAAGCTGATGGCATCAAGAAGTGTCTTGTCAGTGTTGTGTTTATGACACCTGCATGTAACCATTAATCTTTTCTTGGAGAGTGTATTAATGATATAGCCCTAATGGGGGGGATCCATCATCTCTGATTATAAGAATCTGCCTGAAAAATAAATGGAACCAATTAGCAGTTAAAAGAGTACTCTGAAGTAATGTCGAACAAGGACAATCTATTATACATATGAACCGTGTCCTTAAGGCAACTAATGGCAAACACATAATTCTCCCTAAGTTAGGCAAGACAAATATTTCCACAAAGTTTCATGGAGAAAAACACTCAAGAAGAGCATTAGACTAGACAACTTTCTTTCTACAGAATGCTAGGCTAACAGCCAGCTGAGTCATGGATGGGTCTACTCTGAGTATGACCAATGTTGGCTATAGCATCTAGTTTCTCATGATTTGTTTTTAATGGTAGGGGAGTCTGGTTACAGCCAAAGCTGTGCACTAGTGGCTTCTTAAAATTCTCCATCTATTTGTAGGCAGAGAACCTGGTGTTCAGCAAATTTCTCAAGCTGGAGGAAAGATTCCCCAACAGTTTTTTTCCAGGACTGGCACATGTTGTTAGCAGTGGCAGTAGTACAATGAATTTATCTTCCCCTAAAAGCTGTGTTGGCATCTTGGCTTCCTTTCTCCATGTCCCAGGCCTAGCATCTCTCTCTCTCTCTCTCTCTCTCTCTCTCTCTCTCTCTCTCTCTCTCTGTGTGTGTGTGTGTGTGTGTGTGTGTGTGTGTGTGTGTGTTAAAGGTAAAGGTAAAGGTACCCCTGCCCATATGGGCCAGTCGTGTCCGACTCTAGGGTTCTGCGCCCATCTCACTTAAGAGGCCAGGGGCCAGCGCTGTCTGGAGACACTTCCGAGTCACGTGGCCAGCATGACGAAGCTGCTCTGGTGAGCCAGCACTAGCGCAGCACACGGAAACGCCGTTTACCTTCCCGCTAGAAAGCGGTACCTATTTATCTACTTGCACTTAGGGGTGCTTTCAAACTGCTAGGTGGGCAGGAGCTGGGACTGAACGACGGGAGCTCACCCCGCCATGGGGATTCGAGCCGCCGACCATGCGATCGGCAAGTCCTAGGCAATGAGGTTTTACCCACAGTGCCACCCGCGTCCTGTGTGTGTGTTGGGCACCACAAAAAATTGCAGAGAATATTCAGAGAAAATTGTGCAAAATTGCCTTCTTTATCTGCCTCAGGGAAGGAGCAAAAGAAATATCTTAGAAATTTGCTTGTAAAAAAATGTCTTCTGGGAGATTTTAGTTCAATTGAAGCTATAAACATTATACTGGGTTTACCACTCATAAATATAGCTACTCCCAATAGGGCATGTTCATATATCACCATTGTAGAATTTGAGAAGCTTAAACTTGCATTTAAAAAGCAACAGCCCAGAGTTTGAAAACCACAGGATTGGTCTTATTTTGTTTACTTCCAGCATTTCTATATCACCATTTTGCACCATTTTGCACTTAGGGTGGCAGTTGTTGTCACTGGCATCTGTCTGCCTCGAGAGACAATGGAGAAGTGCACTTTTGCTGTGGCAAAACACAATAGCATACAGTTTAACAGGCATGATACAAAAAGGGGGAGGATGGACCTCTGGAAATAAAGGATGGCGGCAACATTCAAAGCTCTGCTGCTGCTACCAACAAGACACTGACACGTCCCTCACTCTGCAATGCTTTGGGGGTTCGAATCACAGCCTCCAGAAGGTATTGAAAGAGCTGCCACCAACTTGCCACCTTCAAATGGAACAGTGAAAAAAGGGAGCCATTTCAGTCCACACCTAGGACAGAGATGCTATTATTTCAAATAGTCTGCCTGATTTTCTCTCACAGTGTCCCTTCTCTTTCTATTTGTTAACATTCCCCCCCCCCCACCTCCAACTTTGCTCTCTGCTGTTTCCTCTGCTGTCAACATTGTAAGCTCCTTGGGGCAGGGAGCTTTCTTTCTCTCCCTTTTTTCTTCTTTCATTTACTTCCATGCCCACGGGTGGTGCTACAGAAATAACAGTAGACTCCCTGCTCCATCGCCCCATGCTCTGTGGCAGCTGATTCTCCATGCTAGCGGGCAGAGTGCCAACTGTCTATTTTTTCACAAGCTTTTTGATTTGCTGGGATTCATCTCTCTGGGACCTTCCAATTTAATGAGCACTTTCGTGGGCATGAAAACCCCTCTCCCTTCTTAGTTCTTTTGATTTGCTTGTCCTTGGGCAGGAGACAAAACAAAACAAGAAATACACAAAAGACCTTTTTGCAGCTTATCCTTAAATCATTGTACGGAAAACAGTGGGTACAAGGTATTTTGCTGAAGATATCTATGCAAGAGCCTAAATAAATATATATATTTTTCCCACTGGCAGAGGTAGCCATTTTATGCCTCGTATGCTTGAAATCAAACCAGAAATGCCATTGCTGTGTAAAGCTCTCGCAGCGTGTGCACAGAGAGTAGGTCATCGGGCAAAGCTGTTCTTAGGCATGTGTGACATGTCCCGCTTGATGACATATCCTGCCTGTTTCTCCTTGTCATAAATACATTTCATAATTGCTGCTTGCCGGTCAAAATGGGGCCCCATCTGCACAGCCGTTGAAGCAGCGCTGAAGGTCAAAAGATGGTTTTGCTGACAAGCGAAGTTTGGAGCGGAGTCAATTGCGAGGCTTTTTTCCACTCCCTTGAATCAGGTTCTTAGGACACAGGATTGGAATTGAGGCTGTTTAGGGAAGAAGGGGAGGGGAAGGGTAACACAAAGGGGAAGTTAGAGACACTTGAGATGGAAATGGCCGTAGTATTTCCAATACAACTGTGAATCCTGTTACAGGAATTGCTGGTGGCGCCAGCGAGGTCAGGAATAAGGTCTTGGAAATCAAAGAGCAACTGAGCAGTGCTGCTCAGCCTAAAGGCTTGAACAACAGGGAATGCTGAAGAGAAAGAGAGGGGAGAAAACCCTCTTTGAAATGAGACAGAATGCAGCTGAAATCCTGTTGTTCGAAACCCACGTATTGGCAATGGCTATGGAAAATTGCCTTGCCGGCTTTTTCTTTTCTTTTCTGTTTGATAAGTATAAATGGAGCAAAGGGACTTTGAGGAGTGCTGCCAATATCTTAAGGTAATGTAACCACTGATTAACAGTGGGGGGGAAGAGAGGCAAGAAAACAAGCCCACCAAAGTGAAAGACAGGGATATTGGCAGCAGCAGCCGGGGGAGACTGAGGAATGAAATAACGTGTGTGCTAGTGCTGGGGGCATACATAATAATGACTCTTTCATGGAAGTTTGGGGCTTTGTGGGGTGGAAATGTTATCAGAATAAGCGAGCTGCCCTGGTTCCCCCATGAACATGAACAAGGGACTAAATTAATAACTGTCTCTGCTAGGACAAGAAAGCAAGCCTTTTTTTAACTCTTGCCAAAAGATACAGTGTCTGGCCTGGAGGACAGAGAAAAGCACACCCGTTGAAATAGTTGAGAGGAAGAGAAGCTAAAAGGCAGCTCATCTCAAAATGCTCTTATGGGTCTTTCAGAGCTGGAATTGCAACCACACTCCAGTTTAAAGAGCAAACACTTGCTGCACTTACTGTTTTATTTACTAAACCACAAATAGGACAAACCATACAGTGGTACCTCGGGTTAAGTACTTAATTCGTTCCGGAGGTCCGAAACTGTTCTTAACCTGAAGCACCACTTTAGCTAATGGGGTCTCCTGCTGCCGCCGCGCCGCTGGAGCACGATTTCTGTTCTCATCCTGAAGCAAAGTTCTTAACCTGAAGCACTATTTCTGGGTTAGTGGAGTCTGTAACCTGAAGCGTATGTAACCTGAAGCGTATGTAACCCGAGGTACCACTGTACTGTCAAAAGCTACATCTATGTGAGAGGTGCTCCATTGCTAGACTGCACCATTTTAGGATGCAGGGGATAGGCAGGTTCAATAGAAAATCTCTCCCACACGCATTACGTTGTGCAAGAGGTCTGTGATATTTTACCCTTGTACTCCACAATCTAGGAATTTTCAGTGGAGCGCCATCTTGGAGATCACCACAGCAGATCCTTATGCTGTCTAAAAGTCTAATGTGAGAGTCCAGGAATGGAAAAGGGTGAGCCAACCATGGAAAATGGTGGAAACAGATCCAACAAGGGGCATGTTGCTACCTGGAACCTGAGAAGCAGAAGGCATTAGTACTCACAGAAGGTCATTCAGGACCCTGGACAGATCCCATTTAAAAAGCATTGTGTTCAGAGAAGGCGTGGATGCTAATTGTTTCAAGGGTTGCCAACATGGTGCCCTCCAGATGTTGTTGGACTACAGATTGCACCATCCCTGATCACTGAGCCACACTTGTTGGAGCTGATGAGAGTTGGAACCTAACATCTGGAGGGTGGAACATTGGCTATCACAGCCTTGTGAATTTCTTGTGTTTATCCACCTCTCCCAAGTCGTATCATCTTCTAGAGACTGGGGAACCTTCAAAAGACACTCAGACATCTTTTGCCAGACATGCTGCTTGTGGGGTGAGCAGTACTGATATGTAAGGCCATGGATGCAAGAATGTTAGCTCTTAGGTGCAATCCAGCTGTAGCCCCTGGGTGGGGTGGGGTCATGGCTCAGTGGTCTCAGCTTTGGTCCTTAGTCATGGATCTGGTGCTGCTGCTGGTGCAGCTGGGCAGTCTTCCTCCAAATCAGTGTCCAAATTCACGAATGGTGGTCTGAATCAAGCATGATTCACAGAATTGTAGAGTTGGAAGGGCCATCTAGTACAACACCCTGCTGTGCAGGAATCCCTTGCCCAATGTGAGGCTCAAACCTATGGCCCTGACATCCAGAATCTCATCCTCTACCAGCTGAGCTATTCCAGACATGTGCTACACACTGAAAAAGTATGGTGTTCCTCTAATGTGTTTTTGCTGTCATCCCAACCAGTGGATTTGTTTCTTTGCTCTATAAGGTAGTGCTGTCACAACCAGTACCCCTTAATGATTCTGTAGAAGTTGGTAATGAAACACTATGCGGCTGATTCAACTGCATAAGGTCATATTCATTGCCAGGAAGTCTGTATAAAATTGGTATCAACCTGGGCCAGATTTAACTAAATAGTTGCACCAGTGTGAGCCAGCAGAACAGCTTTCCCACTCTTGTCCCGCTACATGCCCCACAAAGATGCTCTGGGGGTAAGTAGAACCCCCAAAACAGTAAATGGGGAATCATCCAAGCAATTCACATACCTCTCCCATTTCCTGACATTGTTTTTTTGGGGTGGGGAGATCATGCAAGCAGAAATGTCTGAGTTGATGGAATAACCAGATTAACATGATGTTGTATTCCGCCTTCTAAATACCTTCAATAAGTCTGGTTCTTTAATAAAAAAAATGTAACCAGGTTGCTAACCAAAATATCATAGAGTATCTTTTTAAATGCCTTGGTGAAATAAAAATGAATTCTATCCACTGGCATTCTCACAATCTACTAAACTAGTAACCCCAATTAAAAAGAGAGTGAGAGTGGAATAATTGGACTGGAATAATTCATTTTTAACGAATCCATGGTGAATCCATTGCACTGTTAAGCATGTGTTTAGCAACTGATTCCTTTATAATCTGTTCTCCTATCTTCTGTGCTATCAGATTGACATTTCTGTAGTTTCCTGGATCTTCTAGTTTCTCACATTTTGAAGATTGCAAGTATTCTGTGCTAGTCCTGTTCAGAGTAGACCCACTGAAGTTAATAGACACAGTTCATTAATATCAGTATTCAACTCAGTGCTACTCAGAGTAGACTGACTGATATTAATGAACCGTGTCTTCAATGGGTCTACTCTGAGTAGGACTGAGCTGAGTACAATCCATAGTTAGCATTTGCATGCCTCCAGGCTTGGGACAGCCCACCCATTCTCCATGATTTATCAAAAATGACAGCACATTTTGTGAGCAACTCAGCAAGCACCTTTTGTGCCCTGGGATGCCCATTCATCTGCCCTGGCAGTTCTGAGCTCATTTAAGGTATCTAGGCATCAGTTTTGAACTGCAATCCTGAGTCCTCTCTAGTTAAATTACATGTCCAAGGTTGCACACAGCTCTCTTTTTAGAATATGGAGGAGTTGAGCAGTTCCACCTTCTCTTTGTCACCCATTACTTAGCACTTGTACCTTCCTCTTCCTTTGAGCATACCAGAAAAAGTGCTTTATCTATCTCTCTTTGTATTCTTAACATCCCTTGCCAAGCTCAGTTCATTCTGAGCTTTAGCTTTCCTGACACATCTCAACATGCCTGGGATACTAGTCTGCAGCCATCCTTTGTTACCTGTCCTTACTTCAATTTCTTATACATGCTCTCTTTGATTTTCAGCTCTTCACAAAGCCTTTTGTGCATCCACTGGGGATGGGCAAATCTGTCAATTCTGGTTTCTCTCGGTTTCTCATTTTCCCCAGTCTTAAGTTCACTTCACCACATTTCTGCATCAGTTTGCAGTTTTTGAAAGTCCTCATAATAACTCATCAGCATTTTAGTGCCTGTTTTGTCTACTATGCATATACATTTTTGTATGCAATTCTGCCTAATTGGAACATTTTTTCCCCAGCAGTTTCTCCTAATTTGATGCATGTGTGTGTTCTCAATTTTTTTTGTGTTTTCAGAAAGTTTAAAGGCTGGAAAGGTTTGCACACGCCGTCAGTAAAGGGCATTTAGTGAAACCTTTCCTATAGTGGTTGCAAGAGACAGGTGAGAAATTTGATTCAGTTTGCATTTAAAGGTGACTCTATCAAAGTAGCACTTCTTGAAAGAATTTGAGAACTGAAATGCCACAATCCTTTGAAATTTGCACTTATCTGAATTTTGTTATGCTGTTCGCCCACCAAACAATGTTTTGAAATTTGCATATATCAGGGAAGTGTGCATAAAATGAATATATTGGGGGGGATAGTATACAATCTTACAAAAATGTGTACATTACTCAAAAAATGTATTTATTATGAGAAATTTGTACTAAAACTCAAATGATTTTTTATGAAGATTTTTTTAAACTGTGATTTGCTGCATGAATTTGAAGAACTGAATTTAAGATTGGAGAAATGAGAAGCAGAGAACCAAAATGGACGGATCCTTCCATACTTAGTGGTGGCCACTAGGGATAAGTGGATTGAGGGGTGAAATGGAAATGCTTTGCTTGCTTTATTGTTCATCTTCATTTAACTCAACTAAATAAATGGTTTTCATTGGTTTTTCAAAAGGAACATGAGAATATAGCCATCTTTTAAAACATTTCCCCTCCACACACCCCAAATTTCCAAATCCTATGGGAAAATGTTGTTCCAAAGTTTCAGGTGGGTACCACTGTATTTGATGTTCTGTTGTGCATGGGATGGAAGGATGCCATTTCTCATTAAAAACATCCATTCTTCTGCAGTGCTAAATGGAACTAGCTGCACTTATTTCAAAAGGCAGGTCTGTCAAATGTTTTCCCAGTAATCTCCCCTCCACAAAAGTTCATAGACTTTCTCCCAACCCTGAGAAAACGACCAAAATGCACACACACACACACAAGAATTTGCAGCCTCAATAATGGGACCTCAAATTGGAGAGATGCTTTCTGCACATCGCACAGCTATGGGAAGCTGAGCCTCCATTTTACATCTTCTACAATACTCCAGGGTGCCTGACAATACTCTGGAATGATGCGAAATTAGCAGTCTGGGTCACTATAGGCTACTTAAAATGAAGTTTCTTGCCTTCTCAAAGCCTGGCATGAGGTCCAGCATCAGAGCTGGTGGGGCCTGCATGGCGCTGAGATCCCACCAGCTGCCTGAGGTTGTCAAAAGCTGAACCACATAACCTTCGTTCTGCGTGTGGCAGATAAAATAGTAATCTTGTAATAATAATAATAATTTATTATTTATACCCCGCCCATCTAGTTGGGTTTCCCCAGCCACTCTGGGTGGCTTCCAACAAAATATTAAAATACAGTAATCCATCAAACATTAAAAGCTTCCCTAAACAGGGCTGCCTTCGGATGTCTTCTAAAAGTCTGGTAGTTGTTGTTCTCTTTGACATCTGGTGGGAGGGTGTTCCACAGGGTGGATGCCACTACCAAAAAGGCCCTCTGCCTGGTTTCCTGTAACTTGGCTTCTCACAGCGAGGGAACCGTCAGAAGGCCCTTGGCGCTGGACCTCAGTGTCTGGGTAGAATGATGGGGGTGGAGATGCTCCTTCAGATATACCGGACCGAGGCTGTTTAGGGCTTTAAAGGTCAGCACCAACACTTTGAATTGTGCTTGGAAACGTACTGGTAGCCAATGTAGGTCTTTCAAGACTGGTGTTGTATTGACTTTTAGTCCTCACTATTGCTTTACAATTGCTCAATTATATCCAGTTATAGTGGCATGCCAGCTCATACCAATCTCAGTGAGTGATTGTAGTAAATGGGTGCTCATGGGTGCTGCTAAGGCTGAAATTCCTTTGGGGCATTTACATGCTAAGGATCTTACTTGTGATGGGTCTTGGGACAAAGGGGTGTCAACTCTCTGCCTAAATGGGCTTGCCATGCCATCAGGGAAAATGAAGCAGCTGCCTCTGGCAGCAGATGTTGGGGAGCAATGAAGTTTTGGTAGGAAGAGCTGAATGCATCATGTGGCCAGGCCTGCACCCTCTGTGCTAGCCTGCTGCCCTCATGTGCAACAGAGGATGTTGTGCTGTCACTGGGATTTGCAAATGAATCCATCATTTCAAAATTTAAAGCTGAGATTCAGTACCTGGGTTTTGATAGATGGGAAGTGACTGAGTTTTAATACATCATTTAATGTTTCGGGTATACACTCCCATATGCAAGATTAGGTTCTCAGAATTATTTACAGCACTGACAAACCTTTAATTGGATTTTTTTTTTCTGGTGGCAGTGCATATGGTCATTGCCAACTTCTGGAACATCCTTTAAGGGGAAACTTTAAAATATTGGTATAGAAGATAGCACGGAAAAGCAAACATTATGATGGGCAAGAGGAATAAAACATAAAGGCACTTCTGCTGGAATATGGTAGAACTTTATTGTCTTTACAAATATGCCAGAAAGCAGAAGACTAGTCTTTAAAGTTTATACTAAAACATGGATTTCATAATAACAATCCTGCCAATATTGTGTGGGAATTGTTATTTTTGCAAGCGTGAAGATATCGCCAAGGTGGGAGTTGTATTTCTTTGGTTTTGTAACACAGCTGTAAAATGTGGATTTGATTTTTTTAAAAGTTATTTACCGCACAGATATATTTTCTAAACCTGGAATGACTTGATTGCCTTGTGTATTATTTTTTTACACCAGAATTTGTTCCTTTGTTCTATCAGCTCACATCAGTGTACAAATTGTGCCAAATATCTAGGTATTTATTAAAATACATCATCTGAAACTAAGCCTTATGAGGAGCGCTTGAAGGAGCTGGGTATGTTTAGCCTGGAAAAGAGGAGCTTGAGAGGAGATATGATAGCCATCTTCAAATATCTTAAGGGCTGTCACATGGAGGAAGGAACATACTTGTTTCCTCCTGCTCTGGAGGGTAGGACGCGAACCAATGACTTCAAGTTACAATAAAATAGATTCTGACTAAACATTGAAAAAAACTTAGACAGTAAGAGCTGTTCAGCAGTAGAACAGTCTCTCATGAGAGGTGATGGACTCTCCTTCCTTGGAGGTTTTTAAGCAGAGGTTGGATGGCCATCTGTCTTGGATGCTATAGCTGAGATTGCAGAGGGTTGGACTAGATGACCCTTGGGTCCCTTCCAACTCTAAGATTCTATGAAATCAGATGTGCAAAAGGTGTTCTATAAGTGCAGGAGCTTTCCCTCATTCTCTTCTATGGACAGGAGAGCACTCCATTTTTGCAATGGAGAATTGGCATGTCTGTACAGATTGCCTCACTTTGCAGAAATGAACATGGCCGTAACTTAAGGTGATGCCCAATACAGGTAACTTAACTTTAAAATACAGACAGGACCAAAAGGTATATTCTACAGATGAATTATGTGACCCTATAATGAATAATTAGCTGGCATTTCAAGACACTGCAAAGAAAGACAGAAAGATCAAAGGGTATAACGATTATTAAAATATCAAAGGGTGAAAAGCCAGGAGATGGAAATAAAATAGTAGTAATACAGACTGTGAAGGAGGAGATACTGTACTGCTTTAGGCAACTTTTGCCATGTTAGATCCATTCATTATCATCTACTTTTGTAAATTAGAAGTTGGGAATGGGAGAGGGGGTTGGTTGCAGGAAAAAAGGAGGCTACACAGATGGAAATCTGCAGGCTAGCGATTCTGTGCTGCAGTCAATGCATAGTTGATTGTGGACCTGTTTGAATTGGTGGCCTGGCCAATGTGTAGATGAGTCACATGACCCACGCCAGAGAACACAAACAGTGGTCCTATCACAGCAAATCAGCTCTGACAAAGAGCTGAGCTACCATCACAAGATTATTCCCCCCCCCCCCACACACACTTGGTTTCAGGACCAGGACCTGGATTCAGCATTGTTGGGCAGGGAGCCCATGGGCAATACTTGAAGCTTCCTAGGCTTGCTCTTCCTCATCCTTGCTGTTGCTGCCTGTTCACCTGATGTTTCTGAAGGTGAAAGCAATGACATGAGTGAGGTGAAGCAGCTGTAGTTTCCTCTCAGCTAGCCCTCACTTTCTGAGAGGAGGTGGAGATTAGGCTTGGTGGGCTTGAGATGACTAACCTCTGACTCTCCAACACTGTTGGACTATTACTCCCATAATTCCTGACCAGTGGCCACATTGCATTGTCTTGGGCGGATGGGAGTTGTACTCGGACCACATCTAAGAGAGTGATCTACTAGCTAGCCCAGGTTAATAGTCCATCCAAAACAGCAACAAAAGCTCCGTCATTTTGTCCCTTCCAAAGTTCTTTCTTTTCCACAATCTCACCTTTCTAATTGATCTTACTTCCATATAAGCACCTTGTGTCTCAAAGAAAAGGGAAATGTTCCAGGGGAACAGGAGGGTACAGATTTTTCTTTAACATGCGATGAAAAATGATCTCTCAGTTCATTTTAGTATATTGGTGTTGAGGGTTCGTTATGGGTTTTTACAAACACGAAGAGCTTATTCTTTCTATTGAAATCAAATAGCAAACCTTTCATTCATTTAAATGGTACAAAAATCCTTACCAAAACAAAAATCTAGTGAAATGGTTTGAGGTGATTTGTAGAGGTAATGCATAGCTGCCGATCATTATTGCTATATTTCAATTAAATATGTAGATAGATACACTGTCAGAAATATCAGTTTATTTGGGGTTACATCCAATTAAATCATAGAGTATGTGCACTAAAATCAATGGGCTTGACTAACTTAAACGTCTTGATTCCAATGGTTCTACTCTAAGTTGAATGCAATCAATTGTCAGTAATAGTCAAGACACATTTTCTGCAATGTGTTTTCAATATTTCCATGCACCAACATAAAATAAAGGATGACAAGCCATCATAGCAGCACACAGAAAAGGAACTGACATTATTCCTCCTTTGTCACCACTGATTAATTATTAGTATTTCTCCTGATTTGAAACAAATATCTTAATAGCCATGCACCTATCAGAGTTACTGAATCACTCCTAGATCTCCAGCTGATAGCGTCTATACAGTGCACTGCTCTATAATTAGTGAGTGGGAGAAGGTTTAATATTTCAGAAATATCACTTTGGATGTTTAATTCAACTGGCTTCCTGCAGCCCTTAGATAAAAATCCATGTGAATTACTTTCTAAACAATCTCTGATAGATGATCCATCACATCCCTTGGAGTTACACCAGGTTAACCCCTGATACTCATGTGAGTTGAGATAATAAAATCAGATCAATCTAGGACTCCATTGGAATATACATATCTATTTCTGAACCAAAAATGCAGTTGGTAATAAAGAGATGGGTGATGAGTTGCCCTGAAAGTGATTAGCCATGCAGCAAGAATAGATTTAATTTGGGAGATTGAGAGGTGCAGAGATAACTGCTTTCTGCCTACACACTTCTACCAGTGCTCTGTATAACTGAGACTTTAAATACTTTATAAATTGAAAGAATTAACCACCACAGTCCTGAACTGAAAGAACCACCTACATCATTTGTGCATTTATTCTATTATTAGTGTCTCACACATTAGCTGGTGAAACTCAAGAATAAATTAGATAAGAACGCAAAGGGATGAGCACTTGTCTTCTGCTTGTGCATTTATATATGCTAATGGGGAAGGACCAGCAAGAGGATGGGATGCTTTTTCTTGATCTCAGCAATGTGCCCAGGCAATTGAGAAGCTAGTTTGGCTCTGCAGTACCCCCTCCGGTGAAAGATTGCTAAAGAGAGAGAGTTAGGAGGACACTGTCTTACGGCCCTGCAAAGTGGAAACTGACTCAAGATAGTGTGGTCCAGAGGTGGGGAATCTACGACCAGCCTCATCCCCCATTATCCCCAGATACCTTGGACGATGGTGACGAAAGATGGAAGAAGAAGAAGAAGAAGAAGAAGAAGAAGAAGAAGAAGAAGGAGACGAAGCGGAGGAGTTTCAATTTGATATCCCGCTTTATCACTACCCGAAGGAGTCTCAAAGTGGCTAACATTCTCCTTTCCCTTCCTCCCCCACAACAAACACTTTGTGAGGTGAGTGGGGCTGAGAGACTTCAAAGAAGTGTGACTGGCCCAAGGTCACCCAGCAGCTGCATGTGGAGGAGCGGAGATGCGAACCCGGTTCCCCAGATTACAAGTCTACCGCTCTTAACCACTGCACCACACTGGAAGCTATAGTTCAGCAATATCTGGAATGCCACAAGTTCTCCACCCCTCTCTATATACTACCATTCAATTCAGTTGTCCAAGTGTGCAATCCTATACACAGTAAGCCCTGTTATACTCAGTAGGGCTTACTGAGAAGACATGTGAAGGATTGGATGTAGTCAAAATGGCACCATCTATGGTCAAGTATTGGCAAGCTTGCAGAAGTAATCTTTAGAGGGAGGGAATCTAATGTGAAAGGACCAAACATAGCTCAATGAGGACTGGGTGTTTTCCATTGCCATGGAATGCTAGCTGATTGTTGGAGTGGGGTGAGGGAAAATGGAAGAAAAAGATAGCTGGAAACATGCTATAGTAATCCCAATCTTTAAGAGAGGCCACCCAAATGTACCCTCCAATTATAGGCCAATTAGCCTGATTTCAATAATTGGGAAGCTGTATGCCCGATTCCTCAGCAGCAAACTGGCAACCTTTTTAAATGAACATAATATACTATCTGAAGCCCAGGCAGCCTTTCGTGAGAACCATTCAACATCAGACCACTGTCTAATGCTGTCCTTCCTAGCCGAGAAGTATACCAGGCCTCTACACGGTAAACTCTTCGTGGCCTTCAGGGATCTGAAATCAGTGTTTGACTCCATCCCCAGATCCCAGCTATGGTCCAAACTAAATCTGATTTTGCAGGACAAACGACTCCTCTTTCTTATAAAAGCCCTGTACAATGGAACGAAAATGCAGGTCCGATGCGGTCGGCAGAGACAGTTATCAAACAGTATCGAGATGACTAGGGGGTGAGACAGGGATGCATTTTGGCCCCCACATTGTTTTGTCTGTTCTTAAATGACCTAGAAGAGAGCTTAATGGACCCAGATGGACACCTTCCAAAAATAGTGTTTCTTTGAAGATGACATGGCTGTCTGGTGACATCCTGAACAGGAGCACAGTACCAGTCAGTGTAGACAATACTGAGCTAGATGGACCAATGGTTTGACTCAGCAAAAGCAGGTTCTTCTGGTGTCATGTGGCTTGAGAAAATCAGGAAGCAGAGGATGAGACATCATTTAGAGGGAGAGGAGGGGGCAGTATCAGTTTAAAGAAATGTGCACTGTTCAGAACTATATGGTTTGTGCTTAATTGTTCTCAGGTGTCTGATTCTGTGCATAAACCCCAAAAAGAGCACAAGAATGAAGCCTTTCTCGTGCTACAGTTTTCAGCATGGATGTAATTTACAGCTGTGCTGTATGAATGCACACCTAAGGGGGGGGAAGAGTAAACTGAACCAAATGATCCATTTATTTTATTTATTTTTTAAAAAAATGGTGTCTGGCTTAAATGGAAAAGAAAAATGGAATTAAAAAAAGCCAAAAGAAAATGTGCCTGACCAAAAATGGAAAGCTTCTAAGAGATAAAATGAATTGGGAGGGGTGAGGGATAAAATATGATGGAGCTTTCTTATGTAAACAAAGCTGAATTTAATGCCAGCTGAAAAGGAACTGGGTGAAGCTGAAATATGGGGAGAGAATAGTTGACTGAATGGAAAGATTCCGAACATTTATCTTGGACAAAGAACAGATGAGTGTGGGAAGCTTTAGACGTGGAAGGGAACAGAGAAGCATGTGATGGAATCCATCATTGGAAAGCTGGAGGCTGAATATAAATTAAAAAGTAGAAACAGAGAACAAGCTCATAAAGAGGTATATCTTTGCAACTGAAGCATGTCACTGCGAACTGGGGATATTTCAACCGAAAGATCTGAGATCGTTTTTGCACTTACTTACAAAAGTTCAACATTAAAGACCGGGAGCAAGTGGCCAAGAGCAGAGAAGAGTAATACTTTTCATGCAGTCTGGTTTTGGGGTTTTTTTTGCCTTCCTTCTGCAGTGCCTTGAAGATTTTGGGTGGGTAAAATTCAGGGATGTGAAAATGACTCCGGAGGTGGGGGAAATAAGAACATAAGAAGTGGTCCATACAGCCTAGCATCCTGTGGCCACAGCAGCCAACCAGATGCCCAGGGGAAGCCTGCAAGCAGGTCTAAGGTGCAACGGCCCCCTCCCCACCTGTGATTCCAGGCAGTCAACATTCAGAGGCAAATCACCTCCAACTTGAGGTGGCTTTTAGAATATGTGGGAGAAAGCAGCAGCTACTACTATGAAATAGCCCCTTCCCCCAAACCACTGAAATCTCTTTCACACTGCCTATGGATGTGGATGATTTTTTGATTTGTTTTGTTTTTTGAGGAGGGCAATTTCACACATCCCCATTTCCAGATTTTCACAAGTCTGAAGGAGTTGGATATGTTGTTTTCTGTCCTTATTCCCCACAATAATGCTTCATAAGGTAATATGTAGATGTTATCAGCTCTCTCTCTCACACACACAAACACAGGGGTGCCAACTGGAATAAAATATGGGGAGCAGGAAAGCCCCACTCTGCACAATTGGTAACATACCATTTTAATTGCTACGACCATCAACTTAGGGGAGGGGGGCTTGGCCACCTCAAATATTTTATTGGGGGCCCTGAAGTGACCTTGGGCCTTAGGAGTTTGCCCCTATGGCAAGAAAACTCCTTTATGCCCTGCCTTTGACATTTCTCCCACAAGGGATTATCTATTCATTTTATTTGCATTCCATCTTTCCTCCAAGCAGCTCCAAGCATTGTACGTGATTGTCATTTCCCCCATTTTATCCTCTCAAAAACCCTGTGAGGTAAGTTGGGCTGAGAGGCAGTGACTGTCCCAAGGACACACAGAGAACTTCATTGAACAGGGATGCCCTCAGGTCTTAGTCCAACACTCTAACCCCTACACCACATGGTCTGAGAAGGAACGTATAGCTCCAAACTGAGGGCAGAACTAGATGTGACAAATGGCACAGGGTTGCTACTGAAAGTTGTACAGTGACTAGATCCCCTTGGGATCCAGTGTGGGATTCTTTGTTCAGCTAACAGGCAAACAAACACCTGACCACTTTTTTTTTTTTACTTTTTTTTTGAGAGCCAGTATGGTGTAGTGGTTAAGAGCGGTAGTCTCGTGATCTGGGGAACCGGGTTCGCGTCTCCGCTCCTCCACATGCAGCTGCTGGGTGACCTTGGGCCAGTCACACTTCTTTGAAGTCTCTCAGCCCCACTCACCTCACAGAGTGTTTGTTGTGGGGGAGGAAGGGAAAGGAGAATGTTAGCCGCTTTGAGACTCCTGAAAGGGAGTGAAAGGCGGGATATCAAATCCAAACTCTTCTTCTTCTTCTTTTTAGGGCCAGGTGTTTCTCCTCCCTAGTTATTTGGCAACCCCACACCACAGAATTATGACTTGCAAGGTTCCCCATGGAGAGAAAGAAATAGAAAAATACTGTTGAGCTAATTTAAGGTGTTGTAGATGGTGCACACTTCAGAGTTGGCATGGTACCAACCAACAACAAAACAAAAGACACAGTGTCTGCCACCAGTTAAATTACCCCTTTATCAGCAACTTTCTAGGAACAATTGCATAGCATTATCCCGCCCCAAGCAAAAACAGCAACACCCACATATTTAAATGATTGGTTAGAGATACAAAATAGAGCATGCAGGAGAGAGAGAGAGGGAGATTCTTCTAAATTATGCCAGGGATTTTATCTTATGGATTCAAGTTCCCAGTCCACCCACTGCAAATCCATTGGCATGCAAGCCTTTAATGCAGATGGATCTGGCTTGATAAACATATCCAGCTGCAAATGTCTCTACCACAGGTGCTTGGTTTTTTGTAACTCTGAGCTGGCCAAAAGCAGACAGATTTATTGGCCTCGGGGCTGCTTTTCACTGGCACTGGAAGCGGAAGCATGTTGGTAAAAATAGACATGATATCCTGCTTGGCACGTGCGTCTCGGTGGATGGTGGGAAGTGTTGCACATAGACAAAGGCAGCCACTGTCAGTACATGAGCAAACGTAGTCAACTCAGCCATTTTTAACCCACAGAAAGTGCAACTATCAACTGAAAAGCTATCACAGACAGCTTCAGAATTCAGAGTCAAATTCAGGATCAATTTATGCATTGTTTCTGCTGCATTTATATCCTACTTTCCCACCAGTTAATGATCCACAAAATATTTCACAGTCAATATGCAATAAAATAAAATAAATCTAATATTAGAGTAGACCCACTGAAATCAATGAGTTGCACTCCACTATGTTCTACTGGGAGAAGACTCAGTGAAATTAATACACCCAAGGTAATAATGTCCATTAATTTCAACACTGAATTCAATTCAATGGAATTAAGTCCATAGCTTTCAGTGAGTTAGCTAGACATCATCTATTGTTATTGATGGATTGTCTGCAAATAAGTTCTAAGTAAACCCACTGAAATTAATGGACCTAAGTTAGTCATGTCCATTAATTTCAAAGCGCATGTTCTAAGACTGATGTTGATACAAACTGTTATTGATATTGTAATTGTTATATTTAGCAGTGCAATCATGTGCAGGGCTCTTCTAAGTATCTTATGCTGAAGTGAGAACAGCTCTTTGTTCCCTTGCTAAACATATGATCCTGTTGTTGTCATATGGTTTTATTACATACATGATTGCCATGGAAGGATTTGGAGAACACCAAAAGCAGTGCTAACGGTTAAAGTCTTCTCAGTGTAGGGATTCAAGACCCCCTCCCACACACACAGCATGGTTGAAGGACCTTAAATTGAAATACGGAATCGAGAAATGGAGGATCCGTCATTATTATGGAAAGAAAGCAAATCAGGGATTTACAGCTAAGGAGCCCCCAAATGGTGTGGTTTTCTATTTTGAATTTCAAAATTTAGTGAACTTTTAATTGCCATCATTTGGATTTGGATTTCAAAGTTTTGACCTTAGTCATCCCAGAACTGAAATTTGACCTCCAAATTCAAACTTTGACCATTTTGACTGATTGAGGCTGTAGGATATCAAAGAAGTCCCATTCATCTCAGTGGAGCTGAATAAAGGAGCATAAAATTGTACTGCAAATAAACAGCAGAAGCTAATAATACAAAAAAAGTACTGAAATCTATTGCAAACCTTACTGCAATCTATCAATTAAATACTGCCAAAGCTGATAGCTGCTTGCCAGTTTGTGTCAGAAACTAATTGCTACTGCAGATCAGCTGTCAGAGAATATTCGGGAAACGTTTAGCAGAAAACTCACAGGAAATAACATGAAGGGGCAGTTCATTACAAGTCTGTGGGAAGATGGCCTGCAGAAATAGTAGATCACTGGGGAAGATGAAAGTTGATGTTGAATGTTCAACGTCTACTGCTCCGAACTTGAAGTCAAGGTTTTCTGCCCCCTGGTCTTGCTATCATCTCCAGATTGCTGTTTCACATTACTGAAAGACACCTTCTAAAACACTATACATGTCTATCACAAACTTGATTCTTATAAAGCAGTGATTGCTTAGATTGGCCCTACAATTAGTCAGAGAGAGTTGACTGCCTCAGGCAACAGATTTGGGGTGTCAAAGAAAGTCAACAAATTATTAGTTATTTAGTTCATTATTGTTGTATTTTCACTAGCAAGGAGGAGGAGAGAAGTTTGTATGTTATTTCTCATGTGCCAAAAAATCAGTGCTATTTTTCGAGAAAAAATGGTGCCAGAACTCACCATGAACACTTCTCTCATAATGGCAATGGTGCCCACCTGAGAGGTGCAGGAACTAAGTTTCGGCTGAAAAAGGCCCTGACTTGTATGGCTTTGGATGTCAAGATTTTTATTAAAGGTTTTCACAAAACAGTAAGCTATAGAAAACTAATGTAAATAAAAAGCAAAACAAAGACACCTACAAAAATTACAAATAGAATACAGAGTCCTCACTTAGAGGTAGTTCTTAACCCTTACGGCCCCAGAAAGTAGTAGCCCATCCCAGCTTTCACATAGGATATTTCCTTTCCCCTCCCAGCCGCTCACCCTGGGGGCAGGGCCCTGCCTTGCACCCAGGGTCCCTCCATCTACCGCACCCATGGGTGTACAATCCCTGGGCCCCCATCAATGCCCTGAGCAGAGGGCACCAGAGAAGAAAGAGAAGAAAAGAAAAAGTTAGAGAAAGAAGCAGGAAGGAAAAGGGGAAAAGGGAACAGAAACAATAAAGAAAAAAAAGGACTTCCAGTTTTCCATGTGCCTGTTACATACACAAAAGTTCAGTCCATTATAAAATGGAATTGTGTGTGTGTGTGTGTGTGTGAGAGAGAGAGAGAGAGAGAGAGAGAGAGAATGTAGGAAAATATAAAAATGTGTTTGACCAACCTTGGTGTTCATCCCCACCTACTGTATAACAGGGTGGGGAAATCTCAGACTCCAGGGTCAAATGCAGCCCTCCAGGCTACTTTATCTTGCTTCAGGAGTCTTCCCAGACCAACCACCCTCCTGTGCTACACTTGTCACCAGTTGTTCTTTGCACCCTCCTTGACTGTTTTTGCCTTTGCTTGAATGTGTTCTTGAACTCTGATAATGACTAGACTGAGGATCATGAGGAGTGAGGGAGTCCGTAGAGAAAGTAGGCTACTGTACAATGGCGAAATGAACATGCATTGCTCTGCTCATGCCTCTCGCCCTGCCCACCCCTGACATACTTTCCTCAGAAGGTTGTTCAGAATGGAAGGTGGTCCTTGAGCTAAAAAAGTAGGCAGCTAAAAAAGCCAATGCAATTCTGGGCTGCATCAATAGGAGTATAGCATCTAGATCAAGGGAAGTAATAGTGCCACTGTATTCTGCTCTGGTCAGACCTCACCTGGAGTACTGTGTCCAGTTCTGGGCACCACAGTTCAAGAAGGACACTGACAAACTGGAATGTGTCCAGAGGAGGGCAACCAAAATGGTCAAAGGCCTGGAAACGATGCCTTATGAGGAACGGCTAAGGGAGCTGGGCATGTTTAGCCTGGAGAAGAGGAGGTTAAGGGGTGATATGATAGCCATGTTCAAATATATAAAAGGATGTCACATAGAGGAGGGAGAAAGGTTGTTTTCTGCTGCTCCAGAGAAGCGGACACGGAGCAATGGATCCAAACTACAAGAAAGAAGATTCCACCTAAACATTAGGTAGAACTTCCTGACAGTAAGAGCTGTTCGACAGTGGAATTTGCTGCCAAGGAGTGTGGTGGAGTCTCCTTCTTTGGAGGTCTTTAAGCAGAGGCTTGACAACCATATGTCAGGAGTGCTCTGATGGTGTTTCCTGCTTGGCAGGGGGTTGGACTCGATGGCCCTTGTGGTCTCTTCCAACTCTATGATTCTATGATTCTATGATTCTAAGTAAATGGATGTTAGATATATTCCAGTAAGAATACAAGAAGTCCCATTCAACCTTGGGACTGCTGCTGCTCTTCCTAAGCCTGTCAAGGGGAAAACAAGCCTTGAAATAATGTTCTACACTGAATTTCCAGGTCACATGTCTGAGCTGAACCCTCTTAGGATCCAGCCTACATCTCCCACAGCCCTACCTGCAGCACACCCCTTTTAAAGAACTTACACTGGTCTCAGCAAAGCCAGCTGTGGCTCGGTCAACTGATCCCTAGCTGAGCCATGTATCTTAAGCTGAGCTGGAGTTGGGAACTTAATGCTGCCCGAGGCCAGCTAAGCCAGGAATCAGCCAGCTGAGCCAAAGATCCAATGCATCATAAGCTGCCCCACCTGGCAGATCTTCTCCATAGGATTGCCCCTTTAGTGTAGAATGCAACCAAGTAGAATTACTGTATTGAATGAATGGTGCAATATTTGTTATGATTATTTTCTAAGCATCCCCTGATGTACGTATCTAAAAAACTCCAACCAATAATACTACATCATATACAGAGATCATCAACACTGACACACCAACATCTCAGCTGAATGGTTTTGCAGTGAATTTTATTATGGTTATTTGGTTTGCTTTCGTCCACAGCATCTCCTTTTATTATTATTTTTTAAAACATGTGATTGCCTATAAAATCTGGAGAGTCTTACTCTCAGAATATACTCCTCATTTCAAGGGAAAGGTGAAATGAAAAGTGTGCAACATTCTAAAGCAGCAATCTGCAATTTGCCGGTCCAAAACCTTGGTAAGGTGCCTGGGGATTCAAAGTTGGTACCGAACTCCATTGAGATTATCCTGGATGGAGAAGACAGACCCGATGGGATGAACAGACTGTGAGATTTCAGTGAACAGACTGTGAGATTTAAGTGGCATTCAGGGAGCAATCTTTTACACACAAGAAGCCGGCATAAAGGAAGCTGCTGTAAATTAAGTTGATGGAAAGTTACTCCAGATCCAAATCCTGTTCAAAAGTGGGGCTGCTCCTCCTGCTCTGCATAAGCCTGGCAGAAGGAAAACAAGCTTTTAAAAGAGTCTTCTATGCCCAGGTTGCCAGGTCACAGGACTGAGATGAATGGGTTTAGGAACCAGCCTAAGTCCACCCTCTGCTCCTGATTCCATCATGAAAAAGCCAGATCCCTTTTGGGAAACTTACACTGCCTGCTTCAGTCAGCTGAGTGAGTCACACCAGCATATCTTGGGCTGAGCCATGGTTGGAGGCATAACACCAGCTGAGCTAAGAACCAGCTGTCTGATCCACAGTTCCATTGTATCCTAAGCTGCTCATCCTGGGGGATCTCACCATAGGATTTCCCCCTTATCCACCCATTCCTACCTACTGCAGAACGATGTTGGGAGACCAGTTAAATGGATGATTTCAAAGCACTTTCCAAATTAAAAGAGCCAGATAAGCATTTGATAATAGAAAGAGTGCTCTTTCTCAGCAGATGATGTGCTCCAGTGGAAGAGGGTGAAGGGGTGAAGAAAGGTTTGCCTGAATAGCTCTCCTTTGATTCATTGACAGTGTCAAGAAATAATTCTGTTCTCTGTAGGGAAAATTGGTATAATTTGACAATGAGCATTTGGGTCTCCAGAATGTTTAGTTTTCAAGGAGCGAGACAGTCAGTTTTAAAAGCCTCTTTTGACTTAACAAGAAAATTGCATCTTTTTTTATTTCCTGTAACATTGGCAACTCTTGATATACCCCTAACAAGTAAATTACAGCTGAAGCAGGATTAAAATGTTGTGACATTGCAGTTGGAGATCTGAGCCAATGGAGCTTTTGATGGCAGTGTTCTGGAATACTGATATTTCTGCGGTGTCCTTTACGGTGAAAGAAATGTTGCATTTATCTGTCAACATACAACAAATATTTATTTCTGCTGAAACTTACTTGCCGCAATCCAGCTCAGGAGACACATGTATACAAATAGGCTTACGCATTTGTGCCACTTCCTGGATTGGGAACAACAGCCATAAATGGGCTGTGTATACAGATAGCGTACTGCATCACTTGCAATGGGTTGCAATTCCTGATGTGCAATCAAATCTCCATCCTCATGCTTGTGCAACTAGCCATGCGGCTAGATCTGGATCGGGGCCATTAGACATCTAACGATAATCCTCAGGTTTTAATCACACTTGGTCTGATTTTCATTTCTCAAAGCTTCAAAGAGGAGAAGCACTTTATAACGTTTATTGATATAAATAGAAATGGACCTGGGAGACAAGTATATTTGTGACGTGTCACTGAGCCTGCATAACATGCCTTATTGCTGGATATGCTACATTAGCTATCTCTGTGTTTGCCTTGATCTTTGACAATGAAGGCATTCCAGAAAGGCTGGAACTTTTAATTAGAGACCTGCACAGCTTTCCTTCTTACTAGTGTAATCATTAAATTGATTTTTCCAGTCAATCATGTAATTGTTCCAGCGAAGGAATCCTGCTTTCCACTCTCGTTCTGCTTCATCAATATTGCCTGTAAAACATGAAGTGGGTGGCATTAATCTAAATTTAAATCTCTTTGTACATTAATTGAAAAATAATTCTGATTACCAATGCCATTTTCCTCTAAATACACTGCACAGCACTACACCCTCCCCTTTGTCACCTGATTTATTGCAAATTCGAAAGGGCAACATTTTATCTCTAGATCTTGAGATAATCGGCTGAAGTGAATAATTATTCTTACAGATCAATGTAGGTATCATATGGAATTTCATTTTCAATATTTACACCCCTTTGACATTTTCCAAGCAGTGTATAGTTCATAACAGATAGGCAACTAGTAACTTGGATCCAGATATTGGCTTCTAATTAGGATGGGAACCTTATGGCCTTCCAAATGATGTTGGACTCCATCTCCCATAAGCCGCAGACAGCATGGTCAGTGGTCAGGGATGATAGGGACTGTAGTCCAACAATACCTGGAAGGTCACAGTTCTTCCATCTTTGAACAAGGGAGATGGAGTGGATTTCCTTCTGGAAACAAAACAAATAAATTCATCACCTATTCCCAGTTGCAGAACAGTGTCCCAAATATAGCAACAATGTGTTAAAAACAAACAAAACAGAAGTCAAAATGGACCTGAAAAAGAAACGTCTTATTTGTTCAGTATGTTTGATAATTAAAACAGGTGGAAACAGACAATCAGGTCCATATATCCAAAGCAGTGACCAGAGGATGAATAACCACTGTGAGGGGTATGGGGAGATGAAACTCCATGGTGCACCTGTGGAAGCAAAACCGGAAAACCTTCATCTGCCTCAGGTGCAACAAAACATATCGGTCTCTACAGCCACAGCAGGCACTGTAATTGTCCAACAGTTTGACTTAACCCTCAAAGGCTCACTCCTCTATTGTCTCCCGGGACAGACAGATGCTAACAACAAAGCAGCTGTACAGAGTCACTAAGAATATGCAATAACAAGCACTGAGAAACAGCCCTGTTATCACAAACAATAGCAAATCAGTTAAAGCACTCACCACACCTGCGAGAATCCTGGGACCTGTAATTTACCCCTCACACGGCACCCTTAACAAACGACAGCTTCCTGTATTATTTTGGAGGGAATGAGCTTTAAATGTATGCTACGTACTCAGCCTTAGTTGTAGGATATGAAATAGGAATAGGGTAAGCATCCATAATATTATCCAGTCAAGAATAGCTCTCTGAGCTGCCTAAACAGGTTGATAATTATCTATTGTTATTGTTCTCTGGAAGCTCTGACGTGGTGTTTTAACCTTAGATCACATGAGAGGTATTGAATTGCAAGTTCATCTTGGTTCTCATGCTCTGTGGAAGTAAGGACATGTAAATGACCCTCTCCAGTGAGTGAATACAGCTCCAGGCAAAATGGAAACTGTAAGGAGAGACAAACCTCTGATTTTAGATCTGTTTGGAGTATTTCATATTTTATTTCTAAGATGATGAGCCTGTGCTAGACTGCACAAGATATTGTATGGAATCATTTGGATGTATCTTTGATGCTTTTGTTCTGCTTTGAAGAAAGTTCGACAAGTAAAGTTTTGAACAATCTAATGGGTCAGGGTTGGGTTTTTTTGCATCCAGTCACTTCAAGTTGCGCAATATTGATATCTGCAACATTTAGGGAGCAATCCTATGCACAAGAATCTGGCATAAAGCAAGCCAGTATAGTTTGAGCTGCTATAAAGTTACACCAGATCCAAGAACTTTTAAAGAGTAGGACTGCAGCTACTGCACCACCTAAGCCTGGCAGAAGGAAAGCACGTCTTTAAAGCTGTGTCCTATGCCAGGTTGCCAGGTCATGTCACTGAGCCGAATGGGCTCAGGATCCAGCCTAAGGCCCCCTCAGTCCCACTTGCCCAACACATCCCCAGAACCGCCACCCCTTTGGGGAACTAACACCTGCCTGAATGAGCAAGTTATGCCAGAGTACCTTCAGCTCTTCTGGGGTTGGGGACATAATGCCATCTGAGCTCAGATGGGACTCAGCCAGTTGAGTTGGAGATCTACTGCAGTCTATGCTGTTCGTCTCAGCAGATCTTGCTTTAGGATTGACCCCATCGAGTTAGACTACATTTCATTTTACGTCCCCATTACTGGAGATTATTTTACTGGCCTATTATGTAACACAGTAGCATATCTTACTGATATTGGTTATTTCACAGAACATTTGGTTACATGCAGCACAGTTGCTCGTCAATATCATCCTCCAAACAGATGGTGTCTTCAGTTATGATTTCCGTGAGTAATGTCAGATGATCACAAGGAACATTTCGTCAGATTCACGATATACCCACATCTTGCTTGAAACCGGTCCAGGTTCACACATAACACACACACAGGATGCTTGTTTTTGAATGTCTCCCACATCCTACATATGATGGGATGTCATGATGCAAGAGATGATAAAATCTCTCAGACGTCAAATGGAAAACAATGTGTCAGATGAAGATGGCTATGTTCTTTCCCCACTAGGAAGCCTTACGCATAACAGCTATTTGAAAAACCAACCAACCAAAGCCAGCTTATTTGTTAGCTTTCGCTGTCAGAGATACAGACAATCCCAAACACAATATAAAGATATGACATGCGCCACTTGGCTGAGTATAAGTACACAAGAGAATTCAAGCATACCAAAGAAAATTAGATGAAGATGTTACAGCAGCTCGTTCACACTTTGTATAAAGAACTGGGCCCAGGTATAGGTACCTCCCAAACAGATATGCAATACTGAGCACTGCCTCTACTTATGAATGTCCTAACTGTCCTCTCATGGCTAATGTCTAGTAACAGATCCATATCCCACAAATTTGTGTAATTCTTTTTTTTAAAACCCAAAACGAAACCTAAACTTGTGGCCATTGTCACTGTTACCTTCTTACAGCTTACTCACTTTTGTAGGCCCAGAGAACTCTTGTAATTGTAGCTCTGTGTAGAGAATAGGTATTAAGTCCAGTCACGGACAACTCTGGGGTTGCAGTGCTCATCTCACTTTACTGGCCGAGGGAGCTGGCGTTTGTCCGCAGACAGCTTCCGGGTCATGTGGCCAGCATGACTAAGCTGCTTCTGGTGAACCAGAGCAGCGCATGGAAATGCCGTTTACCTTCCCGTTGGAGCGGTACCTATTTATCTACTTGCACTTCGTGCTTTCGAACTGCTAGGTTGGCAGGAGCAGGGACCGAGCAACGGGAGCTCACCCAATCACGGGGATTCGAATCGCCGACCTTCTGATTGGCAAGCCCTAGGCTCTGTGGTTTAACCAACAGTACCACCCACATCCCTTATGTGCAGAGAATAGGGGTCTCCAAATAACTGTCCACACTCTTAAAAAACTAGAGTTCTCAGGACTATTTGGGGGGAGCCATGGCTGGTTAAAGTGGTATTATAGTGCTTCAAATATACAGTGCAGATGGGGCCTTAGCTTCAACCCCTTACAACTGGAGACAGTTCACAACTCTATCATTACCCATTCCTACAACTTCTGTTTGTGCAATGGAATCTTCTGGGGCAGATCTGTGGAAATGCAGGAGCTAGGAGGCAAGAGGGACAGGAATTTCCATTGTGTGAACAGACGGTGTTCTGTGAGCATAATGGCTTTGTTGGATGCAATGACACCCTGTTCTTTATTCTAAAAGTTTTTACACCTACCATTAGTGGGTGGATCTTGGATTTCTAGTAGGAAAAAAACCCTGAAGTAGTCCTGACAAGCCAGAAGTTCAGCTCATTTTAGAAGGCTCATCATTGCTGCTTCTAAGATTGCACTTCAGCCTAAATTTATTACAAAGTAAAGTCTGCAACTAATTCAAGTTTTGGCTTAATTACTGAAAAATAAATGACAGATTCCACCCATCCCTGCCTGCAACCTTAAGCACCCTTACTAAGATGAAAGTCCTGCTGATCTTGGTAGGGTTCGATTCCAAGGGACCATCACACTTCCATATTTTGCTTTTGAAATGAATGGAATCTGTGTAGGAATGCAGCTGTTCTTTCACCCTTTCATTTCAACAGGCTCATGCCGCAGATGTTCTCAGCAGACTGTGCTCATGCAATGGACAACAAATCTTATGTGAATGAAGCTGAAGAGAGCATGTGAAACTTGCACAAAACTATATATTACACAAATTGATTGTGGGGGGGGGGAGGAGTATTAGTTAAGTGAAAGAGGTTGTCTTTTTTGAAGGACCTCTGGATTTAATTTTACACAGATAGTTCTTGCTCATAAAAGCCTTGAAATTGAAATTGAAATTAAAATTTAGTAGCAGCAAAGTGACCTTGCATTAACCAATTTACTGTACATACATACATTTGCCACCAAAATTACCTGTCATCTCCAGGAGTTTGGGAAAAAATATATTCCAGAATCGGCACTGCTGGGCACGTAATTTTGTACGAATCTTTGAAGCGTCTGTGCTTAATGTTAAGTATTTTTGTTCAGCGGTGGTGAAGACTGGCCATCTTGTCCCATTAATCTGACTCCCATTGGGTGTTCTAAAGGATTAAAGAGAAGCATTAGATCTCTCATGGGAAATTACCTGTGCACATCAGTAGTTTAAAATTATACTGCTGAAAAGTTATTTTATTTCAAAGATTGGTAGGGTTGCATGGAATTACCCCAGTACTTTGGAAACTAGATAGGAATAAATATCAACATCCCCAAACTTTAAATGGGAATTTGGAAAAAAAAAAAAAAGTTTAATTAAGAATAGAGAAATATGCATACAGTAATAAAATCACTGTTCATCAGTTCCATGGATGAGCCCAAGAGGTCAGTGAGAAATAACATTAAGGACAATAAATTCACTAGCCTGGATTGCCCAAAGTTCTTAATAAGAATGCTAATGCCTTATTCAAATATGCAAGAATACTATATTGAATTTTTTTTAAGGTAGACATTTTGCAAAGATATGCGCCTATATGGGTGAAACGAACGGAAATTGTATCCTGATTAAAGTATGCTGGAGAAAGAATGAGTTTCCTAATGGGGAAAAAGGCATCTTTCCACTGTTCAAAATAATTAATGTAAGACAATGTGCAAAAGTGCTGTCATATATTGGAATTGATTATCTTGGACATGATGCAGTAATGTAGGGGTGGGTGATGATGGGACTTGCAAGATCATTGCATGGGGGGGGGGCACAGGTTCCCTCTTCCTGTTCCTAACTAAAGAAAGGAAAGTTCCTAGCTAAAGAAATCCTTCCATCCACAGGTATGCACATTAAAGGATCGCTCAGCACTAGAGTGACAATATAAGAGCAAAAGGTAAATCTATACAGGGCATGTAGAATCACAGCCCCTGCATTATGCATGCTCTGCAGACCAGGAATAGAAAAACAATGAAGCATCCAGATGTTGCAGGACTGCATCTGTCGTCATCCTTGACCATTGGCCATGCTGATTACAGCTGATGGAGGGGGGCTGACCAACAGTATCTAAAGGCAAAGGTAAAGGGACCCTTGACCATTAGGTCCAGTCGTGACTGACTCTGGGGTTGCGGCGCTCATCTCGCCTTATTGGCCAAGGGAGCCGGCGTACAGCTTCTGGGTTATGTGGCCAGCATGACTAAGCCGCTTCTGGCGAACCAGAGCAGCGCACGGAAACACCGTTTGCCTTCCCACCGGAGTGGTACCTATTTATCTACTTGCACTTTGACGTGCTTTTGAACTGCTAGGTTGGCAGGAGCAGGGACCGAGCAACGGGATCTCAGCCCGTCGCAGGGATTCAAACCGCCGACCTGCTGATCGGCAAGTCCTAGGCTCTGTGGCCAAATTCTCCACATCTGCTCTAGACTGTTTGTACCAGCTTTCTTCAACCTGCTGTCTTCCACATGCTATTGTCTTACAACTCCTGCCATCTTTTATTATTTTCCAAGCTGGCTGAAGCTTGATGGGTGTGTCCAAAACAAATGGAGGACACCATGTTGGGGAAGGCTGGGCCGTATAGTGCTGATGTATGTGCAAAAGGGACACATATAGGTTCCATACATGTGTTGAAACAGTCAAGTGAACAGGCACAAGTGGGAACAGGAACTACTGGTGTGATCCTGCTGCATGTTTGCTCTGTGTAGCTCAGTTGTAGAACACACATATTGCATGCTGTTGGCCTCAGGTTCCGTCTGCAGCTAAAATGAGATCAGGTACCAGTAGGGATGGGAAGCTCTGATCATTTGGCTTTCTCAGTTTCTCATTTCCCCAAACTGAAGTTCAGTTCTCAACATTTCCACAACGGTGAACTTCTCCAAACATGTTTGTATGCAATTTTCCCTAAAGTACATATTTTTGCAAAACAATTTTCCCCAATACAATGTATCTTTGTATACTACTTTCACCAGTGTATCCTTTACCCTAGGACTGTAGGTGGATTTTGGTACACATTACTAGGCTGGAGAACTGCACGGCAAAATTCTGAGAACTGTGAATTTTGAAGGATAATTGTGTTTCAGTTTGCATATTATTTCAGAAAGTGCAACTTAGATAGTTTTACCTTTAGATGAATTGCATTACCCCCTCATCCAGGGAAAGGTCCCTACCCAATATCTTGGAGAGTTGCTCCCAGTGGTAGGCTAGAGGGACCAATAGCCCGATCTGTTTGTTTGTTATTACGTTATTACGAGAAGCGAAGTTACAGGGAGCCAGGCAGAGGGCCTTCTCGGTAGTGGCACCCGCCCTCTGGAACGCCCTCCCACCAGATGTCAAAGAGAACAACAACTACCAGACCTTTAGAAGACATCCGAAGGCAGCCCTGTTTAGGGAAGCTTTTAATGTTTGATGGATTACTGTATTTTAATATTTTGTTGGAAGCCACCCAGAGTGGCTGGGGAAACCCAGCTAGATGGGTGGGGTACAAATAAATAATAATAATAATAATAATAATAATAATAATAATAATAATAATAATAATTCCTTTCCACCTTTTCTGCAAGGAGCTCTTGGTGACTTACACACTACTCCCCCTCTCCATAGATTAGGCTGAAAGATGGCCCAAAGTCATCTGGTAAGCTTTATGGCTGAGTGGAGATTTGAACCCCTGTCTCCCAGACCCTAGTCTAGCACTCTAACCACCACATCTACTCTCTCTATGGGGCAGCTTCCCATCCCATCACCAATTAAGCAGCTTGGTATCAGCATGAATCAATAGGAAGAAGGAGCAGAGTTTTCTTTTGTTGACTTCTATTCATGTTTATCAGCCATCTCTCTAGAGAGGGCTCTGTCCAAGCTTGTGCACAGCAAAGAAATTGCAAAGCAAATTCTCCAAAGCATGAGGGGAAAGCTACCAAAGCTTCTCTTAAAAGAGGTTTACAAAATGCCGTGAATGATTATTTAAACAACACTCAGAGAGGAAGAAGGCAATAAAAGAATTGAAAAGTGCAAGGGCTGAGAAGAGTAATTGGGTCTCCTTTCCCATGGTCTCCAGCCAGGAAAACCAGCAAGGGAAAGCTAACTCTTTCTGAAGACAGTGGGAGTTTCAGTTTGTTTACCACTGCTGAAGTAGAGGTCAAGAGTGGCCATTTTAGGAAAGAGTGCTGGACTGCAAATGTTTACTTCAGGGCGTGCTTTAGAAAAAAAAATCTCCTAAGTGGCATGGTTGTTAATGTATGCTACGGTTAGCAGCTGGAGGGCCTCGAGGAAAGAGAACTGGGTTTAAAGTTCATGTTCATCTAAGGAAAAATCACTTTTGCAGGAGGCTGTTGGAAACAGATCGCTCGATTTGTACACGGGCTGGGTAGTCATATCGCTGTTTTAAAACAACAAAGGATGCTACAGCTAAATGTGTTAAACAGGTAAACAACCCGCCAATGCAAAAAATGAAAAGAACACCAGCTGTTCTTGCTACAGGCCACTGGCTGGATGCCTGGAATATCTCAACTCTGTGAAGTGACTACCCAGATGTAGCAATGGGAAGCAACTTCCCTTGCTCCTCCTGCTGTGGCAATCAGTGAAGCTGGTGAATGTCAGGCTGTAGAGGGAAGCAGGCTCAAGAATAAGTATGTGCATATTTTGCCCACTCTAAGACCAATCCCATGT
This sequence comes from Podarcis tiliguerta, assembly GCF_965153285.1. Lineage (NCBI taxonomy): Eukaryota > Metazoa > Chordata > Lepidosauria > Squamata > Lacertidae > Podarcis > Podarcis tiliguerta. The sequence goes on along the minus strand of NC_139538.1, from coordinate 17,439,429 downwards.
CCACACACACCATCCAAAGTTTGGGTCCCAATCGAAACTGGCATGGACTGTTGCCAGTGCTACCCATTCATCAAACCCCAGAATCATAGAGTTGGAAAGGACCCCAAGGGTCATCTAGTCCAACCCCCTGCATTACAGGAATCTCAGCTAAAGCATCCATGACAGATAGCCATCCAACCTCTGTTTAAAAACAGAGAGTCCACCACTTCTTATGAGAGTCTGTTCCACTGCTGAACAGCTCTTACTGTCAGAAAGTTTTTTCCAAATATTTAGTCAGAATCTCCTTTCCTGAAGCTTGAAGCCATTGGTTCGAGTCCTACCTTCCAGAGCAGGAGAAAACAAGTATGTTCCCTCCTCCATGTGACAGCCCTTAAGATATTTGAAGATGGCTATCATATCTCCTCTCACTCTCCTCTTGTTAATACCCAGCTCCTTCAACTGTTCCTCATAAGGCTTGGTTTCCAGACCCTTGACCATCTTGGTTGCCCTCCTCTGCACACATTCACTTTGCTAAGCAAAATTCTACCTGATGATGAAAGCCACCATGACAAGCATGACTGACAATGGGGTTACGATCTTGAGCAGCAGAGCCACATAGTTTTCATGTTTGGACATATTTTAATGGGTTGGGTAAGACTTGTCTGTCTTAACATATTGCTGGAGGAGCATTTTATGCATTTTGCGTTGTTCAGTGTTTTAAAGCTGTTATGGTTTCAAGCTGTTTTTATGTGCTGCATTTTACCTTGTCTAACCACCTTGAGACTTTTTGTTGCATAAACTGACCGATAAATGTAATGGATAATCGTAATTCATTTCTTCTAGTCCAGATAATTACTAGAATCCTCCTCACCTTCATACAGATACACAGAGAGAGAGACATGTATGGAGAGAAGGGAGTAGTAACTATAGTAAACTAGCATCAACTATAACTCATGGGTCGTTTCATAAGCTCTGCTTTTAGTTACTACATTCCGGGCATTTAACTCTTCCTGAAAGCCCACTGGACAGACACTAGTGAATTCAAGCTTTTAGTCTAAAATATCCCTTAATCTGATCTGGCATGGCAATTCCTAGGTTCCTCAGTTGCCCACTTCTTCGCTAATTCTGCTCTGATTAACTTATGGCACCCATTTAATTGCATGTTTATTTGTGGCTCCTGAGAATAGTGACTTAAGCAGAGCTGACTAGTACTTCAGTTCAAGATCAGGACACTAATAGCACTGTCAGAATTCATTTAAGCACTCCTGCGCTATGAAGCAAGTCATGACATTCCAAATTGTACTTTACAGGTGAGAAGGGGGCTATGCTTGCGGATGCAGATATCAGTTTGTAGGAAGTGATTGAAAGCATCATGTGTTTAATATAATGCCCTGTCACATGGGACTTTGAGATATATGTATATTCCTTGCATTGCTAGAGAATACTTAGTACTTTAACAGGAGATACACAGAAATTCCCACTTATCAGATTCACCAAAAACATTGCAGAACTTATAACTGAGTTTTTATGCATGTTCAGTGCAGGCTGGTCTGTTCCAATGGGACAGCAATCTCCCCTCATCCATCCTACACCTGTCTGTCTTCTTACTGATGTCCAGTCCTTCTCAGTCTAGAATACCTGGATACAGCTAAAGTTTTAATGTTATTGTCTTCTTTTAACTTTGCAACCAAAGGAAGAAGCAAAGGAAAGAAGGTAGCTATGAAATGAAGCAGGCTGACATCTGCCTCGATGAATTTAAATGTAGATTTTGCAGCTCTAAATGCAACACATTGTCCAAGATTTTGTCTGAATTCCCACCAATATTTATCTTCCATCTGTTCTTTGATTTGCATGTCAATTTTTTTACCCTCAGATCTCAGATAGAAATAATCTCAAATCTCATCTGGGTGCCATGTTTACAGAGATTAAATATTTTTAGATGTGGAGCTATTAAATATATTTCATATTTAGTAATCTCTCCATATTGGCTGTGCTCCATTCATGCAGGGTCATATTCCATCAAAAGACAAGTCTCTCTCTCCAAATTTACAAGTTAGAAAAATCTCAGTTAATAGCATTAGGCTGGCATTATGCTAGTGGAGGATCAATATGAGACCTTTGGGACACTGAAAACTCTGCAGAAGCAGTAAAACTGCCTTTAAAGGTTGCTTTTTAATAAACATTACATTTGTAAGCAATTGCTTATTAGCCACTAATTCCATAAGAAACTGTTTATTGGCAGCTGACTTTCGTAGATTCGCTGCTGACAGATAAATACTTTTTGGTCCAACAAAGTAACCTTAGTGGAAATCTTTACTTGGGAAAGAAAACTTCCATAATTAAAATGAATTTTTTTGACCATTATCGTTTTTGCACTAATATGATTAATGCAAACTGAAAGCACGATGTAAGCAGACATTAACTTGTTTTTTTTTATTAAAAGCCACATTGTTATAGATAACTTATCATTCACAGGCAAAAAGGCAGTCAGCTTAATTTTTAATCTCTACAAACAACTTTCACAAGTTTGTTAAGTCCTCTTTTTTGTTACAATTCACTGAGAACCCATTTCACCAAGGAAACTGATGTTAACGTAAGTCAGTGTAACATTTAAACCAGGGGGAGCCAATGTTGTGGCCGTTCATATGCTAATCACATCTCTCAACATCCCTGAGCATTGGCCATGTTGTCTGGCGCTGATAAGAGTTGGAGTCCCATACCATACTGAGGGTACCATATTGCCTACCTTTGAGTTAACTACTTTTATTCAATAATAACATTGTTCAAGTACAGTCATGCCTTGGATTACAGATGCTTCAGGTTGCGTTTTTTTCAGGTTACGGACCCGCCAAAACCCGGAAGTACTGGAACGGGTTACTTCCGGGTTTCGGCGGTCGCGCATGCGCAGAAGTGCCAAATCGCAACCCGTGCATGCGCAGATGTGCCACTGCAGGTTGCAAACGCTGCAGGTTGCGAACATGCATCCAGCACGGATCACGTTCGCAACCCAAGTGTCCACTGTACATTGTAGTGCAACACTTGTGTCCACAAAGCTTCACTAAAAGCATTTTTTCCCCATAAGGCTCCATCCAAACAAAACCTGCCCACAACAGAGACTTATTAATGAACTGTAGTGGCTGCATCTTCTTGACAGCTTAAGAAAGGGAAGATTACCAGTGCTTGTCACCTTCAGATACCAGCAAGCCATAGACCTTTCCTGGGCACTCCAGGACACCAACAGAATAGGTGAGCTGTCCTGCAATTAACCAACCAGAGAGCCTTTCTTGGAAGCCAAGTGCTACCTTATCTTCAACGAAGACAATTAGAGTTAATAGTAATCGCTCTCACTTAGAGAGGCGTCCCGCAGCATGCTGTTCCTTTTATTTCATTGTCATACAAACCGCTAAAAAGAGCCCTGCTAGATCAGGCCCAAGGCCCATTTTGTTCAGCATCCAGTGGCCAACTAGATGCTTACGGGGAGCCGACAAGCGAGACGTCAGAGCAATAATGCTCTCCCTGTGCTATCTTGCAATACTGAGGCAATCCAGACAACCTAGTGAAGGCAGTAAATCAATTCAGCAGTGTCAGCAAACTACTATAATAAGTTCAGGAGAACAATATTTGGGAACCGTGGAAGATGAGCTATAATTGCCATGATCCCCCAGCATAAAATGCTGCTGCCACGTTGTGCTTTACTAACATAGGGCTCAGGGGAGGGAGAAGAGTCCATTGTGCCACTGTGCCACATCTTTGGGGGATTTTCTGTTGCCTGCTGTGTGGAAAGCCTTCCTCAATAAGCAGTCCTTCATGCTTAGGGAAGGGGACCGATGCAGCGAGTGGGGGAGGAAATCCATTTGAAAGCTCAGCATCTCCCATCTCCAAGCACAGCAAGCACATCAGATGCCCGTATCCATTTTAGCTGGGTTTTTCAGTAAACCTTGGTCAGTTCTCTGGGATAGTGAACTTACTTGAGAGGAAGGTTAACTATTAGATATAACCATGCATCTTTGTTGAACTGCGCACCACCTTTGCTAGCCTATTGGAGAAGATCAATAAATTGCACTGTTTATGACTGGAAGTAGAGTCCTCCTCCTTTTTGTCCATGATAGAAGGATGCTCCTAATTAGTTTGAAAGCTGGAAGAGCAAACCACGTATGATTACTCTGCCCCCAGACAATCAAGTCACAGCTAGCTGTGTGTGCAAAGTCATCAATCAATCAGAGAATGGCAAGAAGTATTTGCGGCATTACAGAGACATAACACATCCAGATGTCTCACATAATTTCTAAAGGCCAGGAGGACACACGATCTTCAGTGTAGACCTTCTCCTATTCTGTACTCACGGTGTAACAACTGAAGGCAAGTAACCATCGTGAGCCTTTGTGCAATTCCTGGGAGAGTTAAGAAGTAGAATTCCAGTGACAGAATGCACAATGCTTCCTGCAATTTCCCTGTTCTAAGATGCAGACAGGAATGAGAGGCGCTGAAGATTTACTACTAAGCAGTCTCTTTCTAACCCCCACAAATGGCTTATTTTAGCCCTGAGCTAGTAGGAGAGAAAGGAAAGCTTGTTCGTTTGGAGAGCTGAATCATATTCCCGGGCTGTTATCACCTTATATAAAGGTAAATTGAAGTTGTGCATATGCATGTTTAATTAGCGAGGGAAATCAGCTGTTGCATAGCTGGCATCATTGTTATGTGGTTGCAGCTTCTGAGATTGGCCCAGAAATGGCAGCTAGTGCAAAATGCAGCAGCTCGACAGCTCATTGAGGCAGACTATTCATCATGTTACACCGCTGCTGAAAGAATTGCAGTAGCTGCCAATAAGCTGCCAGGCTAAATCCAAGGTGCAGGTACGAGCATGCAAAACCTTGTGGAGCTTGGAACCAGGGTATCTTTGCCAGCCAGTTCTTACTGATGTGTTTCAATGTTTATGTAGTTACCGTATTTTTCACTCTATAGGATGCACTTTTCCCCCTCCAAAAATTAAGGGTAAATGTGTGTGCGTCCTATGGAGAGAATGCAGGCTTCTTGGCTTCAGCGATAGCAACGCGAAGCCTCTGAAGCGCAGAGGGAGCGCTCCTTCCATGCTCCGGAGGATTCGCGTTGCTTTTGCTGAAGCCTGGAGAGCGAGAGGGGTTGGTGCGCACCGACCCCTCTTGCTCTCCAGGCTTCAGGGATAGCTCCCGCTGCACTCCGGAGGCTTCGGGTTGCTTTTGCTGAAGCCGGGAGAGCAAGACTCTCCTGGCTTCAGTGAAAGGAACCTGAAGCCTCCGGAGCACAGCAGGAACTCGCTCTGTGCTCCGAAGGCTTCGGGTGCCTTTTGCATAATGGGAGTCCCCATTAGCTAAAGTAGTACCTCAGGTTAAGAACAGTTTCAGGTTAATTTGCTGTTGGATAAGGCTATACTGCTTCTGTCAATAGGTAAATGCTAGGGAGGCTTTGACCAAATAAGGGCAATAAGGAATGGGCATTGCGGTTCTGGGAAATGAGTATAATCAGGCGGTCTAGTAGGCTGTAACCTCTGTGCTGTCCACCAACCAACTGGAGGACCAGGGTGGGATTTTGCAATCGGGGAAAGGATAAAGGCTCCTAGGACTTTAAGCCTTAGGAACCAGTGTTTTATATCTCACAGAGAGAAACCATATCTTCCAAGTTTTTTTCTTGCAGGACCTTGGCGGCCATTTTGGATGCCACATTCTCCTGTGCTTTTGCACTGCGCTCTACCCCTCCCCCACTTGCACTTTTTGGGGGGGGGCAAGAACAATGCATGGGTCACGTGACTCGCCGGGGAGCACATCCTGGAAGGTGTGCGTCCCAGAAAATGTGTGTCCTGGTTTTGCATCAGAAAATGTTGGATGGTATGACATTCTTTCTTTCCATCTTACCTTCATGGCAAGTAATGGGCCAGCTCAACACATTTGCCTGCCTCAAATGAAGATCAAGAAGAAATTCCTCTCCTCAACTCCACCTACACAACTTGAACAGGCTGCCATTTGATTCTTACTTCAACAGTGAGGGTGCGACAACTTCCTCCACCTTGCCCAAGGGCAGCATTCTAGTTTAAAGGGTGCAGAGCAGGCCATCTTAGGAGACTCTGGGCCGATGGTAGGGGCTGTTCTAGCCCCAGAAACTGCTTCCTAAGTTTTGTTCTGCCTATTGACAGAACCAGACTCAATTCTTGGAGGCTGACATTAGGAGGCTGAACTACTCTTAAAATAGCACTTGTTCGGGAAATAGAATTCCAGCAAGCCAACCACTGTGTGTGTGTGTGTGTGTGTGTGTGTGTGTGTTTAGAAACTGTGCTGCTTGACAGGTTCGTGAGACACTGAAAATTAACAGGCCTCACTTGACGAAAAACAGTACTTTTCATACAGCGCATTGTTAAACTATGGAATTCAATCCCACAGGATATAGTGGTGGCTGCAATTAGGATGGCTTTAAAAGGGATGCAGAAGGGATCTAGTATTAGAAGCAGCAGACCTTTGAATGCCAGGAGCAGGAGATCAGAGTGGGATGCTGCTGTTGTGCTTGTGTCCTCTTTGTTGGCTTCTCAGAGGCATCTGGTTGCTCAATGCTGAACTGGGTGGGCCTTTGGTGTGATCTAGCAGGACTCCTTTTATATTCCACAGAAAACACTGATTATTTTGCAAAGTTTACCATCATAAAAAGTGCCTGCAATCTACATTTAAAGAACACACCTGATTGTTACTGTTATTTATTATTCATTAAATTTCTACACCTCCTTTCATCTGACAAACACAGGACACTTCACAACATAAAAACAAAAAAATACCACCGCCCCCAGGTTAAAAACATTGATTGTTTAATGAGCCAAAGTCCTAGGAGCAGAGGGGTGTTTTTGCCTGGTGTCTGAATATATGCAGCAAAGATGCCACATGAGCCTCCTTGGGGAGAGAGTTCCACAAGGGGGGGGGGGACCACAGAAAAGATCCACTCTTATGTTGCCATCATCCAAACCTCTCACAGAAGAGGAGTAAGAATTTAAGCCACATCTGATTAAAAACATGAGCTGAACTATACTGGGTCAAATCAAACACCCATCTATTCTAATTAGGGATGTTTCAGATATTTCCCCCCTCTCTTGTTTCACTCCAGGTCTTCTATTTCTAAGGCACCTGGTCTTTGCTTCCAAACTAGAATGGATGCAGTAGGAAATCTGCATTGTTTGGAGTCTCTGCCCACAAAAAATTCCACCGTATACAATGCAAATTTTCCAAAGCTCCATGACTTGGTTTGTGTCTTCTCCCTGTCAATGTTCCCCATGAGTTTGCCTGTGTGTTTCAAAAAAGGAATATAAAATAAAAGCAATCTTTCTCCTGCTGCAATATTTCTCTTGGGTGGTATCATGATTCTTTGGGTATGGTGTTTTATCACTGCATAAGGGAGCAGACATGTGGCCGGTAAGACACCACACAAACCAAAATATTGGTGCAAGCACATCTACGGTCATATCAAAATTGTTTGATACTGTTTTCTGAACATCGGCAGTAAAGTGGTGGTGAGGAGACGCAAAAGAATGAGAAAAACTAAGTGCAGTGGGGAGAGGAAGTACAAAGAACCTCTTTGCACAGCCCACACTGTCGCATTTGCCACCACAATACATATTTAAAAGTTTGACTGGGTTGCTGACCATAGCAATTGGCTGTGGTGGTTGGCTCTGGGAGTGTGGGTTTCAGGAGCATACTGGGGGAAGAACCTCTCCCTTTGGGGCAATTCCTGGGCTATCAATTAGGATCCTGACCTGGATTTTGGTATTATCATAACTGATCACCTCTTCCCCCCATTTTCTCTTACCTGGAAGCACTCATCACATTCAAAGCTATCTACCTCCTAAAGACCTAGATGTGCCAATGGAATCTTTGTTGTTTCAACCTAACTCATGGCTAATTCAGTCAGTGATGTACGGTCCCTTGTCTTTACTACAAAGAAGCAAACCTTGAGAGCGCTGCATGAGACAGCCGTCCAGAAGGTGACAGCCGGGAATATGGGTGCATTGCAAATACGTACTTCAGCCAACTGGTGGCTGTAGCAAATTTATATTCCAACCAGCAGATGGCAGCAAAGAGATTCAGCCAATCAGAAGTATAGGCAAGATCCCAGCTACCAGCACACAAACCTCCCCCCTTAGCAAGTGATTTCCCCAAGGCAGGATGAACTCACATATTAGTGATTTCAACTAATTGCAGCATAGGAGACTTTGCTGAAGAGTTGCACAAATGCATGCTTCATGCACTCAACTCAAAAGTAGATCAGCTGTCAGAGACCTAGTTGCAATTCAGACTAAAAGCAAGCAATCAACCTCTTCATTGAAAAGAATTCAAGCGCTGCTAGTGATTTCTTATTTAATGAGAGTAGCAAGGGGGGTGGGGTGGGAAGCACAGGTGTCCCCGGCACCCTTTGTTGGTAAGCATATTGCAGCAGTTTCAATTGAGTGTTGCAGCTCCTACCAACATGGAAAGTGGACTTCTTCACAGCAATGCATCTTGGGTTTCTTACAATAAGGGTATACTACAAGCTTCCACCACTTAGTGACTTCCCTTTTTCTCTATAATCTTAGGTTTCTCTGTGATGCTACATTAGCACATGTGTTCATATCGTTCATATACATTTGGTTTACCATATGGAGATCTAGAAGCCTTGAGCCACAGTTTCTGCAAATTGATGTGCAAAGTTCAATGCACACACACACACACACACACAGAGAGAGAGAGAGAGAGAGAGAGAGAGAGAGAGAGGTTTGATTCACCAAAACCACCCTACACTCACATTGATCACAATGCTTTAGAAATATAACTTACTTTCCTATTACAACTACAATATATACCTGGCCACTTACTTTAGCTATCTTCCCTGTTTAGGGAAGCTTTTAATATTTAATGGGTTATTGTACTTAGTGTTTTGTTGGAATCCGCCCAGAGTGGCTGGGGAAACCCAGCCAGATGGGCGGGGTATAAATAATAAAATATTATTATTATGTTATTATTACCTTTTCTCTAAGCCATCCTCTGTGGCATTCTCCATCTTGCTTTTCACACTCCATTGCCTTGACTTACTAGCAGTACATGTGAAAAGGATCTGGGGGTCTTGGTGGACCACAAGCTTCACATGAGTCAACAGTGTGATGCAGCAGCAAAAAATAAAATAAAATTAATGCTATTCTAGGCTGCATCAACAGAAATATAGTGTCTAGATCAAGGGAAGTAATAGTACAACTCTGTTCTGCCTTAGTCAGACCACACTTGGAATACTGTGTCCAAGTCCGGGCATTACAGTTTAAGAAGGATGTTGACAAGCTGGAACATGTGCAGAGGAGGGCAACCAAGATGATCAAGGGTCTGGGAACTAAGCCTTATGAGGAACAGTTGAAGGAGCTGGGTATGTTTAGCCTGGAAAAGAGGAGAGTGAGAGGAGATATGATAGCCATCTTCAAATATCTTAAGGGCTGTCACATGGAGGAGGGAACTTATTTGTTTTCTCCTGCTCTGGAAGGTAGAACTTGAACCAATGGCTTCAAGCTGCAGGAATGGAGATTCTGACTAAATATTTGGAAAAAACTTTCTGACAGTAAGAGCTGTTCAGCAGTGGAACAGACTCCCATAAGAAGTGGTGGGCTCTCTGTTTGTAAACAGAGGTTGTATGGCCATCTGTCATGGATGCTTTAGCTGAGATTCCTGTATTGCAGGGGTTGGGCTAGATGACCCTTGTGGATACCTTACAACTCTAAGATTCTATAATATTATGACTTGGGCCTCTTTGCTTCTAGAGCAGCCTTCTTCAAAGCTGGGTCTCCAAATGATATTAGGATTACAGCCCTCATCAACTCTGACTATTGGCTAAACTGGCAGGGGATGATGGGAATTGTGTTGCAATATCTGAGGATGCCAGAGTCTGCTGTAGGGTACCTGTCCCCCTGCTACCCAACAGGTTCCATGCATTCTGTAACCTATTCTCAATCCTCAGCTTTACCATGAGGCTTTAATCCCAGCCAAACTGACAACATTCCCTTCCCTCTTAGAAGTGCCACTGCTGTTGTTTAGTTGCCTGAGAAGCTGAACATTCCATGCCATCACACCAGCTCAGTCAATCAGTATACAAGCACAACAGAAGAATGATAATGCAAGGTAATATACAATAGTGGTGCGACCACAAACTGGAACCACCTATATGATGACTTAAAAAGTGAACTCCCTCTCCAAAGGTCTCTAACATCAGTTGTCAGATTGTCACAATCCAATATATTTGAAACGATAGGTTTATTGTGCAGAAAAGTTCCCTTTCGGATACACACTGACTTTAGGGGGGGGGGGTAAGAATGCGCTATAGGTGCTATGTGAATGGTCCCGTCTGATTTCCTCAGGTTGCCAAATGATGTCACTTGAAATAACAGAATTAGAAGAAGCTTCACTCCAGAATGAATAAAAAGAGAATCTGACACCCTCACTCTTTATGAATGCTCAGTTTCATTTGAAGTCACTTTTGCTGTCATTGGGGCCCATTGATGTGCGATTTGATATAATGAGCTCTCTCTCTAGATTTCTTTTTAAATTCAGAGCATTTCTCCACTTCAGCTAGTCATTTATCATCTCATCAAATGATGTGAAGGATTCCCTGTGCAATTTCATCATGCCTTATGCCTAATTCACAAAAAAAGTCTGTTCAGGGTTTTCATACCTATAAGCCTAAAATAAAAGGCAAATGACAGAAATATTTCATTTTGCAATTTCAGATTTTATTCATGATGCTAGTTTGCATCGATGAGACTCCAGGGTTTATGATTTGTGGGGAAAGTAGAAGATTGAGCTCACCAACTTCTCTGCTGCCATCTCATTCTCGCCTAGCCCATTTCCACCCATCTGTCTTGTCCATTTAATGTAAGTTCTGTGAATAAAAGCCTGCACCACTACAATGCAATGCTTCAACTCCTTAGAACTAAAGAAATGTTTGATTTCAGTTCCTTTCACAGGGAAAGTCCAATAACCTCGGAGAATTCAGGGAGATATACAAAGACTATGCTGAATGGGAAATAAGGGCTTGATACCATCTAGTCCAGCATTCTGGTCCCATAGAGGCCAACCACATGCCTATAAGAAGTCCTCATGCAAGACATGAGGATGAGAGCTTTCTCCCACTTATTTGCCCTAGCAACTGGTAATCTAAGGTACACTGATGCAAAACTGTTGCCTGGTAAAACTTAAACCTTAAGAAGCTATGCCCCATATCCTGAGATGCCATCAAAACTCAAAATTAGGTGGCTCATATGCCAGAACTATCAGGTTCATAAATGGCTGAATGTGCACCAAGTCCAGTTATCTGTCTAACAGATCTTAAAATCACCATAATTCAAAATTAAATTAATTCTGAGTTCATTTCCAGATTTTTTTTGTACATGTACTGCATCTAAATTCTGCACACTCAGGTGCTTCTCATGGGGTGGTGTTATTTTAACCCTTTTAGCTACTCTTTGCCAAATCAATTAGGTTTAAAGTTTGGATCTGAACTCCATCTGCAGTTGATCACTTTTGAAGCAACAGTCAAACTCGCTGTAAGACAGGAAAACAATTTCTCAGAGAAGGAAGCTTTGTGATGTGTGGCATCGCAATGTATGCTGTGAGTCTACTGCACTATAAATCACACATTGCCAGGATGAACTAATGTATTTGATTGCTTATTATTATACTCTACCTTTCCTCCCAAAAGAGCCCCCCAAATTGTATATGGTTACAAGATCTGGAAAAAACAGAGAACTTTCATCCAAGTTTTTAATGTGGGATTTGATGAACTGAGTACAGTTTCTGATGGGGTAAGTTCACACGTCACTCCCCATAATCATTTATAGTAGGGTTTTGCCCAAAGTGACAATTTGAGATGAATTTGCTCTGTTGACCAACCAGTCCGATAATGTTGAAGAAGAACAACAAGTTTTCCAATAACATTAGCAAACTTTGTGACCTAGTTCAACACATCTTGAAGAGTTTCACCTAGAGCTTTTTTTAAAAGATCACTTTGTACAAACAACGCATTTGAGGAACAAGATTTCTCAAAGAAGTACCAGATGTTAATACGTCCTGGGGGAGTTTTCCAAGTCTGCTTTTTGTTTCCTATGACTAGCACAATAAAACAGGGCCAAATAAGCACATTTATGTAAATGTTTTTAATGTGTGCGATTCATACAGTCTGAGACCAGGTGGGCTTTTTGGCAAAGAATTAGAGTTACCCTAGTAACTTTTCCTCTGTCTGTACATTGCCGTGAACTGTTACTCTTGCTTTCCTGTTATTGTATGAGTAGCCCTGAAATGAGTTAAACCTGTTGTTGTTGTTTAGTCGTGTCCGACTCTTCGTGACCCCAAGACAAGGCACTCCTGTCTTCCAATGCCTCCCACAGTTTGGCCAAACTCATGCTGGTAGCTTCGAGAACACTATCCAACCATCTCGTCCTCTGTCGTCCCCTTCTCCTTGTGCCCTCCATCTTTCCCAACATCAGGGTCTTTTCCAGGGAGTCTTCTCTTCTCATGAGGTGGCCAAAGTATTGGAGCCTCAGCTTCACAATCTGTCCTTCCAGTGAGCACTCAGGGCTGATTTCCTTCAGAATGAATAGGTTTGATCTTCTTGCAGTCAAAGGGACTCTCTGGAGTCTCCTCCTCAAACTTAATGTTATCAGTTCAGGTCATTCACTTTTAACCAAGCCTTTTCCAGCTTGGTGCTATCCAGATGTTTAAATATATATTTCCCATTGCCCCTGATGACTGGCACTAATGTCCAGGGCTGATGGGAGTTGTAGTCCAAAATATCTGGATGGCACCAGGTTAGAGAAGTCTGCTTTAACCACTGACAAATATAGTTGTCTGCCAGGAGGAATTTGCAAACAACTGGTGGAGTAATGTCTCAGCAAGTTCAAACCCAGTATGCTGAACCCGCTGAATAAGCATACAAATGACAGAAGAACCAAAATCTAGGTACCCATTGGCATTCAAGTCCACTGCCCCCCTAAAACCCTTGGCCAGCTGACTGGCAAAGGTCAGAAGAAACTATATTTGTATTCCAATCTAGCTCTGAAAATATTTCTAATTGATTCCTAGAATATCATTTAGAACCATACATTTTGTAGAAGAAAAACAAACTGCAATCCCGATAAAGGATATTAAAAGCAAACATTATGCCTTCCTCTGATCCCTTGAGAAATGTCTGTGATCCAGTTGGCTCTCATCCTGGCATCCAGAAACTTGAGAAGCTCTTGAGCATCTCAATTTTCTGATGCCTAGACATGCTAAATAAAGTTCGGACCTCTCCATTGACATTCCTACTAGGTGACAGCAATCTTAGCTGTAAATTCCTTGGGACGCTCAATTCAAAATGACATTTAGAGCAGGAAATGAAGTGGCATCAAGTTGCACATTGAGTGTAGTTGCCCAGGTATGATTTAGCTCTAGTCTGTCCTCTTGTAGCTCAGTCCAACTGTGAAGTTACCAGTGCATGAATCACATGTGAGAGCTGATGCAAGTTGATCTGAGCTTTGTGCAGTGTAGCTTTAGTGAATAGTCTTAAAATAGTTACAAAGAAATGTTACAAAATGCAAAGTAACGCATTGCTCTTAAACAGCAAGAAATGTACACCCCTCTTCTTTAGGGAGAGAGATTGCCAATGCAACCTATCATCACCACTGAACTGAGTCATTACTGCTAATGCTGTTGGCTCCACCGACAGACAAAGATACTGAATTCTCAGTTTTCTTCTTCCCTCTGCTTGACTTTCCAGCATGAGTCACCAGTTAGCATAAAGACTGGAACCATCCAATTTTTTCTGCCACATTTGCTAGAGTGAAACCTCCTGCCCCATGCAAACTTCTCGACTTTCCAAATGTAAATCTTTATATAAGTTTTTCAAAGTTGAATGCATACAAACATTGCATTTCATGGATATAAAACTTATACCTCTAACATCACAGTGACCAAACTATCCCGGAACAGAGAAGGGCATAGTTGGTGTATCAACCTAAGTTGACAATGGGTGCTCCAATGCAATAGGTGCATTGATGTGGGGCACTCATTTCTGACTGAAGGCACCCTCCATGGTAAAAGGGTAGGGCACATCTGTGTATCTTCTGTGTAAAGAGGCAGGGCTGAGAAGCTGATCAGTGCTCCCCCCCCCCCTACACTTCAAATATGTATAATATATTAATGGCAGCAGAGGCAGTTTTAGGCTAATGTGGCTCATTTGGTCGCACTGGATGCCATGGTGAAGTGGGCACCAAAACAATACTGTAGAACAGGGCACGAGAAGGTGGTGCCAAATTTTAGCATCACACAGGGTGCCACTGAAATATGAGAACCCAAAGTCCACCACTGATGGCAGAAGGTGTACAGTGTTGCATTGACCCGAGAACCCAAGCCCTCTTTTTAAACAATGCTCCATTATACTCAGAAATTAAAGAATGCATTGTTCTCATGCCCTCTGTAATGACTGGCCTCGTTAAAAACAAACAATTTGCAATAACTCCCAAGGCCGAATGAGTCATTCTGCAACCGCATTTATTTCAGGCCAATTCATTAGTCATGGTTAGCCGAGATAAGGAAGAAGGGTAGTTTTATGAGCAGCTACACTGCCTAAGACAGAAATTAACAGGTCTAGGAATTACGCAGAGCAGTTTTAGGCTATTGCCAAAGGATGTAAATTGTTTGTTGTGGTTGATGATGGAAGAATGTACAACAACCAGCAGAGAAGACACCTGTTTGTATGTCCTGATAAAATAAAAAATACCAATAGCAGGGAAATGACAAGCACCTGGAACAGTGAAGACCAGGCCATGGTTTGAGAATGCCCATAGCAAAGTGCTCTCTAGTGTGTGTTCTCCTATATTAATAGACCCCTAGTCATGGGACACAGGTGGCGCTGTGGTCTAAACCACTGAGCCTCTTGGGCTTGCCGATCAGAAGGTTGGCAGTTTGAATCCCCGCGACGGGGTGAGCTCCCATTGCTCAGTCCCTGCTCCTGCCAACCTAGCAGTTTGAAAGCACGCCAAAAAGTGCAAGTAGATAAATAAGGTACCACTCTGGTGGAAGGTAAACATTATTTCTGTGCCCTGCACTGGTTTTGGTGTTCCGTTGCGCCAGAAGCGGCTTAGTCATGCTGGCCACATGACCTGGAAAAACTGTCTGCGGCCAAACATTGGCTCCCTCGGCCTGTAAAGTGAGATGAGCGCCGCAACCCCAGAGTCGTCTGTGACTGGACTTAACTGTCAGGGGTCCTTTACCTTTACCATTTTAGTAATGGGCTTAACTAGCAGTGGCAATGACTGGCAAGAGTGGTATGAGTTGCTGTGTAAAATTTCACACAATGACCTGCGCCAATGTTATACCAAGGGCTTACCTCTCCCCAGCCCCCAATATTTTATTCAATTTGGTACCCCTAGTACAAAGACATAGAGCAAAACTTTCTCTACTATGGCACCCTGGGTGTAGAAATCCCCACAGAAATTTGACTGTCCTCTGTGTTACAGCTTAGTGTCAGGCCAATGTTATTGGTGGAGAGTTTTTGTACAAGCTGTTGAACTGTTTGCAATTTCTCATTCATAATTTAATTCTGTCCGCCTCTTTCACTATCTCAATGTTCTATATTGTTATATGGTTTTTATACATACAGTTGTACCTTGGAAGTTGAACAGCTTAGTTCCAGAACATTTTGGCTCCTGAACGTCGCAAACCCAGAAGTGAATGTTTCGGTTTGCGAACTACTTTTTGGAAGTCGAACGTCCGATGGGGCTTCCACAGCTTCTGATTGGCTGCAGGAGCTTCCTGCAGCCAATCAGAAGCCACACTTTGTTTTTTTGACAATTTGGAAGTCGAACGGACTTCCAGAACGGATTCCGTTTGACTTCCAAGGTGCGGCTGTATTTTACATTTCATGTGCAGAAGGTCCCAGGATCAATCCTTGGCTTATCCAGGAAGGGCCTGGATTTCCCTTCCCTGAAATCCTGAAGAGTCATTGCCAGTCTATGTGGACAATATTGTGCTAGATGGACTTTTGGCCTGACTTGGTGTTAGACAGTTTCCTATGTTGCTATGTACCTCCCAAGGAATTTTAAATAGGAAGCTGCCATATGCCACATCAAACGATTGGCTCATCTAACTCAGTATTCTCTGGCAGCAGCTTTCCAGAATTTCAGGTCTCTTCCACCCTGACTTGGAGATGCCATTGATTAAACCCAGGACCTTCTGCATGCAAAGCAGATGCTCTACTACTGAGCCATGATGCCCTTGTTGGGATTTTGCCTACATGCAGCTTCACACACAGCAATTAAGAGTTGGCCAAAGGCCAAGAAGACTGAGCAGAGGGAGTTATTCTGCCTAGAGATACAGGGGACCTTGGATACAGCTCTACTATTGGTTGAGGTCTCCACACAGGCATGATGACTCATGACCTTCCTTACTGGATAGTGTGTTGGTCATTGTGGTGTTCTGAGAGTCGTTTGGAGTTTGTTAAGAGAGCTAGTTAAGATCCATATCTGTTCATGTATTTAGTAACTTGTGAGTCTACTGTAAATAATAAACACCTCTAAGTAACCAAGTTACTGGTAGCAGCACCTCCTTCCTGCCTGCAATTGATTGCTTCTGGAAGTCTGGGTATGCTCTGCTATATTTGACTGGGTCTGGCTAAGATCCTGCAACAGGTTAAAGTTGTGAAACACCAACAGCCCTTACCTTCAAGCCTTGGGTGGAAGGGTAGAATACAAATTAAATCAACATTTTTTTAAAAAAAAGATGAAAATATAGAATAACACGAGGGAAAGGCATAAGTCCTTTGTTGGAGGAGCTTACAGTTGGAAAAAAAGGGGAGACAATGAAGGCAGGGCAGAGGAAGAAAATATAGAAAGAGTCAATAAAAGAGAGAAAGGGGGAGAGAGGAGTTATGACAAAGGGTAAGAAAGGGTTGACATGAGAAGATGCGGTTCCAGCAATGAGGGCTGCAGTCAGGACTTCAAACCTGTAGGTGGTCAGTCAACTAAGCCAGTTTGACAAGAAAGGTCAGTGCGTAGGTGAACAGGAAGAAGCACTCTGCATCAAACTGTGGCGATTCTTTGAGGTTATCTGAAATTACTGTGATGGGAAAGAAAGGAGTGGTGTGGTGCATGTTAATAAAACACTATAAGCACTTGAGGTTCCTCAGTGATGAGATATTTAAGTCTATGCTTAAGGCTACCATGCTAAACACACTTTCTAGGGAGTAAGTCCCACTGAGCACAGAAAGACCTGCTTTCGGATAGAAACGTGTTTATGCTGCTGCTGTAAATCCCCCATGGAAGCCAATGGGATTTGAAAGTTTCTAATTTATACTCTTTCTACCAAGGAAACCTCTGGGATATTTTTTTCCAACTTTTTTCTTGAAATAAAAGAAAATGTTTCTGGGCCAAACTAGGTGATATGACCATAAGAAGTCGAGCATATGGGAATCTCACAAGCAGAACCTGAACACAAGAGTAATAATAATAATAATAATAATAATAATAATAATAATAATAATTTCTTACTTACACCCCACCCATCTGGCTGAGTTTCCCCAGCCACTCTGGGTGGCTTCCAATCGAGTGTTAAAAACAATACAGCATTAAATATTAAAAACTTCCCTAAACAAGGCTGCCTTCAGATGTCTTTTAAAGATAAGATAGCTGCTTATTTCCTTCATATCTGAAAGGAGGGTGTTCCACAGGGAGGGTGCCCCTACCGAGAAGGCCCTCTGTCTGGTTCCCTGTAACCTCACTTCTCGCAATGAGGGAACCGCCAGAAGGCCCTCGGCGCTGGATCTCAGTGTCCGGGCTGAACAATGGGGGTGGAGAGTGGTCTCCTGACTTGCAGTTCACAGCCACTGGGTGGCTACGTAGATAAGTGTGATGTGGGGGTGATTTGGATTGGCACCTTGGCAAAAGGGGATAGTGGACCAGAGGATGGGACTTATCCCCTTCTCCCTGCACCCTTTCATGAATGAGAACCAGTAGGAAAATATTACGTGTATCTTGTCTACGATTGCAAAGACCAGCTTAGGAACAGAGGGTATTTTCATTAGGGAAACAATTAATACCTCATCCCTGTATGCTGTGGTTCCCATTAAGACCACCAGCTCTGGATCTGCATTTGCCAAATAAAGCCAAGGTGGGGGTTGTGTAGCCCTCCAATATTGTTGGACTCCCATTTCTACCAACACCAGCCAGCATGGCTAGTGGTCAAGGGAATGGGAGCTGAAAACACTGGTTCCGCAAGTAAGCGTGTCACCAACATCCCCTTTGATAACTGCCTCACTGCAGCAGCCTAGAACTTTCACGAACAAAGAGAGAAAGGTCATTTAAAGGAGCTGAACAATTTGCAGATGCCTGCCCTCCTCCCAGTATCAACAGTCTGGTTCCCAAACTTATTTTGTCAAACAACAGCAGGTTCAAATATGCTTAATTATGAGAGTCTCTGACAGCTTGTCAGTGCGCAAGCCAGAACTTTATAAAATTGTCAAACATTCATCTCCAGTTATGGGTTTTTTGCCTCAAGTCCAAAACACAAATTTATTGAAACAGCTAAGTGGTTTTTGTTACCATTCCACAATATTAAATAGGTGTGGACAGCCATCTTGTTATGATAAAAAAGCCAGCAAATTCCAAGTAAAGTGAAGAAAATATTATTTGTAGCAAAATTCAACACCTCTCATTTTCTAGTGTCCCTCCCCCTATAAATACGGTACTCACCATTGTAACCGGTCTGAACAGTACTAACCATACTATTATTTTTAGTGGTAGTGGCAAGATATGCTGTGCTGTTTTTATTGTAATTATCTGTATGCTATGTGTGCATGTTTGTGCGTGTGTGTGTGTTCTTTTAACTCTATCAATGTTTATTTTTTATTTTTTATGTTTTAAACTGTTCTTTTTATCTGTAAGCTGCCTTGAATCTCTGTTATTTTATTATAAAATAATAAAATTCTAAGGGAATTTCGAAAGTCAGCTTCCTCTGGGCCCCATCCACAACATACCCAGAGAGTGAAAGCAAGATAAATAGAGTCTATTTCTACTTGTCCTTAGTCCTGTTACTGCTCCCTTGCTTGGAGAAGACAAGTAGAAACAACACACAGCAGGCAGTGATGTCAGTGGGCTTTGGGATATCGGGTCCTCCCTTAAAGAGGGCACGTATTGCGGTGAGACCTGGACAACCGACACCCTGTGTTGTGGGTGGGTACGATTGGACAGCCACAATACCTGATTTGTAGGTCCCTCGAAGCTGGGTACAATCTGGCCAATGGGACACAGTCCAAACGGTTCGAGGGACCTATTTATGCCCATGCACGTGACCCAGAGCTTCCTCTTTTGGCGCGTGCATTCGGAACACCCGCCAACCTCTCCCTACTTTTAGGGCTTTTACGCTTGACCTTGCTATGCTGTCGTGTGCCGTCTGTCGTTGAGACAGGGGCACGGCAGGAATTTCCCCACTTGGCTGATTGGCTGTTGCCATTTGGGTTTTGCCTGCCGCGTAGCAAATCGTCACAACTTATAAGGTTGTGGATAGGCTCTGGTTCAGGTGATAGGGATGGGAGAACGCTCTCACCATCCCCATGTGAAGGGTATTCCATTAAAAGAACCCGGGGACTCGATGGCTTGGTCAACCCCTGAGAGGGGGTTGTGCCTGTGCCTGAGTCCAGGGGGACATTTGGGTGGCGGAGTTAGCCCGTTTCCAGCTTCCCGTTTATCCGGGTGTTCACCCTTGGCTGACCTATGCTGGAACCCTGGGTCAGCGCTACCTGCATGGCAGGGAGCTAGTTGAACCAGAGCCTATGCAACCAGTGACTTTCTGTAATCAATAAAGTTGTGGCCTAAATTCTGCCAAAAACCAAACTAAAATTTGAGTCAAGTGTGAATTTATTTAGGGGGGAGGTTTCTGGGTCTGAACATGCAAATGACAGTGGGCCCCTGTTGGAGTGTGGGCCTTGAATGCTATGTGGTCAGGGGGCTGTCATTCAGATTTTTTAAATTTTAAACTCCAATGACTAAGCGAGTCTAAAGCTTAGATAGGCTAAAAGTAGGTCTCTTCATGATGGTCTTTAATAACTCAATGAAAACCTTTTGGATGCCTTCACAACAGTAAGCAATGTGAAGATGTCTTAAAATATAAAAGGAGGAATATTTCAAATACTCAGATCCCAATTAGAGCCTGCAAAGCATTTGTTTCCTAGAATGGAAAAAAGAAAGATGGTATTCTGTCAGTTTGTCTAAATGAAGCATTCCCCAAAAGGCCTAGCAACGGTATTTTTGTGAGTTCCCTTCACTTACTTCTTTGCAGCTTTCATTTCATCTGATTTGCCTATCTTTTTGTCAGGTTTTTTTTTAACTTCACTCATGTCTGGAAAACGGTACTGAATAAAGATAATGAATAAAGTAATGGAAAAGGCATAACCTAGCAACTTCTAGTGTTGGTTGACAAGCATTTTCTTCCATGATAAATAAAGCTTTGCCTTGCAAGGGTTTAGCGGAGCATACCGCTGACTGTGATTGATCGTACCGGTTAGTGTCACTCATTTACTTCCAAAGGCTTTCTGAAGAACACCAAAAGTCAAGAAGAAAAATGAGGATAAAAATCTATTTTAAAATAAATAAAAAAGTAACTAAGTTGTCATCGTGGATTTAAACTTAAAATAAGTCACATGAGGAAACCACAGACAGAAATAGCCTCGTTCCAAGAAAACATGCCTTGTTTAATATTCATATAAGTAACTGCAGAGAAGTCAATTGGCCAAGAATCAAAAGTTGTATTGAGATACTGAGAAACTTTTACATGGACAAAATAGCTTTATCAGTCCAAAATCAGCCTACCACTATGATTGCATACAGGGCTAGTCCAACATAATTGCTGCCTGAGACAGAACAACAAATGTCAACCCCCCCCCCAACACACAGCCTAAATCAAGATGGCCATCTGAGTCGGAAAAGCGCCACAGGCTACTCTCTGTGGGGATATAATTACAATAAAAATACATTAGTTAATAAGTCAATATTGTCTCGTGCATACTCTGACCCTGTGGAATTCTTCTGACAGGCCTTATGTTTTCAACCAATCAAGAATAAGTCCTCATTGCTACACTTCAGGGCTCAGCTGTCTCCCAAGACTCACAAAAAGTTAAAATCTCTGACCAATATAGCATATGAGAAAGCTGGTGATGGAGCTTGGTCAGTGTTCCTTGAGTTGAAAATCAGTGTGTTGCTCACCTATCTCACCTAGGAAATGTTGAGTTGTGATTCACCTATGCTGATTTCATAATGTTTGGGTAGAGGAAGTGTCTGGTGACACTGAAAAGCATTTCCTTGTCTTTAACATGGCCCAAGTTGAACCTTTGCATCTCTCAAATTTGGAAAGAAAGGTAGGAATGGCCAGCACCTTGGGTAGCAATAACAGAGGATTAGACAAATTCATGCAAGATAAAGCTATCCTTAGCCAGTAGTGTAGCTTGGGTTGCCAGTGCCTGGGAATGCACAGAGGATGGGGCTGGGAAAAAGGGGAATAGACGGAGTATACATGCACACTCAGCTGCCTAACTGCATCCAGGTCACCTAGGAAAGCGCAGCCACAGAGATAAGAAAAGAAGATTCTGGAGAGGTCATTTCCTGGTTTGCATGGAGAAGTCATTTTCAGTGGAGCCCCATGACAGAAGCACGCAGCTGTATTGAGGCAGCACCATGTGTTGAAATTTTGAGTCCCTAGCAACTTTGTGCCCGGGACAACCCTAAAATGCAATACACTACTTTTCTTGGCTACTAGCCACAATTTCTTTGTCCTGTCTCTACCATCAACAGTGAAATGCTTTTGAATTCCAGTTGCTGGGAATTGCAAATTAAGAGAGAGCATTATTGCACTCAAATCCTGCTTCTGCAAGCTTCTCACGGGCATCTGGTTGACCACTATGAGAACAGGATCCTAGTAAACAAGCCTTTGGCCTGATCCAGCAGAGCTCTTATGTTCTCATGTAAGGGTGGGGAGGGGGAAATAGGAAATTGATCTTCCTCAAACTACTCTGTAGGATAGCAATTTCTCCGCCATGCAGATTCTGGGACAGTCAGAATCTGTGGAACTTGAAACCCTCCATCCAAATACATTTCCATCTAATGAACTCCAGTTCCATTGACTAAAGGCTAAAGTGACTAATGGAGCAACAGAAACTGGCTATTGGCAAGGCTTTGACGCCCACTCATTGGAATCTTATTTACAGCTTAGAGGTATTTGCTTTCTTCTGCCCTTTAGGGAATGTAATGTCTGAGCTGCAGGAAATCGTGTAATTATTGAAAAATCAAGACCCCTGAAGCATACCCTGAAGGCCACAAAATAAAAGTTAAAAAATTACACCCTCCAAAGCATGAGAAACACTGAGACAGCTGCAGATCAAGAATGTGTCACATGATATCGCTTCCTATCATCTCTTCCTTCATAACCACTTTCCAGGCAGCATTTTTTCTCTGTAATAAAATTAATTCATCAATGAGGCTGACGTCTTATGCTCCACCTTATGAGTATTCCGAAAAAGGTGTATAGGATTGCACATATTAAGTGGGGAGGGACCAGTTATCAATGCATAGAACCTCTAAATTCATCAGGTAATTGCTTTAATTATATTATTATACAGAAAGGTGATGCAAAATGTCAGAATTAGCAGTATTTGTTTATATCCCAAACTTCTTCCAAGGAATTCACCCCCCTCTCATCTACAAACTCATAAGAACTTTTTATGGTGGTCAAGGGACACAGAGTGAATTTTATGACTTTGATTTGAACTTGGGTCTGCCCATTCCTAGTCCAACACCACAATCTAACTTTCCACTACCTGGCGCTCTCTAGATGTTTTCAGACTGCAAATCCCATCTGCCCTAGCAACTGAGGCCAATGGTCAGGGATTTTAACAGAATAAATATAAAAAGAGCCCTGCTGGATCAGAACAAATGCCTATTAGATTCAGCTTCATGTTTTCCCACCATAGCCAACCAGATGTATAGGAGGAGCCCACAGCCAGGGCATAAGCACTGTAGCCTTCTCCCCTTGTGGTTCTTCAGTGACAGGTATTCAGAGGCATGTTGTCTCTGGTCCTGGAAGTTGTACACAGCCTTCATGACTAGGCATGGGGGAGACATTTGATTCAATTCACATTGGTTTGCAAAACTACCTACTTTGTAAGAACTAAAACACGGCCTTTGAAATTTTCGCTTCATATTTTGCAATGCTATTTTCCACCTAAGCAATGTGTACCAAAGGAAAAAAGAGAAAAGAGAGAAAGATTATAGTAGGGCAAAGGGAGCCTAAAAAGGTAAAGGTACCCCCTGACCGTTAGGTCCAGTCACAGATGACTCTGGGGTTACAGCACTCATCTCGCTTTATTGGCCGAGGGAGCCGACGTACAGCTTCTGGGTCATGTGGCCAGCATGACTAAGCCGATTCTGGCGAAACCAGAGCAGCGCACGGAAACGTCGTTTACCTTCCCACTGGAATGGTACCTATTTATCTACTTGCACCTTGACGTGCTTTTGAATGGCTAGGTGGGCAGGAGCTGGGACCGAGCAACGGGAGCTCACCCTGTCGTGGGGATTCGAACTGCCAACCTTCTGATCGGCAAGCCCTAAGCTCTGTGGTTTATAGTAGGGCAAAGGGAGCATAACTATGCATATATTCATTAAACTGATATGCATTACATTTGGGGAAATTGCGTTGCAAAAACAAAGTATATATCAGGCAAAATTGCACACAAAATGTGTATATGAGGAGAAATTTGCACTAAAACGCTGGTGATTTCCATGAGGACTTCCACCACCCCCTTCAAAAAATAATAATTCGTGGAAGACTAAACTTAAGATTGGAAAAATACAAAACTGAGAGAAATTGAAAGTGACAGATTTATCCATCTTTACTCATTACTAGTAACATTGACTGTCTTTTCCTCCATGAATCTGTCTGTTCTCTTTTTAAACCCTTCTAAATTTGTGGCCATTGCCACACATTGTGGTTGCAAATTCCATAGTGTGACTTTGCGACAAAAATAACTTTCTACAGCACAACACACATAGTTATAAACATGGTGTTATTGCCTGTGTTCTTCTGTAAAGGATTTGTGGCCTTCATTGCACTGGATCTCTCCAGGCCAAATGACAGCTTCATTCTATTGCCAGATACAAAAGAGTAATTGATTCTATGAACAGCACTAGAGTAATGTTTTGATGGAGCAATTTGTCTTTTCCATGATGGCTTTTTTGGTCCATTTGTTAATAATATTACTCCAACTCTTAAGTGGACATCCTAAAGAATTTATTTACTCTTTTTTTCTCCTTTGAACTCTGAGCATCCCAAATTGCAGCCTACATGTCAAAATGAAATATCTTCTTCATTAGTCTCAAAGCAGGCAACTACATTTTGAAACAATACAAAAGCATTTCAAATAACGCATAATGAAAAATAAGGATTCCCCTTACAGCATTTCCTGCTATTAAGATGAACCAGTTCTAAAAATGTCACAACGAGAAAGAAGCTTTATTTTTCCTGTGAAATACTCAGGCTCTGATGATGTCACAACTCTGCAGAAGGGTTTTTTTTAAACCCACAACAACACATATTTAATGTAATTCACACAAAATGTACATATTCCTTTCAGTTGTAAGAATGGCAAGATTCCCCTCCCCTAAACACAAGCAACAAACCATATTATTAGGATTCTAAAGTAATCTAGGATGCTTGACAAATTTGTGGATACCAGGTAAGACTGGTCTGATCCATACCTCCTGAACTGTGTGAAGCAGAACAAAATTATCCATCAGCTTTCATGATACTAACTCCGTTTTTGACTCAGAAAATATAAAGGTATAGGTTTGTGCTGGTTTGGGCCAATGGCCTATCTAGTCCAACGTCCTGTTCTCACAATGGCCAGCCAAATGCCTTTGAGAAGCTTGCAAACAAAAACAATTCTGGTTCTCAGCAACTGGTATTCAAAGACATATTGTACCTGATATAATAATAATAATAATAATAATAATTTTTTATTTATACCCCGCCTTCCCCAGCCAAGACCGGGCTCAGGGTGGCTATTAATGGAAGAGAATATAGTCATCATGGCTAGTAGACACTATCCTCCATGAATTTGTCTAATATCCTTTTAAAGCCATCCAAGATGTTCTCATTGTAATGTCTCATTAGTGGCCATAATGACATCTTGTGAGAGCCAATTCCACCATTTAACAATGTGCTGTGTGACGTACGTTCTTTTGTCTGTATCAACATACTTACAAAAATCATATCTTAATAGAAAAAAAAAATGTTTAGAACTGTATTTGAAGGATGTTTCCTATTTACATATTTTAATGTAAATAGACATGTAAATGAATAAATCCTAGATCAATGCAGAAACAGGATGGGGTGTGTTTAAAGATACCTGCATGTAAAGGAATTTGGGGAAGAAATAGATTGATTCACTCATCCCTAATTTAAAACATTAAGAAGTCCAACAACAATATAGGTCATGTAACTTAATATTACAATTCACATCCAAGTGATTTAGACTTAGTCCAATAACAGATATCCATAATTGGAACAGCTGGTGAGAAGTTGATTCCTACACTATTAACTTAGCTTTCCCAAATCTTGTACCCTGTGGATGTTGATGGACCCCATCTCCCATCATCCCTGGTGGACTTTGGGCTCTCAGATTTGTCCGATGCTAAAACTTGGTGCCCCCACCTCTTGCACTTTAATCTACAGCATTGTTTTGGTGCCCACACTGTGCCACCCTAAAACCACCTTTGCCATTGGCTATGCTGGCTGGACCATAAAGAAGGCTGATCGCCAAAGAATTGATGCTTTTGAATTATGGTGCTGGAGGAGACTCTTGAGAGTCCCATGGACTGCAAGAAGATCAAACCTCTCCATTCTTAAGGAAATCAGCCCTGAGTGCTCACTGGAAGGACAGATCGTGAAGCTGAGGCTCCAATACTTTGGCCACCTCATGAGAAGAGAAGACTCCCTGGAAAAGACCCTGATGCTGGGAAAGATGGAGGGCACAAGGAGAAGAGGACGACAGAGGACGAGATGGTTGGACAGTTTCTCGAAGCTACTAACATGAGTTTGACCAAACTGCGGGAGGCAGTGGAATACAGGAGTGCCTGGTGTGCTCTCGTCCATGGGGTCATGAAGAGTCGGACACGACTAAATGACTAAACAACAACAACAACAGCAAATGCTGTCTGGAACTGAAAGGAGCTGGAGTCCAGCAGTTTGGAGAAATCTGCTCTAACTCTAGAGCACAGAAATCTCTATTTAAATGAAAACTGCAGTGAGACGTCACTAAAATGTGAGAAGTGTAGCTAGCATGGTGCCTTCCAGATGGCACTCCAAGTCCCATCAGCCCCAACAAGCTTTTAAAATGAATTCTGATTTTTTAAAGTGTGGGGTTCTTTAAATAGTTCTATTGTATTGGGTCTTCTGCCAATGACTGTAGAGATGACTGTAAATTAAGAAGTATATGCATTGTTGTCAGGGAACTGCCATCGGCTCAGAGCCGAGAGATAGAAGGGCAGTTGTGTTACAGGGAGCCACGAAAATCTTGTGAAGCAGTTCCTCTTCCAGTGAGGAGGAAAGCCCCACCTCCAGTGGAGAAGAGGTGCAAGGACCAGAGGATGCTAGGAAGAGCCTTAACACCGAGCCAGAGCAAGCCGGAGAGGCGGGGAGCACGCCCTTTCCATCGCCCATCCTGCGCAGTAGTTTGAGGTGCAGGGAGGGGTGGAAAAGGCTGGGGGTGATGAGACTTTTATGTTGGGGGAGCTCCAAAAACAGACCACTCCCGGATTCTGCTAGAGACTGAGCCAGACATGAACTTATGACGCTTTTCACTGTAAATAGTTTGCACCAAAATAAAGCCTGTAAAAGACAGGTCGGAGTCTTGCCTGATTACTCTCGAGCAACCGCAACAGCACCTGACAATTGTTGAAACAAATGCAGAATAAATTAAAAAATCAGAACTTTGTGGCAGGGGTTGGGGAGGCGGCTGACAATTACAGAACCATGAAACACGCCACTACCTTCCAAGGTTGTTGATCCAAACTTTGACAGCCTATCATCTCAACTGGCTGCCTACTCAAATGCTAGACTCTGCAAGGAAGCAGAAGTTGTGTTTGCAAGGGAAACACTGAACTCCTGAAAGAATGGGAACCTCTTGAAAAATCCAGGTAACCAGAATAATTTTGCTTTCAGAAAAACACACAGCAACAATGAACACACCATTTCTTTTACTTTGGAAGTGGCAGGGTGGAACAAAAAGAGAACTGTCTTCATTGTGTAAAGAGGGACAACAACCCTGTCATTGACATCTTCTTGACTTGAAGCCAAGTCTTACCTGCAAATTGACTGTAGGGCTAAGAAATCCCATTTTGCACCACCACTGCTGTTTCTGAAGGCAGATGAGGGGCGGTGGTGGTGAGAATTGTTTTTCTTTTGCTCATTTTAAAGTAGCAAACTCTTCCCCCCTGTTTGAATGGCTGTCTTGCAAATAGGCTGCAGTTATCTGCGCTGAAAGTCTAGCATTAACTAGCAGGGCATTGCAAATGTCAGACACTCGCTCCTTTTGCATCCCAGGAAGACAGATAAACACTGTTATTTGAGTTGCCGCTGAATTGGGCCTAAAGCAACATTTTGAGTCAAATGTGGAGGTTCCTGCTTAGGGGAAACCTCCAAAGAATTTTTCTCTCTGTTGTGTGTGTGTCTGTGTGTGTGTGTGTTGTGTGTGTAAGTGAGAGAGAGAGAGAACTGAGCTGCTACTGAGTTCTGCCTAAAGTAAAAATTCAACATAAATGTGGATGCTTCTGCTTGGTTGTAATATTGAGGAATTTTGTGCCAAGCAAAAAGAGTATCAATTTGACCAGCAATAAATATATTTTCTTTCCAAGAGGGTGTTGCAGATCCCTACTAAAACATTAGGGACATATTACAAATAGGCTTAGTCAGTTAGGTCATCTGGGGAAGTGCAATACTGGCCCCCATGGAGCAGAACCACAGCTCATATCAATAAGAAGTCGTGGCTTCATTGTTGTGGGTCCAACTCTGCTGAGTTTCCTCCCAATAGAAGTCAGACAGGCACCGTTCCCGATAGGTTTCAGATACCTAATTAAAACTCCTCTATTTCAGAAGGCTTTTTCATCATGGATGTTTCTCTGTTGTTTTAAAATTTTGCGATTTTATTTTTTAAAAGATTTGCAATTTCTGAGGTTTTCAATTTTGTATATTATGTTTAATTTTTTTTACTGCAAGCCACTTTGAGACCTAGATAGTTAAAAATGGGGTTGTTTATTTAAATTGTAACAATTAATCAATGCATAGTTGTAACCTTTCTTTTTTTCTAAAATGGTAACCTCCACAATTAAGAAGAGGAATACGAAAGGTGCCCTTCATGATGCCACCACCAGAATAGATGTACAGTAACAAATTTGGGAATTAAAGCTTAGATTATTGGGGGCATTTTATGTTACGTTTTATAGACATGGCTTTACCCCATCCTATATATATATATATATCAT
Source organism: Podarcis tiliguerta (assembly GCF_965153285.1). Taxonomy (NCBI): domain Eukaryota; kingdom Metazoa; phylum Chordata; class Lepidosauria; order Squamata; family Lacertidae; genus Podarcis; species Podarcis tiliguerta. The sequence continues at coordinate 17,410,871 of NC_139538.1, read as the reverse complement.
GTGCCAATATAATGTGAGAATAGCAATATCAACAGCTAAGCTTGAGAAAATACATGGGGGATTTCTTATCCAATGTTTTCTTTCTCACGTCATGCTTTATGGACACTTCCTGAGCGCTTGCAAGAATGCAAGGTCATATAACCCAGTCATTATATCTGCCTTTGGGAAGAGTGGAGTTAATTTCTCTGTGTGAGAGAGCCAAAGAGGGTGGCAGTGCCAGGGGTCAGGGGGCTGTAAATAGAATACTTTTTTTGCAACTCAAAACTGTGGCGTTCATTTGCAACAGCTGTTACTGTGATGAAATAAGGTTCCTCTCTCTTGTAAGGTAAAGCAACAAATGATCAAGAACGCTGAAACCATATCCTGTCTTGTTATAAACACATCTGATACTGCCAGCTTCTGGAAATAATAGGAGACATCTTGCCTTGAGAGGCAATGAGCACTTCCTTGCAGCCTTTGTGAAAGTGCATAACCAATCATATTGTTATTAAATGTTGCTCCAACTACCAGTATTCTCTACTTCTTCTGTCACAACCTGTATCCTCCTTCTCCTGCTCCACTGCTAAATGACCCTGAACAATTCAGTATGATCAGTACACCTGGCCACTTCATTGTTTAACTCTAGATCCTTTATGAATAAGTTAAAAATCATGGATCCCAATACCAATCCTTGGAGGACTCCACTTTCTATATCTCTGCCATTTCCCCCATCTCTTTGATTCCTCCTACTGAACCAAATCCTGATCTAAAGAGGACCTCTCCTCTTATTCCTTAGCCAGGAGTCTTTGATTAAGTACCTTGTCAAAAGCTTTTTGAAAGTCGAAGTACACTATGTCAGCTGGATGACCACTGTTTGTATGATTGTTCTTAGAAACTCTGATGGGTTCCTGAGACTTCCCCTTGCAGAAGCCCTGATGGCTCTGCTTCAGCAAGTCTTCTTCTACATACTTGGTTATTTTACCTTTAACAACACTTCCCACCAGTTCTCCTGAGACAGTTGTTAAGCTAACCAATCTGTAATGTCCAGTATTCCCACAGATTCCCCACTTTAAAAATTGTTGTTGCATTGGCTACTTTCCATTCGTCAGGTATGGAGGCTGTCTTGAGGGACAAGTTACATATTTTTTTGTTAGAACAACAACAATGTCACATTTGAATTATTTGAGAACCTTTGGGTGAATGTCATCTGGGCCTGGAGGTTGATCGGTTTTTATTTTCTCTGTTAGGCCTAAAACCTCTTCTCTCATAACCACTATCTGCCTCTGTTCCTCAGGTTGTTTTACTGCAAAAGTTAGTTCATGCACTGGGATCTGTCTTTTATATTCTGCTATGAAGACAGATACAAATAATTCGTTCAACTTCTCTGTAATCTCCTTATCCTCTTTTGGCACACCTTTGGATCCCTTGTCATCCGAGGGCCTAATCACCTCCCTAGATGGTCTCTTCTTGCTAATGCATTTAAATAACTTCTTCTTGTTGCTCTTAATGTTCTTAGGGACGTGCTCCTCAAGTTCTTTTCAACAACATCTTTTTTCATTACATACTGTCTACTGGCACTTTATTTTTTGCCAGAGTTTTTGTTCCACCATCACTGCCACCATATTAATAGTGGGAATGGAGAAGGAATAATGGGATTCAGAGATTAGCCCCCCACTTCTGCAAGCAAGCACCAAAAAAATACTCAATAGCATGGAGGAATTATTCTGAATTTTTGTAGGATGAATAACTAGGAAAGAGACTCAGCTGTAAACATAAAAATATCCCCCCCCCAAACACCCACACCTCCACACCCACAACTTACCCAGTTTTTGCAAAACTTGCCCAGTACTTCAGAATAGACCTACTCAGAGTTTCCTCCGCTTTGGTGTAATTAGCTCTTCTCTCTAGAGGTAATCCAAATACAAATTCTATTTCATAGCCATGTGGTACTCCCATCCACTCTGGCCATGGTAGTTTTGAAGATCGGTGCTCAAAGAAGTATAAGAAAGCGTTGTTCTGTGCCTCGACAAAATGTTTTACAAACTCCACAGTCGGACATATGAAATTGTAGTCTCCAACGATATCATCCATAGCATCACGGTAATTGAAAGGGATCTGCTCTTCCTCCCAGTCCGTATAGTGAAAAGCAATAGATTCCAATCCCACTTCACTTGTTTCTGGGAAGGATAGTGCCAAGCCTGCCCGGAATTCTGTTTCATTGATAAGGCTGTTGTTATCTTTGCTGAAGCCAGGTGCTCCGTACACAAGGAAAGCCGTACCTTCATCTTTGTTCACCCCCAACAAGATCTGTGTTTGTTTAAATTTCCCATTCTTCAACAAGGTTCCAGGAAGATCAGCAAGAAAATCGCCATCAACTACTGGAGTGAAGTACAGCTCTAAAAGAGCCCTGTATGGTAAAACAGAGACTTCATTGGCAAGTATATCCTGGGGATCTTTGCTCTGAAGGCAAATAATGATCTCTGTTTCGTTGCTGCTCGTACAGTGGAGGAGTTTAGCTAGAGCTAGAGTTCTCAGTGTTGCTTCAGAGGGTAGAAGTGCACCCCAAGGGGCATTTCCAGCACCGCTTTGCATGATTGCCCTAGTGAAGAGAGGATGGCTTTGTGGAGAAAGGAGATGGTAGCTGACACCTCCTGCTCCAGCACTCTCTCCAAACAATGTCACACTTTTAGGATTGCCACCAAAAGCTGCTATGTTGTCTTGGACCCACTGAAGTGCCAGTCGTTGATCAAACAACCCTGCATTTCCTGGAGCATCTTCATTCCCCGGCAAAGCCAAGAATCCCAATGCTCCTAACCTATAATTCATTGAAACAACGATGACTCTCTCAACACGGGCTAGAAATCTGCCATCATAGACATTCAATGAGGAGGTCCCAGTCTGGAAGCCGCCACCATAGATCCATACCATGACAGTTGCATTTTTAGGCTTGGGTGAAGGAACCCACACATTGAGGTAGAGGCAATCTTCACTGAGGTTTGTGTTGGGGTTCCACATCTCGGATCCTGAAAACCCAGGGAAAGTATTGTCTATGTTCTGATAGCAAGAGTTTGCATACTTGGTGGCATTCCAGACCCCTCCCCATTCTTCCCGAGGCTGTGGCTTTTTGAAGCGAAGTCGCCCAACAGGTGGAGCTCCATAAGGAATCCCGAGGAAGGCTGAAACTGTTCCACCAAGCACAGGCAACGTCAACCCTTTGACTCTTCCACTCTTGGTAGCAACGACAGTGTCATCTTGAGGGACCACCTTCTTGACAAACATGTACAGCACAAGAAGCCACATGAGAGTGCATGCTCCATTAGGGTATATCATGTTTCCTGAAATGAAATGGGTGGGGGGCAAATATGTTTTCAGTGCAGCAATGCAAGAGGTTACTGCATTCAGGAAAAAAAATGTGCTATAGCCTTAAAGCATTAAAAATCAGAAAATAGTAGACATACCCTGGGGAGACCAAGAAATGAGCCTTACACAGTAGCTAACTTGAGGACCTAAGACCAAGCTCTCCTAGTGCTTTGAATTACAAATGTAGCCAAACAGGAGTGGAGAAAAATGAAAAACATTTCCTCATCATAAGACCACAGGAAGTTGTTGTACACAGTAGAGTCAGGATATTGGTCTATCTAGCACAATCCTACCTAGAGATGGTGGTGTTGATTGAATTTGGGACCCTGTGCATGCAAGGTAGATGTTCTGCTATGGCTATCCTCATCCTCCCTGAATGACCACATATCGGGGGTTCTGTCATAGTGGATTTCCTGCATTGGTAGGGCATGTAACACTTGAGGTCCCTTCCAGCTTAATGAACCAACCATTTTCACTTATAGTCAGCTTCTCCCATTTCTAGTCAAATTCACCAGGAGTGCTTTCCCCAAGGGTGGCTAGTGCCCTTTGAGACTGGTAAGGCGGACCAACACTAGTTGGAGCTTCAGACAGACAGGCAGAGCAAACTAATTCTAGTTTTGCCCACCCTGATGAGGTCTACAAGGACAAGACAGAGACTATGGAAGAGGAAGGTTACATGGTCATCACTGCCTCCTGTGGGAATGAGTTCCATAGTTTAGCTGTGTGCTGTATGAGGAAATACTTTCTTGTTTCTGCCCAACTTGATTCAGACAAAAGAATGCAGAGGGACCTACTGACTGAACCATTTTGTTACTTCACAGGATCTAAAAGAATTAGGTTGACACCATTTTGAGGCATTTCATGGAGAGCAAAATATCTATATCTTATGCCAAGTCATATTTTTACACCAAACTCTTTCCTGGAAACTTTGTGTGTGTTTATTCATCACGCCACTAACGACTGCGCTTTCTTTCATATCGAGTTTTCTTTCAGGAGTTATGTTTGAGATTCAGGCCTTGATATTGACCTTAGTAAAAAAAACAACCTCCAAAATGATATTGCAGTAACTTGGGCGTTGTGAGTAATTTCTCCTTGAGGAGGGTGAAAAGATATGGGGGAAAGGAAAGAATTCTGTGTCCTCATTACTGTCATTGTAAACAGTCTGTTCTAGGTTATTGAGTAGTACTTCTATCCTTAAAAGGAGCAGAGTTAATTTCTGTGCAAAATACAGCTGTGTGGCTCATTGAGGGCCATTTTGCTGGCTGTCTGCTTACAGTTGAAAGCTGAGAGTGGAAAATAGGAACATTTTTGCTTGAAGTGCTTCCTAAGTATGCGAGAGCATCAAAGGAACAGAAGGAGAGGGGGATTATCAGAGACAATATTTCACAGATTCAGTCGAATGTGAGAGCAAATAAAAAGCCATGGCGTACAGGCCGAATACTGAAGGAAAGGATTTAAAGTAATAGTAGACTTTATGTAAAGCCTCTTGGGGCGGTTCATAAAGAACTGTAGAGCATGATAAAGGAGCATTAATCTATCCTTAAACTTTGCTCACCTAAGATCTTACCGGAAACTGCACACCTGTGAACTTTGTGCTTGCCAGGTGTTTGGCGATGGCACTGGGCTTGCATGCAGAATGCTTGCACAAGGTTTTACATGGAGATCCACAGCCCTGTGTGCATGATATTTTCATGAATATATGCATTTTTTGTACATATCACTTGGCTGGGAAAGATGTTCATTCACTTCTTTGTTCCTCTAGGTGGGTCATGCTATTCCCTTTGCCTTCAGTGTTCCTGAGAGTGTCCTGCTATGCCCATTGACTTCAACATGCCATCACAACATTCCACCCAAAAAAAGGCCCACAGAGCAGTTTACATATCAATGAAAATATGACCGTCTCTATTCTCAGGCTTACATTTGAAGATAACTGACACAAAAGGGAAATGGATTGGGGCAGAGAAGGAGATAAGAAAACTCAAGTGCCAGTTGTCATCTACAAGTCCTTCTAATGACACGAAACATGATTTAGAGCACATCCACGTGGTGATTTAGATGGATGGTGTGTTCACAGAAGTGACCAAAATCAAGATCTTTTTGGAGATGTTACGTTCAGTAATATGTTTGATTGTTGAATATGTAAGTTTATGTCTAGAGATGATGGATAAAACAAACACCATTGGCTGCACTGCTGGCTAAGTGTTTAATGGTTATTGTATTCACGGTTGTTTTAAAACCAATAAAAATTATTTTAAAAAGACAAAAGAGGTGGCATAAAAGTCAATGGGTACAGTATCACATACACACAGGAGCACAGAAGTCAATGGGCATGGCATGACATACCCACAGGAACATTATGATCAGAGCACGGGTGGCCAGGCATGTGCTTGGTTAGAGGCACTCATTTTATTAAATAAATAAATAAATACACACACACACACACACACACACACACACACTGTCCCTTAATGCAACAGATTGGAGCTCATTCCCAAGTAAATGTGTTTAGCATCAGGGCAGGAAACACAAATACTTTCCATACCTAAGTGGGGGAAATAATGGTGAAATATATTATTTTGTTGTACTGCAAATGCCTGAGAGGAGGAAGGAAGGGTAGGATGACACACACACACAGTAGTAAAGTGGCTTTGTTGGTGAAATTTTGTTTCTTGCCTTTCTGTTTATAAACGGGTACTTTTAAGAAATTATAATGTGCATATGAGGGAGAGAAGTAGGTGGCTCTCAGCCGTTTCAACATAGTTGGCAAAAGACTGAGTGACTGATGGGGCTTTTTATGACTTGAGAAGAAAGAAAGCTGATTCCTAAGCATATCAGATTTCAGCTTGCCTGCCTACACCCCACCAGCTTCTTCAGTGAGGCTGCAGTCCTAACCCAACTTATTTGGGAGTAAGCTCCATGGAATTCAACAGGACTTCCTTTACTTCCAGAATGTTGAATTAACGTGGAAGAATCATCAAAAATCTATAAAGAATCTTGCCTGCCCTGGTTTTGATCTCTCTCTCTCTCTCTCTCTCTCTCTCTCTCTCTCTGTGTGTGTGTGTGTGTGTATGTATGCATAGAGAGAGAGCCTGGGTTTCAGTTCAGGAGGGGGAGATAGGTGTAAAATGAACAAGATTACCCGGTTTAAAGGTTGGGCTTTGGTTTCAAACTGCAGAAGCTACAACAGGCAATTTGATTCAAGAATTGATTTGCAAGTTAATTATCAACAGTACAAATACAAGTGAGCACTGTGGAGGCTGTCTTCTGAGCAAGATAAGGAGATAAAAAAGTGAAGAATCAGAAAAGGAGGAAAGGAGATTGTGAGAGGTGGGTATGGAGAACTTTGCACTGTATCCAATGCACATTTACTCAAAAGTCAAACCTATCCAGTTCAATCCTATTTATTTCCTAGCAAAGCATGCCTATGATTTGCAGGCTGTTTCACCTTGACTTCTACCAGTCTTCCTGTGGCAAATAATATATACATGATTAAAAAAAGAAAGCAACAATATATCAGGGCAACTCACCCCTTCACACATACAGTGGTACCTCGGGTTACATATGCTTCAGGTTACATACGCTTCATGTTACACACTCTGCTAGCCCAGAAATAGTGCTTCAGGTTAAGAACTTTGCTTCAGGATAAGAACAGAAATCAGGTTCTGGCGGCACGGCGGCAGCAGGAGGCCCCATTAGCTAAAGTGGTGCTTCAGGTTAAGAACAGTTTCAGGTTAAGTACGGACCTCCAGAACGAATTAAGTACTTAACCCAAGGTACCACTGTACTTCTTTTCACGAAGTGGACATGATCCTGTTAAAACTAAGTAAAGCAGTGTTTTGTGATTGCACACATTGCACACAACTCAATACACATTTCAATGTCCCTGTGGGAATGCAAACGGATGGTGATAATGGGCAATTAACAGCCTAACAGTTACACAACTTCCAACTAGTTCTCTGAAGAATCGAAGGCAATGATTTCTGCAAATGGTGAGAACTGATCAAGCAGACAAGTTTTTACTAACAATTTTGCCATCAAATTGAATAGGCCATAGCAAATTGTCATTCTTTTTCCTTTTCCTTTTTGCATTAGTCAGTGATTGCAAATCCCATGCCAACAAGGAAAAACCATTGAAGTCAATGGGTTTCTTCTCAAGTAGGCACAAAGAAGCAACACAATTCAGTTCAAATTCTGCTGAATTTGCAATTCCTAAAACCACAGGCGTCATTCAAAATTCGCACTTCTCCGAATTTTGCAACACATTTCACCAAGCAAGCATTGTATACAAAAGGGTATATACTAGTGAAATGGGCATAAAATGTGTGTGTCAATGAAAATAACATAAAAATGCATTATATTAGGGGAAATTGCTTGCAAACATGTATATAGCATGCAGAAAATGCTGAAGAGTTTTCATGGAAATGTGAAGAGCTGAGTTTAAGATTGGAAAAATAAGAAATTGAAAGAAATCAAAACTAAAAGATTTATCCCTCCTTATTCCCAAGTAAAGGCGAAGGAAGCTGCGTCCTAATGGCATTCTAGGACACAGTTAAATATACTTTAGTCCAATTAATTTCCACATGATGCAAGTACATAAAACAATGTTCTGGCTTGCAGCCAAGTGTCAGCTATTAAATATGCACACTGGAACCACACATAATGTTGTGCATGTCACAATTATCCCTATAACAGCTTGTGCTGGCTTATTCCTTCCTGCATGATGGAGCAAAGCACTCAAGAGCAGGTACAAAGTTCCCTTTCAAATATTTTCCAAAAGCCAACTCTCAACTAAAAGTTAAACTGCCATTGTTTGGTATGAAATATTTGATCCTGTGCTTAGGTTAACGTGAAACAGACTGAAGAAAATAAAACTCACTTTATTACTTCCAGAACAAAAGAAGTCAGAAGATTCTTTTAGGCTGTCATCCAAATGTAGATACATTGGTAGATGCATCTACTTTTCTTTTCTTTTTAAAAGTTTTTTCCCATTAGTCTTTATCCATGAAAGTTCAGCAGAACAGACTTCGGTATTCTCATTCAGTGAAGCAATACAATTTATTTCAATGATTGTTTCCTCTCCTTGCAAATCTTTAGCCAACCAAGAAATCTATACACAAGGCTGTGTAATCTCTATTTAAATTCAGCAGATAGTTGAATTAATAAATGATTTTTTTTTAGTTCAGTTTAATTTACTTAGCCCAGAATCCATTGAATAATACTATGGTTCGATACACATGCCTGCTTATTTGTTCCATCAGTTCCATTTGCAGAATAGACTTTGTATTCCCAGCAGAGCAACAAATGGACAGAGCATAACGTTTTAGTAGACTGCAATTCCCATACAAATCGAGCTTAACTATAACTTATGCTGATAGAGATCAACGTAAATAGAGAATCTCTTACCCCGTTTCGTATTACAGAGATGCCAAAGTATGTGTGTTTTTTAAGATCCAAGATCTTTAATACTTCAGCAAAAGGCAGTGTTCAGCTGCTTCTTTAATGCTTGCAAATTGGACTGTGCTGACATTATAATGAACTGTTTAAGAGAAAGCTCGCGAGACTTGGCAACAGCAATTTGATCTGAAAGCAGGCGGTCTTAATATCTGACATCTGCTCAAAGGAGAATGCCATCATTGTTGAAAGGCTTTGCAGTTAAGTCAAGTAGGGAATCGGAGCATTCCAATTTTCAGGATTTCGTCAGGGACGGGGAAATGAAGGAAGTGCATGCATATTTAGAAAAGCCAGTCCATTGGAAGTACAAAGCATAAAAACAATGCAGCTTTTCCCATGCATTTTTCCATGTTTAGTAACATTCACACGCAGGTCTAGAGGAATCATTGTTCTCATATGAGTGGTCTTCAGCTGGTTGGTGGGATTTGAGACTTTGCTTGGCACCATCGCTAGTAAGGGGTGTGTGGGAGGAAGAGAGAGACAATAATAATGCAGAAGATAAATAAATTTAAATTAAATTCAAAATGAAACACACTCCAGTTTTGTTTTGTTTTAGATGATTTTTATACTGCTCTTCATAGAAGCCCCAGGATGGTTTACAACAAAGTCAAACAAGCTAAATATAATGCATAAAATCCCAGGTGTGCAACCTGACATCTGGACCACCTAGCAGAGACTTATTTAGACCCCCCCCCCATGGTGTTATTTTTCCATCTCTCGGGTATGGAGGCTATCATTAAAATCACCCACAATGCCCAGAAGCAACATTATGCAGGGGGAATTGTGAAGAATTAAAAAAGGAGCTGCAAGCCACCTAGTGCCAATTTCGGTACTGCTATTGTTCATCACCGCTACTAATACCACTGAAATTTCCTGCAACCCGCCAAAGGCAATTTGCTCGTTCGTGGAGCAGACCCTACCCAAATGCTTTTCAGGAATGCACTTTTCAGGAATGGTTAGATTGGTCTCAACTAGGGCAAGGGCCTTTTCAGTACTGGCCCTGACTTGGTGGAATGCTCTATCACAAGAGACTGGAGCCCTGTGGGACTTGACATCTTTCCGCAGGGCCTGCAAGACAGATCTGCCCTGCCTGGCCTTTGGTTTGGACTCAGTTTGACCCTTATGTTTCCCTCCCCTTATGGTTTTGATCTATGGGCTACTTTTAAATTGAGGCTGCATTTAAAATTGAATTTTAACCCGTATTTTAAATTGTCAACCCCCCTCCCATTATGTTTTTACTGTAATTTTACTGGTGTTACTGCCCTGAGCCTGGCTCTGGCTGGGGAGGACGGGGTATAAATTTATTTATTTATTTATTTATTTATTTGCCACTTATATGTGCCTTTTTTGTATGTGTAAAAAGTGTAAGGCAGCATACAAAAGCATGAAAGGCATACAAGGCATCATAAAACATTGTTGTTGTTGTTTAGTCGTTTAGTCGCGTCCGACTCTTCGTGACCCCATGGACTAGAGCACGCCAGGCACTTCTGTCCTCCACTGCCTCCCGCATGATCAAACTCATGCTGGTAGCTTCAAGAACACCAGCCAACCATCTCATCCTCTGTCGTCCCCTTCTCCTTGTGCCCTCCATCTTTCCCAACATCAGGGTCTTTTCCAGGGAGTCTTCTCTTCTCATGAGGTGGCCAAAGTATTGGAGCCTCAGCTTCACGATCTGTCCTTCCAGTGAGCACTCAGGGCTGATTTCCTTAAGAATGGATAGGTTTGATCTTCTTGCAGTCCATGGGACTCTCAAGAGTCTCCTCCAGCACCATAATTCAAAAGCATCAATTCTTCGGCGATCAGCCTTCTTTATGGTCCAGCTCTCACTTCCATACATCACTACTGGGAAAACCATAGCTTTGACTATACGGACCTTTGTTGGCAAGGTGATGTCTCTACTTTTTAAGATGCTGTCTAGGTTTGTCATTGCTTTTCTCCCAAGAAGCAGGCGTCTTTTAATTTCGTGACTGCTGTCACCATCTGCAGTGATCATGGAGCCCAAGAAAGTAAAATCTCTTACTGCCTCCATTTCTTCCCCTTCTATTTGCCAGGAGGTGATGGGACCAGTGGCCATGATCTTCGTTTTTTTGATGTTGAGCTTCAGACCATACATAAAACATTAAAACAGCATAAAATACAATTCTACTACAAAGCGTGTTCACGTGTTACAGTCATTGAGTGTGCCATCTTTGTATCTGTGCACACATGGAGTTGATCCTTAAACTCATAGAACCATAGAATTGTAGAGCTGGAAGGGACAACCAAGGTTATCTTGTCTAACCCCCTACAATGCAGGAATCTCAGCTAAAGCAAGAGCGATGGCCACCCAACCTCTTCTTAAAAACAAAGAAAGAAGATGCTGGCTTGGCTGGTGTTGTCAGCTGTGACATCATGTTTGTGTGTGAGAGAGGGGTGTGTGTTTGCAGATTGGAGGAGATGGAGGCAGAAAGACAGGAAAGCATTTGATTGGATGCAGCTTTCAGCAGCTGTTCAACTTGCACCCTATAAAACAGTCTTCTGGCTTAAATGAATGTCTGTTTCTCTTCACACACTGTGTGCGGGAGGACTACTCTCAATCTGAATTTAAATTTGTGAATTCAAGTCAGGAGGCTGAATGTCAGGGAGGAAGAACGGTACAGTCCAAAAAATACTCTGCCATCTTGGAACAAATGTGTCAACATTCTGGACCTTTTTAATTTGCATAAATCTGACATTGTTGGAGTGACATCATTGTGTGAACGCAGCATAGATTTTTAAAAAGCATTTCCTCCTTTCTTGTTAAAACAGCCTGTGCTCCTGCTTCTGTCACTTTAATTGGTCAAGGTGAGGACAGTTTAATTGGGTTTACTCAAAGCTGTTGACAAGGTTTTCTTTTTAGATCCGTCCTTTTTCTCTCTCTTTAGCTCCTAGTTTGTACAAAATTATGCCAGTGCTGTGAAGAAGTGAAAAGTTTGCACTTGAAACACTTTTTTAGCCTCTAGCTGAGTCTTTATATTTTGTTTGCTGCTCTGAGTGCATCTTTAGTGCATTTAAAAACTCTCCAATGAGTAGTTTAACACTTCCATGCTCCCATGAATGCAAATGATTCTGCAGATAACGTTTTACCCGAATAAAGTAGTAAATGTAAATGCTTGGGAAGGGAGATTGGAACCCACAGTGGGGACTAAGTTGCAATTATTGTTGTGATTATTACTTATTCCTTTGAGCCCAGTAGTGCTGAGAATGGTGGAACTTAAGCTTACAGAACCTGGGAAGAAGAAACCACATGATATACTTCAAAAGAAGCAAGGCACACAGGATTTGCGAGTGTATTTGGAAGTGAGCCCCATTGAGTTCAATTGTATGCTCTCCCAGGTACACATGTATAGGCTTGCAGGCTCAGTTTTTATTAAACCTATGAAGCAGGGGTAGGAGTCTGGATCTGGGTGGGCCCCCAGCCCTGTGGGCCAACTTTGACAGGTGGCGAAGGATGCATATCTGTTAAAGTTCAAAGGGGTTCACTGTAACCACCAATCATAGAATCATAGAATTGCAGAACGGGAAGGGACCCTGAGGGTCATCTAGTCCAACCCCCTGCAATGTAGGAATATGCAGCTGTCCCACATGGGGATTGAACTTGCGACCTTGGCGTTATCAGCACCATGCTCGAACCAACTGAGCTGCCCATCTGAACAGGAAAAATGTCTGCTTGCCTCAGAGTCCAAAGGGATCTTCAAAGGGGCTCACAGTCTCCTTCTTCTTCTTTAAATAAATTTATTTAAATTTTCAGATTTACAAACAATCATCAAGCAAACAATTTAAACGATTTCCATAAGTTCCCTTGGACTTTCCCCCTCACTTTTGTGGGTCCTTATCTTAACCATTTCTCCTGCATCTTCTCTGTTAGTTCAGTTCCATTAAATCTCCGAAAAAACCATAGTCCAATGTTTAACTACAAGTGTCATTCCAATCCTACTAATAATTTTAATTGTTTACAATGTTTTTTTAAGGTAAATTATATATTTTCCCCATTCCTTATTGAAGTTGTGGCCATCCTGATTCCTAATTCTTCCAGTCAGTTTTGCCATTTCTGCATGTTTACATCAGTTTAATCTGCCATTCTTCCCTGGTAGGGACTGCGCCTCTGTTCCAGCACAGTCTTGATAATCTGAGGATAGTGATAGTCTTCACTTGAATGCTGTTTTTATAACCAGTATGCAAATATGCTCATACTACGTGCCAATTTTAAAGCTTTGTTTTTCATCTTTTAATTTTCATAAGTTATAATTGCTCTCTCTGTTATACATATACATTATAAAATGAAACAAAAGCAAACATTACAAAACAATAAAAAGGAGCTTACAGCCCGTGAAAGGGGTGGGGATCAGCCAGTGGTGTAGCGTGGGTTGTCAGCACCCGGGGAAAGGCAAGTAATTTGCGCCCCCCCCCCCGCTGCACTGTCCCTCCCCCAGATAGTCCCTTGCTCTCTCTCCGCACCGCACCGCACGCCTGGCACCCTCCCCTCCACAGTGGGCGGCGACCCGGCGGCTCGGATCGGATTCGCACAGCCAGCACTGCAGTGAGAGAGAGTGAGCGAGCCAGGTAGGGGCAGAGAGCTGCGAGTGCGAGCGTGCCCCCCCAGATGTTGCACCCAGTACGGCCGGCCCCCCCCTGCACCCCCACGCTACGCCACTGGGAACAGCATTGTACAGCCAATCCTATTGGAGCTCATTGACATCAATCAGCTGATTGGTGCCATCAACACAGGGCTGTCTTAAGCATATGCAACACTGGGGTGCAAAGATCCGCCTGGCACCCCTCCCAGGTTGCCCAGAGTTCTTGACCTTTTTTTAGTGGGGGGGAACCCCAAAATTGTCAACCTTCTTTTTTTAGGGTGGGTCGGTGAGGCATGCATGGCATGCTGGCCACAGCGACGCATGGTGGCCTGGCCGGCCACCTCAGCAACAACAGAGGAGCCTGAGCAGGTGGTGATAGCAGAGTAAGGCTGGGGCTGGGTGCCTGGGGGGGCAAGCAGAGCCCAGCACAACATCAGTCAAGCTCAAGGCAGCAGCAGTGACTGAGCAAAGCCAGGCACCTGATGTGAGCAGACTCTTGATGGCCCGCCAATCCCAGGCGCGCAGGAGGGTGTAGCCGGTCGGCTGCCTTAGCGGCTCGCTCGCCCACAACCAAAGAGTTGTGGTGCTCTGACCCGCTCTGCTCCACTTGGCAGCAGCTGTTGGCTCTTCCGAATTCCTGGACTCCAAATCTCAGCCCAGGACTCTCGGCCTGCCGCCCCTGAGAGCCCTGCGCCTGGGTGCTCCACACCCATAGTGCCCATGGGCAGTGGCGTAGCACGGGGGTGCAGGGGGGGCCGGCCGCACCGGGCACAACATATGGGGGGGCGCTCGCACTCGCAGCTCTCTGCCCCTACCTGGCTCACTCACTCTCTCTCACTGCAGTGCTGGCTGTGCGAATCCGATCCGAGCCGCCGGGTCGCCGCCCACTGTGGAGGGGAGGGTGCCAGGTGTGCGGTGCGGTGCGGAGAGAGAGCGAGGGACTATCTGGGGGAGGGACAGTGCAGCGGGGGGGGGGGGCGTAAATTACTTGCCTTGCCCCGGGTGCTGACAACCCACACTACGCCACTGCCCATGGGTAAGACGGCCCTGCATCAACAAGTCCCACTTGCAAAGGAATATTTGAGGCCTTCCTTTGTTCCTCTGTAGCCATGTCTTTACTTGTCCCACACCTCATGTAGGGCAGGTGGGTGGTGTGGAAAATGGCCTCGCAGGTAAAATTGAGACCTGTGCCAGGAACCCGTGGCCAGATGTCCCCCACCACTACAATAAAAAGGGAAAGTTAATATGGTCTAAAATACTTAGGCAGAGCTTTAGACTTCTTCTTCTTCTTCTTTTGTATTACATGAAAATTCCCCAATAATTCTCTCACAATGAAAAGGTGAAATAGATATATGTTTCTGTAGAATAACTTTTCAATATTAGGAAAGTTCACGTTACTCACCTGCTCATTTCAGCAAATAGGAATATCTTTAACTACATTACAACCAGTGAAAGACTTCTTTTATATATATATATGTCAGTATATCATGCAGAGCTATAATTTTCTCTTTATTGCTCTAATTATAGCTGGTTGTAAAAAAATTATTCATTAGTAAAATTATAAGTTGCTAGTTTACAGAAAAAAATCAGGAAAAGACTGTAAACGAAAAAAATGGTTCTAGGTATAGTTCTTGTCATAGCTAGGTATTTCTTATGAATATATTTTTCTGGTATATTTATTGCACATAAATAAATGTATTATTTTGCTGTTTGCTGGGCACTTCTAAAAAGCTTCCTGGTTAGCCTGCATAGTCTTAAAATGTACTAAAAATGAACAAAGCAAAATGGAAGCAACTTCAGAGTACAAACTCCTTTCGGAACAGAAGGCTCTGTCAGTCTGTGAAAATGCAATTGGTGTGTGATCATGAAGATCTCATTATAAACATCTGTGAAAAATTTCCAGGAATATGTCACGATTTCTGCATACTGTGTAAGTATATCACGGTACCATCTGCTTAGAAGACATGGCTTGTCAGAAGGGTGTGTTAGTGGGAAAATATAGTAAATGTGTTCAAGTATGCAGATATATTTGATGCATAAAGCATGCCACTGAAAATGACTTCAAAACAGGTTGGTGATAGCGGAGAGCAAAACATCAACCAACCCAGTGAGGACATAAATAGCAGATATGGTGAGACCTTTGAAAATCTCCCTTCAGTGATGGTGGTCTGGTGTCCTGTAGTGACTGCCTGTGCAATCTGAGTCTTGCCTATTCAGAAGTAAGTCCAAATTAGTTTAATGGGTCTTAGCAGGGCTTTTTTCCCATTAGAAAAAGAGTTGCTTGTTGACCTTTCAGGGGAGCACCCAGCCAAAGTTATGGAGTTTTTTTTAGGGGGGATGGGGGGATGTGCCACCCTGTTCTGCAAGGCCAGAATGCACCAAAGGGGTGAGTTCTGGTGAGTTCTGGCTGTAAAAAAAGCCCTGGGTCTTAGTCTCATGTATGTACTAATACATGCAATCCTAGACACACTTAGGTGCTGTTGTTTGCATCCATCTGTCTTGAGAGACAATGGAGTGTGCCTCCAGGGGTGAAGTCAAACTGCTGTCATAGCAGCACTGAAGTGACCCACTTGGGGCACAAGCCTGGGCAGTGTGTATGGAGGTCCTGTGCTGTCCAGACAAGACACCCCCCCCCCTCAGCTTTGCTTAGAGCTTATAGCAGTAATAAGCTTAGAGGTTAGAGCTTATTACAGTGGTACCTCGGGTTAAGAACTTAATTCGTTCTGGAGGTCCGTTCTTAACCTGAAACTCTTCTTAACCTGAAGCACCACTTTAGCTGATGGGGCCTCCCACTGCTGCCACGCTGCCAGCGCATGATTTCTGTTCTCATCCTGAAGCAAAGTTCTTAACCCAAGGTCCTATTTCTGGGTTAGCGGGGTCTGTAACCTGAAGCGTATGTAACCCGAGGCACCACTGTACTTATAACAGTCATTAAATAATAATAATTATTTAATAAAAATAAATAAATAAATAAATAAACAAACAAATAAATAAATAATAAATAAATAAAATAAAATAAAATAAAATAAAATAAAATAAAAATTTATTTATATACTGCCCTCCCCAGCCGAAGCCGGGCTCAATCAGAGCGGCTAACAAAAAGTAACACAACATTCTAAAATCAATTCATTTTAAAATCAATTCAAAATCAAAATAATGGCTACCATTGGGCTAGAGTTCTCTGAGGATTACCAAAGGAGGGGGTCAGACTGTGCCTTGGCCAAAGGCCTGGTGGAACAGCTCTGTCTTGCAGGCCCTGCGGAAAGATGTCAAGTCCCGCAGGGCCCTAGTCTCTTGTGACAGAGCATTCCACCAGATTGGGGCCACGGCCAAAAAAGCCCTGACTCTGGTTGAGGCCAGCCTAACCTTCCTGTGGCCCGGGACCTCCAAGATGTTTTTGTTTGAAGACCGTAAGGTCCTCTGTGGGACATACCAGAAGAGGCATTGCATCGTGGCTATTACAGTCTAAAAGTGTCATCATCATCACAGGATATTACAGTACACAAAAATGTTAGCATTTCCTTTTCTTATTTATTTGATTTTTATAGTACCCTTCACCACAAGATCCCAGTTCACAAGATCACGTGATCTGTGATCACAGATATCACAAGACTACATAGCATTGCTATGTGACAACGGTAAAGCCATCCTAGTACACAATGAATGCATAGGGGATTCATCAAAATCAAAGCAGATTCCCAAACTACCACAAAATTTTAAGGAGAAAATAGGAATATGACCAAATAGCCATATTTGCCTTGCATTATAATGGTTTCAAATTTCAGTGGCCAGGGAATATGTTGCAGAAAATAGCTTTGTAAGAAAGCTATTAGCGTTGTAAGAAACCTGCGTTCTGATGTAAATTAACAATAAGATATTGCCATGAAAACCCCTCTTGTCAGAATAATATGTGAAATGAATTGTTGGACACCTCAGCTCATCTGCCTCAGGCGTTTGACATTACATACACTTCTTTTTATTTTGTCACTTTATAGGTTGGAGCTGTTAACAGGTGGGTTCCTGACATTACATATCAAGTTGGTAATAGCTATGGAGCCGATAACAAGTGGGGCTGTTTGTCATGAAGCCTTGCGCCAGTGTGAGCTATGGACCTATTAACACATCTGCTTTTGACAGGGGACCTTTTAACAACATCTTCACAAGTCACCTGATATAATACATGTGTCAATCCATTCTACAAAATGGCAAAATGGATCTTTGAAGCAATGCAGGGGTGCAAGGACAGTGACTGCCATGAGGTAACCTCTCATTAATGAATCCCTGACACAACAGGTGTTGCAGCCTCAATAACTGTGAAATAATGATAAAAGTGGGGAATGACCAAATCAAAGATGAGGAAAAAAGAAAAGATCAAATCACAAAGGGGGTGAACGGCAGACTAAGGTCTTCTTAGCTCTCATCCTGTTGTATCCAGAACAGGATGAGATAAATCATTTATCTATGAATAGGTGGTATTCTTTTCCTTTCCTCAAAAGATGATCCGTTACTTTTCTTCACTCCTTAAGGAGGGGGACAGGGGTGCAGTTCAGGGGAAATGATTCAGGGAAAGGGTTAAATCTGCCCCCTCCCCCGGCTGCTGCTATTTCACTCTGGATCACTTGATCCTACTGGCTATGCTCCCCTGACTCTGATGGCTCCAACCTTATGGTCCATGTCTGAACCAGGGATACTTACGTTTCTATACAGGTTGCCCATGCCTATGCTTGTCACCTTGATCATGCAAGGGTCAAATCATATGGGGAGCCTAGGCATGCTACAGGTGACTCCCAGTTTCAGCCCTTCGCCAGCAGCATATGGTGCAACAGGGCCACCGGGAATGTGATGGAGGTAGAAAAGCCTTGCAAAATGCAGTGCTTCCTTTAAATGCCTGATGTGATACAGAGGTCTTCATCAGGAGCCTGATGTTCCACAGGGGCTTGTCTGATCTCTGCTGGGAGGAAGTTCCAAGATCAGCAATGCACCCTATGTGGGGCTACCTTTGAAGGTGACTCAGAAACTGCAACCAATCGAGAATGTGGAAGCTAGACTGGTGACTGGGAGCAGTCACCGGGACCATATAGAACTGCATTGGCTCCCAGTATATTTCCAAGCACAAGTCAAAGTGTTGGTGCTGAGCTTTAAAGCCCTATGTGGCTTTGGCTCTATATACTTGAAGGAGTGTCTCCACCCCCATCGTTCAGCCCAGACACCGAGATACAGCTCCAAGGACCTTGTGGTGGTTCCCTCATTGTGAGATGTGAGGTTACAGGGAACCAGGCAGAGGGCCTTTTCAGTAGTGGTGCCCACCCTGTGGAACTGCCCTCCCAGCAGATGTCAAACAGATAAACAGCTATGTGATGGTTAAAAGACATCTGAAGGCAGCTCTGTTCAGGGAAGGTTTTAGTATGTGATGATGTATTGTGCTTTTATGATTTTTTGTTGGGTGCTGCCCAGAGTGGCTGGGCAACTTAGTCAGATGGGTGGCATATAAATTGTTGTTGTTGTTGTTGTCGTCGTCATCATCGTCATCATCATCATCTGGTGGATATGAGCCATGAGTTATCACTATATTAAAAAAAACTCCCTAGGAAATCTCAGTGATTCAGGCAGGGATCTTATAAATCAGGCAGCTCTTAATGCCTGAATAGTCCTTGCAACTCTGGTACTTTTCATACTGCTGTGACAACCGGTTTTACACTTTCTTTCTGCCTTTCAGCATTGTACACCCACATGGACATCAGTCCCTGGCCAGACTGGCAGATGCCTGGAGCTGGTATGTCAATTTGTCACTGCATAATTCATAGCGCATAATGCTACATGACCAAATGGTGTCAAAAATTCGGAGGAGGTGAGGACTATAGGATTTAGTCTGTTTGCAATAAAGATGTCCACACTCCTGCAAACTCTGGAAGAAAGTTTAACAGCACAGAACCTCATGTTGACTCATTGGCTTAAACCTGACAGACATTAACACTGTCAGGTTGGTAATTATTGTTGTCTCTGTCGATGCTAGAGTAAGAGAAGTTCTTCGGAGGGAACAGAAATAGAATAGAATAATTAATACAGTTAGCACGGGCTACCTAAAAAGGAAGCATATACTGAATGATCTCAGCAAGACTCAGAGAGAGAAGCATAACATCAAACTGAAAATGCATACACTTATCCAAACATAACAATTCATCTGGAACCAGACTTGCTTATACTCATTCATTTAACCAAATGTATATATTGCTTAGGGACGCGAGTGGCGCTGTGGGTAAAAGCCTCAGCGCCTAGGGATTGCCGATCGAAAGGTCGGCGGTTCGAATCCCCGCGGCGGGGTGCGCTCCCGTTGTTCGGTCCCAGCGCCTGCCAACCTAGCAGTTCGAAAGCACTCCCGGGTGCAAGTAGATAAATAGGGAGCGCTTACTAGCGGGAAGGTAAACGGCGTTTCCGTGTGCGGCTCTGGCTCGCCAGAGCAGCGATGTCACGTTGGCCACGTGACCCGGAAGTGTCTCCGGACAGCGCTGGCCCCCGGCCTATTGAGTGAGATGGGCGCACAACCCTAGAGTCTGTCAAGACTGGCCCGTACGGGCAGGGGTACCTTTACCTTTACCTTTACCTATATATTGCTTGAACGAGGTAAAACCTCTAAGTGGTTTGCAAAAAAATACTAAAATTATCAATAAAAAGATTGATTTTGTACAAATCTAAAATGAGTATTATTGTGGCACTGAAACATTGTCAGCTCCATAGATTGAAGCAGTCAAGGGAAGACATATAGGGCAAGTCGATTACACAAACTGATCACCGTCCACAGACAGAAATAAACCTTCCATCCGTGCAAGGCTTTTGATCCAGTGGAGAGGTTGTACCGGCAGTGAGCAGGGGTGACTTTTGTTGATTCTCTTTTACTTCTCCTGTCTCCACAGCCATTTCCCACACTGTTCTGCATAGTATCCCAAGCCAATGGTTATGGTGGGCACTGGGGTGTGCTATTGCCCTACACCACTAGAATTGTCCTAGTGGATCTCCACTCAGATGATGCTCTCATGGAGCTCTGTGGGAGGGAACAGGGCTCTCCTAGCAACTCTCAGTACTGTAAACAAGCTACACTTCACAGGATTTTGTGTGCGTGCAGGGGAACTATATCTGGTTTATATTGGTATGATACCACTTAAATGTACAGGGCAGATGGGGCCCAATGTAGAACAATGTCCCGGAACACACAAATGCACAAAGGAAACCCCCTTGTCCCAGATCATGATTGCTGAGTAATTACATACAAATGTTGCAACAGGCTAATAATTTTGCTTGATCCTGTTCCCCCTACCATTCTCAGAAAGAGCACTGCCACAATCTTCTCTGGCCTTGCCCTGATTCCAACATAGCTGTTGGGGCTAAAAACCTCCTCCCACCTCACCTGTCAGGCTACTGCCAACGACTCCCGGCTGGTTGCCCAGAAACGTACAAAGACAAGGGAATGGTTCTTGCTGTCCACTTTTTATTCAGCATTTACAGAGAGAGGCTGTAGAACCCATATATAATGGTGCTGTCCACCCCACCCCATCTCTCCCTCTTCCTCACTTGTGATTCTTGTCGTCTCTCCTATGGCTGCTGCTACATGCCCTCTGTTTTGAGCTCTTTGCTCTCCTACTTTCAAGGCTCGCTGGGTTCTGGGAGTGGGTGGGATCTGGATGGCTTTCTAAATTAAGGTTACCAGATTTTTTTTCGATGAATCCGGGGACACTTTTCAACTTCAATGGATTTTGTATGAGGACTGATTTATTAAATCCGGGGACTGTCCCCGGGAAACGGGGACATCTAGTAACCTTATTCTAAATACATTTTGTCCATCAGCTGTCGCCCCCCTGGTGCTTCCTCCTTCTCTTCCTCTCCCATTATTTCTCAACTTTTCCCCTCATCTTCCTCTGAGCTACGACCTTCCTCAAGCCCCATTGTAAATCTAAACTGTCTTTCTCTTCCTCCTCCCTGGAAGGGTCAAGCTGGGGAGGTAGACTCCACCATTCCTCCTTGGCCCAGTCCCTGACACCACCTTGCATTCAGTATCATGTAGCATTACTAGCAGCTAGCAGCTATACTGTAAATAAAAAAAATGAAGAAAAAGGTTAAAAGAGAGAAAGTAAAATACACCAGGATGGTTAACTCCAGTCAAAGGCAACTATGGGGTGCGGCGCTCATCTTGCTTCTGGCGGAGGGAACTGGCGTTTGCCATCAGACAGCTTTCTAGGTCATGTGGCCCAGCATGACTAAACCGCTTCTGGTGCAACAGAACACTGTGATGGAAACCAGAGCGCACGGAAATGCCGTTTAACTTCCCACCACAGTGGTACTTATTTATCTATTTGCACTGGTGCGCTTTCGAACTGTTATGTGGGCAGGAGCTGGGACAGAGCAATGGAGCTCACCCCATCATGAGGATTCGAAATGCCAACCTTCCGATTGGCAAGCCCAGGAGGCTCAGTGGTTTTATGAAGAAAAAAGAAACAGCTGGCACACATTTCACTCAGCTACCACCACATTGCTTGCAGGTGCATTTCGATCAGCCACACAAGTCCTCTAACACCAAGCAAAATAGAAAATTCAGTTAATTGTTTTTGAAAATCCCTTCAGAGCCCCATTTCTTTCCATTGTTCCGTTCCAAAAACGCAGTCCAAGACCTGGCAGATACCCCCAAAAAGCAGAAGAAAGGGGAGGGGGGAAACATATTTATTTTCTGTTCTGTTTGAATTTTTTTTAGCCTATGCAAACTGCTCATCTTCCGTTTCATTGTGACATATAGAATCTAGCAAGATAAACTGGTGCTTCCCCCTCCCCCCAACTACTTTGAACATTTTTACCCCTTAGTGTATTTTATAACTTATTGCAGCATTTTCATGCTAGCCAGCTGCCTCTGGCAGATTGATTGGAACAAAGCAGAGCTCCAAACACATCCAGTCCCCCAAACACAGAATGCAATTGGCCACAGCTACAGCTACAAGTCTATGGATCATTTAAGAAGGATGAGGTCTATTTAATCAAACTCAACATTGTTCAGTGGACAAACTACCTTAAAAAGAAATGAGAAAACACAGCGCGTGCCCCCAATTCTCCTGCATGATGTTTGGACTCCCAATGAAGCCTGGGGTAACCCAGTGTCCTACAACTGATTTAATTAAAAGCAGTTCTTTTCTGCCAGCTGCAAACAAATAGTGGCTAATAAATTAAAAAGACATGTTCCCCTTATTGATACATGATAATCAGATACCACCAGGTTGTGCTGTTGCACTTATGCACCATAAATATATACAATGGTAGAACTGTGTTACCATGTTTCTCTGATGTTGACATTTGTCTCTAGGAAGGAACTTAAACATCGGAGCACAGAGGCAAGGAATTATTCATTTTCTCCTTCGTTTAACTGCTTAGCATTCTCTTGGAGAGCTTTGGCTCCATCATTCAAGCACCAGCAGTGTTCACTGGCCGTGAACTGTGAACATACACCACAGGAAACAAATAACTCACCTGGAAAAGCATATGATGCAAAGCTGCTCGAAAGATGGTCAACTACAAAGCTAACATAAACGTGTCAAGTCAGAAGAAAGCTGCATTGAGTTCAATGGGAATTTATCTCGGGTGATTATATATTGGAGAAATGTGGTCTTAGGAGTCCATTCATCTTGCAGGACACCATTCATTCATTAAGACTAGTATTGCAAACAATGTTCTTTGAATACAAGAGGTGGTGATGGCTAGCATCTTAGGTGGCTTTTTAAAAAAGGATTAGACAAATTCTTGGGGGACATGGTTATCAATGGCCAGTGGCCAGGCCCAGTTATTCTTCCTCCATGGGAGTTGCTGGGAGTCACAAATGTGGAGAGTGGAGGGGGCGCAGAACATTATACCCCAAGGGTGTCTCTCATTGACCCTCTCAGAGCTTCAACAAACTTGGCTCCAATGCAGCAGTCTGTCATGGCTCCTGGTCCCTTGGTGCAGCCTCCACCAGCCAACACTACAATGGTCTGCCTACCTCCTCCTTCTTGTTCCCAGAACACCTTTAGATTTCAAAAAGGACACATTTTTTCCCATGACATCGCTTTGGCAACCCAGGAATTTATTGCCTGGCACAGTTCTGCAGCTTGCATTCTCCTTCCATATCCCAAATACTATCTAAATACCAACATTTGTTAATTTCTACCATTCACTAACTGACTCTGGACCTCAGATCTATGACAGTATATACCAGTGATGGCGAAACTTGGCCCTCCAGCTGTTTTGGGACTACAACTCCCATCATCCCTAGCTAACAGGACCAGTGGGCAGGGATGATGGGAACTGTAGTTCCAAAACAGCTGGAGGGCCAAGTTTCGCCATCACTGGTATATGTATTCCAGAGAAAATGTATAAGCCAAGCATAGGCAAACTCTGGTCCTCCAGATGTTTGGGACTACAATTCCCATCATCCCTGACCACTGGTCCTGTTAGCTAGGGATTATGGGAGTTGTAGTCCCAAACATCTGGAGGGCCGGAGTTTGCCTATGCCTGGTATAAGCTTTTTAGTAGTTAACAAAATTACATTTTGGTGTCACAAAATCTCTTTTTCCCCCCTCTCTCCGTTTGTGTGTGTGTGTACCATTTAAAAATTAGGAATCTCAACTGACTTTCATGGTACTTTTCTTCCTCATCCAGATATACACCAGAATGAGATCTGCTTCTTTGTAACAATATAGAAGCATCAAATGCCCTCCAGCTATTTTCACATTTACCTTGTGTCCTCAAATTTTCCATTATCCAACATAATAACTTTTAAAAGTCTACAAGGGTTGCTGAGCATGATATTTAGATGCCACTACCAGAAAAGGTTCTTAAGTTTAAACCTAGGAGATATATTTCTTATTGCTCAAAAACATAATTAAGGGAGAGTTATAGCTCCTAGAAGATTACAAGAGAATTGGTAAAAACCAGCAAAATTTCCACGAGGAAAATAAAAGCTGTGCCTAACCCGTTCACATTCTGTAAAAGATAAAACAATGTAGAGTGCAATTTGAGCAAATTATTTATACTTTTCAAAGGCTCCTGATAAAAATCTATCACAAAACGTTATTACAGGAACTCAGGAACCACAGGGTAAAAGGTAAAATGTCTGTACCATGGATTTAAAAAGTGGTTAAAAATACAGAGGGAAGAGAGAATGAGTACAAATGGCTAATTCTCAGCATAGAAAGAGGTTAATAGAGAAATGCCCTGAGGATCCGTAATGGCCGTGGTCTGCCTAAGTATAACATATGGACAATGGTCAGGAGGCTTCCCCTGATTTAGTTAAATGATCTTTCTGTATTTCACATTATATTAACCTGCTTTAGTGGCTCGCATGTTTTTACTATTCAGTTTTCATGAAACTGCCTGAGTCTCTTCTGTTCATTCTTGTTTAGCCATTTCAGAGTCGGAGGGACACGTGTGTGTGATGTGACAGATCTTCTGATCTTCTTGACAGCTCAACACATTGGAAGGTGAGGCAAAGTTTATTGCAATTTCATAGCTGGTGTAGGCAAGGGGCTCAAGCGCTGGGTGATTGCCATGATCTGCGGGGATGGGGGTCCAGGGGGATCCAAACCCACCAGTTCCCAGCCCCCAGATGCCTCATTTTCAGAGCTGCTAAATACCAGTCGCTGGGAATCACAAGTGAAGAGAGACTGTTTTTCTCAAGACCTCCTTGTGCCATAGGTATCTGGTTGGCCATGGTGAAAACAAGACGCTTGAGTAGATAGGCCATTGCTTTGATAAAGCAAACTCTTCTTAGGTTCCAGCCATCAGAGAGAAACTCGGACCAGTACTATGTCAGAGTCCGCTCAAATGGCAGTGCCAACAGAGACTGGAGGAAGAGCCATTATGCACAATCCTATACTTCTTCGCCAATCCCCAGACTTCAACATGTTAGGAGAGCTCTCAAAAACTGGAAATTTGTCACATCTATTGATGTATATGGCCAGGCATTTGTGGGGAACTAAGTACCAGCCCAACCTAGACAACATCTTTAAAAGCAGAGACATCACCTTGCTAACAAAGGTCTGTATAGTTAAAGCCATGGTTTTCCCAGTAGTGATGTATGGAAGTGAGAGCTGGACCATAAAGAAGGCTGATCACCAAAAAATTGATGCTTTTGAATTATGGTCCTGGAGGAGACTCTTGAGACTCCCATGGACGGCAAGAAGATCAAACCTATCCATTCTTCAGGAAATCAGCCCCGAGTGCTCACTGGAAGGACAGATCGTGAAGCTGAGGCTCCAATACTTTGGCCACCTCATGAGAAGAGAAGACTCCCTGGAAAAGACCCTGATGTTGAGAAAGATTGAAGGCACTAGGAGAAGGGGACAACAGAGGACGAGATGGTTGGACAGTGTTCTCGAAGCTACGAACATGAGTTTGACCAAACTGCGGGAGGCAGTGGAAGACAGGAGTGCCTGGCGTGCTCTGGTCCATGGGGTCATGAAGAGTCGGACACAACTAAACAACTAAACAACAACAACAAGTACCAGCCCAGAGTACCCCAGAGTATGACAAAAACAAACCTCTCTGACTCTGGGGGATTTGATTTGAATGTATTGCTACTGATGGAATCCTGCACCATGTCAGTATTCACAGGATTGGGTTGAAACCAACCACATGCCAAAATCTCCCCAAATATGAATACTTGGCTAGACCTTTCCCAACATGTAAACTCTGCATAGTATGGTGATTTTGATGTGGGTGTGTTTTTGAGCCACTTATCCCTCACATATAGTTAGGCCAGTGAAAGGACTACTGGCATATCTGAGTAGGTTCTCACTCCAACAAGACACTTGATATGGTGAGCGTTTTGCTGAAATGGAGAAGACAAAGATCTTGTCTCTTGAGGCAAAGATCAGAAATTTACTAGCAGCAGAAAGACTGTAGCAAGGGATGCTTGCGAATTTCAATATGAAATGGCAAGTTTTGCACCTCTTAAACCACTGTGTGGACCAGAACTTGGCTATCTACCATGTTGCACACTTCTCCAACTATTGCAATGTTTGGTTAGAATTTGTACTGTTACAGATGAAATTCAGAGCTAGTGCTAAGTATCAGACTCAGACTAGGCAGAACCTGGTTCAAATCTCCACTCAGCTATGAATCTTGGGCCAGTCACTACCTGTCAGCCTAACAAAACAGCCTAAAGGGCTGTGGCGAGGC
This sequence comes from Podarcis tiliguerta, assembly GCF_965153285.1. NCBI lineage: Eukaryota > Metazoa > Chordata > Lepidosauria > Squamata > Lacertidae > Podarcis > Podarcis tiliguerta. The sequence continues at coordinate 17,384,298 of NC_139538.1, read as the reverse complement.
TACAATGGGTGCAGTAAGAATGATGTGCCCTACCTGAGCAGCCTGGAGGAAGAGCGGGAATAAAATGTAATAAATAAATAATTGATGGATGCATCTTATTGAAAATTGTTGATTTTCTGTGGTATATACTATACATTTAATATGCTTAAACAAGGACTGGGGCAATCCCTTGGAGGGCATCATGGAATACTGAAGGTCTCATTCTATGTAGGTCTATCTACAGTACAGGAAGGGAAGTCCTGTCAGAGTTTTCCACCACTATGTGGTGGAACCACTCAGTGGTTCACCGCTAGCAAGAAGGAGCATGGGGCAAGGAGGTGTGTCAGTGGCCTAGAGTGACCAGTCTTTTGGGTATCCACAGGATCCTAGATGCCTTCGTTTCCATGACACCCACCCCCCTTGCCCCACAAAAAGAGAGAGCCAGAAACTGCCTCAATTCGAGAGGTGAAATTTTTATTTCCTTCCCATTGGAGGATGTGGGATCGAATAAAAGAAGGTCATTACAACCATTTGCAGGGCTTAGGAAGTATGTCACAAACTCCACACACACACACAAAACTTGTGTGTGCGCGCCATTAAGGTTAAGGTTTAGGAGATGTACAAATGGAACAACCACTGATATAGAAGTGCGCAGGGCACTGTTGTTCATGTGGAGCTCTTTGTACATATGAAACCCTGCTTATTATGGGATCTCAGCAACAGCAACAAAAGTACAGGTATGCCAAAACGGCTGCTGTGAATTTACACTCTCTCTTGGAGGGCCTGTTAAAATATCTCACATCTTTTAATTACAGGACTGGAAGTTTTCCCAGACTAAAGAATGCATCTGGAAACTGAGAAGTTTTAAAAAGAACAATTAAAATGAAGTTAGTAACTGGATTATTTAAAAAAGATTGCATAAGAAATGTGGTCACTTTTCCCTACCACACTTTCTGAAAATATAAGGAACAGCTCTTGAATTGTGCAGCCATAAAAAAACATGTCTATGTTCTGATCCAGGCATTATCCAACAGAAGCATATATCCAAATACCACCTACCTGTTATGGAACTTATCACCTTTGCAACAGTTGGTCATTTTTTCTTCTTAAAAATGTCAATTTCATTTGAATATCTGCCATGAAATTTGGATGGCATACATTGCCTGATAGGTTTGAACTGAGATGGATGTTGTATTATTAATGTAAGCTGATGTTTTACCTTTTTCTCACTTTTTTAATGTTAAACTTGCTTTAAAAAAATAAATAAATAACACACTTTCCTGAGAAGTGCAATTTCACACATCCATCTGAATTGCAAATGTTGCTGTCCTTTGCATCTTCACACCTCCTACTCCTGACTAAATGCCACAACTCTGTTTTTACAGTATTAATTCATTAAGAGGTAGAACAAATGCCAGCATCTCCCACTGTTCTTCTGAGCTGGCTTTGGTTCTGTTAAGCTGATCCATGCCTGCCCTGAAAACACAGGAGACTGGAAGGGGGTAATGTCAGCCTTCTTTGTTCCACCTTGCTCAAAGTAATCAAGCATAAAACAGGGCAAGCAAACAGGCGAGTCAAATGAGGACTTAATAGCTGACCAGAGAGATAAGCTGACTTATCTGCAACTTTAAATAAAACTTTTCTGTTTACTAAATCATCAACAACAACAACAACACCATCACCATCTACCAGTGGGTGGTGATTTAAATAGCTGTACTGCAGATCATTTTGATTCCTGGATATGAAGCAGGTGGAAGAATGTTGTGAATGTTTCCAGTTGAAACCCAAAGAAGACAGGTGGAGAAAATGTGGAATGGATGCATAAGTTCATACTCTCTCATTTAGAAAGTGGGTTCCCTACCAACTCTTCTGAAGATCGCAGTACATCTCACAATGGGGTTTAATCTACAAAGAGATGTATTTCCCAGTAGGGACCATGATGTGACTTTCAGGCAGTTTCAAATATTAACCTGCATCTATGTCCCCAGATGGATGTGTTAATAGACCCTCAAGTTACATACCACTCTGGATACGTAACTTTCGGGCTGCGAATGCGGCAAACCCGAAAGTGTATACGGTACTTCTGGGTTTCTCTGTGAGCACATGCGCAAAAATGCTCCACGCGCTGCACACATCCACAGAAGCGCTCTATCATGCCGCATGTGTGTGCAGAAGTGGCGCCTCCAGTTATGGACTTTTCAGGTTAAATACAGGCCCTCAGAATGAATTTATTTCGTATCCGGAGGATCCACTGTACAAGATGGCTTTATTCAGATCATAACATCCATCCATCCATATATCTCACTGGAGCCTAGAGATCAGTTTCCCAATGGGAAACATGCTGTGGGTTTTAGTCAACAGCATATTTGTAAAAATACATGCAAGTTGCCCATTTATTTATTTAAATATTGCTTAGAATCTTGTTTTCCAGTGGGGAACATGATGTGGCATTTTGAGAAGGATACAAACAAACTAGAATCAGCGCAGAGGAGGACAACCAAGATGGGCAGCAATGTGGAAAACAACTTATATAGAAAATGGCTGCAAATGATGTGCAATCCTTATCTAAAACAAAACAGGGGGGGGGTTGGTGGGGAATGATAAATGTAAATACTGTCTAAGTAACCAAGACTAAGACACAGACAAGAAAGTTTCTGTTGTGGTTCGAGGACCCGATCCCCGCTTTGTGGAATGAAGACACACAGACACAGAATATAAGGTTAATGGGCAAGAAAAGGCCACAACTTTATTGATTACAGCAAGTGAAAAGGTATTGGCTTAGGCATTGGACCACGACAGATTGACTCCACCCACTTGGAGAGGGGGTGAGCCCAAAGGGGGTTTATTCACCAGAAGGTGGAGCCTGTTGATGCTAATACAACTATAGGCTCTTCCCTGATGTCACTGAGGGTCGTGCCATGGCCCCCCGACACAGGCATCGGACAGGATCCACGACCGCCGGATTCCTTCAACGGAATACCCAAAATTGAAGGGGTAAGTGAACGCAATACCCCCCTCCAAGCCTCACGGCAAAGTACTTCCCTGTCTTCCGTGAGCGTAGTGACGACGATCTCTTGACTCGCGATGGGAAGGTGGAAAATGAGGCAGAAGGGCTGGCGCAGCAGTAAATTAAACTGCAATCCACGCCCCCTCCAAGCCGCCCGGCTGGGCGCTTACCTGTGGGCGTGGTGCACCAGCCAGGTGAGCGGGGGCAGGGGGCATAACGCCCCCTGCCTGACGCAGAAATTGCGTCCCACCCACAACACCTCCCCTCTTGTAGGGAGGAGAGGCTTTGTTGTTTGCTTGTATAAGGATGTGACTGAGATTGACTGGGAAATGATGGAAACTTCACAGGTATGAGGCTGGGTAGGATACTGTGAAGGAAACAAAACACAAGCTGAGCAAATGCCACCAAACTTCACCAAAGTCTTTCTGAGAGACAGTGTAAGCTTGCTGCATTTTAAGGCTTCACCATCCCTTCCTTCAAGCGCTGTGATTGGAGAGCATTGGGTGAGATTCTAAGCCTGGATTGGAAACTAGAGCTCTCAATGAGCAAAGTTCAGGTCCCCTTGTCCCCCTCTCCTAACAAAGTGATTTAATTAATAATTGAAACATTTTGGAGACAGTCTTTCTGGCCTCAGAGAGATCATTTTTTTTAGTTCCAGATCAGTACACATTGTCCCAGAGCAATTCAGGTCCATTCAACCCAATCTGTAACAATCTGTAGCTACCTTGACCTCATCTAGATATGGCACAAATTGCCCCAGTTTGGTTTAGGATTTGGAAAGAGCTGTTTTCATCAATACAGAGAGTTTCTCTATTAGGTCCAACCACCCCCACCCCCCATTTATATTTACAATGTAACATTTTAGGCAACCTGGAATCTAGAGCAAGGGGCCTCTGATTTTTGTCAAGAAAGTTTAGTTATTTTGCTTAGGTTGTGTTCCTGAACAAACTTTGATCTGAATTAAATGTGATTTGCAAACACTGACCCTCTCTATGAAATAATTTAGAGGCATTGTGTGGTTATTGCATCATTTTTCGCAAGGTACTTAAAAGAAGATAATGACCTCTCCAGATAGATGGCCAGGACATATTTATATATAGAAATGAATAAGTGATCTGTGGTCTATGATACTCAAGTGCTCTAATAACACTGATATATGATGGAACCATTCTAGCCATGGCAATTAATCTCTTCTAAAGCGGCACACCTGATGATAAAGAAGCGTGCTTGAGATCTGCCTTAAAATCTACAAGTCTTAAGAGCAAAAAAATAAATTTTATCAGCTAAAAGGCTGGAGACATGACACGCATGCAAGTTTGAGAAGAAAAAGGGAGGAATGGCTATGTTGTGTGATTTATAGTATCTGCCTGAAAAGAAAGCATGCTTCCTAACTGATGTAGGGCATTTTTGTGCGTGTAATACAGTGGAACCTTGAGTTGCAGATGTAATATGTGACAGAAGCACATCCGCAACCCCCAGCGTTCATAACCTGCAGCGCTGCGTCTGCGCATGCATGCGACACGATATGGCACTTCTGTGCATGCACGAAGCTCGATTTAGCACTTCTGTGCATGCGCAAGCGGCGAAACCCAGAAGCAATCCTTTCTGGTACTTCTGGGTTTCCCGCACTCCGCAACCTGAAAACGTGTAACCCGAAGCGTCTGTAACCCGAGGTACCACTGTAGATCTGATTGATTTAATGTATTGGGTTATATCTATCTATTATTTATTAATTTCATTTGTAATCCACCTTTTTACCCAAAGGAATCCAGGGTAGGAAACACTTCAGGAGGTGGTTCAGAGGAAGGGTGTGCTCTTCCTGGTGTGCCTCAAAATCATCCACTTTGAAAGGGGGAGCAGGGATGCCCCCAAACTCCCAGCAGAAAGTCTCAGTGGTCACTGGGGAAGGGCTATATGAAATGTTGAACTTGTCCCCTTAGTTCTTAGTAAATCTGGTGCACAGCAAGATGGTAAAGGTAAAAAGGTTAAGGTAAAGGACCCCTGGACAGTTAAGTCCAGTCAAAGGAGCCAGCGTTTGTCCACAGACAGCTTTCTGGGTCATGTGGCCAGCAGGACTAAACCGCTTCTGGCACAACAAGACACCGTGACAGAAACCAGAGCACACGGAAACACCGTTTACCTTCCTGCTGCAGCAGCACCTATTTATCTACTTGCACTGGTGTGCTTTCGAACTGATAGGTTTCCAGGAGCTGGGACAGAGCAACGGGAACTCGCCCCTTTGCGGGGATTTGAACTGCCTGCCTTCTGATCAGCAAGCCCAAGAGGCTCAGTGGTTTAGACCACAGCACCACCTGTAAAATGATACAAGTAGCATGGCAGTAGACAATATGTGCATCAAAAGGACCAAGTTGGTTCTCAATCCGCCCCCCTCCAAAAAAACAAAAGCAAAAAAAAACACCCACTATCACATTGGATCCTGCAAAAGGTTTGAATAATGAAGGAGGATGCTGAAATTAAATAAGCCTGGTGGCTTTTATTTATTTTGATGTTTATTGTAAATATATTTCAAGTCTCAATATGAGTTGTGTCCCCCCTTTCTTTTTCTTTTTAACTATAAAAAGGAAGTAAAGCAACAGTTTATTGTGGCAATGTTTCATACTGCCCTACTTCCGTAAATTGTCTCGAAGCTCTAGGGTAAATACAAGAACATTCATGTTTTTAAATTGGATACAAAGGCGCTTTCTCTGCTGCCGCATGAATTGCTACATGGAGGCTATCAGATATGTCTGAATATATTGCTGTTCAGCAAATTGCAAACCATGTTGAGCTTTGCTTTAGCTTTGGTAGACACCCTCGGTGCTTTTGTTATTTATCTGTCTATCATCTATCTATATCTATCATCTATCTATATCTAACTATATCTATCTATCTAAACAATGTGCTGGGTTCTACGGTGTATCAGTGCAAGAGTTCCCTGCGGCCAGCTATGAAGTCCTTGCTTGAAAACATGCTGCTGCCAGCTATGAGGTCCCTGCTTGAAAACAATGAAGCAGAAGACATGGGTGCCACAAATGGATTGCCTGCCATGTTCTCTCACTTGGCGGTCATTCTTTGCTCAGCACTCCAGGAAGGGGAAGATGTTGCAGGAGAGGCAGAAGTGGGCAATTCTGTCAGTTTCAATTTCTCAGTTTTCCAATCTTAAATTCTGTTCTCCACATTTTGACATCTGTCTGTGAATTTTTTAAGTCCACCCAAAAATTGATCAGAATTTCAGGGGAAATTTATCCTAATACACATGGAATGGGCGATGGGGTCCTCTTGTCCTCTGTTCCAGGTAGCAAAACAGCTTTGTCCAGCTCCACCACAAAGAACGCCGCTGGATCAGGTTCACTATTAAAATCCATATCAAGCCATATTCTGTGACACACAGGGTCGTTTAAACATCAATCTACTCTCAAACTGAATTTGGTACAAGCTAGGAAAAGCTGCACCACGTAGTTTTCTACTTTAATAGATTGCCTCTTATTCTGACAGGGGAGCAGAGAATATTCCACCACAACATATATTCTTATTTTGACCTGATTTGAGCTTGGTTTTGCACTTTGTTTTCCTTGGTTGTTCTCTAGTTTAGGTTCAACATGCATGCTCGGGTTCTCTTACAACACTGGAAAATGAAATATGAATCCATCTTTTGGTTCAGGCCCTGGCTCAATTTGTCTTTCTGCTGACAGTCTCTAATATTTATTCAGAATAGGATACTCTTATTAATTTTTCCCTGAGATCTACTATTAACCAATATCCTGTCCATGTTCTGTTAATGAAATTGTAGGACTGTAAAGGACTGGAAATAACTGTAACAGGCATCAGTAATCCCATTGCCATGAGATGCATTATTATTGGATTGAATACAATAAAACCCCTTTTGCTTGCAAGATCTATCACTGAGCAAAAGACAAATAATGCCTTTTGAGATTTGTAAAAATGCTAATCAGGAAAAAAAAATGGAAACAAATTAAGCTTTGCCACGGATGAGGGGAAACAATACCTTTATGTAAAGACATTTTGAAAAATAGCTGCATTTCAAAAAATATAACCTACCCATTAACTTTGAGCTGAAAAGTGATGGAAAACTTGAAGAACGCTTTAATTTGTCATTTCATAGCAGGAAATAGGTGCAGAACACTAACATTAAAAGACATTACTTTCCCCTTGTGTTCCAAACTAGCAGTTCTGATTGAAGTTTGACTGAGAGGAAGGACTTTGGCAGAAGTATAATTCTCATGGAAACAGAGAGGGAGAGCTGTTCCTCCATTATGCTCCACAATTAAACATGTGGAGCCCTGAATTTATTGTGATAGGAAGAATAATAGTCTTCATAGCTCCTTTCCCCACCCTGCCTTAAAAAGAACTGATAAACATGTCCATCAATCGCTGAAGAAGTTCTGGTGACATTGAAAACATGTTGCAGGTTTTGACTATGCAGGAATACATTTTAGATCTATTGGAAGAAAATTAAATTCTGAGTGAGCATGAGCTCCCATACACAGTTATTGAGATCTGCTGAATGGGAGCCAATCTTGGAGGGTCACACTACACATGCCTATACCGTATTGGTCCGAATATAAGCCGCACCTTTAAAATTCGGGGGGGGGGGGAGAGGGAAAAAGACAATACCCGAATATAAGCCCCTCCATTAAAATTCTGCAGGCACTCACACCCATTCCGTTTTACCATATGTCTGCTTCAGCAGCGATATCGTAAAAGCCTAGTTTTGCAAGGTCATGAATTTAAGCCTCACTTTAACTTTTCACAGTCAGAATTTGGGGGGGGGGGGAGTGAGGCTTATATCCAGGCCAATATGGTATATTTTTTTTCTAAACAAAATGCTATTGGTAGCCATTGTGTGTGTGAAATATCAGAATCACAGCATTTGGGGTTGGGGTGTTGACTGTATATGTCTGCTTGCTATTTTTTATTATTTATTTATTTATTTATTTATTTATTTATTTATTTATTTTTAATAGCTGATGTACTGCTCCAGCTGTGCTAATGGCCTGGTTTGGGATGAGTGAAGATGAGTTAACTGTGTTTGTTTAATTTTATTAAATTAATAGCCTATCTTTCTTTCATAAAGCTCAAGTTGGCTTGCACTGCTATTCCTCTCTGCATATTCTGTTCCTAACAACTTTGTGACGTGTGTTAGATGGAGAGACAACAACTGTCGCAAAGACCCTGATCTCCCAATGTCCTGGTCCACTCTAACCCCTATACCACACTGGATCTCATTTGTTTTATTTCCACTTCAGAAGCTTTCAAGAGAGATTACAAAACACTGTTCAAATGCCAATAGGACAAGAAACTCAAACACTAATTAAATGCAGTCACAGCTAACATCTGTGTTCTCGAGCAGGGTAGACTTGACCTGGCATCTGAAACGTAACAATGATGGTGCCAGGTTAAAATGTCCAGGGAGAGAGTTTCCATGATGGGCACCATTACAGAAAAGTTCCTCTCTCCATCTGCCTAATCTGTGTTGGCTGTTCATATTGATGCGAAACCCATACAACCAAACCTTTGAGGCAATCAGCAGCATAATGGCCCTCTTCAAACATCCAATAAATGTAAACAGGAGAAAGAACAACAACAGGCTGTCCTTCCAACCTGCATGAATTCATCAAATGGAGCTCCATGAACAGAGATGAAGTATGGAGGGCTCTAGATAAAGGATCAGGAGCTCTGCACAAACAGGCGTGCCATTCCAATGCCCACTACACATTCAGTAGGTTGATATTAGAGTCTACCGCCATTATCTCCCCCACCAACATATTTAATGACCATGCTTTTGAAGGTTTTGAAAAGGACAAAGCTCTCCAAAGATTTCCAATTATATCACCTAATAATAATAATAATACAATAATTGTACCCAACCCATCTGACTGGGTTGTCCCAGTCACTTTCAAACGGTCTTGAAATTGACCTTGAAATTGAATCCTCCCTAATATAATGCAGTGAGAGATAATACTTTCTTGGGCTCCATGATCACTGCAGATGGTGACAGCAGCCACGAAATTATAGGACGCCTGCTTCTTGGGAGAAAAGCAATGACAAACCTAGACAGCATCTTAAAAAGCAGAGACATCACCTTGCCAACAAAGGTCCATATAGTAAAAGCCATGGTTTTCCCAGTAGTGATGTATGGAAGTGAGAGCTGGACCATAAAGAAGGCTGATCGCCGAAGAATTGATGCTTTTGAATTATGGTGCTGGAGGAGACTCTTGAGAGTCCCATGGACTGCAAGAAGATCAAACCTATCCATTCTCAAGGAAATCAGCCCTGAGTGCTCACTGGAAGGACAGATCGTGAAGCTGACGCTCCACTACTTTGGCCACCTCATGAAAAGAGAAGACTCCCTGGAAAAAAAACCCTGATGTTGGGAAAGATGGAGGGCACAAGGAGAAGGGGAAGACAGAGGGCGAGATGGTTGGATAGTGTTCTCGAAGCTACCAGCATGAGTTTGACCAAACTGCGGGAGGCAGTGGAAGACAGGAGTGCCTGCCGTGCTCTGGTCCATGGGGTCACGAAGAGTCGGAAACAACTAAACGACTAAACAACAACAACAACAATTCCAGACTGCGTCATGGGTGTAGCCAAGGGGGGCAGCTGCCCTTCCACATCAATAAAAACAATACAAATCTGAGGTTCTGCCGCACTGACAAAAGCCTGCAACCCCCAACAAAATCCCTGGCTACGCCCATGGTACATTTCCAACCCTACCAGGAGATCCTGGCAAAGCTTAGCTACAGCCTTTCCTCAATATAATATCTGCAAGTGTCCCGGCGCCATGTTTTTGATGGTCTTTTATCACTTTTGTAAAAAAAATAAAATGGTTATACAAAATCCCATCGCGGTGTATGATGGTTTATAAATATCTGCATAAATAAATGTGCACAGGGCTCTCTTCATGTGATCAGGACCTCTCGTTTTTCAAGGTCAACGCGTGTAGGTTTGACACACGTGAACCCATTTTCACCTCCCTGGAGATTTAGATGAGCAGAAAACTCCCGTGCATTGAAGAGGTGTGGGGAGATGCACTGAGTGTCTGGATCATGCCTTTCCTGTAAGCATTGGCCTTTTACATATAATGGTTTGAAAATAAATGGTAACAACAGTTTAAAAAACATCTTTAAAAAATTCAACCATTGTTAGTATGCATAACAGCAATTTGCTTTGGAAGGAGCAGAGGCAGGAAATGAAGGGCTCTTCCAGTTAAGCTTTGAGAATGAGAGATAGGTTTCCATTTCTCGCTTCCAATTCTGTTACCAAGCTCAGCTCCTTTTGATTGGCATTGTGATTGTCCCCATCTGATGCTTCTCTCTGGGTTTATATTGGAAAAAGTAGCCCTTCATTTATCTCATCTCTCCACTGCAATGCCTTTGAATTTGCCAAATGAGAATCCCGTCAATTCACCAAAATTGTTTTCTCAATCTAGGATGAGCGATGCCATATCTCTGATGTGTTTCTTACCTTATTTTTCTCCACCATATGTTCTTCTCTTGTAGCCAACAGCATCCTAACCAGGGGATAGCTCTATGAAAAATGTGACAATATATCACCCAGCGGTGAATTTCTGAAGTGCCTATGCATCATTTTTAAAGTTGCAATGAATCCTTTGATCCCATCTTATCTTATCAGTAGGCATAAGAAGTGCATTAGAATTTGGACAGCAGAACTGCAGGGTGTCAAAGGTAACACACTATATTTGGTGTGTGTGTGTGTGAGTGAGAGAGAGAGAGAGAGAGAGAGAGAGAGAGAGACGTCACCTCCAGATTGTCAAGGCCTCCTGGGAATGTAGGTTTATGCAATTAGAGCAGATTAAAGCACTCTGTCACCCTAACACGACAAATCTACTTTAAAGGAAATGTTTTTGCTTTTGTTATTTTCCCGTTAGAAACATGGCAGGGAAAAGCACTGAAAAGTGTGAGATGAGCAAATGGTTATTGGGAAGATGTGTAAACACCATGCAAAACTAATCAGGATGAACGATCATTGTTGTATAACCACCCGGTTATACAAATCACAGTGAATGCTCAATAAAGACCAGGCACAGTTAAACCTCTGTGTAAGCTTTGCTCAAGCAAATCAGGATGAATGCTCAATAAAGAGGGGAATCTGGAGAGAGGTAATATTTACAGTAAAACATTCAAAGTGACTCTCATGTTGTTGATTAGAGGTGGCCTCCTGCTGTGTTACTTAAGGAGCAATAAATGTTTTCAGCTTTGTCATTCTTATTTGTGTGTCCTGATTGCATGGAGCGCTTGTATGTAGGGCTCTGTGTGATAGGTGTATCCACACAGTCAGGGACCTCAGTTGCCTAGAACTTTTAATAATGAGTCGCAGCTGCTCTACTCCATCCACAAGTATACCCTGCATGCATGTAATGCATTCTTCAAGCTTCTTCTTTGGCTATCACTTGTAGTCAAGTAAGATTGTCTTCCATAAACACAGTTTTAACAATGAGTCCGTAAGTGACTCATTGTCACTTACGGCCAATTCTGGATCCACACGTCCTTCCACAGTGGGGACATTGGTTTCTGGGTGGGAGTTGATCATGGTGAGGGATTGCCAAGTGTGCCTTCCTCTTAGCTTCTTCCTCGTGTCCTGAGTTCGAGTGTTTTCAAAGTGCATGGCACCTTTGGTAAAGGCTGTTCTCCAACTGGAGCGCTCGCTGGCAAGTGTTTCCCAATTGCTGGTGTTTATATTACATTTTTTTTAAAAAAATTGCCTTGAGACAGTCTTTAAACCTCTTTTGTTGACCACCAGCATTACGCTTTCCATTTTTAAGTTCAGAATAGAGTAGTTGCTTTGGAAGACGGTCATCAGGCATTCACACAACATGACCAGTCCAACGAAGTTGATGTTGAAGAATCATTGCTTCAACACTGGTGATCTTTGCTTCTTCCAGTACACTGCTATTCGTTCGCCTGTCTTCCCAAGTGATGTGTAAAAGTTTTCGGAGACACCATTGATGTAATCTTCCAAGGAGTTGGAGATGGCATTTATATGTGGTCCATGTTTCACAAACATACAGTAAGATTGGTAGCACAATAGTTTTGTAAACAAGCATTTTGTTTTCTCTGTGAATGTCTCAAACACTTTGCCTGAAGCCCTAGAGAGCCACTGCCCATCAGTGTAGGCCATATGGAGCAAGATGGACCTATAATATAATAATAATAATTCTTTGAGCTAAAGAAGCAATGTCATGGCTGCATTTCTGAATGCAAATTGTCTCAGTCCTGTGTGCCTTTGAACCTGAGAGCTGAACTGCATATTGCCACTGACATATGGAAACAGCTTTATAGATTTTACTATTGTTTTTCTATTCTGCCTCCAAACCAGATCAAAGTGGAATGCAGAGTTTTCCCCCTTAATGCAAAATGGAGAGACACCCAAACTGAAAGTTTCACCCACCTTTACAGGGTACCCATGTAGCATCTTCCCATTGCATTCTGGTCCCAGAAGGAAAATCAGGCTGAAAAGCTCAGAGAGAGATTTGCAATTGGTACAGCTGACATTCCAAGGCTTAAAAAATAATGCAGAAGCAAAGAAAAAAATCCACCACATCACCTAATGTCTCCCCCCTCCCTGGGGAAAAAAAATCAGTGAAATTTGCCCCTTCCAAGGGGGCTGGAACCAGTGGCGTAGCGTGGGGGGTGCAGGGGGGGCCGGCCGCACCGGGTGCAACATCTGGGGGTTAGGGTTAGGGGGCGCAAATCCACAGGTTAGGGGGCGCAAATCCACGGGTTAGGGGGCGTAAATTACTTGCCTTGCCCCGGGTGCTGACAACCCACGCCACGCCACTGGCTGGAACTCCACATCCACTTCAGCCCAAATTTACTACATAATGTTGAAAAGATCTCTGTGGCATCTTTATAAAATTGGGGCATGTGGGGGAGAAACAAATCAGGGACTTTCTGTTCTATAACCTTTCACTATTTAAAGTAATAAAGTGAAATGTGTTCCAAAAATTGTGATCTACATAAACTGCACAGGCCTTGTCTTTATTATGTTTTATTCAAAATTCCTGAACACAAAGTCAATTTTAATTTATTCAGTAAAATTGGGAAATTAATATTTTATAGAGACCATTGTGTATTCTGGAAGTGTTTCATTTTATGACCTATGCTATTTGTAATTATAAAAAGTTACATTTTATACATCTTTAATGTTGCAATGCTGTTACAATTTGTTGGTCGCTTATGGTTCCTCCCACAAAATTCTGCCTTTAACTTGGAACATTTGACACATCCATTTTGTATTCCGTGGACTGATTTTTAAATGCAGGGAAACGTGTTCAGACCGGGAGGTTGCGGAGCCCATCACAGCTGAACCAGGAAACAATGTTTTAAGCTCAGACTAGAAGATGAGATATGAAATTGTGGTCCGAGTGTGGACAGCATGACAAGAAGCTAGCCTCAACAACAGAGAACTGTTCCTACCCCTGCAGCTATTTAGATCATTTAAGCTGCTTTCTGTCGCATCACCACATAGCCAAATCTGATGCTCCGAATAGTGCTCTGCACAGGTGGTTTTAGGACAATGCGACTAGGCACATCTCATTTCTTTCCCAAAGCCCAATAAGCACTTGCTTTGGGAAGCAGGCATTAAGGCTCTGATAGGGTTCTAGAGTTCTCCTGCCTCCTTTCCAAAGCCTAGTTAGTGTTTGCCAAGCTTTGGGAAGGAAACAGGAGGACTCTAGGACCTTGCTAGAGTCTTGTGCCTCATTCCCAAAGCCCAGTGTCTCCCTTACCCAGCTTTAGTAGGGCAGCAGCTTTGAAAGGTGGATTTGGGCTGGGAGCAGGACACTTGGCCTCGCACAGGGTGCCATATTACCAAGGTCTGCCTCTGTCTAGAATCACTCAAGAAGGAATGATATAAACAGGTATCCAAGCTTCAAACAGCTGTCAACAGCCATGAAATAGCTAGAGTTCCACCACCACCATCCTCGCAACACACACACACACACAGAGACAAAAGCTTCAGAGTGAAAATTGTTCTCTTATAATGGCAATGGTGTCCACCTGAGAAGTGCCAGAACTGTGTTCTGGCTGACAAAAAGTCCTGGGTTTCACATTCCCATCTACTGAATGTCTAAAGTATACAGTGACATGACGTTTCATCACCTACATGGTGAATTCAGACTTGGTTCAGATGTGACACATCCAACACTGAAAAATAATGTAAAGGATCACAATTTGATTGGCAGACTCTATTCCCCACCAGCAGGCTTTGTTTGCTGCTTGGGTCAGAGCGTTCACACAAATGTCTACTATGACAAAATTAAAATCGCCCTGAGCTGGTGGCTTCACGGCTTCCCTTGCCACTCCAGAGGCTTGTCTGAACTCACCTTCCATCTTAAGATGACAAGATCCATATTTTAAAACACCCTATTTGAATGTGAACTACAGCTCTGCTGCCGTTCTGCCAGGAATAGAAAACCTTTTCTGCTTGCAGAAGCTTTTCCCAGTAGCTGCGTAGATGATCTCTTGGATGGCAAACTGCTGAGTTTGTTCTCTGGGATCGTGATTGTTGACCATTGCTGCTATTATTGCCTCTCTTCAAGAAAAGGGTATTATGGAACTCAAAAAGGTTCAGAAAAGGGCAGCCAGGATGATCAAGGGGTTGAAAAAACTCCCCTCTGAGGAAAGGTTGCAACATGTGGGGCTTTTTGATTTAGAAAAAAAAGGTGAGTTGGGGGGAAATGATAGGGAGGTATAAAATTGTGCATGGTATTAAAAAATGGGTAAAGAGCGGGAAAATTCTCCCTCTATCATAATACTAAAACCAAGTACAGTGGTGCCCCGCAAGACGAATGCCTCGCAAGACGGAAAACCTGCTAGACGAAAGGGTTTTCCGTTTTGGAGGTGCTTCGCAAAACGAATTTGCTGTGGGCTTGCTTCACAAGACGAAAATGTCTTGCGATTCCTGGGGTTTTTTTCCCCTCCCCCCTTTTTTCCCAAGCCCCTAAGCCGCTTAACAGCTGTTCGCTAAGCCGCTTAACAGCTGTTCGCTAAGCCGCTTAACAGCTGATCTAAGCCGCTAATAGCCTTTTAGCAGCTAATCCGCTAATCCCTTAAGCCTTTAATAGCCGCTAATAGCCGCTAAACCGCTAATAGCGCTAATAGCGCTAATCCGCTAATGGGCTTGCTTCGCAAGACGAAGAGACTCGCGGAACGGATTCTTTTCGTCTTGCGAGGCACCACTGTACTAGTGAACAAAGTATTTCATGCAGTTCTTTTAAATAAAGTGTGGAATTCACAACCACAAGATAGCCACCAACTTGGAGAGCTTCAAAAGGAGATTTGACATATTCATGGAGGAAAAAAATTCAATGGCTACTAGCCTTAATGGCCATTTTCTGCTTTCAATGTATTCCTCTGAATACTAGTTGTCATAAGTCACAGGAGAAGGGAGTGCTGTCATGCTCAGTTTCTGCTCGAGTGCTTTCCATGGGCTTCTGGTTGGCCTCTGTGAGAAGAGGATGCTAGGCAAGGTTGGCCTTTGTCCTGATCCACCGGAACTCTTCTTGTGTCATTCTAAGTTCTGTACTGTGCAGATCTTCTCAGATGTCTTCTACAGAGAATGTGACATATAAATAAGCCAATAATTATAATAATAATCAGACCGTTCTGTGCTTAATAAAACATGGTATGTTGAAGAATGCCTACAAGTCAAGCATTCTCACCCCAGAGAGGTATGAAACCCCTTTGAATCATCACTCATCTTACTGAAACCATTGTTATTTCCTTTACATTTCCTTAGATGTTCCACTTATATATGAAAATGAAAATTCTCTCAAAATTTCACATTGTGTTATAGGAAGGAAGGATGAGCATGGGGTGAGGCCTTCTCACTTAGGCACGTCACCGGACATTCTCTGCATGCTCCCCCCCTCCCCCAAGCATTTGGATTATTCCCTTCATATTTTACAGTGGTAGAAGGGCCAGTGTGAGAATGACAGCAGTGGCCTTGTTTCCAGGACCAAGGAGTTAAAACCCACTGTGACAGGTACATCAATATACAAGCTGAGGGGAAGAGTGAGAACTGGAGTTTCCACTAAGCTCAGTAGCTAATGCATGGATATTCTCGGGATACCCCTTACTGAAACAGTTGGTTTGTTCCCCTCACCCTGACACTCCCTCAGGTTAAGGTGTTGCCTCTAGGGAGGGAAAAGACATGAACCCACTTGCAAGCTAGACATTTTTGCCAGAATAGAGATTATTGGGAGCAAGGGGAGTGCATTGCCTTGGGTTTAAAGGTTGGTAGGTCGGCATGGGAACTTATTGGAACAGCTTCTCAACCCCTGTGTAGTCTTGAACTTCTTATCACTGATCCTGGATGTGTGACCCTTGGCCCTTGCTACTATGCCAGGCTCATCTTTGCCCACCCTTCTCCCCTGGATTGGATTAGGTGATACTTAACGCTGTCTGCTGTCATGTTATCACTATCTGCTGTCAGGAGCCAGGGCAGTTTTGTCTTTCCCTTGCCCCCACCCTACTGTGCCTACCCTGCTCTTATATGTTGGAGGTCACATTTGTTTAGAGGTCTAAATCTGCAGGATCCAATTCATTAGGTCCCAAACTGAATGTGATATACACATTAGTGATGAGGGAATACTAGTGAATCTGCAGGCAATCATTTTCTTATGCCACCACCAACGGGGCTTATTGTTGGAATTATAAATGGATTCGGGCTTTAGGCCTTAAGTCATAGGGAAAGCCTTGTTCACAGTACAAACCAGTATATATATATATATATATATATATATATATTTGTGAGGGGATGCTATTTGCCCAAATTTTCATGGGGGAAGCGATCAAGGAACAGTCTGTCCCTTCCACAACTTCCTCTATAAAAATTTGCAGACAACCTCCATATCCAGCTTCAGTGTGATTTCCAGAAGATTGTCCCATTCCCAAACTGATTTCTCCCACATTTAGGAGGCTGAGGATATACTACACAATGCACACAGATACATGCATCCAAAACCCATTGGCCACATTGGATTTCGTTTTGTGCTTGCGAGTGCAATGTGCGGCCAAGAAATGAGAACCCTCGCAGAGCCATTTGCAAAAAAACTAGCAATGTTTAGTATAAAGTCACACTATTGAATTATAGCAATTTGCTTTTCTCATTCTCTCAGAACTTTTCCATCACTTTGAATGCCAATCTGTTATTTCCCTCAGCCATCAGGAGCCTTTTATTTATGTGCTATTATTATTGGCTGGCAATAAAAGCACAATGTATTTTAATCACATATGCCATAATAGTGAAATTATGATTGGAACACCTGGACTGCATAAAAACCAAAGCAATACAAAGGCGTGTGAGGAAGAACAGCCTGCTAGCCCTAAGTGGTGTTTAGAAGAGAGCTTTGATGAAGAAAAATACTTTTAACAGCCCTCAGGCCTGCTTCTGAAACTACTAGCGTTATGGACCATTTAGGTATTGATTCCATTTTTGTGTGATTTACTCAACCTTTTCTTCCCAGGAAGACTTTCATATCCTTCTCCTGTCTGTCAAAATCTCTTATTCTTCCGATGGCGGAATGCATATGTGTTTTGCAGAGGGCGGCGTCAGTATCTTGTATAATGCTAACACTATTTTTTAACAATGTTGGTTGGAATTTATATTGCGTCTCTTTCTAGTAGTTAACTTATCTGTGCTGCAACAGGGAGAACAATCTGTATCCTTTTACATAGTGCTCAGTATTTACACTGGCTGGCAGTGACCTCCAGGATTTCACACAGGGGACATTCGCAGGCCTACCTGGAGATACTGGGAATTGAACCTGGAACCTTCTGGACCTGGAAACTGCATGTTATGTCCGTTACTCACAGGCATCAAGGTATTCCTTAAACCTTTGTGGTTGGTGGGCAATGAAAGAAGCCCCTGGCACTTGCCTCAGGCATTTTGGGACTCAAGGAGTAGTGAATTCAGTGGGCCTTCCTAAATCTTGGAAAAGGTGCCTGTGTCCAGCTTACTTTCATTTAGATGGCAGTGAAGATCTCCAGGCCGACAATCAATAAATCAACCAGTTACTCGCTGAACTGAGCTGGAATGAGGTTCCAGAATATCACTCAAGATGATCCCCTTTTCAGGTAACACTGATTGCCTTGCGTTCCTTGTCCCCTGAATTGCACACGGGTAACTTCATTATTCCAGCCCTTCAACCTTTGTTGTTTATTTTAGTGTATCCTAGCTCTCACAGCTAATTATCTATCCTCCCTGTTGTTTTTCAAATTACCCATGCCTCTGTGCTGCAGTCTCTTGGCCTCCTTCCTTGTGGAGAACTAAGGGCACCAGGTTAAATTTACTCATGAATGCCTGAATGTGAATTTCCACAATGAATCTGGCCCTCCTATCTTGCGCCTGCCCTTTCTTAACCTTGCTAACGGTACATAATGAACCAAAATTTGAAGAGTCTTCTATAAATGCCCTCACTTGACACTTCTGGCTGACTAGAAGGGTACCTGTGTGTCTGTATTCATTAACTTCATTTATGTATCCAATACTTGTGTTTCTTCCCGTTGTCCTGTTCCTCATTCTCCATGTTTGTGCTTAGAATTGTAGCAACCTATAATGGCATATGGTTATTTTGTCCCCTGAGAAAGGAAGGGTCAATATATGTAAGGATCAGTGCACCCTTCCATTAAACTTAGAATTTGGCTTATTGATGTGCTAGTGGAGAAGACCAGAGTTCCTTCTCCGTCACAAACTAGAGCTCATTGCATATGAGTGTTGGTTATGGAAGAGGCCATATGATCAGCTACAGAGCGCAGGCTTTGAATCCCTGGCACCTCCAGTTATGAAAGGCAAGTGGGAGGTGATTTCTGGTGGGTGCTATTTCTGAGAGGAATGAACTGCAACATACAAAACTATATTATCCAGGAGCCAACATGGTGCTTTCTTTCTGCCTTTGATGGAGGCAACTCTGTGACTGCAGCAAAATCTCTAATCCAATTTATGGTGATGTGCCCAAGAATCACAATTACTTGGCATTGCAAAGAGGCAGAAAGGCTCACCATTGCAAACTGGTATGCCAAATCATGACACCTACAAGTTGTGGTTTGAGGACCCGACCCCCGCAATGTGGAATGAATACGCAAGGACACGTGATATAAGGTTTATGGGCAAGAAAAGGCCACAACTTTATTGATTACAGCAGTGAAAAGGTATTGGCTTAGGCATTGGATGTCTAAAACAAGGGGGGGTTTATTCACCAGTAGGTGGAGCCTGTTGATGCTAATCCAACTATAGGCTCTCCCCTGATGTCACCGAGGGTCGTGCCATGGCCTCCCGCCGAGCAGGCATCAGACAGAATACACGACTGCCAGATTCCTTTAACGGAATACCCAAAAATTGAAGGCATAGGCAATGGCCACACCTAGCCCTTCGACACACCACAACACATTATTCCAATGCCTAACCTACCCACCAATACCACAAAAGTTGTGACGATTGCTACGAGGTAGGCAAAAAAACCAAAAAGCCTAATGCCAAATGGAAAAATTCCTACCAGCCCCCCCGGACAACCTAAGGTCCATAGCAAGGCCAAGAAAAAACTTAGACCCTGAGCTAAAAGGGAGTGGAGGTGGGTGACTCGTGACGGGACAACGGAGAGTGAGGCTGAGGAGCGGCTGGCGCTGCAGCATTTAGGCTGCTATACACGCCCCCTCGGCGGCACCTGGTTGGGTGCCTGCCGATGGGCGTGGGCGCCAGCCAGGTGAGTGGAGGGAGGCAGGGGGCTAACGCCCCCTGCTAGGGGCGGAGCTCAGGCTCCCGCCCACAACCACTCCCCTCTCTTCCAGGGAGGAGAGTCTCTATGGAACAGTTTACATGCTATATCCGGATGAGGAAAGACGGGAAAGATCCAGAATACTCGGTTTGGTATGGTTGTATTTCTCATGTGAATACCTCATATCAGAGAAGGAATATTCCATTACAACAAAGACAAATATGAAATGAGTTGTGGACTATATTAATGTGTGTGTGTGTGTGTGTGTGTGTGGTTGTATTTTATCTTGGTTGAATTTGTTCAGAGTCCTTTGTGACCCCAGACTCTAAGGTTTATGTTTATGTTTATTTTAAGTAACTTTCTAGCCCTTCCACAAAGATCATTATGGGACAATATGTACAGGTGCCTTCTAATTTATGTGAAATGGGAGTGAGTGTGTGGTGACTACGTTGTATAGTTTTCCTGGTACCAAGGAATGTTCCCTGCTGCTAATAAACATTGTGCATATGTGTGTGTGTGTGTGTGAGAGAGAGAGAGAGAGAGAGAGACAGACAGACAGATAAATCAATACTGTGGGAGCTTCACAACCAGGACCAGCATGACACAGCTGACTTCCCCTTAAAAGCATTAGATTGCCAGGAGGTTGTCTCTCTAATTGTGTTATGCTACACTCATAATTTGTGCAATTTTGTGTTGTGCTCCCACACCAGCTGTTTTGTGACTGGTGCCACCAGCACTCTTCTAAAATTCAAAATGTGCCCACTGCTCCAAAAAAAGTTGGTGACCCCCTATTGTGTGGTTTTTTTTAGTACATATTATTATTTATTTTATTTCTTTAAAAAATTGGAATTGTTGTATTGATAGTTTGATTTTATAGGTGATGTGGACCACACTGGGATCACTTGTCTGATGAAGGACATGTTAAATTTGGGGCGGGGAGAGAATAGACATGCATAACATTGCTACCCCTTGTGTACAAGTATGTGACGCCATCATTCTTCATCAATTCTTCAGTAGAGAACCTTTTTACCCCGTGTTCTTTGCAATGAATTACTGTCTAGCAGGACTTCTTAACCACCTTTACTTGCAGAACCTAAAATTTGTCAATCAGATTTACAATGTACAATCTCCCTTTTGTGAATGCATGCTGACTATTCTTAATTAAATCATAACTTTTTAGTTGTTCTCTGGCTCATTCTGATGAATGTTGCTAGTGGAGATTTCAAGCACCGTAGTCAATCTTTCCAAACCTGGATCTTTCCTAGATTCTCTTTTTAAAGAAACCTTAAATCTTGATCAACGCCTACAGCTCCATCGGCTTCTCACCAATCTACTGCACCTTCCTGGGATTCCAAAATGATTTAAGGGCCTGTTTTTCACAGCTGGTTTCTAATTCTCATTTATTATTCAACTGCAGTTGTGATTTATATGCTCAAGCATGCTAGCTGATTGTGTCTAAAAATTAGGAATGGTAGCAAGGTGGCTTGCCTCCAATTTACATGCCTTCCTTAATTATATGGCAAAAATTCAGGTGGGAGAATGGGCGTTAAACATCAACTCATGCATGTTCATCATCAACCAGATTTTAAGAACTTGATGGATGTTGTTGAGGAACCTGCTGGTAGAATAGTTCCCATGTGGCCCGCTGTGGCCCGGTGTCAACTGTTTTCAACAAGTCTCAGAAAGTTGGATTTCAGTTCATACTTTTCAACTTCTGAAAATACAAAAGAAGGCTCATTGTTGTTACCTTTGCAACATGGGAGATGATTCAGTGTGACATCTTCCCATTTTCATCAGGTCAGGTCAGAAGTCCTTGACCATGTGGGAGAAGTTATCATATCTGGGAAGGCCAACGCTGGCATTGAATTAACTGTCAGGCCCCCAGTGTGGCTGGGGCAACCCAGTCAGATGGGTGGGGTACTAATAATGAAATTGTTGTTGTTGTTTTGTTGTTGTAAAAGCTTTGAGAATGCAGTAGATAATGTGTGCTTACACATCCAACCATTTAAGCATTGCTGAGCTTTTCTTTTCTTTTCTCACAAAATAGCTGGACTAGAAATCCCATCATACCTGACCACTGATGAGTGTGTAGTGATTATAGCAATAAAAAGACCAGTCACCTAGTGTCAGACTAGTTGATTTCTGCATGTGGGATGGAGGAGGGTCCATCTTGTCCTTTTGTCTCAGATGGCAAAATGTCTTGGGCTGCGCCTAGTTTTGAACTATGGCTACTCTTTAGTTTCTACTTTGGCAGTTGCAAAGCCAGTTCTGTTATATTAATATTGGATATGCAGTCTTGTTCTAATAACCAATTATAGATTTGTTATGGCAGAACACCCTTCTGTTGTTGTTTTCAACCAGAACTGTTTATTTTATTTCTTTCTTGTAAATCCACTTTTTGTCTTTTTGTTTCCTTTTTATCAGAATGTGTCAAATCTATGAACGGCATGTTATTTTGTCATATAGCAATCTTCATCAACACTAGGCTTATTGTGGGCAAACATTTGCTCTGATATCTTTTGAAGTACTAGTGCCAGGGACAATTTTACCAGTACAGAAAAGAGGGGGAGAGGAGCAATGAACTTTTTTTTC
Organism: Podarcis tiliguerta; assembly: GCF_965153285.1. Lineage (NCBI taxonomy): Eukaryota > Metazoa > Chordata > Lepidosauria > Squamata > Lacertidae > Podarcis > Podarcis tiliguerta. Next base: position 17,361,964 of record NC_139538.1, on the reverse strand, counting down.
CAGACCTCTGCTTTATGGATGTGGCAATATAGGGGAAATGACTTTGTCAATCTCACCTGCCGTTGAACCCAAAGGGTTGACTATACAGTGGTACCTCAGGTTAAGAACTTAATTCATTCCGGAGGTCCGTTCTTAACCTGAAACTGTTCTTAACCTGAGGTACCACTTTAGGTAATGGGGTCTCCTGCTGCCACGCAATTTCTGTTCTCATCTTAGAGCAATGTTCTTAACCCGAGGCACTATTTCTGGGTTAGCAGAGTTTGTAACCTAAAGCGTTTGTAACCCAAAGTGTTTGTAATCCAAGGTTCCACTGTATGCCATTCTAACTTTAGGCACAATACCCGGAACATAACCTCCATGTAAGTTGCAGCTTTACTCCATTTTAGGGACTTTGAGGAGCAGCTCTCCTGTGGAACACCATAACCTGCTGGATTTATAATGGATTGACCTTTTGAAAGGACTTGTGAGAGGGTAACGCTGGCAAGCCTTTTTTCCCGGCAATGCCATGCCTGCCGGTGAAGGTGTGTGTTCTGTGGTCATGTGAAGTGGCCCTACACATGTAATGTCATACACATGTAGGGATCTGTTGAATACAGCCCACTGGCAACTGCTGTCAGCAGTGAGGGCTATATAGAACCTCAAGGTTCATAGTATTCATGGTATTCAACTCTGAATACCAGTTGTTGGGAACAACAGTGGGAGAACATCACATCATACTTCTAAGTTTCCAGGAGACATCTTGTTGACTGTTATGAAAAACAAGATGCTGTACTTTACATGGTCTCTGCCATGGGAGCATATTCACCCAGTGCCTTTCCAGCTGCACTGGCTCCCGGTGGAGTACAGGGTCAGATTTAAGGTGCTGGTTTTGACCTTTAAAGCCCTTCACGGCCTAGGACCCTCATACCTATGGGACCGCCTCTCCCGGTATGCCCCACGGAGGACCTTAAGGTCCCTAAATAGCAACACCCTAGAGGTCCCAGGCCCTAAGGAAGTTAGATTAGCCTCAACCAGAGCCAGGGCCTTTTCAACACTGACTCTGGCCTGGTGGAACACTCTGTCTCATGAGACCAGGGCCCTGCGGGACCTGATTTCTTTCCGCAGGGCCTGTAAGACAGAGTTGTTCCACCTGGCCTTTGGCTTAGAACCAGTTTGATTGTCTCCCCCTCTTTCTTTTTCCTTTCTCCTCCCATGAAGAGATTTCACCCTAATGTTTTAATATTGTACCTTAATCTTTTAAATTGTATTTTAATCAATTTGTTTTTATTATTGGTTGTTAGCCGCCCTGAGTAACCTCCATGTAAGTTGCAGCTTTACTCCCCTTGGCTGGGGAGGGTGGGGTATGAATAAAAATTTATTATTATTATTATTATTATTATTATTATTATTATTATTATTACTAGATGGGTCTTGGGTAGAAACCAGCAAGTCTCTTCTTGTGCATTTCAGGAACAGATGAAGGGATAAGGTACAGTGATTTTGTTGGCTTCCATTTCTCACTTTACAATATTTAGCTCACTTTCCCACGTTTCCACACCACTTTGCAATTTTCTCATTTAAAAAGTCCTCATAAATGCACCAGCTTTTTAGTCCAAATTTCTTGCAATATAAATAGTTTTGTATGTGATTCTGCCTAATATACACATTTTACAATGCATTCCCCCCTACTATGATGCATTTCTGTACATTATTGTCAGGGGTTCAGGAGCAGAGTCACTGGAGAGGGAAGAAACAGAGAGCGAGGGGGAGGAGTCGGAAGGAAATGTCAGCGGCGACAGTAGTCCAAGATCTCTGAGTCTCTCCAGTGACTCGGAGGATTCACAGAAAGGGGCCCCCATGGTCAGGGCAAGGGGAGTGCCCAGGGGGACACCTCGGGAAGAAGGGGACTCAGAGAGTAGCAGCTGGAAATCCGGACCAGCGTCCCCCCCAGAGTGCAGTAGGGGGGAGGAGTCCAAGGCATCGGGATCAGGGAGCGCGCAGGCAGAGGGAGAACGTGAGGCAGGAGTGGCCACACCCTCGTCAGGGAGCGAGGAAACGGTCATCCGGAAAGTAAAACGCGCGCGCGCGCCAAGTTCAAATGTACAGGAGGGCGGCAAGGTGGGCAGCCCGGGTAAGGAGCCAGGTCCTAAAGCCCGCCGAAGAGAGGGGGAGGAGTCAGAGGGGTCTAGCTCCGCATCGGAAGAGTCCAGGAGGAATGAGACCCCGGGGGGTAGTAAGACCCAGAGGAAGAGAGAGAGAAGGAAGAGGTGGAGTAAGATTAGAGTCTTGAACTGGTGCACGGGGGGTGGAGATCCAGACAGAGCTTCGCCGGTCTAGAGTCCAGACGTAGGGCTGGGACGCTGAGACTTGTAAATGGAGACTATTCTTCAATAAAGACTTTGATACTGTACTATCGGCTAGCGTTGGTCCTTGGTGAGCTGGGACCCGGAGCCAGCCCTGACAGTAAGCTCTGTCTCTTATTTTAAAGTTTTGGCACCAAGAACCTCGCCACGTGAGTCGGCGCAGCGAGGACAGAGGAGGGGTGCTTACAGAGCTCACAAAACTCAGGCAAGATGACGACGGAAGAGAAGATAAAAGCCCTGCAAGAAGCGGTGACACAACTCAGCACTGAGGTAATTGCATCCAGGAAGAGAGAGGAGGAGATGGTTACCTCCTGCCGGGATCTCCAGGCCAGGTTGGACGTGCTTTCCAAAGAGGGGCAAACGGGAGCCAAGGCAGAAGGCATAGGTTTGGGGAGAAGGGGAGGAAGCCTTGTATCGCATTTCGACGGGAGTTTGCAGCAGTACCCCAACTTCAGAGCAGACCTGCTGTTTGCGCTGGATTTACTTGACAAAGACTTTAGAGATGAGAGAGAGAGAGTGGGGTTTATCTTGTCCCATTTGCATGGGGAAGCCAAAACGTGGCTGCGGAATCTATGGAGGGACAATGATCCAGCGCTCCAAGATGCGAAGGCTTTTATTAAAGCAATGGACTCATGCTTTTTATCAAAGGTAGACGTCGATATTGCCAGGAGGGACATACATGGACTTAAACAAGGCAAAGCCAGCGTGCGGCAGTACCATACTCGATTTTTCGGACTGGTTCATGCCCTGGGGTGGGAAAAAGATTCTGCGCCAGTCAGAGACCTCTTTTGGGAGGGGTTGAATGCAGATGTAAAAGCGGAGATTGGAAGAGGGGAGAGACCAAGGAGCACCCAGCAGTTAGTCCAGAGGGCTCTGGAGATCGGGGTGCATCTGGAAGAACGTCCTTGCAACAGGGAGGAAGGGCGTTGGGGAAGGGCACCAGCCAGAGCACCTCCCTTCTTTCCCAGAGAAGCAGCGCGTGCGCACTCCACACCCTCGCAGGGAGGGGGAGAAGAGCCGATGGAGATAGGAGGTGCCAGGGCTCAGTCAGCTAACAGAGCCCTAACACCGGGAGCAGCCAAAACGAAGCCTCCTAGAGGGAACAGGAAGTGCTACATCTGCGACAGTGCTCAACACATGGCGAAAGAGTGTCCCCAGAGGCTCCACAAGCACACTGCAGCCTCCGCAACAGTCGCTGAAGCAGCTCAATTGAAAACGCAGCAACAGTTAAACGACAGAGTCTGGCTGGAGGAAGAGGCACTGGGGTCCAGTCAGACAAGTCAATGAAACAATCCCCAGCACTTTTGCAACCCACAGACCCCCTCCCACCCAAACCAGTGGTGCAGCTTACAGCGTCTCTCCAACTGCCCAATGGACGCACTCTGGAGGTGCCGATCACCATTGACTCCGGCAGCAACGCTGACTTTATGGGACTGGAATTCATTCAGCAGCACAATATACCACTGCTACCAGCCACGCTGCCCCTGAACGTTGTCACGGTGGATGGCAGAGACTTGTTAGGGGGGCAGGTGGTGCAACAAACGCAACCAATGGTGATGCGGATTGGAAATCACCGAGAAGTCATCAGCTTTAATGTCACACACCTGTCGGACACGCCGGTAGTCCTCGGCATGAGTTGGCTGCACAGGCACAGCCCAGCATTGGCGTGGTACCAACGCCAACTGACCTTCGGCTCCTCCTATTGCGCGGAACATTGCATCCTTCCTAGCCCGGAAGAAGGAGGGGACGACCCGCAGCTACAATTAGGCACGCTGCAAGCAGTGCCTCGCAAGTATGCAGCGTTTTTGGAGGTTTTCTGCGAGAAGGAAGCGGACAAGCTGCCCCCCCACAGGCCCTATGACTGCAAGATTGACCTCCTGCCAGGAGCGACGCTGCCAGCCGGGAAACTGTATTCCATGTCTGAGGATGAGCTGCAGGAGCTCAAGGAGTTCATAGACCTCAACTTGAAGCGCGGTTTCATCCGGGAGTCGAAGGCAGCGGGGGGCAGTCCTGTATTCTTTGTGAAGAAGAGGGACACGCCCCAAAAAAGACTTGTGGTAGACTTCAGAATTTTAAATTCCAGAACCAAGCCCGCGGCCTTTCCCATGCCCAAGATAGATGACCTGCTGGCGACGGCGAGGAAAGGACGCGTTTTTACAAAGTTGGATCTGCGAGGGGCGTACAACCTGATTCGCATACGGGAAGGAGACGAGTGGAAGACTGCCATGTTCACGCCCCTGGGCACATATGAATACAGAGTTATGCCCTTCGGTTTACAAAATGGCGCCCACTGTTTTCAAGCTTTCATGCATCACGTCCTGGCGGGTCTCCTCTACAAGACATGCGTCTGCTTCTTGGACGACATCCTGATATTCTCAGAATCGGAGGAGGCCCACGAAGGTGACGTCAAGGCAGTTCTGCAGAGACTGCAGGAGCATCGGCTGTATGCCAAGCTGGAGAAGTGCCAGTTCGACAGGACGGAGGTGGATTTCCTAGGCTACAAGCTGTCGGACAAGGGGCTTGCCATGGACAGCGCCAAGGTTCGCGCAGTGTTGGACTGGAAGAGCCCGCGCAACCGGAAGGAGGTCCAGCGGTTTGTGGGGTTCGCCAACTTTTACCGCAAGTTCATCAAGGGGTTCGCGATGCAGACGGCGGCCATTACTGACACGCTCAGCTCTAAGAAGAAGAAGTTCATCTGGACGGAGCAAGCGGAGCAGTCCTTTCAGAACCTTAAGCGTCTCTTCTCGTCCGAAGGGCAGCTACTGCATGTGAATCCCAGCAAACCGATGAGGGTTGAAACAGACGCCTCAGACAGAGCCGTGGGCGCCGTACTGTTGCAGGAGGACCCGCATGGGGACTGGAGACCGTGTGCCTTCTACTCTAGGAAGCTCAGCAAGTCGGAGCAAAACTACACCATCTGGGACAGGGAGTTGCTGGCCATTCATGCAGCATTCAAGGCGTGGCGACACTTCCTCGTCGGGGCCAAGCACACCGTGCAGGTCCGCACGGATCATAAGAACCTGGAGTACTGGCGCACGGCAAGATTCCTAAACCAGCGGCACATCAGATGGGCGGAATTTTTCGCGGATTTCGACTTCAGGATAGAATACATCCCAGGCGACAACAACATCATGGCGGATGCACTGTCTAGGAAGCCGCAATACCTCGAAGAGGCGGCACCAGCAGCGGCCAAGCACATTTTCGCTCCGAAAGCGTGGGCGTGCGCTGCAGCAACCGTGGACTTGGAGGCGGTCCGTCGAGCACTGCAGAGGGACCCCTTTGCACAAGCCAAGATGGAGGAGGTGCACAAGGGCACGGTGAAGGACGACGAGTTCCAAGTACGAGACGGATTGCTCATCCGCAGAGGGGCCCTCTACGTACCGGGAGACGACCTCCGGGCGAAAGTACTGCAGCAGTTACACGACGCACCCACCGCCGGGCACTTTGGCAAGGAGAAGACGGCAGAACTCGTTGCCAGAGATTTTTGGTGGCCCAAGATGCGGGGGGAAGTCGCGGAGTACGTCTCGAGGTGCGACACCTGCCAAAGGGCCAAGTCAGTCCACAAACCTCCGGCGGGACTGCTCGAACCGCTGCAGACTCCGAGCGAACCGTGAGAGAGGGTGGCCCTGGACTTTGTCACGGATTTACACAGCTCAAGGGGTAAAACGGCAGTGCTAGTGGTGGTGGACATGTTCACTAAAATGGCCCACTTCATTCCGTGCGCGAAGGTCGCCACGGCGGAACAGACCGCCAAACTGTTCATAGACCACATCTTCAGAGTGCATGGACTGCCACGGTCTATCTTGTCCGACAGGGGGCGCCAGTTCATTTCGAGCTTCTGGCAGAAGCTGATGGGTTTCCTGAACGTCAAGATCAACTTAGCGTCGGCGAGACACCCGCAGACCAATGGACAAGCGGAACGCGTCAACGCCGTCATGCAGCAGTACCTGAGATGCTACGCAAATCAACAGCCGACGACATGGGTGGACTACCTGCCGCTCGCTGAGTTCGCTTACAACAACACGAAGCACGTGTCCACAGGGGTGACGCCGTTCTTCGCCAACAACGGGAGGCATCCCAGAACCTTCCCGGGATTAGAGAGACTGGGGGAGGGGGAGCCACAGGCAGCGGAAGTCTTGGCGGCGGAATTGCAGGAAGTCCACGAGCAGCTTAGGAGGCAGTTAGAGCTGGCAAAGCACGCATACAAACTGCAGGCTGACAAGCACAGGAGGGTTGGTGAAGACATACAGGTGGGAGACTGGGTGTGGTTAGCGGCCCACGCAGTGCCGACCAGATCCTTAGCTAAGAAGAAACTCGGACATAAGCAGCTAGGACCTTACCTAGTTGAGGCACAGATCAATCCGGTGGCCTTCCGGTTGACACTTCCGGAAGGATCCAGAATGCACCCAGTATTCCATAGGTCGGTGCTCACGCCCTACAAAGCACCTCACCGATTTCAGGCGCAGGGCACGGCACCAGACCGGTATGAGGAGATCCCCCCAAGGAGGGAGTCGCCAAGAAGGGAACCCATCAACCAGGTCACAGAGATTTTGGACTCGAGATGGGGGGAAGAGGGAGTAGAATATTTTCTCGCAAGGGAAGGTACCCCGGCCAGCGCCAACAGTTGGGTGCCGGACTATGCCCTGGACGAGCCTCTCCTCAAAGAGGAGTTTCATGCCTTGTTCCCACACAGGCCCATGCCAGCCGAGTATTTCGACGACTGGCTTTTCACACCCACGCTTTCTACCAGCACGTTCCAGGGATTTACCTCGGACGAAGAACCACCATTAGACACACGTTCACCGGAGGGCTCGCCCTCGGGGTTTGCCTCAGACCGCTCGTTTTGGTGGGACAATCGAGGAGAGGAGAGGTGGCTGAGGGGCCCTTGGCAGGCAACGGACCCAGAGGGGAACGAGGGTGAGAGGGACATGGACGTGATGGGGGAGGACGTTGGGTTCGAGCATGGCGGCACGGAGATGGAAGCAGAGGAGAACGAGGTCGGCGAAGACATGGAGGACGAGCCGGATTTCTCTAACTGGATGCACGCCACGGGGGATGAACTGTATCCACCATTCACCCCCACAACGACGGAGCACCCAGCACCCCCGCCGGAGGAAGGGGAGGGGGGAAGGGGGGGCTTCGAGGGGGGGATGGATGTCAGGGGTTCAGGAGCAGAGTCACTGGAGAGGGAAGAAACAGAGAGCGAGGGGGAGGAGTCGGAAGGAAATGTCAGCGGCGACAGTAGTCCAAGATCTCTGAGTCTCTCCAGTGACTCGGAGGATTCACAGAAAGGGGCCCCCATGGTCAGGGCAAGGGGAGTGCCCAGGGGGACACCTCGGGAAGAAGGGGACTCAGAGAGTAGCAGCTGGAAATCCGGACCAGCGTCCCCCCCAGAGTGCAGTAGGGGGGAGGAGTCCAAGGCATCGGGATCAGGGAGCGCGCAGGCAGAGGGAGAACGTGAGGCAGGAGTGGCCACACCCTCGTCAGGGAGCGAGGAAACGGTCATCCGGAAAGTAAAACGCGCGCGCGCGCCAAGTTCAAATGTACAGGAGGGCGGCAAGGTGGGCAGCCCGGGTAAGGAGCCAGGTCCTAAAGCCCGCCGAAGAGAGGGGGAGGAGTCAGAGGGGTCTAGCTCCGCATCGGAAGAGTCCAGGAGGAATGAGACCCCGGGGGGTAGTAAGACCCAGAGGAAGAGAGAGAGAAGGAAGAGGTGGAGTAAGATTAGAGTCTTGAACTGGTGCACGGGGGGTGGAGATCCAGACAGAGCTTCGCCGGTCTAGAGTCCAGACGTAGGGCTGGGACGCTGAGACTTGTAAATGGAGACTATTCTTCAATAAAGACTTTGATACTGTACTATCGGCTAGCGTTGGTCCTTGGTGAGCTGGGACCCGGAGCCAGCCCTGACAATTATCTTCACCAATGCATGCATTTTTATGCACACTGTACCCTGACATATGCATTTAATAGGCATATTAGAGAACTGCATTGCAAACTTCAGATAAGCGCACATTTTGAACAATGACTCTGTTTCAGTTCACATATTGTTTTGGAGTGTGTGAATTAGGTTGGTTTGCCTTTCAGTGCAAACTGTATTGACTTTCTCTCTCACACGCCTAGCGGAAGCATGGGAATGTGATAATACCTTGTCCTGGAGTGTCTGTTTAGCTATATCTGGATATTTGAGAAACCTGCCACAGGGATGTCAATAATGAGCAGAATGGGCAATTGTTCTGGTTTCCTATTCTGCCTACTGAGTTGGTTGCATCTGTTAATATACTCGGTGTTTAAAAGAAAGGGCTTATGTTCAGCACAATTTGAAAATGAAGGGTGGTATCCAACTAAGTCATACTCCGAGTAGCCCTACTTGAAGTCAATGATCATGAAGTCACTTCGGTGCATTGCTTTCAGAGGCTCGACTCTTCGTATGACTAACTGTTTATATCACCCAGAGTTACTAGCTCAGTTACAGCTACCCCAGGCTCATTAAATTTTCGGTCAGCTCTTTTTACACTGATGCTTCCTGACACAACATGATTGGTACGTGGGAGACACCACAATCCCAGCAAAGGAGCACTTGCTACAATGCCCTGGAATTAAACTATTAATGGGAAATGTAAGAGGACATAAAAAAGGGGGAATTTTATGTCTGGATTGTAAAGTGTAGGTGTGAACAAAGTCCAGATTTGTAAAGGTCCATTGCATCCCATAGCTCAGGGTGAACTATTTATTGTTGGGATTAGCTGTTGAAGGCTTAATAGAACTATTAATTGAGAGCACAGCACTGAGTAAGTGGGAGGTGAGGAACACCTGTTTGAGGAAAGTGATGCTAAAATTTTCAACAAATGCAGTCCCCTCTTAGCTGCTGGCTGTGTGTCAATACTGAATGCAATGGACAAATGAGCCCCTTGGGTTCCTTTTGGCGTACACTTCAATGCAGAGCACACTTGGTCAAAATCTCTTCTCATTTCAACTTAGGTAACAGTCGGTTTGCTTCTGTATGGGACATTCTTTGCATTTAGTTAACAAGGCAAATAAATCATTGGTTTTCTCTGTATTTCTTCATCACTGCAGGGGACATGGGGCTGCAAGCCTGCCCTCTGATCAAGAGAGACATGCTGCAGTGTGGAGAATAAACAAGAGAGAGAGGAAGGAGGAAGGAGATGATGAAGGGGAAGCCAGGATAGCCTCTCCTCCCACACATGTATTCTGTTGTGAGATCCACAGGCTGCCAGGCCTTATCTACAAGGACCAGTTTTCGATTTCAAGGAACCCGCAGCAACTCAGTGAAATGTCCTCTGGAGGCACCCTTCTATATTGGTGAGCCCCTGGTTGTGGAGCTCCATGGTAGGCGTCCACTGTCATTTCCCACAATGTCCCTGATGTAGCACTGCTCCAGGGCATTGTGGGAAGTTAAACTGGTAAGCATTGCTATAGGAACTTATACCAAGTTAAGGGATTGGTCTTAATGTTGGCATCCGCCTGTCTCGTGAGACAATGGAAGATAGCACCTGCAGGGCTAAAGTCAAACATTTGGAGACTTACAGCGCCTGCTGTGGCTGTAGAGATTGATATGGGAGAGACATGTTTTATTGCAAGTGGGGCAGATGAAGGCGCCCAGTTTTCCTGGCACGGGTGCATTGTTGCATCTCTTCTCTCTGTTCAGTGGTACCTCAGGTTACAGATGCTTCAGGTTACAGACTCCGCTAACCCAGAAATCGTACCTCGGGTTAAGAAGTTTGCTTCGGGATGAGAACAGAAATCGCGCGGTGGCAGCAGTGGGAGGCCCCATTAGCTAAAGTGGTATCTCAGGTTAAGAACAGTTTCAGGTTAAGAACGGACCTCCAGAATGGATTAAGTTCTTAACCCAAGGTACCACTGTACTCCTCTGCTCACTGCTATGGATACACGACCTGACTGTTCTTCTCCAGGCACTGCAATCACCTGCAAGAGATTCCCTCATGGTGGGGTTAATGTTGCCAGACTTCATGTCACGTTTGCAGAGTGGGTCTGCTGACACTGGTCTATCTAACTCCATATTGTCTACACTGACTGACAGCAGCTCCCAAGGGTTCAGACAGAGGACATTTTCAGTCCTACCTGGAAATGTTGACGATTGAACCAAGGGCCTTTTGCATACAAAGCAGAAGCTCGACTGCTGAGCTACGGCTCTTGTTCCTTGATCCATTCTTCTAGTTTGTATCCTGGCTTCATTCATTCATTTTATTTGTATGTAACTTTTCTACATACACAAAAATCATGCCCAAAGCAGCTTCCAACAGAGGAACAGGGTCTTGGCTACTGGCTTGCCCCCATATCTCTTGGCTCCTGACTCACCTGAGACTGTTGTCTATAGTCCAGACCTGATATCAGGTCACCTCAGAAAGGCAAGTAGTTTTCTACTTCTTTTTCCTATCAGCTAAAGAAAACCATTGTGATAAAACATTTCTCACCTCGTCGTTCATGGGAAAACATTTTTCTGCCTTGATCTTTTACTTCATTCAATCAGTTCCCGGGCTTGTTTCCCCCCCCCCCCCTAACGCTTGGTTTCTTTGAATTGTTTTTCTGCTATGGGCAATATCTGTCATTGGTATAAAAACTTCAGAGCTTTCAAAGGGCAGCTAATACATATTTTTCATCTTGACTTGGTTTATGCCACATGCCATTATCAGATTGCATTTAAGCTCGCCATGACAGCATGTCATTGTTCAATTAGGGTTTTCGACATCCTTCCTAATTGTAAATATTTCAACTCCTCAGGTGCCTCCTACAATTGCCTTTCACTTATTTGTCACTGGGAGCCATTGCTCAAGCAAAGGAAAATGCTCATGTGTTTTTTGAGGGGGAAGAGAGCAAAGAAACCACATTTACTGCTTTAATAAATATTATATATAAGTTTTTGAAGGAACATTTGACAAAGTTGACACAAGTTCTTGGCCTAAACAATGAAGTTAGATTTCTGGAGCCTTGCAATGGTTATCTTACAAGAGTACTCAAAAGTAAGCCTTACTGAGTTCAGTGGGGCTTACTCCCGGGTAAGTGGTTGTAGTATTGCAGCCTATGCAAACTAGAAGTGCTGTAGCTCACGTTAAGTATAATTGAATAATTGCACACTGAAATGGAGAATCCCCATATGTATATTACTGAAAGGTTGAACATTTGAAAATTCCATTTGAGTATACTAAGCTAGAAGGAATCTCTCTAAGCCTCTGAGTTGATAATTAACTGTTGATGTTCTCTGCTAACTTTCACTTGGTATTTTAGCTTTAGATCATGTGCGGTTTTCAATTACAAATCTCCACCTTAAAGGGTGTTGCCTGTTAGTCTTTCTCTGGACCCCACAGAGAAAAAAAGGATGTGATAATGACTCTCTAGGAGCTTCATAGCCTTAGGCTGGAGAGACAGAGATTTGATTTTTACTGTGATCGCAATTATGTTATATATATTTAAGAAGAGCCTATGCTTGGAGAAGCGTATGCTTTATGGAATTATCTGAATGCATCACTGGTGGTTTTTATATCTGTTTTGAAGAAGTTCTGTTTAGTAAAGCTTTGAATCATAATTATGAGTCTGGATAATATTCATTCCAAAAGAAGTCAACTTTTATGCATCCAATCACTTCAAGCTGCACAGCATTAATATCTGCAATAGCCTTGCATGCAGAATGTCCCAGGCTCAGTCCTAAATAGCTCCAGTACTAGGAAAGACTCCCACCTGAATCCACAGAGAATTGCAGCCAGTCAGTATTGACAATACTCAGCTAGGTGGACCACTTTTTCTGGCTTGGGAGAAGACAGGTTCTTATGTTCTTAGACTTCTGTTGCCAGGGAGTTCTACAGTATGTTGGTCTGCTATACTAAAGGCCTGGTAAATCTCAACCAAACCTCAGAGAAATTGGGGACAACAAAAAAGGCTCCTTCAGAATACCCTCCTGAGAAACTCCTAGGGTTCAAGAAACCAGAAGCATTTTTACTGGGCATTGTAGAAAGTGATATAAATAGAAAAGAATGTAAGCTGTTTTTATATGCAACGACGGCAGCAAGAATATTATTGGCACAAAAATGGAAGCAAGAAGAATTACTGACGAAAGACGAATGGAGGATGAAATTAATGGACTATGCAGAATTAGATAAACGAACAGGAAGAATTCTAAATCTGCGGGACCAGAAATTCACAGAAGACTGGTGTAAATTTACAGACTATTTGAAAAGTAATTGTGATGATCAGACTACATTTGTAGGATTGCAAGAAGTTTTGTGAGGTGAATTATTGGAACTATTGCAAAAGGGGAGGAGGGGAGGATGGTTAGTTAAGATAATTAAAGGCAATATGAATTTAAGAAATGCATAAGAAGTGGTTAAAATGGTGGATCATCAGAGGTGCTGATGGAAGTCCAAAAAAAGATTGTATAAGTGGTGAAGTTTTGTGGTATGTATTATAATTTATATGTTAAAATTAATAAAAAATATTATATAAAAAAAGAGAAACTCCAAGGGTTCAAACTCTCTAAGTTCTCCCATGCCATTGGGGTCCCAGTTCATCTCTCCCTCCCCACGCCTGCAATTTACTTTTAAAAGTCATTCCTGTAGTTGCAGATTTTGTGAATGGTGTCTAACTTAGTTGGGTTTTAAGACTATGGACACTTCTTAAGTACTTTACAGCTCCTTTGAGTAAAATTATCATCTACATGTTATTAGTTCCCTTTTTAATGAACGCTTCTTCAAACTATCTCCATATTTTGTGGAAGCGGGGGATTAATTTTAGGCAGGAAGTCAAAGTGTATATAAGAACGAGAATACATGAGTGTGCCTCTAGAACCTTCATAGATTTCTTCAGCACTTCAGGCCTTTTGAGGCAACCACCTGTATGAAGCGGCTCAGCAAAGCCAGTCTGAAATACATTACCCTTTTCATTTTGCTGCTGAAGCTCTTTCCTGAAAAGCACTCAGAAGCAATTCATGAGTCTACTGCAGTGGATTTCCAGTCGACATACGGACAACTAATCCCTTCCCAGGGTATTCTGTGTTTACACCAAAGGTTTAGCCAAGTACCACTTGGTGACATTCAAAGATGTCTAACTGAGTGGCATTATTTCTAATGTTCTCCTGGAGCGTGGAGCTCTTCTAAAAGAAAAAGAAAAGGACACATTTTCAAAATCTCAACACGAACATGGAAAGGAAATAAGAATGGTTTACTGGGTGGTTTGCTACCAGCTCCCCAAGGCTAGGGGTTACCAAGTGCTCCCAACCTAAAATTAAAAATGCCATTCTTGGATAATCCGGCTTCTTCTGCTGTGTGGTGTAGTGGTTGAGAGCAGTGGACTTGTAATCTGGGGAACCGGGTTCGCGTCCTCGCTCCTCCACATGTAGCTGCTGGGTGACCTTGGGCTAGTCACACTTCTCTGAAGTCTCTCAGCCCCACTCACTTCACAGAGTGTTTGTTGGGGGGGGGGAGGAGATTGTTAGCCGCTTTCACACTCTTTAGGGTAGTGATAAAGTGGGATATCAAATCCAAACTCTTCTTCTCTTCTTCTTGTCCTCTGGTGGAGGAGGCATGGTCTCTGGGCCTGCTGGGGGTGGCCTGGCCTGCACCACCACCAGCTCCTCCACCTCCATGGGTGCCTTGACTCACACAAAGGATGCACATGGAACAAGCAGAGGTTCCAGGTGGTGTCTCCTGCGTGACGGAAGCTCTCTGGTGCCTGCTATGATTTCCTCCTTTCCCCAAATAAGGTTTTCCTTACCTTGACAGGGAGTAGCAGAGGTAGGAGATGAGCCCCAAAGAGGGAGCTGGTCTTTCTATGAATTTCGGGGCACCCAATTTAGGAAGGGAAGGACTGGAATTCTGAGCCCTTCACTTTTGAGTTCATTTCCAGTCTTTGCTAAGCTCTCCTCATTCCATTTCAGTTCCTGCAGCTCAAAAGCAAGCCTTTGAGTTACTTACCCGCTGCTCGTAAGATTTGCTTGGTCATTTGGTTCAAGGCAAAATGTGTGATGGTAGAAGATTTTTTGACTGCCAGCCCACATTAGTTCCTTTGCGTTGCTTCAGTTCTGGGCACCAACCACATAAAAAGAGTGTGTCGTTGAATGGGGAGGGGGGAGGCTTATTGAAAGCTTATAGGCAGAAAAAAAAACCAGAAGCATTTTTACTTGGTATTATCGGTCAGGACATTAATAGCCAAGATGTTAAATTGTTTTTATATGCAACAACTGCGGCAAGAGTATTGTTAGCCCAGAAATGGAAACAAGAAGAAATTCCGACGAAAGAAGAATGGCAGAAGAAATTAATGGACTATGCAGAATTGGACAAAATGACAGGAAGGATTCGAAACCTGCGGGACCAGAGATTTACAGAAGATTGGAAGAAGTATATGAATTATTTGAAGAGCAACTGTAATCAACAAATTATGCTAGTAGGACTACAAGACGTTTTGTAAGGAGAAATATACAAAGTGTTACAAAGTAGAAAAAGATAAGAGATATTGGTTATGAGTTTGAAATGTAATAGGGAAGTTTAGAAATGCATACTGAGAGATTAGATTGGAAAATTTTCAGACAGGATTGATGGAAGTCAAAAATGTGAATAAGATGTAAAAGGATGTTTAATTACTGTTGAAAATGATATGATAAAATAATAATAATAATAAATAATATATATAAAAAGAAAGCTTATAGGCAGAGGCACGTGTGGGAGCCTGATCTGGGTCAGGATGCAGAAGGGAGAGGGGCTTTAACTTTTTGCACCATGCTGCAGTCTGTATTTGAGCCCCTGCATGTACAACAGTAAAGCCCCCCATTAATGTGTGTGCATGAAAGAGAGAGAAGGAGGGTCCCATTGACCACTGGCATGTGGGGGCCCCCACATTAACCATGAGGGAATGAATACTCTGAAGAGGAGGAAGGTTCCCACACTCTTACTTTAAATTATCCTTCTTATTTTCTGAAATACAGGCCAATAATCTCTGGAATGTTGTACTATCATAAAACTGGAGTGGCATTTCATGAAGTTCCATTCAGTTCATTTGGTGGTATTAAATATGATCTCTCCTGCATGGGAAAAGCAAATGATTGTTCTCTCTCTCTCTCTGAAGCCGACTGTGTAAAATGTACTTCAATAAAATCCAAGAAAATTAATATTCAATGATTTACAGTAAATCTCCTGAGTACAGAAGGCTTGCTCTAAGACAGGAAAGGCAAACACTTGTGGGCTACATTATAATGATGGCTTATGCTAATTAAACTGAAGCAGAAATGCTTAATTTATGCCTTACCATCAAATGGATGGTGGGGGGAACACCCTCTTGGTTCAAGCTTTACCTTATTAAGAGGATTTACCTCCTCTTTCCTGTAATAAAAATCTATTTTTGAGTGTAGGCAGAGAAAGCAATGACTCGCAGTGCTTTGCCTCTAGTTGCTGTGCCATTTGGGATCTCAACCTCCATTCAGTGTAGTGGTTGCAATTAGGTTAATTAGAACATTATCTCAAAGTGCACAGCTATTGAGGAGTAAGGAGAAAAGAATGCATTCTCACCATCTCTTGCTGCCTTCTCACAAATAAATGGATTTTTGCTGGAAATTATTTTCTAATTATACCGAATAATCTCTCTCTCCCCGGGTTGGGTGACATTTAAATATAACAACTGAAGATCTCTACAGGAGGAAGGGTTGTTGACACAGAAGATCAGTGAGCAGATCGCCTCTGATTTTGATCAGATTAACATTATTAGTAGACAGGCCTTTAACACTTCCTCCCATGCTATTTCTCTGATCTAAATTGCCCCCCCCCCCAAGTTACTATAGCCCAAATTGCAGGGGTGTCAACTTGAATAAAATATTGTGGGGGCCCAGATAAGCCCCGCCCCTCATAACAGATCACATGACACAGTACACACGCACTATTTAAATGGGAATGCCCACCAACTTTGTGGAGGCCCGGCCCCCTTGAATATTTTATTGTGCCCCTAGGAGTTGTCTCCTATGCCAAAATGCCAGACCCATTATAAGCCAGCCATATGAGTTGATCTCATCATGAGCCACACTGTGAAGTCAACTTTAACCCATTGCCTGATATTGTTATGTTATTGGTTTCTCACCCATGCTCCAGATTATTGGTTGTTGATGGGTGTGGTGGACATTGAACAGTGTCATGTCAGGACATGGGGTGCTTTGTAACTTATAGCAAAAAGCATCCCCATGTCTTTACATTATGTTGTTCAGTATACACCACACCCACCACCAGTCTTGTGGTGGTGAACCCCATGTTTCACAGATAAAAATGGCAGCAACTACAATGATGTGGTGACTTCAGTTCCTTTGGAAGCATTAATGTTTCAAGGACCTGATAATACAACCTTGACAGAGAACATGGGCTGCAGATAATAAAATAATATTATCAGCAATATTAAATAGCAATAATAAAATCTGTTCTGCCGTAAACTGGATCTTCACCCTCTCTCTTTCCAAGTTTGTAATCTGCAATGCAAGCAGGGTGATCTTTCTCAGAGCTATCTGGAGATGCCAAAGTCTGATCCTGGGACCTTCTACAAACAAAGCAGACTCTCTGCCACTGAGCTATGGCCCTCTCTTAAGGTTACACCTTCCTTAACGCCATTAGTAGTCCGTCCCCCTCATGTAAATTGCTGCACACAAAGGAAGACCTTTTACAGAGATTTGCAGATGGGGAGAGAAGGTTTAAACTTCCCCTCTCTGTATACTTTGGTGTTGTTGACTATTGTTCCCCACACCTGGTATTTAATTAAAGAACAAACAATGGCATTTGAGCCCCAACACTATTTATATGTCTCAGAATGTTTGCTCCCCCCCCCCCGGCACCAAAAAAGATCACAAATAGATGCCAATCATGGTAGATGCCAATGCTACAATTATATGACTCTATACTACAAGTCAGAATAGCCAGTATTGGTCTACAATCCACACTGAGAATCCCAGGAATTGTATATCATTAAGAGTGTTAAGATTCCTTAGGAAACCTCTCTCAGAGTGCTGCAATTTTTTCGTGGGAAGTGTTTTAAATGTATTGTGAGGATGTGACCCTAACATCATTTTCTGCAAAACAGCCCATTTCAGCATGAGGGAGAGGGAACAAGAAAGAAAATGTTCACAGTTTTTTTCTCAGGAAAAAAATAATCTTCTGATATTTAAACCCTGGGTTTAAATACACAGGTAATGAATAAATGGTTGAGTACCAAAACCTGGTGCTAAACCTCAGTTTCCACTTTCTGTAGTGTCAACTCTGACTCTCAGCTAATGAAGATTCTCATCACAGAATAAACACCTGCTCTTTATGTTTAGCTTATGAGTGATATCAGGAAAAGAGAGAAAATAATAAGGATCAGGTAGCTGTGACATTTCCGTCATAATAAGAAAGAAAGAATTGCCAACAGTCTCAATGATTCTGAAGCTTTGATGGGCCCAATGTGGGTTCAGTTAATTTGGTTTCTAGACTTCCATTTTCTTGAAGCATCTGTTTCTCCCTATGAATTTTGGGGCTTAAACTGACTCATTTGGGCCGCCCATTCTCCTAGTTTGGGTTATACAAGAAGAATATCTGATATGAGTTATAGAGAATTGTGAGAGAAAATGTGAAGGTCAAGTGGGCTGTGGAAAAATTCCCACAGATCATCCATCTTAGGAGAAGTAAAAAAAGTCACAAGGAAAATAAAATAGGCATGCAAAATCTTGTCCTATATATTACTGTTCCGAATTATAATAGACGAGATTCTATAAGGCCAAGGAATGCATTAATTGATTTCATAACACCCTTCTTCTGCCATTTTATTTGTTCTTTTCCCTGCATTTACTGTATATAGGATGTCCCATAACAAATGTTCTATGAGCAGCTCCCAAATCTAATGGTGCAGATGCACATAAGGGCACACATAAAAAGATAATATAAAATGATAAATAGTGCTTAAAGAATGGCAATACGATTAGAACTCAAACATCAAAGATAGCACAGGGGTGGGTGAACTCAGTTCCGGGGAAATATGAAATATGTCCTCCCCGTACCTCTGTATTCAGCTCTTGTGATTCTCTTCAGGCCACACCCTTTCCAGTCATGCCTTGAGTGCTTTTACCTGGCTTGAAAGCATCCTGGGTGAGATGAGATCTCAAGGCTTAGGCAGGAAGACCTGACATTGGAAGCCTCCCCACCACCACTGAAACTTCTAAGACATTTGCCCTGCCAAAGTTAAAGCTTTAATATTGGCAGAGTTGCCTAATTTGCCCATCCTGAAACGCCGTATGAACTGAAACAGTTATGCTTTGAAATTCACTCTTCTCTATAGAGGGCTATTGGGCTCAGGTCCTGTTTATGGGCTTCCCCTAAGCAAGTCCTTGGCTACTATGAAAAGCAGGATCCAGGAACAGATGAGCTACAGCCCTGATCCAGCAGGCTCTTCTTATGTCCTACAAGTCCTCCTCCAATTTCATGAGTCTATGATTATTGCATTTTATTTCCAAGGAGCTGGGACAGATGCCCCGCTCATACTGTTCTCACAATAAACACCTCGTGAAGAAGGTTAGATTAAGATTTGCATCTGGCCACCCAGAAAATTTTAGAGTTGAATGGAGCTTTGACCATGATATTCCCTAGTCATCAGGGCCATCTTTACCTGGGGGTGCAAGGGGTGTGGGAGACCCGGGCGCTGAATTCTGAGGGGCGCCCAGTGCGTATTGTAAGCGTATTGTATTGAGCTGCTATGTGGCAGAGGGGTCAGCTGTACCTTTGACACAGCTCACCAAAGCTGGGAATGAGGGGAGTGACAGGAAAGAGGGAGTGACAGACAGAAAGAGAACGCGCCTATCTAGCGACGGGAGCACGTACAGGCTCCGGAACCTTCCCAAGAAGAACTCGTATATGCGCACAAGGGCGCTCACAGCTCCTCTAGAAATAAGCTTGCTCCCACAATGAAAGGCTGCCCGAGATGGCTTTCCCATGCATGCGTACAATGTCCACCCGTCTCATCTTTCAGACAACTCCCTACGACTGTAAGCACATGCGTGGTGTCTTTAAACCAACTCCCAATGTGTTCTTTGCCTTTAGAAAAGCTGGTCTTAAACAAAAAACACACAAAAAAAACCTCCTTCTTGAACCGCGCAGGCATGAGTGCTATTTATCAAATGATAAATCATTGCCTCCTCCCAGGGAGCACGCGTTGCGGTGAGTTCATCAAGACTGACCTCACTGCTGTTGTGGGTGGGAGTGATTGAATAGCCACAACAACCTGACTGGTGGTCCCTCAGTTGCTGGGGTAAATCTGGCCAATGGGATCGTTTCATGCATTAACCGAGGGACCCATATATACAGCTGCACATTGCATTGAGCTTCCTCTTTTCGCCTCGTGCACCAGGGTTCATTTAGGGTTCATCATGACCTTGCTATTCCGTCGTGGGTCGTCTGTTCTTGGCACAGGGGCCCAGTAGGAATTTTCCCATTTGGCTGATTGGCTGGTGCCACTTGGGTTTTGCCTGCCACGTAGCAAATTGTCACAACTTTGTAAGGTTTGGCGGTTAGGCATTGGTTCAGTGGTGGTGGAGGGGATGTGGATAGGCTGTGCCTGCCTCTCCAATGTTAAAGGAATCCAGGGGCTCTCCTTGCTTTTGTCCGATCCCCTTCTAGGGGTTAGGGCCACGCCAGAGCCCCTGGGAGCATTTGGGGTGAGCTTCAGTCTGAACATGGTCCAGTGCTCCCCCAGGATGTTTTCCTGCCCTGCTGAGGTCAGGTGCAGCTAGTCAGGAACCAATGCCTAAGCAAACCACTCACGATCTGTAATCAATAAAGTTGTGGCCAAAATTAAGCCAATAACCTTAAACTAAATTCTGTGTCAATTGTGTCTTTATTTATTGGGATCGTAACACGCAATAGTGACATAAACATAATAAAAGTTGATTTGGGGGCTAAACTAAATTTGGGGGCTAAACTAAATTTGGGGGCGTTGGGCAAATCTTTGCCCCCTGGTGGCGCATATGCTAAAGAAGGCCCTGCCAGTCATATTTCAGCACTCCAGCCACCCCATTGTGCTGACTCTCTAAAGATGTGGTGATTGGAAGGGTCAAGCTAGGGAATGCAATTCCACTTCCCACATTGCTTTTGCGCTGTGTAAAATAGGACTTTACGGCGATGGTTTTGGCTTCTGCACCTGAAATGAAAAATATAGATGTTCTTACTGGTGCATTTCTCCTTAGGGTATAAGGGATGATTGTTTGAAATAAATGAAACATCCCTCGTGCAAGAGTAAAATGGCGACAGAGATCCAAACACCCTCAAATTTCAGAACAGTGTAACTGTTTTACTCTTTATCCTATAAACAAGTCAAATGTGACGAGCTATGTAATAGCTTTTTTATGGTAATTATATCGGTTTGTTTGGTCTTTTTACCAGATCATTAAGCTGCTGAGGATGCTGGAGGAGTAGATTTCTTCTTCCAGTGTTTGAAATGGTCCTTCTTTGAGAGTATAGGAAGGTTTTTTGGAGGGGTTGTTGTTGTAATGATCAAAAGCTTTTTAAACAGCAGGGGGGAAAGGTGTTTTTATTTGTTTGTTTGTGTTCTCTGTAGCAGCATTTGTCCCTAAATTCCATTCAAGGATTTTCCTGTTTCTCTATTTAAAAATACGACATAAGTACTGCCCTGCCCCCCACAACACAAAATGGGAAAGGAATCACCTGAAAAAGTGTGAAACCAGCATAAGTTGAGGATTTCCCTAGGGGAAAATTCTGAAAGTATTCCTCCATAATCCAACCCCCAAAACGGATTCCTTCCTCAGCAAATTCTGAAGCAGAAGCTTTACAGTAGCAATGCTTGAGAAACATGACCTCCAAAATCTTCAGCAGCTCTTCTCTTTATACCAGCACTTGTAAATTTCATTTTTATGCCCTAGGTGATTGTAGAGTACTGCAGCCAGCATCAGGGACGGAGAATCTGTGGTCCTCCAGATGTTGTTGGCCTCAAACTCTCATCAGTCCCAGGTTGTAGGCCAGAAGTCAAGGATGATGGGAAATGTAGTCCAACAAATTCTGGAGGGCCTCATGTCCCCTGTCCATCACCACCATGTTTCTAACACAATGATGGATTTTTCATGAAGGCAAGGGTGGCACTGTGGTCTAAACCACAGAGCCTAGGGCTTGCTGATCAGAAGGTCAGCGGTTCAAATCCCTGTAACGGGGTGAGCTCCCGTTGCTTGGTCCCTGCTCCTGTCAACCTAGCAGTTCAAAAGCATGTCAAAGTGCAAGTAGATAAATAGGTACCGCTCCGGCGGGAAGGGAAACGGCATTTCCGTGTGCTGCTCTGGTTCACCAGAAGTGGTTTAGTCATGCTGGCCACATGACCTGGAAGCTGTATGCTGGCTCCCTCAGGCAATAAAGCGAGATGAGCGCCACAACCCCAGAGTTGTCCGCGACTGGACCTAATGGTCAGGGGTCCCTTTACCTTTACCTTTACACCTTGAGAAGCCCTCATCTTGTGGTTACACATACATTCACAGAACATTCATATATTTTCTCCTTCTGCTTGCTGCTCTTCCGAGCCACACTTTTCAGTTTTTCTATAGACAAGATTTGGTGGTAGCTGTGCTTCAATGGTTTGTTTGTATTGCACATCTGAGTGATGACGTCACACCATGTCTGCTCATTGATATGTTAACACTATAATGCTTTTAGAAAGACCATCTTCCCTGTCTTACTAGTGTAGGAAATGCCGCCGGGAAGGAAGCCCAGATGGTATATTTCGCTTTGGCAAGATTGTGGTAGGCACCGATAATGCCCATCATCTTTAAGAGCAGAATATCTTTTTTTCTCAGGAACAGGAAAGTGTTCATCTACCAGCTCATTCAAATTAAATAGCCCCAATTCTAGGGGCTATAATTTGAATTCCAAATGGCTGCTCCTATTGTTACATGCCGCATTAACTATATGCACAAGTTAAAGAATAAAACATATTGCAGGCATGAGGGGAAAAACAGAACACAAATGGCTTTTCGGTGAAGAGGCTACAATGGAAGAAATCAAAGTTGTAATGTGCGGTGTTTAAAACAACAATGCTCCATCAAGAAATCATTTCCAGCCAAGTTTTTAAAAACTTTGAGGATGGCACTAGTCTTTGGCTCTTGTTTCCCAAACAGGATCTATCTGAGAAAAAAAGAAAGATCACACTCACCGTCCAGTTCATGCATTCAGCCTGGACATATGAGTGTGAGACACATGAGTGGGTGGGTGTGCAAATCAGCCCCGCACCATTTCAGCAGGAAGGTCAGCAGGGGCCTTGTCAATCATTTTTCCTGAGCATGTTTATTGGTGGTTAAATTCAAAAGGACAGGCTAGGAAGAACAGGTGGTGCTGACTTTTAAAGTCCTAAATGGCCTCGGCCCAGTAAACATGAAGGAGCGTCTCCACCCCCGTCATTCAGCCCGGACACTGAGGTCCAGTGCTGAGGGCCTTCTGGCGGTTCCCTCACTGCAAGAAATGAGGTTACAGGGAACCAGGCAGAGGGCCTTCTCGGTAGTGGCACCTGCCCGGTAGAACGCCCTCCC
Organism: Podarcis tiliguerta; assembly: GCF_965153285.1. Taxonomy (NCBI): domain Eukaryota; kingdom Metazoa; phylum Chordata; class Lepidosauria; order Squamata; family Lacertidae; genus Podarcis; species Podarcis tiliguerta. The sequence goes on along the minus strand of NC_139538.1, from coordinate 17,339,080 downwards.
AGCAGATGTCAAGGCAATAAGCGACTATCTTACTTTTAAAAGACATCTGAAGGCAGCCCTGTTTAGGGAAGTTCTTAATGTTTGATGTTGTATTGTGTTGTTAATATTTGGCTGGGAGCAGCCCAGAGTGGCTGGGGAAACCCAGCCAGATGGGCGGGGTATAAATAAATTGTTTTGATGTTGTTGTTGTTGTTGTTGTTGTTGTTGTTAGATTTAGTAGTTTTCAGACTGGTACTGAAGCACAGAGCTTATTGCACTTGGTTGAGGAACCAGTGCATTTGTGGCAGAGGTGGTAAGGCTGTGTGCTGGAAGCTTGAGCCTATAGGAATAGGCAAAGATCTTTCTAATGCCTTACAGAACAAGAAACTGAATGCCTAAGGCCTGTGAGCTGTTGTGGATTGTTTATGTTCCAAGTCAAAGTCCCCTTGAAACATGGGCTTGTATCTAGAAGATTCATAATATCTACCAACTGCAGGTATTCATACTGATATTCAAGGGGATCATCTAATCTTGGACCCGGTCCTCACCAAAAGAGAGGAACTCATTGCAGAAGCTGAAGTATTGTGAACCTTGGAAGTAAGTACCGTATTTTTTTGCACCATAACACTCACTTTTTTCCTCCTAGAAAGTAATGGGAAATATCTGTGTGTGTTATGGAGCGAATGCCTAAGGATGGCAGGGGGATCTGCTGCAGTCGTGAGCAGAGGATCCATGGTTCCCCTTCCTTCCCTCCTCCGTGGCTTGCTTTGAAACAGCAAAGCAGGAGAAGAGCCACTGAGTGGGGAGGAGAGAGGGACAGGGGGGATTTTTACATTGGGCTACCCCAAACTCACCGTCAGATCACATGTCTGTGGCCACAGAATGAACCACAAAAATCATACATCCACTGTTTCATTTAGAATTTTTTTTTTCTTGTTTTCCTCCTCTAAAAACTATGTGCGTGTTATGGTCGGGTGCGTGTTATAGAGTGAAAAATACGGTAATCGTGTCTTCTTGGGTTTCATGATATTGAGGCAAGGGAAAGCTGAGTGCAGTTGGACATGAACTCTGAACATTAAGAAGGTTGATTTCAAAAAGCTTAAGGAACAACTGGGTGAGATCTCATGGTTTGAAATACTCAAAGAGAAGAGAGTCTAATATGGATGGGAGTTTCTTAATGGTGAAATACTGAAGGCAGAAATACAGACAATTCAAGAAGAAAGAAAATTGGGAGGCCTCTAAAATAACTGCTGAAGAGCATGTAAAAGAAATGGAAGAAATGGGAAATCATGAAGGAAGGGTATACACAAGTAGACAACAGTTGCAGGGAGAAGGTCAGGCAGACTACAGCTCAGAATGAGCTCAGGCTTGCAAGAGAGGTTAAAATAATAATAAAATATTATTTTATTTTTTCTGCTATGTTTGAAGCAAGAGGAAGAACAAACAAGTAGTAGGTCCTCTGCATGGAGAAGGTGGAGAAATGTTATTGGGTGACAAAGAGAAGGCAGAACTGCTCGACACCTACTCAGGCTTCACCCAAAAGGAAAGCAGTGCCCAACCTGATGATAACAGAATAAGTGATATAACAAGGCAGCTGATGCCCAAGATAGGAAAAGAGGTGGTAAAAGAACACCTAGCTACTTTAAATGAATTCGGATCTCCAGCACCTGATGAGCTGCATCCAACGGTACCGAAAGAATTGTGGGTGTAATCTCAGAGCCTCTGTCTATTATTTTTGAGGACTCATGGAGAACAGGTGAGGTCCCTGCAGACTGAAGGTGGGAAAATGTTGCCCCCGTCTTCAAAAAGAGGAAAGAGTACTGACCAGTCAGCTTGACATCAATACCAGGAAAGGAGAGGGAAGGAAAGTACCACTGTGCAATGAAAAATCATTTTACTAATGACACAGTTTTGATAGGTTCAACCCACAGAAGGGTCTAGAGGTGGTCAATATCAACCTGCAATTGATAGGTAGTATGAATCTTCTGGATTATCCAGGCTTGGTATAAATCAGGGATGTGGAAGCAATGGCCCTCCAGATGTTGCTGGACTATTTAATTCTCATCAGCCCAGCCAGCATAGCCAGCGGTCAGAGATGATAGCAGCTGTAATGCAGCAACATCTGGAATGCTGCACATTCCCCATCCCCATCGAAACTGGAATCCCGTCCATTTTGACTTTGCTTGATCATCAGCATAGTGCCATCTGCTTGCTGCACTGAATGCACCCTCAAAACAAAGTCACGGCTGCCCAGCCTGAGATATATTCCTCCACATATTCACATCTGAAATACGACCTAGAATTTTTCTGAAGCATTTCCCAGGTCAGCTATGAATGCTAAATTAGTTTGGTTTTTCTAGAAAAAGGTGCATAGAGATATGTGTTTTTTCTGGGCATGGATATGGAACAACATGGGGAGAACACACCCTAGATGAGAGAAGTAAGTTCAGCCAGAAAAAAAGATAACTGTGGGAGAAGTTAATCCCCTGCCATTCTGCTTCTTTCTTTTTTTGATATAAGTACGCACTGATTCCCTACCCTGTTAGAAAATATTTTACGCTCATGTAACCCCATTGATTGATTTAATTAAGCCTGTTGGTAAATTAGGATTTTAAAGAGTCACTCATCCAAATAAACAGCAAATTAGCAAAATGGGCAGGCTCCAAGGTCACCTCCTGATTTTCAAGCTGGGCCCAGAATGCATCTTCTAGAAATGTGCCGGATAATGTGATTCATTAGCAAAATCATCTGAGCGGTTGAATTTGGTTTGGGAAAATGGTGGAAGTTTTAAGTCTGATTTGCTTAATGCCTGAGACATCCTGATGCTGCTCGTGCCGCATTTGCTGGCGAACATTTCCATTTCGTGTTGTAAAACTCTAAATGAAGGCATCTCCGTTTTAGTGAGGTAACAAATTGAAACCTCATATGCTGCGGTATGCTGCATGTTCTCCTGCTAATAAATTTGATTTGGTAAGCCTTCAGAACGGAGCATCAATTGAAAAGAAGTTGTTTTTGCAGGCCTTTTTAATATTCAGCGTGCACCAATGAGTATTGCAGATTGTGTTGCAAAACAACGGAAGAAGAATAAACCTTAACTACCCCTCTCAAATGCTGAAGCAGTTAGGCAGAGCTGTAGACACCAAGAGAGGCATAGGGACATAGGAAGCTACTTTATACCATTGGTTCCATCTAGCTCAGTATTGTCTACACAGACTAGCAGTTGATTTCCAGGATTTCTGACTGGGTTCTACCTAGAGATGCTGGGAATTGAACTTGAACCTCGCTCACAAAGCAGATGTTCTACCATTGAGGTGCTTCCCCAAGCAAGGGTGCCAACTTGAGTAAAATATTGGAGGGGGGAACAGGTTAGCCCTGCCGCACATAATTGGGGGGACAGGTAAGCCCACACCTCTCAGTTCTGAGAACTTGGAAAACATAACACCTCTGCCTTATCAGGATTCAGCTTTGATTTATTGGCCCACGTCCAGATTATCACCATTTCCAAGCACCAGTGTAGCACCTGCACCATCTCTCCTGACCTGGATGCAACAGAGAGAGAGAGAGAGAGACACAGAGAGAGAGAGTCCATGTAATGACAGTAAAGGTAAAGGGACCCCTGACCATTAGGTCCAGTCATAACCGACTCTGGGGTAGCGGCGCTCATCTCGCTTTATTGGCCGAGTGAACCGCCATTTGTCCGCAGACATGGGTCATGTGGCCAGCATGACTAAGCCGCTTCTGGCGAACCAGAGCAGTGCACGGAAACGCTGTTTACCTTCCCGCCAGAGTGGTACCTATTTATCTACTTGCATTTTGATGTGCTTTCGAACTGCTTGGTTGGCAGGAGCAGGGACAGAGCAACGGAAACTCATCCCGTCATGGGGATTCGAACCGCCGACCTTCTGATCGGCAAGTCCTAGGCTCTGTGGTTTAACCCACAGTGACACCCACGTCCCTTTGTATTGATAGCACTTCACTCCAAATCTCCTGTTGATTGCTTCCAGCAGTTTCAAATATTTAAAAACTGAACTAAGGGAACAAAACAGGACAACTCCTGTATATATAGGCAATTAATATAGCTAATAGTCCTGTCCTTAGGCTGTTTACTTGGTCCTAGATCCCACTAGTTCTACAGGCATCTGGTTGGCTGCTGTGAGAATAGGACGCTGGACTAGACGGGACTTTGGTATGAGGCAGCAGAGCGCTTATTTTCTTAATTCAAATGGGACTTGTTTCTGATAAGTGTTCATAAGATTGCTGCCTTAAGGAAGAGGGGGAAAGTGCTGATAAACTGGGAACATATTTAAGATTAGGATCTGTTTGCTAGACATTGGAAGGTGTGGATTAACCAGAATGTTTCCTCTGAAATCTTTTTATTCTGACATACTTCAGTGTAATGTCTATTGTGTTCCTTTATCTATCTATCTACTTTACAATTCATGGAGTTGGTACGTGGAGCAACAAAAACAAAATATCCTTACCACCATTTAAAATAATCCTTGTGCGTGTGTGTGTGTGTGTGTGTGTGTGTACGGTATATATTTATATATGCAGTATATAGTAATATAGATATAGATCTCTATATATGCATGAGAGTGTGTATAGGAAGAGTCAGTTTTCTTCATTTTTACATAATCCAAATTGGCAGACATAAAAATCTGAGTTTCTCCCCCTCTACTACAGTAGATATTTCCAGATAATGTCAGCACTGCAGTCCACGAGCATTTTGAGAATTAATTAAAGTGTCATGAAATCGTTCTTTCATTAGCATATATGTGGTCATAAAAATAATTATAATTATTTCTTAGAGGTGGAAGAGACTTAAATTTGATTGATGGAATTAATGAATATGTAGCCCATTCTGACATATCAAACAGCAGAATTACTGCCCGCCCCCCGCCCCCCCATTTCTAGAAAAAAAAGGGGAATTAAGTATATTAAATGACTATGAGAAATATGCTAGAGAAATCTTACCAAGTTAAAAAAAAAAGTATTGCCCAATATTGTTCATTTATTTGGGAACCTAAAACAAAGTGCCCCATGGTGACCAATTTAATATTATAGGGGCACAGTCATGACCCCACATTAAGAGTGAGCTGGCTGAATTGTGTTCAGCCACTATAATTGCGTGTGTAGGTCCCCAGGCCACCCCTCAAATAATTTCACACATCACACGTAATTTTAGTTTTGGTTTTGGGCCACAACTTTATTGAAATGCAAAATCGGTGAGTGGTTGTTTAGACATTGGTTATGACTATCTGTCCCCCCACCTGGGACAGAACTGACATTCCAAGCTCTGATCGGAAGCCAGTAGAAGGGAAAGTCAATGTTGGGTTTGATTTGAGCTGAGCGTCGGTCCCATGCCACTCACCCAACCAGCTCCCCAAGGCTTGCCGGCCCTGGTCCCATGACAGGGATTGGACGAAATCATGGCAAGCCCCAGGATTCGTTTAATGGAATTCCCTTCAGAAGCATTGGAGGGGCAGGCACAGCCTATCCTGACCCCTCCACCACCAGCTTTTTATAACCAATGCCTAAACACAACCTTACAAGTTGTGACAAATTGCTAAGTAGTAGGCAAAAACCAAATGGCAACAGCCAATTAGCCAAATGGCAAAATTCCTACTAGGCCCCTGCACCAAGGCAAGCGACCCCAAGACAGGCAAAGCAAGGTCAACCGGAAAACAGGGCGGGCGGGCGGGCGGGCGGGCGGGTGATCCGATGCACTCTGCAAAAGAGAAAGGAAAACCAGAGTGCCCCAATATTTAAAGACTATGGTCCCACCCACCAAATTTGCAACATACAATTTGCCCCAGCAACCAGGATATCCAATCACAATGCCAGGCAACAACTATTAACCTGCCTTGCAACATAGGGCTGGCCCGGCGGCCCACACCGCAACACGCGCTCTCATTTATTGGAGAACGCGCTTTACAAAACTCCTTCAATGGGTTGACTTAAAACATGGCAGTTTAATAGGGGCAAGTCTGAGGATGGCCCATGCTGAACTTTGGGTAGAATGGGTAATAAATTGATTGTGCTATGTTATCCAACAGGATTTCATAAGGGTACCCACTAGACATGATTAGTAAGGACCTATTATTTGTGCTGGGACGTGGGTGGCGCTGTGGGTTAAAGCCTCAGCGCCTAGGGCTTGCCGATCGAAAGGTCGGCGGTTCGAATCCCCGCGGCGGGGTGCGCTCCCGTTGCTCAGTCCCAGCGCCTGCCAACCTAGCAGTTCGAAAGCACCCCTGGGTGCAAGTAGATAAATAGGGACCACTTACTAGCAGGAAGGTAGACGCCGTTTCTGTGTGCGGCTTTGGCTCGCCAGAACAGCAATGTCACGCTGGCCACGTGACCCGGAAGTGTCTGCGGACAGCGCTGGCCCTTGGCCTCTTTGAGTGAGATGGGCGTACAACCCTAGAGTCTGTCAAGACTGGCCCGTACGGGCAGGGGGTACCTTTACCTTTACCTTATTATTTGTGCTGGTTAAGTGAGAATGAGTGACAGGTGGAGGGGGCTAACTGGAAAATGACAGCACCTCTCACAAGTTTGTACTGAGCATGTGCAAGGGGAATCCCTCAATGGAATCCCACTGAGTAACGCTGCCCACAAAAATGTCTCCTTGATTTTTTAAAAATCTGCAAACATTACACTATCGATAGACAGTTGCACATCCTAGATGTTGCCCTTGACCTAACACATGGTTTCCCAAACACACGGCACAAATTACTTCTGGGAAGAGCACCCCAGCAAAATCTAGGAGAGAAAAAGCCACACCACCAGACAGCTTCATGAACTCCCTTGCCAAAAGTTTAGCTCATTGAAAGCAATCCGTTTCTTAACCTTTCCTCCCTAAAGATCAAGGAATAAAGATGAGAAAAGTGCAATACCCATGCAAATTTTTATTGGTTTTGGCAGGTATGCTTAAGGTATTTTCCTATTAGCCATATATTTCCCTACTTCAAATTAAGTACTAGAAACTACTTTAAATGCTTTAGATTTCCAGATGCATACAGCAAGTGCTAGTGCAATGTGATTTTTATTATTATTATTATTATTCATAAATTCTCAGCAGAGCATCAGAGGGAACCAGCAGAAACACAGAGAGCAGAAACCAGATAAAGTTAAGCACTGTTTAAGTCTATTTGATTTCACTTAATTTGACTAAATCATTCTCAAAGTTTAGTCACAGCTTCCTGAAGTTGGTTAACAGCACGTTCAGGGAGCCAGTGTGGTGTAGTGGTTAAGAGCGGTAGTCTCGTAATCTGGGGAACCGGGTTCATGTCTCCGCTCCTCCACATGCAGCTGCTGGGTGACCTTGGGCCAGTCACACTTCTCTGAAGTCTCTCAGCCTCACTCACCTCACAGAGTGTTTGTTGTGGGGGAGGAAGGGAAAGGAGAATGTTAGCCGCTTTGAGACTCCTGAAGGGGAGTGAAAGGCGGGATATCAAATCCAAACTCTTCCTCTTCTTCTACCTGATCTCTACAAGATGCCTTCTTCTTCTTCTTCTTCTTCTTCTTCTTCTTCTTCTTCTTCTTCTTCTTCTTCTCATCATCAAAAGTTTGGTCAAACCTCTTTCCATAAATCATAACACAAAATAATAGAACGAAAGAGTTAGGAAAACCACAAATGCCATTCTAGCTAAGGTTTTTGTTGTTTGTTTGTTTGTTTGTAGTCCAAGCTACAGGAAAAACAGTAACTCCACTGGCTGAATTGAAAAGATTTCTGCGGGGGCTGGTGTATATTTTTGGGATCTTTAAAAAACAACAACTGGGAGAAAAGGATGTGATACAGTTTATTAGAGCAATAACAAGTCACATGCCCACATTTATTTTGGTATTTACTTCTACAATTTATATCTTGCCGTTTTATCGTTAAGGTGTCCCCAAAGTGCCTTGTGTCATAAAACAACATAAAGACACAATAAACCAACATTAAAAATGCATTTAAAACCTTAAAAAAACAAAAGCAGAAGAGCCCAATCGACACCTTAAGGTAATTCTCAGCCATTTGGAAGGAAAAAAGAACAGACGCTGTTGATTCCTAAAACCTCTGAGAGCACTGAAGTCATCAAAATTTGGGTGTTGGTTGCATGTCTTAGCTTACCGATTGGCTTGCAGTCTGACAGTTAGAAGCCTGTCCACCTACCCATAGAGGATCGCTGGCAGCACCCTCTCTTCTAACATTGTTGTAGAACACTTTTCCCAAGGATACCTCACTAAGGGAACAATCCCATAAAAAAGAATTAGACAAATTCATGGTGCATAAGGCTCCTTTCTTTTTCTTTGGCGATCACTTGTAGCTGAGTAAGATTGTCTTCCATAAACACGGTTTTAACAATGAGTCCGTAAGTGACTGTGGAGGCCAATTCTGGATCCACACACCCTTCCACAGTGGGGACATTGGTTTCTGGGTGAGAGTTTATCGTGGTGAGCAATTGCCAAGCATGCCTTCCTCTTAGCACGTTTCTCCCTTTAGTCTTGAGTTCGAGTGTCTTCAAAGTCCATGACACCTTTGGTAAAGGCTGTTCTCCAATTGGAGCCCTCGCAGGCCAGTGTTTCCCAATTGTTGGTGTTTATACTACATTTATTTTTAGATTTGCCTTGAGAGAGTCTTTCAACCTCTTTTGTTGACCACCAGCATTACGCTTTCCATTTTTAAGTTCAAAATAGAGTAGTTGCTTTGGAAGACGATCATCAGGCATCTGCACAGCATGACCAGTTCAACGAAGCTGATGTTGAAGAATCATTGCTTCGACACTGGTGATCTTTGCTTCTTCCAGTACACTGGCATTAGTTTGCCTGTCTTCCCAGGTGATGTGTAGATTTTTTTGGAGACACCATTGATGGAATCTTTCCAGGGGTTGGAGATGGCATTTATAAGTGTCCATGTTTCACAAGCATACAGTAAGGTTGGTAGTACTATAGCTTTGTAAACAAGCATTTTGGTTTCCATAAGGGCTTACTAACCCTGATGGCTAGGTCCTACCTCCATCATTGGAGGCAATATGCTTCTGAATATTAGGTGCTGGAAACCACAGGAGAGTAGTGTTCTATGGTGCTCAAGTCCTGCTGGTTGGCCACTGTGAGAACAGGATTTTGTGCTAGATGGGCCACTGACCTGAACCAGTGGGGATCTCCTTACCCTGAAACTGTGCTGCAAAATCCAGAGAAGCTTATAACCTAATTAGGAGTTGCATTCCAAGGCATAAACAAGTTTGAGATTGGGTTTGTCCACTGTATATTTCTCCTCCTTTGTGCTTTTAACTGAATTAAGTCACTCTGCTCTGCTAGTCCATTGCTTTCTGCTGTCTTTTGGAGACTTGGTTATTGTTCTATTGCGTTTTTCATATGGTTACTTGAAAACAAATTGCTGCCTTGGAATTGTATGCCGAAAAGTAAGGTAGCAATGCTTTAAATTGGGGGTGACTCTGTAGATGCTGTTGGACCATCCTTCATTCTAATTGGGGCTCATGGGAGTTGGAGTCCAACAATAACTAGAGGCCAACAGTTTTCTAATCCTTGCTTTAACTAACTTACTTCGCCAAACCTTTATTAGGCATTACAAATATAGGCCATCATAAAACATCCATATATAAAAATTTAAAATATATACAAATAAACAGCCTTGTAAAATATGTAATAATAAGGATTTTAATTTCTAATTAACTAATTAAATGTGAAGTTTCACCAGTCTTATGGACACTTCTGGAACACAGAAACAACACCCACATTTATCTGGATTTTGCTGTAGGTAAAGTTGGGGTGGCAGTTCCAAGCAACAGCATCCATGTCACTTTTATTTTATCCCTGCTACCTGTCTATGCTGTGTGTGTGGTTTATCGCAAGCCTGGAGGAAGGAATAGCTTAATAAATTCTTGTTGGCAGTTACTGCCTGATCCGTCCTTTAAATCTTGTTATCAGATATGAAGCATCTGGATGACCCGATTTAACTGCTGTGATTATACAAAGCAATGCTCTGTAATAGTTTTCAAATGGTAGCTAGGAATTGTAAACTGTATTGTGCACCAAAAAAAATATATGCAAACAAACAGCATTAAAGGATGTGCAGTAATTAGTGCTGTTCACAAAGCAGCTTCCATAGCAACAAGTAACCTAATCTTATTACTGTAGAGTTTGTATGAAAATACCTGTGCTCTGATTTCCCAAAGATATGATGATTGGCAGCTGTTAATCTTAGAAATACAGCTGCTGAGCATTGGTGAAATCAGGCAGGTCCTGCTGAAGCCAACAATTTGCATCTGTCTGGAATCTAAACTGTAATCTTCTGCATTTAATTCGTATGAGGATCTTAGCATGGTGAGGTAAGGTGTGGGGGAGAGCATTGCTTGTTGGTAGGACACAAGTTTTTCATGCAGGAAATCCCAGCTTCGGTCCCTGTAATCTTCCATTAAAAGCGTCGCATAACATGCAGTGGGGAAGGACTCTGCTGTGTAAGACTGATGTGCTCACACTTACAGGAAAATGCAGTAGCTTTTCTCAGTGCAGTTGTGGAAGAATAAAGCTGAGTAAAAGGACATTCATGAACCTGCACCTGGCTAAAGTTAGGGGCTATGCAGATTGTTGTTGTTTAGTAGTTTAGTCGTGTCCGACTCTTCATGACCCTATGGACCAGAGCACGTTAGGCACTCCTGTCTAGATAGGTAAAGGTAAAGGGACCCCTGACCATTAGGTCCAGTCGTGACCGACTCTGCGGTTGCGGCGCTCATCTCACTTTATTGGCCGAGGGAGCCGGCGTACAGCTTCCGGGTCATGTGGCCAGCATCACTAAGCCGCTTCTGGCAAACCAGAGCAGCGCACGGAAACACCGTTTACCTTCCTGCCAGAGCGGTACCTATTTATCTACTTGCACTTTGACGTGCTTTCAAATTGCTAGGTTGGCAGGAGCAGGGACTGAGCAATGGGAGCCCCGTCGCAGGTATTTGAACCACCGACCTTCTGATCGGCAAGTCCTAGGCTCTGTGTTTTAACCCACAGTGCCACCCGCGTCCCTAAATCCACCTAATAGCTGGAGCTATTAGGTGGGTTGTTGGAAATTAAAATAGCATGGCTCCTCTTTCCAAAGCGAACCTCACTTGGTGGAAAGACAAGGGGGGGAGGACAAAGACTGCCCACCTGGTTCCTTCTGAGGGATTTTCCTAGACAGGTGTGGGAACAAGGCATGAGGAAGCAGTTGCAAGTAACCGTAAATGTGAAGTATGCATTTTAGTAACTTCCATTTATGTCTATCAGTATTTGCCTTGGTCTGATTAAAGGAAAGATAGAAAATGTTTCATTGGCATAGAGCTAAATCTGAGGGGAAGGTTTGAAGGAATAGCTTGAGTGTTCCTAAGGAGCACTTACTTTTGCTCAGAGTATTGTATTTACCTCCCCAATGCCATTTCTTTCTTCTTGTGAAGCACCCTGTGTCCAATTACGTTTGCTGCCATGAATCATCATAATCTAGAAAACTCCTGGAGCATTTCCAGAGTCTCAGGTGTGCCTGCTGAAGTCAGGCAGGGTTGCCAACTCTGGGCCTTGAAGAATTAATTTGAGCAAGAGGCCTGAGGAGCAACTGATATCTGCAGCAAGAACTTGTTTCTATTGGCCATTTGAGGCTTATTAAGATTTGGCTTTAGGGTTCCCCGGTTCAGGCTTATCCCGCCCTGATTCCACCTTCCTGTGTGAATAGTTGCACAGCACAAGAAAATCCAGCTGGTGCAACATCTGCCAAACCTGTTTCTGCCCCAGAGTTATTGCTGATGGTGCCAGAGCGCTAGTCCTGAGCTGACAGAAAATTGTGCCTGCACTCCAAGTAGTCACTAGAATGCTGAACTTACACAGGGAGGCATCAATTAATTCCATGTCTAAATTTAAATAGTCTTTTCTTCCTCATCTGTTTCATGAGACAAAGCCACTTCATCAGTGTGCTTATTAAGGGCATATCTATCTGTTATATCTTGGAGGAAAAACAAAATGTAATAACCATAATTGCAGAATTTATTCCCACATAAGGCAGTGATAAGGGACGCGGGTGGCTCTGTGGGTTAAACCACAGAGCCTAGGACTTGCTGATCAGAAGGTTGGTGATTCGAATCCCCATGACGGGGTGAGCTCCCATTGCTCGGTCCCTGCTCCTGCCAACCTAGCAGTTCGAAAGCACGTCAAAGTGCAAGTAGATAAATAGGTACCGCTCTGGCGGGAAGGTAAATGCCAGAAGCAGCTTAGTCATGCTGGCCACATGACCCGGAAGCTGTCTGTGGCTCCCTCGGCCAATAAAGCGAGATGAGTGCCGCAACCCCAGAGTCGGTCACGACTTGACTTAATGGTCAGGGGTCTCTTTACCTTTAAGGCAGTGATGGCTACCAACTTGGGTTCCTTTAAAAGATGATTAGACCATTTCAGTGGCTATGAAGCACCACGGCAGTCTAATCTACACCACAGTTAGCCAAGGAAGGTACAATAGGCAACATCTCACCATCCTGCAGAATTTCTGTGCAACTGATTTTTTTTTTCTAGAAATGTCAAAACTCAGCCTTTTCTCATTTTATTTTAATGGGATTTTTCTTTCCTAATTTTCTTCCAATCTGTCAGAACCATTTCCTGGTTAAGAGTTCAGAGAGTTCACTGAGGTTCAAAGGACCTCAATTTATTGTCTAAATAAGATTAGCAGATCCTTGATCCTGCTCCAGGTTTTATTGCAAAGTAGAGGCTGCGGTCCTAAATGCCTTCTTAGGGAGCAAGCTATCACTGAGCTCAATGGTACATACTTCGAAGTTTTGGCTTTTTAAAAAAAGCAATGTTAAAGGTGCACAGCTTGTTCAACAGCAACCGGCTATTAAACATGGAATCAAAGTCATCTTACCGTCTATTATATCTGATGGAATTGCCAGTCTTCAGCAATTCTTTAGCCACCTTGAGATGCTGGTGACTTCTCAAGGTTCACTCCTGTTCAGTCGTGGAATCTGGGATATCCTTAGAGGAGCAAGAGTGGAGAGCAGGAACCTTCAGAGATCTACACATTACCAGTGACCCTTGCCCTAGGAACAGAGGTAAGCACACCAACTACAGTACCTGGTAGATCCCAGCCACTTTCATTCTCACTAGGCCCACAGGAGCAGAGAAGAGGATGAGCTAGGTAGGATCTTCAGAACCAACACCGAAGGACCTGGATAACTGCATGTGAGGCTTCTCAGGAAATCACATGTCTAAATCAGGCTCTAGCTGAGAGCCAAGAAAGAATAATGCCTTAGCTCCTTGTCTCCGACCCGCTTCATTATTAAACAGTGACATCTTCAAGCTCCATCCTTCCTGAAGTGGGGAAACAGACAGGAATGACCTGGAAACTTGCTATATCTAAAGCATGTGAGCTATGGCTTGCTTACAGTTGTTGTTGTTGTTTAGTCATTTAGTCGTGTCCGACTCTTCGTGGCCCCATGGACCACAGCACGCCAGGCACTCCTGTCTTCCACCGCCTCCCGCAGTTTGGTCAAACTCATGCTGGTAGCTTTGAGAACACTGTCCAACCATCTCGTCCTCTGTTGTCCCCTTCTCACTGTGCCCTCCATCTTTCCCAACATCAGGGTCTTTTCCAGGGAGTCTTCTCTTCTCATGAGGTGGCCAAAGTATTGGAGTCTCAGCTTCAGGATCTGTCCTTCCAGTGAGCACCCAGGGCTGATTTCCTTAAGAATGGATAGGTTTGATCTTCTTGCAGTCCATGGGACTCTCAAGAGTCTCGTCCAGCACCATAATTTAAAAGCATCAATTCTTCGGTGATCAGCCTTCTTTATGGTCCAGCTCTCACTTCCATACATCACTACTGGGAAAACCATAGCTTTAACTATACAGACCTTTGTTGGTAAGGTGATGTCTCTGCTCTTGCTCACAGTGGTCTCTTGCAAGTATGAGTGGTGCATGTCAAATGTACAAATTCCACATCATGCCACATCAGATTCATTGCTTTTCAGTTTAATCATTCAGCAACACCATATAAATTGTGTCAGATCCAGCAGAATTAATCTGAGCCTCGAAAAGCACATAAAGCTGAAAGAGGGAGTGGGAAACAGCTTCACTCCTTCAGTTTCCTCCTTCTCCTCTATGTATTTTTCAAGGGAGGAAAACAATGCATTTGCCACCTCTTACCCAATGGGGAAGTAAGGCGGTGCTCAGAGGCTTTGTGGGCACCAAAAGAAGACATCAACAGCATCACTGCGCCCACAGATGCCCCATTGGCAACCCCTGTTTTAGCATAAGGCAACATCACTTAGTTTTCCATTGCATATTTCTATTAACTTAAACCAAACCAAAAACCAAAAACAAAACTCTCTCACAGACCTGTCAGTTTGGAAATGTGCAGGTACTTGCATCTTTGAAAGGCTTTGTTAATATGGCAGAATTTTCAAGGCTAACCTACTTATGTTGTCTTTCCTCCCCACCTAGAAAAGTATGGCGGTCCCTTATGGATGTTACAAAAACATCCACACATTTCTAATCAATGTATAAAGTGGCAAAAAACCTCAACCCATCTCTCTGAGAATGCGACGGAGATGGGTGGAGAGAAATTTCCCCCAGCAGACTAAAATTGATAGGACTGCCTTTAAAGGGAATTTTTAAAATACTCAAAATGACTTTTAAAAATAGTTATGCAAATTATTATGCATCTCTGGTGAACAGTTACCTTCTCTTTTATGGATAAAAGGGATGTGCCACAGTGCACTAAATAAAATGTTCTGTATATAACATTATGCTTTCTGTTTCAGAAAAAAAAGAGTAAAATACCATGTTATATAGAAGCTCCCCTGGTAATACTCCAGTACTAAATATATGTAGGAATATCTTCAGCATTTGATCAAAGGCCCTCTCCAATGCAATGGACCCTGATCAAAATGCTGGAGATCAGGATGAGGGAAAATAAAGCACAGCTTTTCATGCAGCCTGTTCCCCACTTCTCCTGCCCCAAAGCGAAATGAAACAGTGGCAAGCAGTCAAAGCAAAAGGTAGAGGCAACAGCGATGGCTGCAGGTGCTCCTAGTCCCAAGTGGAGCATTGCTTTTCCCCAGTGGGGATGCAGCTGCCAAGTGACACCATCTCCGGTGGGAAAACAATATGGCACACACTGTTCTGACTGTCGGAGAATGTCCCCTGGGCCTGCTGCTTTGACAGGAATGCAGCATAGAGTGTTTTCCCATTGGGATCTGACTAGAAATCAAAGGGGTCTTTTCCTTTAGTGGGAATGGTGCACACAGCATCACGGATGGTAGAGAGTCCTGGTTGCATCCTATGGGATTCCCATTTGGGGAATCCCATGGGAGTTCTGGCTGCATCCCTTGGGAGCCCTAGTTGGGGAATCCCAGCTGCAGCCTGAAGCATTAAACCTTCATAAGTAACTGGAAGTGCCTACAACTTCCACCACAATCTCTCTTCACTTGTCTGGAGGTACCGGTAAGTTTCTTTCACCTTTGGGAATGGGTATGGGAAGAGGTACACATCAGTAAAGTCACTTGATTCATTAGTATTTTAGCAATGTTTCTTCCCTGTTGTGGAATATTATCCAACGATCCCTTGGCAGTCTTACTGGGGGGAAAGACATCAATCTAATTGTTCCATTCTTTTTTTTCCTTTTTGCAAGATTAGAGGTTCAGCATAGAGATGATATGCGATATCACTCAGAACAACATCAGAAAAATACGGTGGCTTTGCTGAAACCTAGCATTTGGGGGAAGTTGGCATAGCAGTTGTCAGAGCATCAATATCAATAAGAAAGCTGGAAACCAAATAAGTGGCAATAGCAGACACAGCTGTGTGCGCCCACTTCCACCTGCTACAGCCTACTACTAAGTGCTTTTTTTAGTCAGCATTTTTGCAAGATTGAGAAAATATATATCTTCTAGTACCACTTATTGCAAACTTTAAATATAGCAGCCATGTCTGCAGAGCAGATCTCGAAAGACATAACTGGAAAAGATTAATTATTTGAATAGCTTGCAGAAAGATGAGCAGGAAAAGGATTGGGTGAGGAGGACGTGGGAGACGCTTCTCATTTCCAAGGATGCTGTAGCTTCCACCCAGCCATGGTAAGGGAAAGGAGGGCAATGGGTGTCTCTTGGTTCCCACGTGCTTCTTCTGCATGCAAGAACTCCACTCATACTAGGATGCAGATTTGTGTAGGTGGCATCATTACATTTCAGCAAGTTCAGTGTAGTGAATGGAGATATTGTCATAGACTGGCTGTATGCAGAGGAATGGTGGGAGGAACCAACTGGGGAAGCACCAAGGGAAGAAGGCTCAGAGCCCAAGGAATGGTGATGGGACAACAATGAGTGGCCACTGGGCACAAGACTTAGGACCTAACATTCAAATGGAAGACTGGGGGAAATTATGGAAAGTGGACTTAAAATTTACTGACATTGTTAAGAGAAGATTATATGAAGATGATGTATCGATGGTACATTACACCTGTTAAGATGGCAAAAATCTATAGAACAGGCTCCAATAAGTGTTGGAAGTGTAAATAAAAAGAAGGCACGTTCTTTCATGTGTGGTGGAATTGTAAAATAATTAAAAAGTATTGGGAAATGATTTATAATGAACTGGAAAAAATGTTAAAAGACCAGAAGCTTTTTTACTAGGCATTTCAGATCAAGGTATGCCAAAAGAGAAGAAAAAACTATGTATGCTACAACTGTGGCTAGGATTTTACTAGCCCAGAGATTGAAAAGTGACGAAATACCAACTTAGAGACAAAGACAAGAGAGACTTTAAAGAAGACTGGGAACCATATATGCTGTATCTACAGAATCAATGGAAAGAAATGGACTCACTAGCAGGGTTTGAGTAAACACTTACAATTAATAATATAAATATAGAATCTGTAAAGAGGTTAAAGTCATGAGAATACAACAACATTTAATTTAAGGCGTGCTCTGGTCCATGGGGTCATGAAGAGTCGGACACGATTAAACGACTAAACAGCAACAAATAGTATGGTAAGCAGGACAAGTTTAAATGTAATAAACCAGAAGGGGAAGTTGAGGGAAGTCATGGCGGGCGGAATGTGGGGAATTTAATTTATCATTATTTGTCATGATGTAATTATGGAAAAAATAATTAATGTAAAACTCAATTTTTTTTATATATATATATATATATATATGCTTTCGTAGATTTTCACGGGTACAGGAATGCAGGTTTTGGTATCCTCGGGTGTCTTCCCGTGTAAAAGTTGGGGTGTCTAGGCGACGTTTCGACGAGGTCTCACTCGTCATCTTCAGGCTGGTGCTTTCGGCTTCTTGTTACTGGAACAGAGCAGGATCTCAGTGTTTGAGTTCCTATAAATACTGTTGAGGAGGTGTGGTGTATAGCCTCCAATGTTCTGGGCAGAGAGGAGGTTCCCAGGCTAGTGTGCCTTTTCTTCTTTTGTTCCTTAATTACTTGAGGGATATCTTGAGTGATTTCTTGAGTGATTTCCTGAATCCCACTTAGGTGGGTCATTAGGTGTGGATTAGTTGCTAAAGCCTTCGTGTCTTGAACTCTTGAACTTTGTGAAGAGTTTTTCTGAGAAGATGGCTGTACTGCACTTGGCTGTGCTCTGGCTTGGCTTCGTGTATAGGGGCGAGCTGTGGTTTTGTGGCCTGTGCCAGCCAGATCTGTGTAGGGATTGCAGGGGGGTGCAGCATCCGGAGGTGCCACCCTGGTTTGGCTACTGGATGGTGTCTGTAATTTATCTGTGGAGAGGGTCTGGGTTTGGGTCTGGTGTGGTTGATTGGTGATGGCGTTCTGTGTGCCTCTGGATCTGGTGTCAGATTTTGTGGGGAGGGCTAATTTCCAGATGTCTGGCAAGCGGGATGTGTCGTCACGCTTGTTCATGTTGTGAGGGTGTTTCTCTATCTCGATGGCTTCCATGATTATTCTCTTGTGGTGATGTTCCATGTTAAAGAGCAATTTGGAATCTGCAAAATTAATTTCGTGTCCTGTTTCTTTCATGTGTTGGAAAAGAGAGGAAGTTTTTTTCTTCTTTTTTGACGGCATTCTTGTGTTCTGCGATCCGTGCATTTATTCGTCTGTTTGTTTGTCCAATGTCCAATCCATCCCGCTTGCCAGACATCTGGAAATTAGCCCTCCCCACAAAATCTGACACCAGATCCAGAGGCACACAGAACGCCATCACCAATCAACCACACCAGACCCAAACCCAGACCCTCTCCACAGATAAATTACAGACACCATCCAGTAGCCAAACCAGGGTGGCACCTCCGGATGCTGCACCCCCCTGCAATCCCTACACAGATCTGGCTGGCACAGGCCACAAAACCACAGCTCGCCCCTATACACGAAGCCAAGCCAGAGCACAGCCAAGTGCAGTACAGCCATCTTCTCAGAAAAACTCTTCACAAAGTTCAAGAGTTCAAGACACGAAGGCTTTAGCAACTAATCCACACCTAATGACCCACCTAAGTGGGATTCAGGAAATCACTCAAGAAATCACTCAAGATATCCCTCAAGTAATTAAGGAACAAAAGAAGAAAAGGCACACTAGCCTGGGAACCTCCTCTCTGCCCAGAACATTGGAGGCTATACACCACACCTCCTCAACAGTATTTATAGGAACTCAAACACTGAGATCCTGCTCTGTTCCAGTAACAAGAAGCCGAAAGCACCAGCCTGAAGATGACGAGTGAGACCTCGTCGAAACGTCGCCTAGACACCCCAACTTTTACACGGGAAGACACCCGAGGATACCAAAACCTGCATATATATATATATATATATATATATATATATATATATTAAAAAGAGTGATCACAGGGAGAAGAGGAGAAGACTGGGAAGAGGTGGTGTCAGAAGCTGAAGAGGCAACAGAGCTTAATGAGCTGAAAGAGTCTGTGGCAGAGAGCAGTCCAGAATCGGAGCTGGAAGCTGCAGCAGGAGAGTGGGAAGAGAGAGGCTGAGAGGCACAGATGGGTCCCCGCTTGTCTCCCAGAACCAAAAAAGGTATGAAGAGGGTGGATGGGAGATTTGTAATATGCAGACACAGCCTCTGATTGCTTGGAAAAACCCCTGGAGAGGCAGGGACTTAGACAGCTGTGGGGAGGTGAGAACTGCTTCATGGGGGTTGTTTTGCTGTTCTCACTATGTTCCGTTCCATTTTTATTAACTATTGCAATCTGCCCTGGAAATTGTGAAGGTAAGTGCAAATAAAAATATCTTAAATAAAAATAATCTACATCGCTGTGTGCATAAATAGTGTTCTAGTGCTGGTCCTGCTTGCAGGTTTCTCACCCGCATCTGGGTGACCAGTGTGACAACAAGATGCTGATACAGCAGGTTTTACTTGTGTTCTTAAGTCAAGCTGCCACATGCAGAGAGCAGCAAGGAGCCTCCTCTGCTCATCATGTGCAATTTAAAACACTGTGCTATCATGCACCATAATGTTGGCATGATTTTGACTTTGCTCTACATTCCAAATTCTCAAAAAATCTTTATATGCAGGAACTGCAAGCAAGTGAATAATGTCTGTCTGTTGTTCCTGCGCAGGAATCCAATGACAAGGATGTGAAAAAGGCCCTGCCATGCTTCTGCAACCTCCCACGGTTGTTTATATTTTAAATTGATACTGCTGGACAGCAGAATAGATGAAATACTGTATCCACTTGCCCCACTCCCTCCATATACATAAAACCTTTCCTCCCAATGTTTGCTTTAACAAATGCACGGAAACGAATAAATCTGGCTATGAGGAACAAGGCTTGCTTACAGACCCCTGCACCATGCAATCTTTACAGCCAGGTTTTACAAAGACATTTTTCTACAGCAGGAGACAAGCTGACAGAGCCTTAAACCTGTCACCGCTATCATTTTTGAGAGTACTGAAGCTTCAAATATAAGCCTTTGGTCACTCAAATTGTTCCAAGGTCAAGGAAAGGGAAACGTGCCTTCTTCATTTGTCACATAGCCTGTCTCCCTTTCTATGGAATATCACATTAAGGCAGAAAAAAAAACCCATCAATGGGACTTCAGTGGGTCCACACCTTTCATTTTCCAACTTGAAAATGTGTCTTGTTTCATGGTGTCTAACTTCCCCACCTGCCCACCAATGCAATAAACTGCTGATAGATACAAAAAAAGTGAAACGGGGGGTTATGGACACTGATGGTCTGTTCTAGTTATACTCAGGATTGTTTTATGGCCCTCTGCTCTGAGATATATTTTTTACTCCAGATCTTTGATGATGCTGCCATCAGCAGCTTTCAGGACATAAAAGTACAAATGACAGGTACTGTCAGATAGTCAAACGAGAATGGTAGAAATTCACTGAGCATGTAATATGGTAGATTTCAGCAAAGCTAAAAACCCATGGCAGCTCCGACTGACATGATCTTTATTTTTTAAAATAAAAAAAACCAGCCCAAAAAAACATGCTATTTGAAGAGAAAGCTCTTGAAATAATGAATTGGATGAAGTCTTACATAACCACTTATTCCCCAGGCTCTTGTCTCCTGCCTTCTTTCAGAAATTGTGCGGATTTTCATGCTAGATCAATGAAGAGCATACAACGAAATGGAGATGAAAACAACCCATCCTTGCCCACAAGAAAAATTATGGTGTGTGTGTGTGTGTGCTCCCCCCCCCATTTGTTTGTTTGTTCTTTTAAAGAGTCACATAGGCAATGCTGAAAAAAGCAGATCCTTCTTTAGATATACCGCTGGATAGGCTTTCCTTAGGCAGCAAGAAGGAAGGATGTCAACTTTGTACAGTGGGAGTTTCCCACTTTGGCGAGGATCATATGCACAGCTGATTTTAAAATATGACAACACTCTGAGAAGGAGGGAAACTTTTGGGTCAAATCATGGAATTGCAGGTGGTTACACTGTCTTCCACACTTCCCACCAAACATCGGAGTTCCTCAGTTGTCTGTGTGTTCTGATCTGTTATTCAGATTATCTTTGGCAGGACCACAAGTTCAGTCCTGGTTGCTGTGATCGGGTGTGGGCATTGCCTGCTTGCATCCTCCTCCTTCATCTCAGTGTTGCCCTTGCAGAACTCAGCATGGAGAAAATGGGGACAAAACTAGAATCAGTTGACTCTGCAGTTAGCTCTGCTTCCACCTGCCTTCTGTCCTCCCAGTCCCAATGAGCAACAGACACCACTGCTGCTGCTGCTTAGCATACAAAATGGAATATTTCGGAGTGCCATGTGGATCCTTTGCATCCCACGGAGCAGGCAGCTGCTGGCTATAATCTTGTCAAAACTATGATGCACTGAATATCCATGATTTCCATTCATAGCTGGAAAAAGATAAAGTCCTGACTATAACAATACATTTCCGAACAGCTCTTGGAGGTCTGCAGGGAGAGGGGAATTAAATTCTGTGGTGCAGAAAATCTCTGGTGCAGCTCATTGCACCGAATGGGGAGGAACGTGCAAGTCTCAAACAGCAACAGAGTGGTGGACTGTGATGTGCATTAATCCAGCAGCTGGTGAAATAGATGTGTTAACAGTTGAGAAATAATGTGCATTAGGAATACTGGATGGATCTCCAATAGCTATTCAGCCTGCAGTTAAATGGCAAACCTTGTTAAATGTTGCTTAGGCCACAGACATCCACAGTACTTGTTTTGGATGAGGGTTCTTTGGAACTGTCCAACCTTTGCTCTGAATGTGAAATGCAATGAGCATAAATTAGACTGAATTGATGACCAACAACTAGTCCGTCATTGATAAGAAATCATGGCAAGACAGATGTCAACCTGGATGCATCCACCAGGCAGAGAAGGAATAGCCACATGGAGCTTACCCCCACAGAAAGAAAGCCGGAGCTCTGCGAGTGCAGCCTTCTCCTGATTGAAGCGCAGAGTGTTTGAGGACCAGGGCATTCTCAGGGAAACCAAAATGCTTGTTTACAAAGCTATTGTACTACCAACCTTACTGTATGCTTGTGAAACATGGACCACTTATAAACGCCATCTCTAGTTCCTCAAAAGATTCTATCAACTGTGTCTCCAAAATTTTTTACACATCACTTGGGAAGACAGGCGAACTAGTGCCAGTGTACTGGAAGAAGCAAAGATCACCAGTGTCGAAGCAATGATTCTTCAACATCGACTACGTTGAACTGGTCATGTTGTGCGGATGCCTGATTATCGTCTTCCAAAGCAACTACCCTATTCTGAACTTAAAAATGGAAAGTGTAATGCTGGTGGTCAACAAAAGAGGTTCAAAGACTCTCTCAAGACAAACCTAAAAAAAAAAGTAGAATAAACACCAACAATTGGGAAACACTGGCCTGAGAGCGCTCCAATTGGAGAACAGCCTTTACCAAAGGTGTCATGGACTTTGAAGACGCTTGAACTCAGGACAAAAGGGAGAAACGCACTAAGAGGAAGGCAAACCCTTCGCAAACCTTCACCATTTTCAACTCCCACCCAGAAAACTATGTCCCCACTGTGGAAGGGTGTGTGGATCCAGAATCGGCCTCCACAGTCACTTACAGACTCACTGTTAAAACCGTGCTTATGGAAGACAATCGTACTCAGCTACGAGTGATCGCCAAAGAACCCCCACAGAAAGAATACTTGGCTCTGCCACAGTTGAAGGACAACAGATGGAGAGTGGTCACAGCTCAAAGTTGGAGAATCTTCTTTGCATACAGAAGGTCCTAGGTTCATTTTCTGGCATCTCCAGGTAGGACAGGGAGAGACCTCCCCCCCGAAACCCTGCAGAGCCTCTGCCCTTCAGCATAAACAATAATGAGCTAGGTGGACCATTGGAATCAGGCAGCTTCCTATATATTCACATTCTGGCTTCTGCCATCAGCCAAGCAACTAAGGGCCTATGATTCTCAGGAAGAACATTACAGTAAAGGGGAGACCAATCTGGCCCCATCTACCAGGCAAAGACGCAGCAACTGCATTGAGCTCCTGCCCCATTCCTATAAAAATGAACCCTGATCAGTGCTACACTGTCAGCTTGACACAGAAGCAACTACAGTCTGAATCAGCTAGGAGTCTGCCAGACACATGTGGCAGGAAACATTTGTCTCAATGCAGAATCAAATGCAACATACATTGTAAAACTATATATAGACATACATATGAATCATAGAAGGACTGTCATAGAATGATTAAAATCAGTAGTGGTCCTTGTAATGCAGGCATAGCCAAACTCAACCCTCCAGCTGTTTTGGGGCTACAATTCCCATCATCCCTGACCACTGGTCCTGCTAACTAGGGATGATGGGAGTTGTAGACCCAAAACAGCTGGAGGGCCAAGTTTGTGCTAGCATTTCACTCCTCCGTTGCTGGATGTGTGATTGTTACATCACATCTCTGTATTTACTTTCCAGGCTTGGAAAGTGTGAGAACGGAAGCCACTCTTATCTCTTTCACTCTACTGTACTTTTGTACTGCTTTTTTCCCTCTCTCTCTTGGAGAAGAACTGAGAGGATGCCATGATAGCTTTGTCCTGTATATATTGTTTAATAAGTACTTAGAATGCACACCCCAAAGCTCCACTTCATTTCTGCTATACTCTGCTGAGTGAGCGTGCACATAGTCTTCTGATATGTGTCTCTGGTGCATGCCAGGACTGAAGATTTATGGACATCCCGGGCTGCGCTGCATCAGGAAGATGCCTGGAGAGGTTTGTCTCATTCTGGGGGCTGCGTGTGCCCCCCCAAGAGTGTTATGACAGTTTGGCCATGCCTGTTGTAGTGAGTGCAGACCTTCCCTTTCAATGCCAGGGTTGTGGCAACTTACCTGGATGAGGCCCCTTCATGGATCACTGCCTTGCCGTGGCGAAGGGGCTTGAATAACTTAGAGAAGCTATGAACTATGTCGTGCAGGGCACTCAAGATGGACAGGTCATAGTTGAGAGTTTTGACCAAACGTCATCCACCTGGAGCAGGAACCAGCAAGCCACTCCAGTATCCCTGCCAAGAAAACTCCATGGACAAAGACAATAGGCATATAAAAGTTATGACGCTGGAAGATGAGCCCCTCAGGTCAGAAGGCGTCCAAGACTCCCTAGAAAAGACCCTGATGTTGGGAAAGATGGAGGCACAAGGAGAAGGGGACGACAGAGGATGAGATGGTTGGACAGTGTTCTCGAAGCTACCAGCATGAGTTTGACCAAACTGCGGGAGGCAGTGTAAGACAGGAGTGCCTGGTGTGCTCTGGTCCATGGGGTCATGAAGAGTCGGACACGGCTAAATGACTAAACAACAACAACCTGGATGCAGAAGGGCAGCAGCAAGGTTGGGTCTGCGTTGACAAGCCAATAGAACTAAAGCATCCCTGGGACCATCCCAGTGAGCTTCAGCAAGGCAGGTGTTGGCAGGGCACCTTTGAAGCTCCTCCCTGACCCCACTGGATACTACTGCTGAAAATGCTGCCTAGCGCAGGAGATCTGGAAAAGCACATCGTTTAAGAGATGCATAAATAGTTGTGGCGCTTGCGTTCCTCGAGTGTTCGCCTTAATTAAGCAGGGAGATAATTCTGTAGTGGCATGCGATGATTCAAATTGTACAGATGTTAATCCTAGGGAAAATTGTCATTTTCTAATGCCGTTATTTTGGTTCGGGTGAACTAGGAACCCTTTTCCCTTTTGCAAGCCAGCCTGTGGTATTAAAAGATTTTCTAATTATTCGGTGTGAATGCAACATTCATTGTACATTTAGTCATTTCGCCCACCCAGCTGCGGATGACTACATTGCGCAAATAACTCCCCCACCCACATTCTGAGTGCCTTCTATCTGTATTTTGATAATCCTGGTTTTCGACTGTACCTCACCAATAGCAAGAGTGGGGCGGGGGGTGGGGGAGTTTCATCCCTGCCACCCCATTCTCCACAATGTTTAGTGTACAGGGTTCCCAGCACATTTCAGTGTGCTGCACAATGTTATAACAGCCACATCTGGTACTGTAAAATAAATACAGTCCAGGCTGCATCATTGTATTTGTCCTCTGTAAACATCACCCATATTCAATGCAAATGGAGTGAGATTTCAAAACATTCACATCCCTTGTCCTTTTCTCTCTCCTCTGATTCATGTTACATATCAAATCCATTCACGTCCAATGCTAACCATGGAATATCCATGTAAAT
Organism: Podarcis tiliguerta; assembly: GCF_965153285.1. NCBI lineage: Eukaryota > Metazoa > Chordata > Lepidosauria > Squamata > Lacertidae > Podarcis > Podarcis tiliguerta. Next base: position 17,313,997 of record NC_139538.1, on the reverse strand, counting down.
TTCTGTACTACCTAGGATCACTTATCCCATAAGTTTTGTTTTATTTATTTTTCCAAAAATAAAATAAAATTATATTTGGTTATATCAAGAAATAATACAAAAGCTTTATGTTGAGTTATATAAATAATCTAAAACACATTTCCCTTTACATTCATCAGTTAAATAATTCCAGTCATGAGTAGCTTATGTCTTATGTTAACTTGTATATACTGGCTTTGTGTGTGGGCAAAATAACAAAGCAAATCAGAGTTTGACAAATGAGTCAAAGTGTGATAACAATAACCTGCCACCATCCTCGTGAGTTGGATTGGGGACTCCACAATTGTAATGTTGTAATATGCAATTACTGATGCACACGTACATGCGTGGAAGGGTTAATCTGAGCCCTGAGCTCAAGTAGCCAGTGGGTGTGGCTTAGAAAGCCACTCCCGATTTGAAGAGGGGGTGGGGTTGCGGGCTAGCGCCCACGACAACACTCTCGCGGGGCTAGTCAGCCCCGCGGGATTCCCAGGGATTCCCCTCATTACCTTAGGTTTCCCCTGGCCAGCCAATCGGCTGGCTCAGGGGGCGGTCCTTAGGTCAATATAAGGTCGGGGCAGCCCACGGCTCGCCCCTTTTCTCTTCTCAGCAGCAGCTCGTTTGGTTCCAGGATTTGCAGCGTCAGGAGTTTGCCGCTCACGGTCGCCACCGCCGGATTATTTTCCTGTCGGCCCTTTGCCTTTTTGTTTTACCTACTGCTCTCCGCCGCGAGTGCTGGCTCTTCCCAGTTATCGCAGAGAAGGACGCTCTACAGCCAGACGTCGCAGCGGGAGAATTTTCCGTCAGGAAATATCTCGGCAATTTGATCACCGCTCCCAGTGAGCTCACCCGGCCGGCGACAGCAAAAGCCGTATTCTGCAGACCGCGCGCTCTACAGCCTCGGACCCCTCAGCTGCTGCTGGTGCGGAGCACAATCAGGAGTGAGCTGCTTCGGCGCTCACAGAGGTTTCTCCTTTATTTTGTTTTGAGTTTCCAAGTCGGATCGTGTGTGGGGTCAGGGTCACGTGGTCTTAGATCTCTGCCGCGCATCGCCCGGGCAGCGCTTGCAGCACGCCGTTGCCTGCAGCGGCAATAGGTTTGGCGCAGCGGATAGAGGGTAGCGCTCGGGGGGGTTGCAATTTCTGGGGCGCGCGGTGTCCTTACGGTGTAGGCCGTCCTGCCCCTTCAGCTTGATCTGATTTAATCAATTCCCGCGCGAGGGTCGTGTTACCTGCAGCACAGCAATAGTTACCGCATCCCAGCGCGTCCCGGTCCCCTGGCAACGCGCCTAGCAGCCATCTTCCGGTTGGACCACGTGTTTGTAGCCGCGGCGGCCATTTTGAGTGAGGCAACGGGCGCCGCCATCTTGAGTGTACCTCGTGCCTTCGCGGCGGCCATTTTGAGTGAGGCAACGGGCGCCGCCATTTTGAGTGCACCTCGTGCCTTCGCGTCGGCCATTTTGGGCAGGTAAAAAAGGTGCTAGTCCAGCATTAACGCTCCCATCCAGCTAATACTGTTGCTGCACGGCAGAAGGTAGCGAGGGTTGACAACCGAATAGCCTTACAGGGCCTTGATAGTTATAATTGGGCAATAGAATACACCCACACACTAGGTGGATAACCTAGGAAAAATTTATTAATATATAATAAATAACGAATTGGCCATAGCATAACCGGATTAACATAAAAAATAGATAAATAAATAAAGTAATAAATAAATAAAACTACACATATAGAGTTAAAAAAAATAGATAAATAAATAGATAAATATATAAATAAAAATAAATAAATAACTTAATAAAAAAAGCGAGAGAGAGAGATAGAAATAAACAACATAGCATATACTATATAAAAAAAAATTATAATAATAAATAAATAATAATATAGTAATAATAGTAATAAATAGATAGAGAGTGAGAATTTCGTTGCTCAGATAGTTAGCGTGAGATATCGGAAGTGGTGATAAAGCGGTTTATCAAATCCAAACCCTTCTCTTCTCCTGCACTATCAGACTTCCGCATTTGAGGCAGGAATAGCGGTACATCGAATCATGGCAAACAGGGGTGCATCCAGGTCGAATCAGGCGAATGGGGCTTTGCTTCCCGCAGCGCAGGGTAACCCACAAGCTTTAGTCCAGCTCTTTTCTGCAATCCAGAATTTCTATGCCCACTGCGGGCCCCAATCGGCCTCTACGGCAGCGATAGTTGAACTATCGCAAGACTGCATCCCCGACACCCCTTCTAGCCAACAGGACCTGGTAAGGCCTTCCACCTCCACAGGGGGTGCAACCCGTCAGGGTGGGGGTCCACCCAATCGCCCCCAAACGCGCCTGCAGACCGCTAGGGCCCAGAAGGATCGGCCTGCCACCCAGAGGGCTAGGTCTGCACCTCAAAAGCCAAGGGCCACCGCAGGCAAGTCCAAGCCACCGAGGTCCGCTTCCCAGAGGGTGGCCCAGGAAGCTATTGGCGTACCTAGTGTTTTTCAGGAGCCTCAGCAGTGTCCATCGGATGTGGCCTCGTCGGAGGAGGACCTGCCGCCGCAGCAGGTAGTGGAACCGGTTGATGACACCGACTGCCGAGACCGCACATCCGGTGGGGGTAAGCGGAAATCTAAGAGGAAGCACGCCTCCAAGAAGAGCAGAAGGAGGGACACTTCAGACTCGGAGGATCTCACAGGTACTTCCTCTTCCAATACTGACAGCGATGCTCCCATGGAAACATACTGGGGGGAGGGGGAGGAAACTGGAGCCCCCTTGTGGGTCCATGAGAGGCGGGCCAATTCCCATCGTAAGAAATTTAATGGGACGCTCGAGTGGAAAGATGGGGCCCTCCTGGAGGACACTAAGAGGTCCACTCATGCCCCAACTGATTTTATCATAGGTGGTCACCTCTCTAAGAGAAAGAGGGACAAAATACTCAATGGCGATTATGTGGATATGTTCTCCCTCCTGCCTCCAGTCCAAACAAAGGGCAAAGGGGAAAAAAGGAGATATCAGGGTAGGAAGAGGTACAGATCTCCCAGGGTGGAACGCACTTTCGAAAATTGGCTTAATGGTTATCAAGTTTTCATGGGGATCGTGCTGGGGGGCTATCCTAAACGTGGGATGCATCTCGCATCCTACCTGGCTCACGTGCGAAGGGCCCGGGAGTTAGCCGGGGATGAGGCAGCCATAGCCTATGATGAGGACTTTCGGAGGAACGCCTCGCAACTGTCATCCACACGTTGGGATCAGAAGGATAACAATCAGTGGTTGGAGCACGTGGGGCCCAACATCGAAAAGAAATCCCATGATGTGGCGAAAGTCGGTAAGCCGGATCCTAAGCGTCGCAAGCAATGCTGGGATTATAACAAGGGCATCTGTCAGCGCACCGCCTGTAAGTATGTGCATGAATGTGATAAATGCTTGGGCGGTCACCCGGCCACTTCATGCTTTAAAAACAGGCAACAGCCCTTTCGGGGGGGCAGGGGGCACCCTCAACAAGGTAATCAGGGTGCCCCCGCGAATGCTCCTAACACCTCCCGTGGCGCAGCGGGGAACCGCTACTGAGGCTCCCCAGCACCTATCACAATGGAGTTCACCTACCAACCCCTCATTGAGCCTGGCCCCCTCCCCTATTAGTCTGCATACCCTTAGGTCTCTTTTAGTACATTACCCTGACAGGCAAGCGGCCCGGTTGCTTGAGAACGGTTTCTCCCAAGGCTTTAGAATACCGGTGGCATTCTCCCCCAACTCTAACTGTCCCCCGAATCAAAAGTCAGTACTCGAGAGGCCGGACATCGCCCTAAAAAAGATCCAGAAGGAGATTTCGGCCGGCAGAGTCGCAGGTCCTTTCACGGTGCCCCCTGTAGAACAACTGCACATCTCGCCACTGGGCATAGTCCCTAAGAAGGCCCCTGGGGAATTCCGAATGATTCATAACCTCTCCTATCCCAAGGGAGCCTCAGTTAACGATGCTATACCCCAGGAACTATGCACTGTGAAGTACACTTCGTTTGATCAAGCGGTTAAGCTAGTACGGGGGTGTGGTAGGGGTGCATTCTTGGCAAAGTGCGACATTGAGTCTGCATTCCGCCTCCTCCCAGTTCACCCAAAGGACTATCGCTGGTTGGGCTTCAAATTCATGGATCTCTACTTCATTGACAAAGCAATGCCTATGGGATGCTCCATCGCCTGCGCAGCCTTCGAGGCCTTCAGCTCCTTCATCGAGTGGGCCTTTAAATTCAGAACCGGTGTTGGGGGGATCAGTCATTATCTTGATGATTTTCTTATGGTGGCAAGCAGCGCGTCCGAATGCTCGTCCCTATTGCAGGCCTTCAAGGCCTTGGCTCAAGAACTAGGCGTCCCCCTTGCTGGGGATAAGACTGAGGGCCCAGTCACCACCTTGACATACCTGGGTATTGAGATCGACACCATTGCCCAGGCGTCCCGGCTGCCCGCGGATAAATTGGTCACCCTTAGAGAGATTATTTCTCAGCTTTTGCCCCTTAGGAAAGTCACCCTTCGGCAAATCCAGTCCCTCCTAGGTCATCTTAACTTTGCATGCCGGGTAGTATCGCCAGGGCGCCCCTTCTGTAGACGGTTAGCTAAGCTTTCGGCGGGCTTGAGATCGCCACACCACAGGGTGCGCCTCCCTAAGTCTGTAAAAGCGGATCTTCAGATCTGGCTTCATTTCCTTGACGGTTACAACGGTATTTCCCTTTGGCAAGATCGCGTAACCCTGCAGACCGATTTCCAAGTACACTCAGACGCCGCGGGTTCCCTGGGCTTTGGGGTCTACTTTAGGGGGCAGTGGTGTGCACAGCGCTGGCCCCCCAGCTGGCAAGGCAAACCCATACTCAGGGACTTGACCTTCCTTGAATTCTTCCCCATTGTGGTTGCAATTCACTTGTGGGCAGATCATTTCAGAAACCGCAGAGTATGCTTCTGGACAGATAATCAAGCTGTGGTGTCGGTGCTGAATAAGCAATCATCCCGCTCCCCCAGGGTGGCTTCCCTCTTGAGGTTCTTCGTGCTATCATGTCTTCAGCTAAACTTGCATGCCTCTGCTAAATTTGTACCTGGTGTCGATAACAATATCGCGGACGCTCTGTCTCGCTTCCAGATGGATCGCTTTCGCATGTTAGCGCCGGATGCGCAGCGGCAGCCGCAACCGTTTCCGGAGCACCTCTGGAATATTGGCAGCGAGAAGCTTTGAAGGGAGTATTGTCTGCTATCGCACCGTCAACTTTGAGATCTTATAGCAGGGCGTGGATGGACTTCACAGCATTTCGCCAAAAGAAGGGGTTGTTTAAAATAGGCAGGGCTCCAGCACAAGCTGAGGTCATAGAATACCTTGTTTGCCTTCGTGACCTCGGCCGGGCCCCTAAAACACTTAATATCCAATCCGCTGCAATTTCATTCTTTTCCAAAACCCTTTTCTCGGTTGACCCATGTGCACACTTTGTGGTGAGGAAGATGCTCGAGGGCTGGCGCAGGTCCCAGCCTCCTAGCCAGGATGGTAGGAGACCTATAACCCTGAGCTTACTCACTGAGATTCGCGCTAAGCTCAGAACCATCTGTTGGTCTGCGTATGAGGCTAGATTATTTTCGGCAGCATTTTCCTTCGCCTTTTTCGGTGCGCTGCGCATAAGTGAGGTAGTTTGCGAGGAGCACTTGGGCGGCACCCTTAAGGGCCTCTGCCTAGAGGATGTCTCTATCGGTAACGGTGAGGTCTTATTAAAAATCCGCAGCTCTAAGACCGACCAGCTGGGAAAAGGGGCCACTATCCGCTTGCAAGCGACTCAGAAGGCTGGTCCCTGCCCAGTGAAGGATGCCAGGAAGTACCTGCTCGTGAGGCCAGCACCTGGGGGTCCATTCTTCATACACGCGGATGGGTCTTGTCTTTCCAAGCATCAGTTCACGAGAGTGATGCGCAAGGCAGTCGCGGCCATAGGGCTCCCGCCCGATGAGTTTGCTGCGCATTCCTTCCGCATTGGGGCCGCCACCACAGCTATGCACATGGGGTTACCGGCAGAGCGTATAATGAATCTCGGTCGCTGGAAGTCAAACGCTTATAAGGGGTACATCAGGAAGCCTTGTTAATTCCCCTTCCTCCTTCCTCATGCTCCCCCCCCTTACCCGGTTCTTTCTTTGTTTTATCATTTCAGGTGCTGGTGCGATACGCCTGTGGATCGTGGGTCATAGCATTGTCCACTGGGCCAGACAAAGGGCGTATGCCACTGGGTGGCGGGCCAATTTACATCCCCATGGCAAGGTTGAGATTGAAATCACTTGGGTGGCCCGACGGGGTATGCGTTGGGAAGAGTTCCTCCCGACGGTGTCCAATAAAATTGCGGTGGAGGGCACACCAGATGCGCTCGTCGTCCAGCTAGGCGAGAACGACTTGGCTTACAGAAATGGGGTCGATCTCATGTGGAATATTGTTGATGACCTGGGTGAATTGCGGAATTCACACCCGACGCTGACTATCATATGGTCATCCCTGCTTGAGAGACGTTGGTGGCGGGACGCCACGAGCCAGGTGGCCGTCAGCAAGGCCAGGAGGCTTTTGGAGCGCTCAGTGGCACGGAAAGTGGTCGCTATGGGGGGCCGGGTTATCACCCACCCGGGTATTCGGTTCAGCATTGAAGCGCTTTACCGTGGGGATGGCGTGCATCTGTCCGATGCTGGCAACGACTTGTGGCTGGCTGATATCGCTCAGGGTGTTAGGGATTGGTTACAGGTATGAAGGTATTGGCGGCGAGCCTCGGCTCGGTGGCGGTTAGGCATTGGCGGGGGTATTGTCATGCAAATGTGGACGGGGGGGAGGAGCGCCATCACCTCCCCCATATCATGAAGGGTAGTTCGTTAAAGGACTCCGAGGGGCGTCGCCTCGTCCGAAACCTACGGAGGCTAGGGCCTAAAGCGCGCCCCCGAGCGGTAACCCCTGGGGGGGCGCCTACGGATGTACATCTCGGGGGGCTCCCCCTGTTGGTGTTTAACCCTTCCCGGTTAGACCGGATAGTTGGTTAGGGCCAATGCCTAAAAGCCAATACCTCTCTTACCTGTAATCAATAAAGTTGTGGCCATTTATGCCCATTAACCTTAATTCTGGTGTCCGTGTCTTTATTTCTACTCATGTGGGAGGGGGCGGGTATTGCCACGCAATTCTCCCAGCAGCATTTGCCCCCGCACCCTTCTCTCTCTTCTGCTGCCTTCCTGGGAAAAAAAATCCATGCAGAATGGCTCCCATCTGAAGGGAAACCACATGAATGAAATATCACCAAAAAGAGATTTTAAAGACTGCATTATGGAGGAAATATAATTGTTTTACTAGGTAGGGTAGTAGTAGTAGTAATAGTAGTAGGAAGAAGAAGAAGAAGAAGAAGAAGAAGAAGAAGAAGAAGAAGAAGAAGAAGAAGGGCAGATACCTGAACTGAATGGCTTTTGGAATCAGTGCCTGAAAATTGCCAAGATTTTTCTAAACATCTGAGTCAATGGCCTTAGGAACAGGAAAAAAACCCATTAGACAGAACAAAAAGGGGGGCAGGGGGATAGGAGGGCAAACAGTTTGGATAGAGACACAATTATAAATGTCGCTGGGTGGGGGAAAGAGGTAGGGAAAATAGGAAAAAAATGAACAAGAAAAAGAAAAGAGAAGAAAATGAGAAATTACTTCCTTTCACCTCTTTCTAACTCCCTGACACAAAAAATTACCCTGCTTTTTAGTCCCTTAATATTTAATTTGCCACAACAAGATCTAAGAGCCTAGGATCTAAAGACAATTACTGTGCACATGTTCACTTTTTATTATGCAGATGGAGTTACAAAACTTCATAGATTTCTAAGCAAATGTCAGGGTGCTTGGTTTAATTTTATAAAGCATCTTTGAAATATCCATTGGAAAGAAGTCCACTTTCCATTTTTCCTCGAGAGAGTATTTTGCTGTGCTTGCAGTTGCATGCGACGAGACTACGTCCTTTTTGCTTCCCAATAGCAAGTATATAGGATTTAGAGAGCAGCCACATAACCATTGTGTACACATCATAAGATCCAATTGTCTTCCACCTTGAGAGGAAGGTGGATAAAAAAAATGGCTTCCAGGTGGAAAAATCAAAATTGGAAACAGAACTGTTAGAACCCAAAACTAAGATTTTGTCAAAAATGTATAACTTGCTGTTGAAATGGAATACTCAGGATGAAACAGTAAAATCTGCTATGATTAAATGGGCACAAGATGTTGGACACAACATAATGATGGCTGACTGGGAACAGTTATGGACCACAGGTATGAAATTCACGGCATGTAATGCCCTAAGAGAGAATATTATGAAAATGATATACAGGTGGTACATGACACCAGTCAAACTAGCAAAAATCTACCATCTGCCCGATAATAAATGTTGGAAATGTAAAGAAACGGAAGGCACATTCTTTCACCTTTGGTGGACGTGCCCAAGGATTAAGACCTTCTGGGAAATGATTTATAATGAAATGAAAAAGGTGTTTAAATATACCTTCCTGAAGAAACCAGAGGCCTTTCTCCTGGGCATAGTCGGCTAATTAATGCTAAAGAGGGACAGAACTTGCTTTATGTATGCTACAACAGCAGCAAGAATACTCATCGCAAAGTATTGGAAGACACAAGAACTACCCACTCTGGAAGAATGGCAGATGAAGGTGATGGACTATATGGAATTGGCAAAAATGACTGGCAGAATCAGAGACCAGGGAGAAGAGACGGTGGAGGAAAATTGGAAGAAATTTAAAGACTATTTACAGAAATATTATAAAATTAATGAATGTTAGAATGATGTTGGATGGAGGTTAAAGGGTTATTAGTAATAATGTGGTGAAGGAGTATGGAAAATTCGAAGGTTAAAAATAATAATGAAGAATTAAAGGTATAATACACTAAGATAAAGACAAGGATAAGACAGAGGGAAGGGATTTGCTGATTAAATATTTGAATTGGAATACAGAGAGGGGAGGTGTGGGGAAGTCTGGGAAACAAGCGAATGTAAGCAATACTATGAAAATGGAATTGTTTTTACTTGTTTTTCTTTTTCTTTTTGTATTTTTCTTTTTCTTTTTTCTATGTGAAAATCTTAATAAAATATTTTATTAAAAAAAAGAGAGAGGTTCCTATTGGATTAAAATGAGAAACTCCTGCGCTGCCGAAGTAGATGTGATGTTAATTCTTTGAGTGGAGAGCTGTGCCAGTCACAGTAGACAAGGGATAAAGAACCTGTGGTGTCCAGATACTGGCAGACTACGAACATAAGAAGAGCCTGCTGAATAAGGTCAATGCAGGGGCGTACAAAGTGGGGGGGGGTGGAGGGGGCGGAGCGCCCCAGGTTCCACTTGGGGGGGGGGTTGACAGAATGGATCCTGCCTCCCCCCAGCTGTAGCGCTCTAGCCTAGGGCATGCACAGTCAGTATGGTATGGGCACCGCTCACACAGTGACCGTACGGGCTGCCGCATTTGCTCAGTCTGTACGGGATGCTGCACATGCACAGTCCATATGGGATGCCACTCGGCCTGTACAGACTGTGCACATGCGCAGCATCCCATAGGGTTGTCGCACATGCGCACTCCATACAGGATGTCACTCGCGTGGCAGCTCATACGATCATCATGCAAGCGACAGCCCGTACAGACTGCGCATGTGCTGCATCCTGTACAGTCGTCACACATGCACACTCCATATGGGATGTCGCTCATGTGGCAGCCCATATGGACTGCACATGTGTGGCATCCTGTACGGTCACTGCACATGCGCAGTCTGTACGGTATGCCGCACATGAGCAGTCCATACAGATGTCGCGCATGTGTCACTGGGTGGTTCACCCCACCCCTCGGCATCCCACCCCAGGTGCCAGAGAAGGTTCCTCCACCACTGGGTCAATGCTCCATCTAGTCCAGCTTCCTGTTCTCCCAGAGGTCAACCAGATGCTTATGGGAAGCCTGCAAGCAGCCCATGAGTCCAACGGCATGCCACACACTTGTCATTTCCAGCAACAGGTATTCAGAAGCATATTGCCTCTGACAGTGGAGGTGAAACATCACCATCATGGCTAGCATCCGCTGGTAGCCTTGACCTGCATGAATTTGTCTAATCCTCTTTCAAAGGCATTCAAGTCGGTTTTCATCTCATCATTGGCCATGCTGGCTGGTGCTGGTGGGATTTGGAGTCCCACAACATCTAGAGGCCGCATGTTCTCCATCCCACAAGTAGACAAGTCGATAGGCATTGTGTGAGATACGTTGGCCATCTTCAGATATCTTAAGGGCTGTCACATGGAGGAGGGAGCAAGCTTGTTTTCTCCTGCTCTGGAGGGTAGGACTCAAACCAATGGATTCAAGTTATAGGAAAGGAGATTGTGACTAAACATCAGGTAGTAAGAGCTGCTCAAGTGGAATGGACTTCCTCAGAAGATGGTGTTGGTGGTTTTTAAGCAGAGGCTGGGCGTTCATTTGTCATGGATGCTTTTAAGTTGGGATTCCTACATTGCAAAGAGTTGGACCAGATGACCATCAGAATCCCCTCCAATTCTACGATTCTATGATTCTCAGAATTCTTAAAAAAAAACCAACAATTTTTAATCATACAGTACAATAAAAAAGCAATCTAAATAAAAAAGCATAATAATAATAATAATAATAATAATAATAATAATAATAATAGTAGTTTATTATTTATACCCCGGCCATCTGGCAAAACAAAGGAAGGAAGGAAGGAAGGAAGGAAGGAAGGAAGGGGAAAAGAGTGAGGAAAATATAAAGCCCTCTCTGAAAGGTAGAACTTAATTTTTGTTTCTCACACAGAAGGGGGTGGCATTCCCAGCTCTTACTGGACCTGGGAGCTTCCCTTTCTTATCCCTTCCCTGCCTCTCTCACAGGGTTCTTTACCAGCCAGCCATCACCTTTATGGGTATACAATCCCCAAATTAACCCAGTGTAGAGGAAACCTACCCCCTCCCCCCAAAAAAAAACTGGAAGCAAGAGCAAAGAAAAGAAAAAGATGGGGAAAGAAACAGGAAGATAAAAATAATAAATGAAAGAAAATGAATGAAAGAAAAATAAAAAGGGCTTCCAATTTCCCACTTGAACAATAAAGATTATTCAAAATATTCAAAGTATTCACTCCAGGATGGTATCCAGTTATTCCTCCTGCTAGGTGATATTTTCCCAATCTTCAGGTACAGACATTTCAAGTTCATTCCTTTTTCCTTCCACACAAAAAAACCTAAAGTGGTTCTCTAATTATTCTTAGCGGCAAATGTCAGCAATAGTCTTCCTCCAGACCAGCATAAAAACTTTACCTCCAGTCTTGAGAAACAATAAACTCTTCATCTTTATTCACATAGGAGTCTCTCTGCTGTGGTCATACCTGTATATTAAAACACCAAATTATTTTGTGACAGGTCTTCAGAGTTCTGAGGTGCGTAAGAAGCTTCTCAAAGAATTCCAATGGAAGTCGAAATAAGTTTCAAAGACATTGCTCAGGAGGTTTGCTGACCACAGCATACAGAGCATCCGGCCTCTCAAACACTGTTAGCAGGGATATTATATTATTTTTTTTGAAAAAAGGTCAGATATGTGATAAGGCATTTTTGACAGATGTTCAGACCTTTTGCATTTATCGGGGTGTTCCTTATTTTGCTTTAAAATATATCAAACTTTGCTTTCAGATATCTATGGTGAATAGTTACTTTATCCTCTCTGAAACAGCGGTAAGTGCATATTCTTTTAATATCATCATTATCTCTCAGTGCCTTCTGGATAATGAATCTGTATTAAGTCTTCAGTGCTGGCTGTTCCAAGGGTTCGCTATTTCAGACATTGAGAAATTTAATCTAATCATGGCTTTTTGGCTTTTTGCTATTTTTTAAAGAAAAACTCATGTCCTGAGATGGACTTGAATTAATTATCCTTCCCTTAGCATATCAAATTCATACTTAAATATAGTTCCCAGGTAGATTAATCCCAACAGGTGACACAAATAGGGGCATTTGAAATGCAAACTCCCCCACTGAGAAAAATCCGACCCCATTTTGAGTTGGGCCCAAAGACCTTCAAGTTCTGCCCATCCAAAGTCCAACAGTGGAGGAAGCTGCCTTAAACCTAGTCAGAACATTTGTCTATCTAGCCAGTATTGTTGACACTGGCTGGCAGCAGCTCTCTGGAGTTTTTGAGATCAAATCCTTTTCCAGTCCTGCTTGGAGATGCCAGTTATGGAACCTGAAACTTTTTCTTGCAAAGCATGTGCCCTCCCAATGTTTTGCAGCCTTCCTCCATAGGCTCTTTCCCAGGGGTGCCAAATTCAATAAAATATTGCCTGGTCCAAGGCATAGTTGTCAACGTTTTCCCCTTTTTAAGGGAAATTCCCTTATTCCGAATAGGATTCCTCGCAAGAAAAGGGAAAAGGTGACAGCTATGGTCCCAGGTCAGCTTGCCCCTCATAATTGAATACATGACACAGTGTGCACACACCATATGAATAGGAATGTGCATCAACTTTGTGGGGGCCCAGCCTCCATGGCCCCTAAGAGGTGGCTCCTATGGCTCTTCCTATCATCGCTCTCCTTGTCAGCTCCCATGCCTTCTCCAGGCCAAAAAGAAAAAAGAGTGAGAGACTTACATTGGGGAAAGAATGTACAGTAAGAGACAGCAAGCCAGCTCATTATATAACACCTGAGAGGCTCCCAGAGGCCCCTCTTGAGCTGGAAATAATGCTCAGAGTTTGATTTACTGCAGGAAATCATAGGGTTTGTAGTTTTCCAACTACAAGCCCCATGATTCCCTGTAGGATATGATGCGTTGCGCTGCCTGCCTTGAAATATATGCAGTTACTCACCGATAAAAGCTACTGACACTTACACATTCCCATCCGCATCAACAGCCCCACCTAGCAGTGCAGCAGGACGCACACAGGCACTGCAATGCAGCCTGGGATGCAAAATCTAGATGCTTATTTTTGGAGGCACATCTGCAGCTAGTGGTCCTGCGCACTTCCACAAAATTCAAAAACCTTTCTGGATGGTTCAAGTGGAGGGGCCACAAGAACACTGTGATACAGGGATACAGTTTTAGTGCATATTTGGAGTTGCAGCTGTTCCCCTACAATTGGATGTCTACTTCCCTACATGGACAGCTGGGGGAGCAACTGAAGCAAGTGGGAAGGATGAACAAAACACTTAATTTAGAGCACTCTTTCTCTTACCATCCATTCCTATCTTCCGCCCATAAATATTGAGCACCAATCTGTTGCAACTGCTGATTGTTACGCAGTATCATTCCCATATCACATTTGGCTCAGTGTGGGCAAGTGAGAAGCCCTCAAAGAGGACATCATCCCCCAGTCTCAAAGCAACATGGAGCGCCACCAACAAAATCCAGTTGCTCTTTATGAGGTTATTGTTGTTTAGTCGTGTCCGACTCTTTGTGACCAGAGCACGCCAGGACCAGAGCACGCCAGGCACTCCTGTCTTCCACTGCCTCCCGCAGTTTGGTCAATCTCATGCTGGTAGCTTCGAGAACACTGTCCAACCATCTTGTCCTCTGTCGTCCCCTTCTCCTTCTTGTGCCCTCCATCTTTCCCAACATCAGGGTCTTTTCCAGGGAGTCTTCTCTTCTCTTCTCATGAGGTGGCCAAAGTATTGGAGCCTCAGCTTCAGGATCTGTCCTTCCTTATGAGGTTACTGACTCCTAATTCAAGCAGGAGAAGCAGGTGATGCTGTGATCTAAAGTACTGAGCCTCTTGGGCTTGCCAAGGTGAGCTTCCGTTGCTCTGTCCCAGCTCCTGCCAACCTAGCAGCTCAAAAGCACGCCAGTGCAAGCAGATAAATAGGTGGGAAGGAACACGGCATTTCCATGTGTTCTGGCACTCGTCACAGTGTTCCATTGCACCAGAAGTGGTTTAGTCATGCTGGCCACATGACCCAGAAAGCTGTCTGTGGACAAATACCAGCTCCCTCAGCCTGAAAGCGAGATGAGTGCCACAACCCCATAGTCGCCTTTGACTTAACTGTCCAGGGTCCTTTACCTTTTACCTTTACCTTTAAGCAGGGCTATTTCATCTTTGAAACCCGTTTCAAAGCTCAACCAGACACTGCAAAGTCCCAGGTATCTCAGGCATGATGCATTGTACATCCTGGTTTACTTAATAGAAAAGAATGCAGACAATTGCCCAACTTTCTCAGGAGCTGCCAGTATTATGTTTCATTGACATTTGCAGCCCTATATTATTCCAACTAAGGGATGGGGAACCTCTTTGACTCCAACTCTCATCAGTTTTGACCATTGCTGGATGGGGCTGAGGTGAATTGGAGTCCAACAACATCTAGAGGGCCTCACGTTCCCCATGTCCTGTCCTGACTCAATGAACTTTGAAGGTCTTACTTCCAAGTAGAGATATTTAGGACATTCTGCTTTAATGTAAGCAAGTAAAATAAAAAATCAACAATATCCAAAACTGTAGCATTCCACCCCCCCCCCCAACTTTGATTTTTGCATTTTCAAAATGGGAAGGGAAATATCTTCGTTGGTATTTATGATCACCAGACCATATAAATGGCTGGTGGTTGCCACATGAACAATTACTTTAATTTCCAGTCCCTTCTGCTGGAACTTTAATTAATTGAATGATGGTCCTTTTATAATGCATGAGAGCTCTGGAAGTTGTGACTGCAACTTCACTTGAGCAAGTAAAGACACAAAAAGAGCAGGCAGTTGCTTGGACTTTTTCAAAACAGCTGTGTGTGCTTTAAAAATTTAGTAGGGATTAGCACTTTGTCATTTCAATATATCACTCAGGAGTAACTTGTAGAATAATGTTCTGAACAGAATGATGCAACATAATGATACGATGCAGTGGAAAGATGAAATGACAGATTGCTGTCATAAAATGTGTCCTTGCTTGAACCAGTATAGTGTCTTTCTCTAATAAGCTCATGCACATCTGTACAAAACATGATATGGGCTGGGTGTCTCTCTTCTTCCTTATATGCTAGAGAGGAACTGGCCACATAAACAAAGCACTGAACTATACTTGGATGTCTAACTATTGTGGTAGGCAAGGCCGGGTGAGCTCCCGTTGCTCAGTCCCTGCTCCTGCCAACCTAGCAGTTCGAAAGCACGTCAAAGTGCAAGTAGATAAATAGGTACTGCTCTGGTGAGAAGGTAAACGGTGTTTCCGTGCGCTGCTCTGATTCACCAGAAGCAGCTTAGTCATGCTGGCCACATGACCCAGAAGCTGTACACCGGCTCCCTTGGCTAATAAACCGAGATGAGCGCCATAACCCCAGAGTCAGCCACGACTGGACCTAATGGTCAGGGGGTCATTATCACTTACCCTCCCTTGCCTTTGGTGATGCCCGAAGGCTGCTGCTTCTGATAGGCTATGTAGCATTGTGATGTTCCCCCCACCATTCAGCCAGATCCCTCATTTAAAAAGTAAAGGATGCCTGACAGTTAAGTCCAGTCGCAGACGATTCTGGTGGGGTTGTGGCGCTCAACTCGCTTTACAGGCCGAGGGAGCTGGTGTTTCTCCACAGACAGTTTTTCCAGGTCATGTGGCCAGCATAACTAAGCCTCTTCTGGTGCAACGGAACACCAAAAGCAGAGCAGCACACGGAAACGCCATTGACCTTCCCGCCAGAGTGGTACCTATTCATCTACTTGCACTTTTTGGCATGCTTTCGAACTGCTAGGTTGGCAGGAGCTGGGACCAAGCAACGGGAGCTCATCCCATCACGGGGATGCAAACCGCCAACCTTCTGATTGGCAAGCCCAAGAGGCTCAGTGGTTTAGACTACAGCGCCACCCACGTCCGTAGATCCCTCATTAGGTGGGACTAAACCCAGGAAGGAGGAAGCAGCAGCCAGTGGCACTAAACAGAACTGGAGGAAGAAGTGAAAAATCACACAATCTGAGACACTGGCTCAAAATATCAAAACCGGGGCATATTTGAGAAAGCTCCACTAAGAAAGAGAAATGTTAAGAGGGAACTATTCTCTAAAGCACACACCCCAAGATAAGTCTCCTAATAGATGTTAGTTTTCTGCCGCTTGAATCCCTCAACAAGGCAGTTAATTTTACAAAGTATCACAAGGTCTACTTATCATGCAGTCAGAAGGCAGGAAAAGGAGCTCTCTCTCCTTTTAATCTAGTGTCAACTCCATTGCATGCATCATTCTCTGGTTTGTGTGGGTGTGCTCTTTCTCTTTCACAAAGCTCCCAGGACACAGAGGGAGGCATATGAAGGTTTATAAGAAAAATAGGCAAGGCAAACCCATTTATTCTAGCAAAGTGAACATTTGAACGTGCTCAAAAGTTTAGTTTTTTAAGTATCCCGTTCTGGTTCTCACGAGGAGGCCATAGGATAAGACAGTGGAGGGAAGTTGGTTGCTCTGGAGCATGGGGGAAGCTGGAGGTGAAATGAGGCCTTCCATGCCTCCAGTCCACCTCTCCTTTGCTTCACTGCTGGAGACCTGCAAAATCCCAAAGCGCCAACCCTCTGGCCTAAAGAAGGCACTTCTTCACTCCATGGTATGCTATTGGGCTGGCAAAGTAATGTGGGAAGAATTCAACTCCCTGGATCCAGAGGAAAGTACCTGTGAGGATCCTGACTTAGGTTCTACAGGCGCTGACATATCTGGTTTGGCAGGCTCCTGCCTGCCACCCCCCAGGATTATTGGGCCCTGGGTAAACAGCACCAGGTTCAGAGCCAGAAATCTGGTCCAGCTCCTCGGCTGGTGTCAACATAGCCTTGGACTCATTGTACTGCTCACTCCTGGGTCCTGACACTAATACTTCATGGGACACTTTCAAAATACTTTAAATCTTTGCTCTTGGTTAATATTAAACACAATATTAACTATGACTTGATAACTTCAGTACTTTTCCAACTTCTATAATAGGTTGCTCATCTATTTTGGCAAGTGAATTAAAAATGGGAGAATTTGCTTGAGAATTGCAGCACTCATTTTTATTTATTTTTTTAAAACTAGTCATCAACACTCTTGTGTTTCTTTGTGGTCTCACTGACCATAACGAATTTGCTTTAGTTTCATCAGATGGTTTTTTATGATGTATTCATTCAATTAGATCCAGACTAACTGGCAAGTTTTGCACGGCATGCAGAATGAGAATTCCCGCTGAAAGTTGTGTTGCCATGAGGCCCTCGGCAAGCCCTCACTATGGTTCATAACAGCAGTGGCATGACCTATTCTTACCTCTCAGAGATATAGTCTTTTCTATGGCCTTTTACCTTACCTGTCAGACAGATGTGACAGGAATCACTAGGAAGCCTAGAAGGTAATAACAATAATAATGAAACTATTTTGATGCTAAAATATTGCCAAATGCCCAGACTCCATCTCTCTGGTCTACAAGATAAGGGTTCTCTATCGACAAACATGGGCTTGACTTAGGTGTTGATTGAAAGAATGAGCAAAACTATGGAAGTTTATTTCAGGTATTCTGTCAGAGCAGGAAGCAACAAGCACAACATCTGTTTATAGGTAGGTACTATATACAAGGGGCAAACTCAGAGGAATGAAGCTCTCTAAGGATAGTTGAACATGTACACACAGACATGGCCTTCAGGTATAAACCAGCTTTTTCTACCAAGTATTCATTAAGCCCACCTGGCTATACATCAACAGACTCCTCCTCTTACGTTATTTAACCCCACCCATAGAATGTGAACACTTAAAGTTCATGTGTTGTATATGTGTCCTATATTTTTCGTGTCAATGACCAACAATAATCTTGGCCCAAAGGAAGGCAAAAAACACACATATAAACATGTGCATGGGCTGTGATTCCTGCATTGCAGACTCGATGAGCCTTGGGGTCCCTTCCAAGCCTATGATTCCATGAGAATCAGAATCCCAAATCCAATAAATCTCCAAAGGCTGGAAAACAAACTAAGCAGACATCTTGCCAGAGGAACTATCACAACATCTTGCAATAGGAACAATCATGGAGATGTCATTTGTCATTACTATAAACCAAGAGGGACCTACAACAAAGTGTTGCAGTGTCGAATCCTGCTGCTCAGGATTTTAGACGGCTAGCTACACCCGTCTCCAGGACACTCCAATCCATTTCCCCTTGTCCTCCCCTCCCCCAAACCGCCTGTCTTTCTTTGCCCTCTCCAATAGTAAGTAGAATTTCCTGCCCATCCTTGGAGGAGGGAGTCTACCTTAGGTATTTCACTTAACAAGTTTTCTGTCCTGATTTTCACTGTTTGTGAAATCTACTCAGAGTCGCAAAGTGATTTCATGCTCTTTATTCAGCTCATAGTGGTGAGGAGGAATGAATGAATGAAAGTCCCCTCAAAGTATCTGCTTTATATACATTATTTACACAATGGGCTGCACATGATTGGCTAATTCTAGAATTCTACTGTAAGCCAATCAGGTTGTGGATTCACTTATATCTGGAGCATGATTGGTTGGTTCCTGCCAACCAATCATACTGCTGCATTCTGAATCCTATTGTTCTAGGACCAATCAGACTGCTGTAATTTGGATCCTATTGTTCTAGGACCAATCAGACTGCTGCAGTTTGGATCCTATTCAACTCAGTACATAACAGTTTGAATTATGGCAACCCAGATATATGTATATCTACAAAGACTGAGGTATGCCTGAGCTTTTTTGTGCCTGGATGGCATTATTACAGCTGCAAAAATATCCACAGAGAAAGAGATGGCTCCGTTGGTAGAGCATGAGGCTCTTAATCTCAGGTTCAAGCCCCACATTGGGCAAAATATTATCTCTCAGCCTAACCTACTACATTGTGAGCATAAAATGGAGCAAGGGAGAAGGGTTGGGAGAAGAAGGAGCTGACCCCACTTTCAGCTCCTTTGGGAAAAGGTGGGACATAAATGTTATATATAGCGTAAGTCCAAAGGGACAGAAGGAGGGAATCGTAGAAGACTTCTGGTATCTGAGATCGGAGGAATGTAAGAGTTTCCAGGAGATGGTTCCCTAACACTGCCAGAGAACTGGTATAATGCTGTGTCTTTTCAAGCACAGTGACAGCTTTTATCAGTTGCTAGAGCAAGAGAAAGATTAATGGAGGGTCCTGATCCATTGGCCCAGAAAAGAAGAAAGTGCTGGGTCAAAGAAACAATATGAAAGAGCCGCTTGGTTGCATGATGGATATGCAAGACAGGCAGACAGACAGACAGAGATAAGAGGTTCCAAACAGAACTGGGAGGCTTGGCAGGCATGTGGATCTCCCCATTAGCCAAGGAACCACTTTTAGTCAATTCTGGAAATTGATAATTTATTACCCAAACGCAATCTGTCTCAGCTCATTAAATATAATCACTCCCAGTTCCTGTTTGTTTTCCCTCTTTCGCAGCTCTGTGGCCATTTCTTCCATCCTTCTTCCCCACCATTAACTAACATGTCAGGTGTGTGTGCAGCTTCTAAATGCTTTTTCTTTCTTTCTTTAAGCCTGTGAATAAAATGCTTGCTTTTCCAAGCTGAAACTTTTGTAGCAGAGAAATGAATCAACCCAAAGCCCTGATCCTGATAGCTTCCAGGCCGAGCTGGAGGTAAGGGGAGTGGAGATTTCCATATTGTGGAAGGAAGTAGACATGATAGCAGCAAGTCTGAGTCTTTCAACCATGCAGTTGAAGGAGAACAGGGGCGGGGAAAGTGGGGTGCATGTGTGAGTGGGTGACAGGTGCCTAATTTTCTTCACACTTGCCAGTTCTTTCCTCCTGATACCTCTCTCTGTAGCTCCTTCCACCCTGCCAAATTCTGGTTTTGGAGCTGAGCTTGAAGAGAGGGATTAGAAATTGCTCAGAGCAGGAGCTTCTGTAATATTCTCTGTTTAATGACAAGCGGGTCAGAGGAGTTGAATAGGAAATAGTTTTATTAAAGAACTATGTACAACAGCTTTCCCTGATGTTGGGAAAGATTGAGGGCACAAGGAGAAGGGGACGACAGAGGACGAGATGGTTGGACAGTGTTCTTGAAGCTACAAACATGAGTCTGACCAAACTGCGGGAGGCAGTGGAAGACAGGAGTGCCTGGCGTGCTCTGGTCCATGGGGTCATGAAGAGTCGGACACGACTAAACGACTAAACAACAACAAATGCACAACAGGTCTTCTTCCCTTTAGCTACTTACTCTTTCTGCCTATAGCCCAAACTAGATAGGGGGTGGCCTTAAAGCTTATAGTCACATTTATCCTAACAGATTTAGGGGTCCGGCTTCTGACTGCAGAGAAGGTATTGGTGAATCTCAGTTTTGATTTCTCTCCGTTTCTCATTTTTTCCACTCTCAACTTCAGTTCTCCACATTTCAACTGAATAGTCCTTGTGAAAATTCATGGGCAATTCAGTGCTGATTCCTCCGAATATATTCTGTGGTTTTACTTGTATACTAATTTTGCTTTGCTTCCTTGTTCGCCCTGTTTCTTGCTATGGTTTAACAATGGTTGCTGTATTCTGAGCTGGAAAGGAATTTACCTTCAGTCAAAATGGGCCTATCTGGAGGTTTTGCCCTCCTCACAGTAAAAAAATTAAGTGTATACCCCCAATGTCTAAGCCAAAGCCTACCTACATATGTAATCAATTCAAGTTGTGGCCAATTTTTAAATTACAGAAATTGTCATGTCTGGTTTGTTTACTCCTGTTGTTGTCTTGGTTTTTCCCTTTGGGAGGGGAGGCACTGTGAGTGGGTCCGCAATTAGATAGGTTTGTATTAAAATGTGAGCACAACCAAATTCCTCCTCCAGCCCTACCTAGGGAATAATCCTAGGGCAAGATTCACAGGGATGAGCAGATCCTAAGTCCATTCAGCTTGGCCATCTCATGTAGAATACTATTTTGTTTTCCCTCTGAATGGGATTTGGATCAGGTGTAACTTTACGCTGGCTTAGTTTACATTGGTTTTCATTATTCCAGCATAGCACTGCTCTCTTCGATTCTGATTTACCATTAGATATCACATATATTAAAAGATAAACATGCAACCAGTGGATATTTATTTGTATTTTGGCCACTCAGAAATGTGTGACAAATACAATCTCATATCAACATTTGGGTGAATAATTAAATGTAACTTCTCTCTATTTTGGAGTTAAAATTAATTCAACATCTGAACTACAGATTAAGTGCAAATAGATTTCCTATGTTCTCCCTTGAATTGCATCTAGAGTAATTAATATGCCATGGAAATCAAGGATGTGAATTTAAAAGTTCAAGGTATTGGCTTAACCAATAATTAATTCAAAACCAAATTGCATAATTGCACTCATGTATTCGAAGTGTTTCGACATTTAATAGTGCATTAAATAAGTTACGTTCAAGGGTTAGATATCATTTTTTGCCGTGTGTCAATATTTAGGCATTAATTGTTAGAGTATGTAATTTACTTCCATATGTCAGCTTGCTAATTAAGAACTTAAACATTCCCTACAAGTTTAATGCTCTGGTTTGAAATTAAACATGCTGGTCTGATTTTAATTGCAGATTTAGTTCCATTAATGTCAATAAAGTTGTGTCAATGATATGTTTGATCCAGTCTCTATGGTTAAATATAATTTGAAGTAGATTGAGCTGTCTTCTGAAGACCAACTCTTGGAGGGTTTATGGAGGTCTGCATCATAAATGTAAAATGCAAGGGATCTCCATTCTGTGTTCATAAAACCTTCAAGTGCAACTAATCAAACCATACAGTTCCTTTCAAAATATTATTTGGGGTTGAATGCCTTCAAATTTGTTTTAAACAACTGCATAATTTTAATAGTTTATAACTTATACTGTTTTAGACTGGCCATTGGTGCAGCTCGGCATTGTAGACCTTGGACTTAGAGCCTATTTACTTATTTAAAATTTATATACCACTAGATTTCCAAAAGGGACACAGGTGGCGCTGTGGGTAAATCCTCAGCGCCTAGGGCTTGCCGATCGAAAGGTCGGCAGTTCGAATCCCCGCGGCGGGGTGCACTCCCGTTGTTCGGCTCCAGCGCCTGCCAACCTAGCAGTTCGAAAGCACTCCCGGGTGCAAGTAGATAAATAGGGACCGCTTACCAGCGGGAAGGTAAACGGCGTTTCCGTGTGCGGCTCTGGCTCGCCAGAGCAGCGATGTCACGCTGGCCACGTGACCCGGAAGTGTCTCCGGACAGCGCTGGCCCCCGGCCTCTTAAGTGAGATGGGTGCACAACCCTAGAGTCTGTCAAGACTGGCCCGTACGGGCAGGGGTACCTTTACCAAAAGGCAGGATTATTATTTTTTAAGTACAAAACAATGAAACTATAAGTCAGAAGAGTTAAAAACAACTATTTAAAACATTGGAAAAATAATTAGAATCAGCAATAAAAAAATAAAAAACCCAAAAAACCCCAGATAGAAACACATGTCAAATATTCTATATTTCTATAAAAGGCTTGCCTAAAGAAAAAAAAGTTTGTGCCAAAAGAAGCCTGCCTGATATCAATAGGCAAGGAGTTCCAATATGTGGATGCTGCCAGATTGAAAAGTCAATTTCTTACTAATCTGGAATTAGTATTATGTCATACCTGTAACAGTGCTGGGTTCTGCATATTGAAGTGGTTGATTGGGCATATATAGGGGAAGGTGATCTCATAGATAAACTAGTCCTAAGTTATTAAGAGGTTTATATATTAATCTTGAACTTGACCCAGTAGCAGATTGGCAACCAGTGCAGGCTTCTTGTCATATGCTGACAACATCTCACTCCCGCCCAGTGCTGGATTTACGTATAAGCTAAACAAGCTATAGTTTAGGGCCCCACTCTCTTGGGGGTCCCCCAAAAATGTAAAGGGGGGGGGGCCCAGATGTACATTTCCAAAATATAAGATAAAAAACAAATAAAATAAAACCTACATACGGCAACAGTGTTTTGTTTTGTGTAGGCTCCTATGATGTAAGTAATGGGCCCCACCTGCTAGCCTGCTCCTTAAACCTACATACAGTTAGAGCTTGATAATCTTTTCACTGTTAATATACTTCTTCTTAATTGTATTTCAGTTCAACAATTACTTTGATAAAATACATACTTTGTTACATGCAAATGTTCATGATTCTCCTTTGGGTTAAGGAGAAGCAATACTGGTCTATTCCTACATGCAGCATCTAGTTAGATAGTGGCGAGTAAGTTTAACACTTATGTATGGAAGTGAGAGCTGGACCATAAAGAAGGCTGATCGCCGAAGAATTGATACTTTTGAATTATGGTGTTGGAGGCGAATGGATCAAACCTATCCATTCTGAAGGAAATCAGCCCAGAGTGCTCACTGGAAGGACAGATCCTGAAGCTGAGGCTCCAAAACTTTGACCACCTCATGAGAAGAGAAGACTCCCTGGAAAAGACCCTGATGTTGGGAAAGATTGAGGGCACAAGGAGAAGGGGAAGACAGAGGATGAAATGGTTGGACAGTGTTCTGGAAGCTACCAGCATGAGTTTGACCAAACTGTGGGAGGCAGGGGAAGACAGGAGTGCCTGGCATGCTCTGGTCCATGGAGTCACGAAGAGTCGGACACAACTAAACAACAACAACAACAACAAAGTTTAACACATACACAAAACCTCCAGCTAGATCACAACTTGGCTTTATAGCACATTGCAGTGCTATTTATTGAACTTTAAGAGTCCCACTTAATAGTACCATTAAAATCCAGTCACTACAAGTCCCATCAATCCCAACTATCAGGGGTGATGGAAGTAGTGGTTTGAAAGATCTGGAGTACACCAGGTCGGAAGAAGGCTAACAAGATGCAGGGATAGACCGATAAATAAAACGAGCTAGCTAGTTGATGGATATTGTTTTAGCCATAAAATTTATCAAGTTTTTTCTTTTAGTTTACCTTCAAACTTTTTTTAAAAAAATAAAACATGACATTTATCAACTTTTGCATTTCTGCTATATTTCATTACAGCCTGAAACATGTATGGTTTTCATTACTCCTTTGCAGTCTGACAGGCTTCACAAGGACTGTGGCTGCTGCTCAGCAGAGAGGGCTCCTCTTTGAAATTGCTTTTAATTTTTATCTTGTTTTAAATGAGACCATCTTGGCTGTGAGCCCTGGAAGACCTGCACCCTGCCTTGCTGGCCTTTTCCCATCTGGCCTGGGAGAGTGGAGTGCTGACTGACTCCAGCTACAAAAACTGAGGCTGTTGAACAGATTCTTGGGCTGCAGTATTGTTTATGGGGGGGGGGGTTGAGAGAGCTTGTTGCTGTTATTGATATTATTGCTGTATCTTTAGTTTAGATCTTATGATTTATGTGGAAATTGTTTCCATTTGGTTGTGTACTTTTTGATGTGCTTTATTTATTGTTTATGACTTCTGCTATGTTTGTAATTGTGTAAATCTTGTCATGTTGTAAGCCGCCTTGAGCATAGTTTCAACTATGGAAAGGCGGCATACAAATGATGATGATGATGATGTAAAATTGTGGCGTTTCAGCCCCTCTGAATTTTTCCACAAAGACTTTCCTGGGATCATGGCAAGATGTACAGTCTGTGCCTGTCTTGAGGGGTGGAGAAAGGCCATGGTAACTGAGATTTTAGGAAGAATCATCTGAGCTTCACTCCAGAGCTTGTTGGACTCCAACTCCCATCAGCATCAGGCAGCATGGCTAATGGCTGTGGATGATGGCATTTGGAGTCAAACAACATCCATACATCTGATTACAGATAATTTGGTCTGCGATTAGGAATTTGCTCACCTTGTCAAATTGGTTGCAGGAGACCACTGAAGAACGGACATAAAAGAGGGAAATAACGGGCCTCATTTTTAAGTGTGATTTTTATGATATGGTCAGTAACTTTAGGCTCTCAAAGCCAATCTGTTCTTCTGCCAGCAGAACAATGTTTTATTCAGTTTATGAGAGCCAAAGCCTAAGACTGTACAGTAGAGCTTCATAACTGTCTCCATAGACAATAGTGCATATAAAAGCAGTATAAATCAGAGATACCGCATCCCCTTTTCTGTGAATGCCAGGCAAGACAACAGTCTTGCTCTATAAATGTTTAAAAGCATCAGCACACACTTGTCAATGAGTCAGGGTTTATTATGAAATGTTATATAGCAACCATTTTTCATAGTCAACTGCAACTTACATCCTGTGGCATTTTATCACCTCTAATAGCAGCTATGGTCAGCCTCAGTTTAATCACTCCGTTTTGTGTTGGCTCGTGCAGCTGCTGTTGTAGGTTCCATGGAATTGGAGGACTAAACGTTCTTGGGGGGATTATCTATCTTAATCCATGGAAGGAAGCAGGATCCTCCATTCCTCCACACCTCTAACAGATTAGTCAATGCATTAAAAGAATGAAGGTTATGTTAGCTGTTATTAACACTGTGAAATAAGGACAGGGAACAGGAGTGTAAAGAGGGCAGGATTAGTACTGGTTCAAACCTGTCTGAGAAATCCATTTTAATAATTCAGAAATGGGTTTCTGTTGAAGGAGCCAAACCTATAATAATATTTATCAGGAATGCTGCATGTTATATATTGGTTCCACCATACAGTTCATGAAGTTTCTGGGGCATGTGTGTGGGCCTGACTTGCTCTGAAAGATGCCACTTACATTTCACATCTGTACTGTACATTGTAAGCACATAAAACAACAACACGTGACTTCTTCAATATATGATTACAGTGGCAAGATTATTATATGCACAAATACGGAAAGATACAGCCTGACCTATGGAGGAGTGGTTGACAAAATTATGGGACTTAGCTGAGATGGCAAAGTTAACTTGTTTAATTAGAGAAAAACCAGTATTGACATTTATTAAGGATTGGGAACTTCTTGAGGACTTTTTGAGTGAAAGAGAAGATGAGCTTGTCATATCTGATTTTTTTGGGAGGGGATTGGCTTATAGAAAATAGAATCGTTGGATTTCAATTTGAGTGAATACTTTGAACAAGTTACTATATTTAGCTGACAGAGAATCAGAAGTCTTTTCATCCTTCCCCCCTTTTCCTTTTCTTTCTCTCTCTTCTGTTTCTTTTTTTCTTCTCCCTTCTCTTTGCTCATGTGTCTTTTTAGATTTGATTTTTCAAAAAGCTTTCTTTTATTCTGCTATATTACAAAAAAGTTACTTTGTATTGGGTATAAACTTTTGTATATATTTTGATGAGTATCAGTCAAAATTAAATGGGGAAAGCATATGGCTTCATTAAAAAGGCTGGGCACTGGTTTGTTAAGGGTGCTGGGAATTCTAGGTCAGATAGGTGTAAACTACAGTTCCCATGAATTTTTGAAGTAATCCATGTGCTTAAAATGTGCTTACAATGTTTGGCATGGATATTGCCATAGTATTATAGATCTAGAAACACCCATTCAGCTTTGCATTTCTATGTTGTGTTGCGTGGCATGAATATTTGAGTTTACACTCTGTAGCCTCTATAGTAATTAAATGTGTAAAGAAGTCATATTAAAGTTATAGAATTTGTAGGGTAGTTGAGATTTGTTTTTGTTTTTCATGCGGATCTATGCTGTTTTTATCCACAACCCACATGACTTCCCAAGGGAGAAGAGGCTATTCCCAAGGGAGAAGAGGCCCAAAACATTGTCCCCATTGGGGTGGATAGCTGGCATCTCTGTCCTTCCTTATTTCTCTGTCCTTCCTTATTTCTCATTTGTATGTATAACTCACTATTCATCAAATGGTCCCAGGGCGGGTTATGAAAATCACATTATTACAAAATAAAGCTACAAAACAGCAAGCGTAACAGAACCCTTTACCACATGTGGGATATGCAAGAAGGTGATGCAAAGCAAGCTAGTATTAAGTTGCACCAGAGCTGAAGCGTGTTCAACAATGGGGCCTCTTCTGTCTAAGCTGGCCTAAGCTTGGCAGTGGGGAAACATGCCTTTGAATTAGAGTTAGGCCACTCTTTTTGCCAGTTGAATTTATGCTGGGTTCCTACGTCACAAGACTGAACTGAATGGGATTAAGATACAGCATAATTTCTCCTTTCTGGTCGTGCCCCCAGAACATTCCTTTTCAGGAGTTATGGGATGCGGGTGGCACTGTGGTCTAAACCTCTGAGCCTTGGGCTTGCCGCAACCCCAGAGTCATTCGCGACTGGATTTAACTGTCAGGGGTCCTTTACCTTTACCTTTTATGCTGAGACCTGCAGGTATAAGGTAAAGGGACCCCTGACTGTTAAGTCCAGTCATGAATGACTCTGGGGTTGCGGTGCTCATCTCCCTTCACTGGCTGAGGGAGCCGGCATTTGTCCACAGACAGCTTCCAGGTCATGTGGCCAGCATGACTAAGCCGCTTCTGGTGAACCAGAGCAGTGCACGGAAATGCTGTTTACCTTCCCGCTGGAGTGGTACCTATTTATCTACTTGCACTTTGACGTGCTTTCAAACTGCTAGGTTGGCAGGAGCTGGGACAGTGCAACGGGAGCTCACCCCATTGCAGGGATTCGAACCGCCAACCTTCTGATCGGCAAGACAACAACAGCAATTTAAGATCGAATGTGTTGTACTCATCCAGCTGGGTCCCAGTTGTGCCAGGATGGGGGAGATACACCAGCACATTTCCAGCTGAGCTGAGGATAAGGGAGGCATAGCCTAGTTGTGCCAGGAATCTCCCAGCTCAGCTAGAGACCTGCTGGATCCTAATCCATGCAGCGCAGCAGACTTTGCTTTAGGATTGCTCCCTGAGAATTCCTGAGCAGGTCTCTACTTTCCTAATGTGGTTTGGATGCTTTCACCCTACAGCTCTCTGTATTGTAACACCAGGTTAACAATTCTTCAGCGGAAATATATTTTCCAATGCTATTGTTGATGACTCTGCCCACATTATCCTAACTCATCTTTACAGTTCTTTAACCAAAGGAAAACAATTTGCATAAGTATATTTAAATAAGCCAAAGAAGACAAATCTGGGATGAAGTGAAAGGATTATCTGAAGGTTCACTTGGCAGAAAATATTTTATGCAAATACGCATAGCAGTTAAAAGTGGAGGGAAGTGACAGAATATATAATACACTGGATCCATGGAACAAAATAAATAATTAGTTTTCAGCTTTGGGGTAGAGAGGAGAGGTGAAAAATAGCAATGGGATGTGAGCAGACTGAAAGAAAGGAAAGAAAGAAATCTTATTTCAGTACTCTAGTAAATAGATAAATCTGCTGAAGAGATTGAAAAGATTTAAATTAAAATGAATTCAATCAATTTATGCAAAGAATACAAGCAGATTACAAGCCTAAATATATAACTCTAAAAGAGTGTTAAGATAATGGAAGGAAACACTTTAGCATTATGAAGTACTACTTAAGCAGCATTTCTGCCAAGGCTGCCTCATTCATTAGCTGGTGATCCTTTGACCCTCCAAATGTTGCTGGACTACAGCTCCTCTCAATCCTAACTATTCACCAAGTTGGATGGGGCTGATGGGAACAGGAGTCCAACAATATTTGGAGGGACAAGGGTTCCCCAGCCTTTCATTCGAGGAATAGCTAACCTGAGTGGGTATCCAGCTGCCATGCAAATTAACTCCTAGGCTGGATAATTTTCTGAGAATGAAGAAAAAGACATTGTTTCTGAGGAGGGCAGATAGGATTAGAAAATGTTATCTGAACACCAACCCATATATTGTGAAGAGGAACTGTTTGATGCGGGTGGCGCTGTGGGTAAAAGCCTCAGCACCTAGGGCTTGCCGATCGAAAGGTCCGCGGTTCGAATCCCTGCGGCGGGGTGCGCTCCCGTTGTTCGGTCCCAGCGCCTGCCAACCTAGCAGTTCGAAAGCACTCCCGGGTGCAAGTAGATAAATAGGGACCGCTTACTAGCGGGAAGGTAAACGGCGTTTCCGTGTGCAGCTCTGGCTTGCCAGAGCAGCGATGTCACGCTGGCCCCGTGACCCGGAAGTGTCTCTGGACAGCGCTGGCCCCCGGCCTCTGGAGTGAGATGGGCGCACAACCCTAGAGTCTGGCAAGACTGGCCCATACGGGCAGGGGTACCTTTACCTTTACCTTTTACATGTATGTTTCAAGATGTACATATGCTCCTCTGTTCTATGAAGGTAACAGCAGAAGGCTGGGCCATTTCAGAAAAAGGAGGCTGCTCAGGCACCCATCTCCATGTGGAACGTGTAATAATAATAATAATCATAATAATCATAATAATTGTACCCCGACCATCTGGCTGGGTTTCCCCAGCCACTCTGGGCAGCTTCCAACAAAGATTAAAAATACATTAAAATGTCACACATTAAAAACTTCCCTAAACAGGGCTGCATTCAGATGTCTTTTAAATGTCAGGTAGTTGTTTATTTCTTTGACATCTGGTGGGAGGGCGTTCCACAGGGCGGGTGCCACTACCGAGAAGGCCCTCCGTCTGGTTCCCTGTAGCTTTCCTCGCAGTGCGGGAACCGCCAGAAGGCACTTGGCACTGGACCTCAGTGTCTGTGCAGAACGATGGGGGTGGAGACGCTCCTTCAGGTATACTGGGCCGAGGTCGTTGGGGGAAAGGTGGCCATATATTTTAAACTGTATACCAACCTCTCTGTTTCCACTTGTTCCACCCCTAACTTTCAGTGTGCAACACTTTCAGAAAGGTTTGAAGGCAAGATTTTTGTGCATTTATCTGAATATATGTAAAACTGACTGGATGACCCAGAACATATGATGCTGCTTTCTACAGAGCCAGCCTGTTGCCCATCTAACTCGGTATTGTGTACATCAGTGTTTCCCAAAGTGGGCAGCCCTGTCCCCTTGAGTGCAATGGGAAGGCACTGAATAATAAAAAAGGGGGCGGTGGAAGCATAAAAAAAGAAGAGAAGAGAATTTTGAAAAACCATTTGTACATGTTTCATCTGTTGTGTAATGACGCTTACCACCAGATCAGGCGCTGTTGCTGGACAGCGACAACTCCCCTGGATCCAGCTGCCATGCTGGAGGTGAGGTGTTTTCTCGGGCTTGGGTAAACCCTGTTTGGCTTCCTCCAGGTCTAGGAAGTAGATCGTAGCTTGCCTGCCTATTTGGTAGGACGTAGGTAGACTCAGCTTGTCTGCCTATTCGTATGGCATAGATAGAAATATGGATACATAAAAGAGCATGAATTTCTCACTGCATCTTTATGTTTGTTCACTTAAAGAAGATAGATTGCCAGGAGGGTGCTGAGTATTATTATTTTTCCTGGAAAGGGGACGGTAGGCCAAATAAGTTTGGGAACCTTTGGTCTACATTGACAACTGTCAGTATCTGTCCAGGATTTCAGATAGGGTTCTCTCCCGACCTTAGCTGGAGATGCCAGGGGTTTAACCTGGGAAATTCTGCATGGAAAGCAGATGCTCAGCCACTGAGCCATGGGTCTTTCCAACCACACTTCCAATGGGTGGTATTCCAAATATATGGTGGATTCTAGCCATGTTCAGATGAATGTGTGATGATACCAACTTTTGACCTTTGTAGAGTGGGTTGATCAATGCATGACTATCCACAGCTGCACCCAATAGAGGAAGGGATATTGGGGCAGGGCTAATGCCTGTGGCCTCCATCTTCCATCCATCCATTCCCATCGAAAGTCTGTACTTATGGAAAAGTCATTGTGAGGTTGTGTCTGCCTTCACTTTGTTTGTTGACTTGTGGCATTGGTCCCTTCCACACACATTCATACACCTGTCTCAGGGCCACATGCAGTAGAGATTCAAACTAGGGAATCCTAAGCCATAGCAACTTGAAAACATGGGAGAATATTTTCATGAAACCCTTTACCATGAAAATAAAAATCGAGGGGATTCTTTATCACCAGGTGAATTCTCTTCTTGGTGAACCAACAATGGTTGGACAACTTGCTCAAAATGTTTCCTTTTTCTAAAAGGTGTTCCCTCTCCTCTTGCAACAAGAAAGCTCGCTGACTCAAAGGGAGGTTGGTGGCACAGATTATTTTAAAACTAGAAACAGGAAAATTGAACAGGTGCTGGGGAGCCTTCAGGTCAGAGAACGAATCTGCTAGGAACAGCAGCCGTACAAGTGAGAGGATACTAAAATAGATGGATCATTAATCTGCTTCTGAGAAGTTTGCACAGATCAACAAAAATCAGTGGCACTAATCCAATCCTCTTAAATTCATTTATGCCCGGTACTTCAGACACCAGTTTAATGAACAGAAAATTGTTGAATCCTGTGCAGGATTAATTGGTTGTGCTGAAGAGAGCAGGTTTGTTTGCAAACAACCACATATGAGTTATTGGTCAGTCTCTGAGCAAGAGCTCAGCAAGAGCGAAAGATGGACAAATCTCTGCATTTCAGTTTCACATTTCTCCAATATCATGCTCAGTTCATGATATTTCCACATTGGTTTGGGATATACGTGTGTGTGTGCATGTGTGAATACTCATGAAAATTCATTAGTAATTTCATACTTGTGTCTCCTAACATACATATTTTTCTATGCCATTTTGCCCGGTATGCACACGTTTAAAAGCAATTTATCTCCACATTTTGCATTTCAATGTTGTTTTCACCAAGGTATAGCTTTTTATGTACGCTTTCCCCTAATACATGCATTTATGTACACCTCTTTTCATTTGAGAAGTGCATTGCATGGACAGACGGAGTCCCCCAAACCCTGGGTGGCCCCCGTGTGGAATAGCGACTCAAGACAACGTGCTATGGGATTAACATTGGCCACAACTTTATTATGTTTCAGATGTGGGTAGACGTTGGCTCAGGCATTGGGCGTTTATTCCTCCCAGTCCCCCACTGGGGATCTGGGGAACATCAGGGTTATCCAGAGTGTGTGTGGGAGATAGGCTGGCTCTGGAGAACATATGTTCAAGCAGAGAGAGCCTGCCCCCGTTATGCCGTCGTCACAGGGGAGAGCAATGACAACCTCTAGGCGTACGGCCAAAGCCTCCACTCAAAACAACCCCTTTAAAAGGGAACCCTGAGATCGCCACCACAAAGAGAAGGGGGGCGTGGGTCACTGCTACACACCCACCCCTATTTAGGGAAGATAGACTAAAGGATTCTGCCCAAGGCCTGATACCGCCAAAGTTGTGACGTTTTTGCTATGGGAAAGGCAAACCTGCCAATGCAGGAGAATTTCTTTCCGGCCCTTCAACAGTGACCTTGACGTAGCAGCGCCCACGTACCTGTGGAGAAAAGGTTAACCTGCAAAAGAAGTCTTAACTGAGGGTGGGTAGGGTGGGAGAAGCTCCGGAGCCAACTGACAATTCCCAGGTAAGATCCTCCCCCTATTGTGTGGGCAGGGTGGTCCCTCCCCCTACCTGGCCTGATCACCTTGGCAACGCCTCCCCAGGTGGGATTGGGCAACTGGCTGAGGTAGGTGGAGACCTCCAGGTATCCCACCTGGGGAAGGCGAAGCCAAGCCTGTGCTAATGGTGCCGCATAGGGTCCAGGGGGTTGCATGCAACCACACAAAGGGCACCCCCCATTTAATGTGGGGAGTGATCATTGCCAAATTTGAGGAAGTGAAACTTTTTAAGGATAGTGCAGAATGCTGTGGCACAATTGCTGACGGGAGCAGGGCTGGATTTAGGTTTGTTGAGGCCCTAAGCTACTGAAGGTAATGGGGCCCTTTATATGTCCAGCTGTCCTTTGTCAACAACAAATTGTTGCCCTTTTTGTGTTGAATATATGCTATATGGTAAATTATGGTAATATATGGTAATTTAGTAAGGTATCTAAAGCCATTTGCACATGCAGAATATAGGCCCCCTATATATAGATATGAGCAAACCAGTGATATTTTAAGGAGCAGGCTAGCAGGTGGGGCCCATTACCTACATCATAGGAGCCTACACAACACAAAACACTGTTGCTGTATGTAGGTTTTATTTTATTTGTTTTTTATCTTATATTTTGGAAATGTACATCCAGTTTTTTTTCCCTTTACTTTTTTGTGGGCCCCCCAAGAGAGTGGGACCCTAAGCTAGAGCTTGTTTAGCTTATATGTAAATCCAGCATTGAACATGAACAGTACAGGCAACTCCCTTTTGAGATTCAATGACAATGTGGGGAGACCTTTGCACAAAGCTTAAACCACAATGAGCAGTTGTGTAGGAAGTGGGGTGGCGGGAATCAGTCAACACCTGTCTTTCCTTTCTTCTCCCTGGAAATGCTCGAAAGTGAGATCTAAATCCTGCAAACCCTCAGACCAATCATTGACAAGCTTTCTCTCTTTTTTTAGTATACTTTTTATTACAATTTTTCATTATTTCAATTCCAACATCAAACAAATTTTCACAAATTTCAGTTTTTGGACTTCCATCAGCTTCTCTGTCAAACATCCATATTTTCCCATTTTTACACATTTTCTAAGTTTAATATTGCATTTTAATATTACTTTTTCAATCCTCTTTCTGTTTAACAAATATTCCTCTACCTTTCACAAAGCCTCTTTAAATCCCACCAGCGTTGTTTGTTCATCACATGTACTTTTCAGATATTCAGTAAATTTTCCCCAGTCCTCGATGAACTTGTGTTCCCGTTGATATCTAATCTTCCCAGTTAGTTTGTCCAGTTCAGCATAGTCCATAAGTTTCATTCTCCATTCTTCAAGTGTCGGTATTTCTTCCTGTTTCCATTTTTGGGCCATTAATATTCTTGCTGCTGTTACTGCGTATTGAAAGAGTTTATTGTCCCTTCTATTTATTTCACTTCCTATTATTCCTAACAGAAATGCTTCTGGTTTTTTTACAAATGTATATTTCAACATTTTCTTCAATTCATTATATATCATTTCCCAGCAACATTTCACTTTCTTACACTCCCACCACATATGAAAAAAGGTTCCTTCTTTTTCTTTACATTTCCAACACTTATTACATGTCTTATACATTTTTGCTAGTTTAACCGGTGTGATATACCATCTATATACCATTTTCATAATGTTCTCTTTTAACGCAGTACATGCTGTAAATTTTATATTTACATTCCATACTTTTCATCACTCATTCAATTGTATATTGTATCCAAAATCTTTGGCCCAATGTATCATCACCGACTTTACTCCTTCATCCATCGTTTGCCATTCTAACAACATTTTATACATTTTTGACAATATCTTATAATCACTGTTAATTATCTCTGTTTGAAATTTCAATTCTTTTTCTGCATATCCACTCTCTTTACAATCCTTTTTAAACATTTCATTTACCTGAAAATAATGCAACAAATCAAACACAAATTCTTTTACTTGTTCATATGGCTTCATTTTCCACTTTCCCCCTTCTTTAATTATTAATTCTCCATATGTAATCCAGTTCCTTCTCATATTGATTTTCTTTACGCTCATAACCTCTAATGGGGACAACCAGTGTGGAACTTTAGCTTCTAATATATTTTTATACCTATCCCATATTTCTATTAAGGATCTCCGGAAAATATGATTCTCAAAACCCTTGTGGCTTTTCTTCTCCTCCAACCATAGATACGTGTGCCATCCAAATCTGTTATCAAATCCTTCTAAATCTAAAAGTTTGTTATTTTTTAATTTTACCAATGCTTTTAACCAACAGAGACAGGATGCTTCGTAATATAATTTCAAGTCTGGCAGGGCAAAGCCTCCTCTTTCTTTCGCATCTGTTAATAACTTAAATTGTATCCTTGGCTTTTTACCCTGCCAAATATATCTTGAAATTACTCTTTGCCACTCTTTAAAAATCACAGTCCCTTTGATTATAGGAATCATTTGAAATAAAAATAACATCTTTGGAAGCACACTCATTTTAATCGTTGAGATTCTACCCCGAAAAGAGAGTTTCATCCTTTGCCATACCTCCAAGTCTTTTTTTAATTCCGTTCCACACTGGTACGTAATTATTTTGAAATAAATCAATATTTTTGGAAGTTAACCATATTCCCAAGTATTTCACCTTCTTCGCCACTTCAATCCCTATTTCTTGTTGCATTATTTCTGTTACATTATGGTCCATGTTTTTTTACAATTACTTTCATTTTTTTCTTATTTAGTATAAACCTGGGTTTATACTACCTTACCAAATTGGTCAATCTCCTCCAGTACCTCATTTAGACTTTTTAATGGATCTTCTATAGTTAGAAATTGGTCAATCTCCTCCAGTACCTCATTTAGACTTTTTAATGGATCTTCTATAGTTATTACCAAATCATCGGCAAAGGCTTTAACTTTATATTCATACTGACCTACTGTCACCCCTTTTATTAGTTCATTTTGTCTAATCGAATTCAAAAAAACTTCCAGGACCATTATAAATAACAGTGGCGAAAGAGGACATCCCTGTCGTGTACCCTTTGATATCTTCACTTCTTCCGTAATCACATTGTTAACAATCAGTTTTGCTTTCTGTTCTGCATAAATCGCCCTTATTCCATTATAGAAATCTTTTCCAACCTCCATAGACTCTAAATTTTTTAACATAAATTCCCATGATATATTATCAAAGCCTTTTCTGCATCTACAAACATTAGTATAGCTTGTTTCTCATTCCTGGCAGTCAGATATTCCAAAATATTGATTATATTTCTAATATTGTCTTTCATCTGTCTGCCTGGGAGAAAACCAGCATGATCTTCATAGATGAGTTCTTGCAGAACCTTTTTTTTAATCTTTTTGCTAATATTCCAGGAAAAAAAAATTATAATTTGTATTCAACAAAGAAATCGGCCTGTAATTCTTAACTTGTGATAAATCAGAGTCTTGCTTGGGAATAAGTGTAATGAAGGCTTCTTTCCAAGATTCTGGGATATCTTTTTCCTTCAAAATGTTATTCATAACTTCTTTCAGTGGTACCGTCAGGATATGTCTCAGTTCTTTATAATAACAAGATGTAAAACCATCTGGTCCTGGAGCTTTCCCTCTTTTTAATTCTTTTATGACCTCTATTATTTCCTCATTCACAATTGGGGCGTTCAGTCTGTCTTTCTTTTCTGTCGGGATCTTCTGCACCTTTTTATCTTTTAAGTATCTTTCTATTTCATCAACAAGCTTTCTCAGAAGAAGCTCTGCTAACAACCAGAATGGCCTTACTACCAGGAAGGGTCTTCCAGTGCCCTTTCACTCTCTGCTATCTAACATCTATGCACCTTATCTGTGAGGTTATTTCTTACAGCAAAGCAATATACCAGCACTTGTTATCCCACTGAATAATGGGTGGCATTTTTATAAGATGACCCAAGAGTTCAGAGTAGGTTGAGAAAACAGCACATGGAGCACATGGCAAATTAACAGATCAACGGAATGCACAACATTCAAGCTAATAAACAGTGGAGCATTCCTCATCCTCCCCCCACAAAAGGTAGGGGTGAGTAGTATATTTCCTAGCCCCTATACTGGGACAATGGACAATAGACATGAATATAGGAGAGGGAAATCAATAAAGGGAAAGAAGCAGGAAGAACTGTAGAAGCAACTCAGTTTGGAAAGATTAACAAGCCTTATTGAGTGAAATGTTGCCATGTAGGAATCAATGGAAGGGCTGGTATTGACTTCAATGACTAAACAGAGTTCAAGACACACTTTTCATGCTGTGCTGCTGTTAGAGATTGAAGAGGGAGCAGCGTCAGAAGGAGATGGTGCTGGAGTGGCGAGGAAACACTCACCAATGATGTAAGGAAGCCATGCTCTGTGCTCCATGCTACGGCGAAAATGGGAAGAAAGTATAGCACAGAGGCAATTTCAAATAGTCCCACTGTGATGCGAGAAGAGTGAAGAATGGCCCAGACGGTGGGCAACATCATTACTATGTGAAGATATGTTCAGGAGTCTGCCTGAATAAGTTAAGCCAGGGATGGGTGCAGGAGTGCAGAAGCAATCACCACTGCAAACATCACCAGGCATATGGGCTGCTCTTCAGGACTTTTTGCAATTATTCCTGAAGGCTTGAAGGAAGTTTTTAAGTTAAGCCTTTCCTAAACTGATTTAGTATGGTATACCCTGTCAAGTATACCATATTTTTGCATAGTGTAACTGAAGGAAGACTCCATTTTCCTTTGTCCTAAAATTCTACCTCCCATGGTCACTCAATCTGAACAATTTACTCTCTGTTTGGACTGGTGCATTGATTCCCCTAAGGCAGGCATAGGCAAACTCTGGCCCTCCAGATGTTTGGGACTACAATTTGGGACTACAGTTGATTTGGAACAACTTCTTTGCAACTCAGAATTTAATCAGTTCCCTGCAAAATGCTGGGTGCATAGGAAATTTTAAAATCAGTTGCAGGAACTGTGCGACAACAATGCTATTTGTACCTGGAGAGTACAGATAGGAAGATCTGTCAATTTGGGGTCTCTCAGATTCTAATTGTCTCAGACTTAAATTCAGCTCTCCACATTTCAGCAGCAATCTGTAAATAAAAAGAAAAAGAAAATTATCGTGGATATTTTCCAGCATTTTATTGCAAATTTATCTTAAGAAACACATGTTTCTACATCATTTACACTAACATATGGATTTAGATGCACATTCCCTCCTAAAATATGCATGAATGTAAACACTGGTAAGCAAATTCTGGATCGGTGCACATTTTGAAGGATGGCTGTATTTTGGTTCTCATATCGTTTCAGAAAGTGCAGTTTTGATAGACTCGCATCTCCAACAACCTATTCACTGGACCACACTGGCTAGTTTTTGACCACATGTTGACATCAGTTGAACTGTGTCATGGTAGATACATGGGCATACATGAAGAAGGTTGCTTTGGGAAGAGCAAAATATGGGCCACAATTGCTGCACTGTTTTATATTCTCTTTCATATTCCTGTATCTTTTAGCTTCTGCATAATGAGCTGATGAAGTTCCAGTTGTTCCCATCACTTTGCCATCTACCATTCATTTTAAGATCTATTATGTATACAATGATTATGCTTGGGAAAACTTTTCTCCGGTAACCCAAACTGATCAAAAGAGAGCACTTTCTTTCTTTTTAATCATGAAATTAACAATGCCATTTGATACAGGGGGGAGAATGCAACAGTGAACAGGCATAAATCATTGCCAAACGTCTAATGCCCGAGGCCACTTCATATACAAAGGTTTGAAAAAATTGCCTTTTATAACATGGCAAGTTTTCTATGCTTCATATTTTAATCTTCACTACGATTTTACATATGCTTTTTAAAAATAAGCAAATTATTGATAGGCTCTTCCTCGCTTGACATTATGTACAGGAGATACATGTCCTGAACTGGACAAAGAGAAAGTGAAGACCTCCATACAAGGACTTAGGAAGGGATCAAAAGAACTGCCCTGAAATCTTCAGATGAATGGTGGTATATGAAGCCAGTGTGGTGTAGTGGTTAAGAGTGGTGGACTCGTACTCTG
This sequence comes from Podarcis tiliguerta, assembly GCF_965153285.1. Lineage (NCBI taxonomy): Eukaryota > Metazoa > Chordata > Lepidosauria > Squamata > Lacertidae > Podarcis > Podarcis tiliguerta. The sequence goes on along the minus strand of NC_139538.1, from coordinate 17,275,708 downwards.
GTGAACCAGGTTTGCTTCCCTGCTCCTCCACATGCAGCTGCTGGGTGACCTTGGGCTAGTCACACTTCTCTGAAGTCTCTCAGCCTCACTTACCTCACAGAGTGTTTGTTGTGGGGGGAGGAAGGGAAAGGAGATTGTTAGCTGCTTTGAGACTCCTTAAGGGGAGTGAAAGGCGGGGTATCAAGTCCAAACTCGTCTTCTTCTCCTTCTTCTTCTTCTATATAAATTTAATAAAAATAAAATAAAAAGAGTGACTCTAACTGTGCACAAAACTAGCCTATACATGGCTGCCATCAAATGTCTCCAAAAGGTTGTATAGTTACTTATCTCCTTGACTCAAGGGTCGGATAACTCCATATTCTCCAAAATTTCTCTGATGAAAATACAGGCATCCTAAAGAAAAGTGGGACGTTCCAGGATCAAATCAGAAACTGAAATGGCTTCTGTAATCCGGGGCTGTTCCTGCAAAATAGGGACACTTGGAGGGGCTGTAGGATGTCCTTGTTTTGATTGGAGAAATGTTGGAGGGCATGATCTGAGAGCAGCTTACAAAAATCAGTACCAGGGTGGCCTCTGTTCTCAGCCTCACAATCCAAAAATATTTGAGGGGGTTAAAAAACAGGAGAGCAAAGAGGAGAATCCCCCCCAAATGGGCTAAGGATTATGAAGGAGGTTAATTGTGGCCCTTCTAAGCATGAATTGCCCTGAGACTATTCACTGGACAGTGAATCAAAATTTCATAGGGCCTCCAAAGCACAGACTGAAGGAACTCCACCTTCCTGAAGCAAATCAGTTCTATGCCTGATCAGCCTGGAGAAAGCTATATACAGTGGTACCTCGGGTTACATACGCTTCAGGTTACACACTCCGCTAACCCAGAAATAGTGCTTCAGGTTAAGAACTTTGCTTCAGGATAAGAACAGAAATCAGGCTCCGGTGGCGCGGCGGCAGCAGGAGGCCCCATTAGCTAAAGTGGTGCTTCAAGTTAAGAAAAGTTTCAGGTTAAGAACGGACCTCCGGAACAAATTAAGTACTTAACCCGAGGTACCACTGTAATCACACCACCTCAAACTCTCTGGAGGAAAGGCAGGCTATGCTATCAACTGTGATAAATAAACAAAGTGTCATTTTCCGCTCCATGTTCTTTTGTTTTCCTTGACTTTTGCAGGGTGTGTAAGCAGCAGGCCTTAACATCACTTTAAAAAGCTTTGGGGACTTGGCTAGCCTGCTTGATCACATTTAGGATTCTTTTTTTAGGCACAAAACCCCAACCCCACCCTGCCACCACCCCTATTTCTAGGGATAATTGTTTCCTGTCTTTGGTGCTTATTCTTCATTTTCTTGAGAGAGCGACAGAGGTTTATCATAGTTATTGTTGTCTTCCCAGTGCTGCCTCTGGGACAAATTAGTCGGAGCCATCACAATAATGCATTTTGAGCCAGTCTTGATGATGACTAAATTGTCAGCCAAGCTGATAAAACAAGCTGGATGTGCTTCTGTTTGGCTCTCGGTTGCCACAAGCTCCAGGTTACCTCATTGTTTCTTTTGGCATTAGATAAAACTTTACTAAATCATTCATTATTTTTCTTCCTTAAAAAAAAAAAATCCAACTTAGTTTAGCTCAGTTCTGGAAGAGCTATTCACATTTCCATCTCCTCCAGATTAGATTGCCCCAATGTTCTGCTTTCTCGGTTGCCAAAATAGACTAATTATCAACCTCCCGGTTCTGTATAAAGTGATCAGGCCTTCTTGCTAACATTTACCACATGGTGTGGGTTGCTCAGAAAAATCAAATCCATTTACAATTTCTGTTGATGTGCAGGACTTCTCCGGGGATGTGTTCCTGAGGGTTCTCCTTATTTTGCTTTTGGTTTTATTTCTTTATCATGTAAATGTGCCATGGAAATTCAAACAGAGCTTGCATTCCACAGATGGTCACAGTAAAATCTGCTGGCTGTGGAGCAAGGTATGCAGTTAACACTGTCCAATGCTTCGAATCATCAAGTCTCAAATGGGGATGAATAGTTCAGGTAATTTTTAGTTCTTTCCACTTTTTCTTTATTTAAAGTCCTTTTTTAAAACCTTCATTCTAGTCTCTCTACAGTAATGGTGAGCTGGTCATTGGTTTATGTTTTATTCTACTTGCACATATTATCTCACCAGAGTGGTACATGCTCTGGCTGTTTCCCACTTGGACTACTGCTCTATTCTGAACTTAAAAATGGAAAGTGTAATGTTGGACTACTTCTCTATTCTGAACTTAAAAATGGAAAGTGTAATGCTGGTGGTCAACAAAAGAGGTTCAAAGACTGTCTCAAGGCAAATCTTAAAAACTGTAGTATAAACACCAACAATTGGGAAACACTGGCCTGTGAGTGCTCCAATTGGAGAACAGCCTTTACCAAAGGTGTCAGGGGCTTTGAAGACATTCGAACTCAGGACGCAAGGGAGAAACGTGCTAAGAGGAAGGCACACTTGGCAAACCCTCACCGTGATCAACTCCTACCTGGAAACCAATGTCCCCACTGTGGAAGGACGTGTCGATCCAGAATTGGCCTCCAGAGTCACGTACGGACTCATTGTTAAAACGTGTTTAGGGAGGACAATCTTACTCGGCTAGGAGTGATAGAAGAAGAAGAAGAAGAAGAAGAAGAAGAAGAGAGCTTTGGAGATGATTTGGGAATTACAACTAATCCAAAATATTGCAGCCGGATTAATGACTGGGAGCAGACACTGGAACTATATAACACTGGTCCTAAAAGATCTACATTGGCTCCAGTTCAAAGTGTTGGTGCTGAACTTTAAAGCCCAAACAGTCTCAGCCCTGTGTACCTGAAGGAGCATCTCCAACCCCATCATTCACCCCAACAGTGAGATCCAGCTCCAAGGGCCTTCTGGCAGTTCCCTCGCTCCGTTGAATGCCCTCCCATCAGATGTCAAGGTGATAAATAACTATACAACTTTTAGAAGACACCTGAAGGCATCTGAATAGGGAAGTTGTTAATGTTTGATACCTTATTGTGTTTTTACATTTTGCTGGAAGCCATCTAGAGTTGCTGGGGAAACCCAGTCAGATGGGCAGGGGAAGAAGAAGAAGAAGAAGAATGCACCACCCTGAAATGTTAATGTAAATGGGCAGTATATAAATACTTTTATAAACGAATGAATTAATAAATAATGTGCAGATAAATCCACACAAAATTCTGACCCGGAATTTTATACACTTTTACGAAGGCTGGATCTAGATACATCAAAGAAGTATTATATTTCGGTTAAAAGCATTGTAAATTTTAACAAGGAAAACAGGTAGAGAAAAATGGGACTCCACATCGCCATCTGTTGGCACAATGGTATACTGCATATACAACACATATAAATCACTTTTTCTTTACCAATCTAGTTGAGTCCCAGTGGTCCAGGAGTTACCTTTTAATCTCTCTCTCTCTCTCTCTCTCTCTCTCTTTTCTAAGTCATATCTGAACTAGATGGCCCCTGTATTCTGCCCCCCCCCCCCCCAGTTCTACCTACATGTTTACCATTTTTCGAATTTTAGAAAGGATTTTCAGTTAATAATTTAGAGGAGCAAGCCCTTTTTTAATTTTATGTTTTTTGTTCCTAAAGAGAAACACAGAATTTGATCGCTCCTAAAGAATTTCTTGCACACATTAAACTGATTGAACTGAGGAGAATTCACTGTAAAATCCAAAAGGACAAGTCTGAAAGCTATTTTCACAGCATGAATAGCTCATCAGTTGTTAAAAAATACTCTGCTTTGGCGATGAGAGTTCATTGATTAACCCCATATTAAACATATGGTCATGGGAAATAGAATATTTGACTTCAAAACATTCAAAATCTGTCTGTTAATATGCAATTATTTTCTTGCTGTGTTTCCTACATTTTTTTCTATATATTTTTAAATACCCTCTGATGGCCTCTGTAGACGTGGGTGGCGCTGTGGTCCAACCACTGAGGCTAGGGCTTGCCGATCAGAAGGTCGGCAGTTTGAATCCCCACAACGGGATGAACTCCTGTTGCTCGGTCCCAGCTCCTGCCAACCTAGCACTTTGAAAGCACGTCAAAGTGCAAGTAAATAAATAGGTGAGAAGGTAAACGCCGTTTCCATGCACTGCTCTGGTTTCGCCAGAAGTGGCTTAGTCATGCTGGCCACATGACCCAGAAAAACTGTCTGCAGACAAACATTGGCTCCCTCAGCCAGTAAAGCAAGATGAGCGCTGCAACCCCAGAGTCGTTCGCGACTGGACTTAACTGTCAGGGGTCCTTTGCCTTTACCTTTTAATGGCCTCAAATCATAGCAAAGCTGGGGGAAAGAAATCATAGGATAGCTTTATAGACTGATTGCATTTCCAAACATTGGAGAAAGAAAGTAATCAAATGAACAAGTTATGGAGTTTTTTCCGTGAGTTATAATGACAGCCCTTATTTTTAAGTTGAAGGGTAACAGAAAGTTACAGGTAGGTAGCCGTGTTGGTATCTGACTTGTCCTTGTTAATTATGCTGTTTTAAATGTTTTAAATGTGCCTTTCGTATTTGACTTCCTATAATAACGTTTTCTTTTGAGATGTTTAAGATAATAATTTTTGGTTAACTTTCCTGCATTCAGTGTGCATCCTGTAGTTGATCTCCTTTGTAATGCCTTATTTTGAAATCTTTTAAGACAATATTTCAGTTTCCTGTTAATTATATTGCTTTGAATGTGAACTTTATATTTGACATGCTTCAAGAATGTTTTATTCTGGATTCTTTTTTCTGATGCTCTAATGTGTTGTAAACAACTTTGAGTTTTTTTCTTTAAAAATATAAAATGAAAATTATTTTCATAAAAATGAAAGTTGATTTTGCTTGTTTTTTTTTCTTCAGAATAACAGGTTCTAGAAGATAATTGTTGCCTTCATGGCCTGCTTATAGTCTTCCTAGAAATACTGTATTTTTTGCTCTATAAGACGCACCAGACCACAAGACCACCTAGTTTTTGGAAGAGGAAAACAAGAAAAAAAATATTCTGAATCTCAGAAGCCAGAACAGCAAGAGGGATCACTGCGCAGTGAAAGCAGCAATCCCTCTTGCTGTTCTGGCTTCTGGGATAGCTGCACAGCCTGCATTCGCTCCATAAGATGCACACACATTTCCCCTTACTTTTTAGAAGGGAAAAAGTGAGTCTTATAGAGCAAAAAATACGGTATATCTTAGGAACGTAGGAATCTGCCTTGTGCTGATTCAGAACATTGATCCATCTAGCTCAGCACTGTCTCTCTCCAGGGTTTCAGGTAGAGATCTATTCCAATCTTACCTGGAGATGCTATGCATTGAACTTGTGACCTTCTGTATGCAGAGTAGATGCGCTACCACTGAACTATGGCTCTTCCCTACTGGAAACGAGCTGCTTCACTAAATGGACTGTTGGTCCCATCCAATGGCGCCCAGGCTTTAATTCACAAATAGCCAATGTTACACCCTCAAGATGTTGTGAATTACAACTCCTTTCAGTACACCAAGCATGGCCAGTGGACAGGGATGATGGCACTTGTAGTCCAACAACATGTGGAATGCACAACGTTGGCTACACATCTGTAGATAAAATGGCTGAAAGGTGGGGGTAATAATCTGATCCACTCATTCACTGCAATGTAGGAACGTTGACAAATTAGCTCCCTTCATCTATAATTTCTCACGATTCTGAATACAACATTGCACAAATGGCTCCATAACTTGCTTTAAAAAAAAATGTTGTTATTGTTAAATATATTTTGTGGTGAACTGCCAGAGAATCTCCATTACCCAGCAATGTACACAGGTTAATACATTTGCAGGGTTTTAAGATTACATGGTACCTCGGGTTAAGTACTTAATTCATTCCGGAGGTCCGTTCTTAACCTGAAACTGTTCTTAACCTGAAGCACCACTTTAGCAAATGGGGCCTCCTGCTGCTGCTGCGCCGCCGGAGCACAATTTCTGTTCTCATCCTGAAGCAAAGTTCTTAACCTGAAGCACTATTTCTGGGTTAGCGGAGTATGTAACCTGAAGCGTATGTAACCTGAAGCGTATGTAACCCAAGGTACCACTGTACTTGTAATTTTATTATGAATGGATAATAGATGATTTCAATATATTATAAGCTTAACAATGGACATGCAGTATTTTGATTAATAATTGAACTAAGGAAGGGATTAGAGGGAAGGCCATTTGTTTTGTTTTGTTTTGTTTTTTGTTATTTTTGGAAAATTAATAAAATATTATTTTTTTAAAAAAGAGAATCTCCATTACCCAACCCTTATTCCATCCAAACGTTTTTCCACAATCATCGCATAGTTCATGTGAGTTTATCCTAAGATAAACATATCTTTTGCTTACTTCTGCTTCTGTTTAAATCAATAATTTGGATTTTCCTCCAGGCCATTGAGATGGGTTGAGAGTCACAACCAATTTGTGTTTTCCCCTCTTTTAACTGATGGCACTAGACCTGATTCACTTTATATCAGATAAAGTAAGTGGCTTGATAACTCATTGCTGGTAATAAACTTGCTTTAAAAAATGTGCCCTCTGCACACATAGTATTTTCTTGATGGTATCAACAAATTAAACCTAAGCAATTGTGTGATGCCTCAAGTACAGAGACCTCAGTAATTAAATGTATTTCAGATAAAATTATTTCCATCTATATTCATCTTCAGCAGCCTTGCTGCATCCTTTTCTCAAAAAGGAAAAAGAAGAAGAAGAAGAAGGGAAGGAAACATGCTGGGAAAATGATATTTTAAGCAATAACAAATTTATTTGCAAACTACCATTTCCTTGAAGGAACTTAAAATGGCAAATTCTTTGCAGATATCATTGCCTAATGCATAGTGTCTCTGTGTGTTTTCCCCAGAGCCTCCAACCTATGCTGGGGAACTCCAAATAAATGAAGTTTACCTATTGGAATGGTCCGTCTTTATGTAATTATCTGTTCTGAATTGGTGCCTAAATGCAGTGACAGTCTGGATAAGGGTCAATAAATTGAATTCTGAAAAGGCAAAACCATAGGCGCAAACATAGGCCCAGGCCTCCGAACATGACTTCCGGTATAAACCAAAAGTTATGTTGGAGATCTCACGAAGCCTCAGGCGTGAACTCTGAGACCCCATAAAGTCTCAGAGGCAATGTCTGAGGTTGTGTTAAGCCTCCGAAATTGACTTCTGGATTATACCAGAAGTTGTGTCCAAGGTCTCGCAAGGCCTCAGACCTGACCTTCAAGACTCGCAAGGCCTCAGAAGTGTCACGGCAGTGACACTGAAGTAATGTGACATCATGATGTCAAGCCGTCATGATGTCATGTTACGTCGTGGACGCTTGGGGAAACCATAACCTGGAGTCCAAGTCAGTGTCCCTGGGCAGAAATGTTATTAGTTGGTGGTTCCAGGATTTAGGAGTTTTGCCTCCTCTGGTGAGGGCTGTGTTTCCCCTAAGGGAATAGATATGTAGTTTAGAAGTGCTCATTGAATCAGTTTCATCACTGGAGGCCCAGGTGACCTCAGCTGGCGTGAAACCCCCACACTTCCCTGGACAGGGTAATCTATCCATGGTAGTCCATGCATTAATAGCCTGGCTGAGCTTGGTTCAGAAGCTCTTTGTGCAGAATTTAGCAGCTAGGGTGCTAAGTGGAGGACCCAGCTATGAACATTTTCCACCAGGGCTGAAAAAACTCTTAGGGGAGCTTTCAGCTTGGCTGAGTTAGATTGAAATGATCACTTACAGTTTCTGGAGTTCAGAGGCTTTATTCAAGCAGGAGTATATTTATCTTGGCAGGAACTATTTACAGACTCAGTAAATATGAAAGAGAGAAAATAACAGACATCTTGTCTCAACAAATTTGGAGAGAGAGAAAATATCTCAGCTTTTAGGGTGGTGTTAACTTAGACAGGGAGGCTACAAACAGGGGTGGCTAGATCACTAAACAAACAGTGCCCCATGTGGTTTAAAGTAACACATGCATCTACCAGAAGCTTAAGAGAAGGAAATATATTTGCTTCTCTCCAGCAGGAACTGTGCTGGCTGTCAATTAACTAACTGACTCTATTCAGTTGTCATATTGGTTTGGGAAGTGTGAATCTGGTAGACTTGAATTAAAACGTGAACTGAACAAATTTCTGCCCCACTACTAGACCTGATACAAGCTAGCATATCAACTGCCTTGGACAAGTGGACTCCGCCTGTATACTTGCAAACAAAGCAAATGCTAGAAAGATGCCATAAATCTCGACAGCTCTCTCAACAAAAAGAAACTAAAACCAATTCGCTTCCCTTACAATTTCTTACCCTTTGGGGAAGTGGGAAGTGTTTAACAACATGTTCCCAAGGCTTCTGTGTGATGAATGATTAATGTGCCCCTTTCTTCCATCATCCCAGTGGTCCTCAACCAAGCATTTATAATGAATAGTAGGTTTAATGGCACCTCTCCCCTAGTTTGCCAGTGGACGAACCATCAGCACATTACAGATCAACATGGAGTATCTAGAGCCAGCTCATGTTTAGAATAAAGTGGCAGCCACTGCTTGGGAGAGAGAATGTTGGGGACTCTCCAAGCTACACAGGGGCATCTGGGTGGTGGGGCAACTTGGAACTGCACTCCTTAACCATTCTTAGCAGTGCCTTTGTATCCACATAGTGTGGTGTTGTCTACATGGATTGCAAATAATTCTTCATTGTTTCAGAGAGGAGTCTTCCCTAGACCTATTTGGAGAAGCTGGGATTGAAACTGGGGCATTCTGCAGCCCACCAGTCCTTGAACCCAGTTTCCTTAAGAGTGCCATTCCTTAGCAGTAATTCTCCAAGCGCAGAATGCAATTGAGTTTCCCTTGTACCAAACGCTATTTTTCCTCCAAAAAACACCTCCTCTCTCTACTTGGCAGAAGGAGGTAATTTTGAAACCCCAGGAGCTGGAACAATTATTCTGCTGCAGAAAGGTTTTCCCAATCTATGATTTACATATAATGGAGTTGGGAGAAGTCAACCAGATGGACTGAACAAAACAAGTAAATTTGGAGGGTGACAAATTGATGAGCGATGAATATTTGTGGTAACATTGTGATAGGTCCCTAACATCCTTATTCAAAGGAAACACATATCCAAACTACAAGTTTCTTCAATCAACAACGAGCCTGGCTTCATTTCAAAGGATAGCAGGAATCCAGCTCGGCCCTATGAAATAAATCACAGCACAGTTTAGGCAGAGGAGCCACGCTGGAGAATACTGAGAAGATATGTCTCTTTCAAACTTTGGAAAACAGTATTTTATTGATCACATAAAAAGTGATCTATACGGGGAGAAAATGTTTGAATGTCCTCCTGCTTTTTTGGTTGACTGAACACCCTCATTGACACCCCATTTACTCTGTGGGAAGCAAGGCATTATAAACCTAAGACAGGGAGCTGGCATGCTTGTTCTTCTTTATGGCCTGTTTTGTCACCTTTTCTTATGAAGGAGGTAAGGTAGGATGACAGAGCTCTGATATTGGCTTCCAAACAATATTCAGTGACTAAGCCATTCAGCAGAAGGCATCAGGGGCCCAAGACACTGTGGTGCCAGAAACAAAGGATGATATCATGTCCCACATATAGAACCAGACTAGACTGGCAGACAAAAGTGGTGACCAAACAACATCCTCCGCTGAACTGAGGGACATTTAAAGAGTGCAAGGAGGTCTGTGTGGCACACACAGTTTTGTCCTCTAATAACTTGCCCCTACTCCCTGTCTGCCCACCTTAGCATCTGCTGCCTGAGGCAGCTACCTCACCTAATGCTAGGACTGGCCCTGGCGAGGACAGCTTTGGTCCCCTACAATCAGGCAGGTGCCAGAACCTCATATCTATATTCAGTGCTTTTTTTTCTGGAGTGCACAGGGGTACGCATACAGTGGCGTAGTGTGGGGGGTGCAGGGGGGGCCAGCCGCACTGTGGCGCAAATCCACGGGTTAGGGGGCGCAAATCCACGGGTTAGGGGGCGCAAATTACTTGCCTTGCCTCGGGTGCTGACAACCCATGCTACGCCACTGTACCCATACCCCTAAACATTTTGTGAATCTATGTTGGGCCTCATTGAGGGGCAGTATTTCAATATGAGTAGGAAAATCATAGTACCCCTAAACATTTTTTTAAAGAATAATAATAATAATAATAAATTTTATTCATATCCCGCCCTCCCTGGCCAAAGCGCTGTCTATATTATGGCACCCTTAGGAGCCAACAGCACTGATCTATGTCACATTCTTTCATATTAGGCACCCTTCTCACAAGCCCTTGACAAGATTCTGTGCGTATTAGGATTAAGGAACCTTTATCAGCTTGAGGGGGGTGCATTCTCTTCTGGGCAACCTCCTGCAGATCACATGCCAATGGTGGGCAGGGCCAGAGGCAAAAGTGGGTGGGGCAGTAGATGTTCAAAATGACTCCCAGGCTGAGCACGTGCTCCTTCAGAGAAGGGGATAAGAAGAGGATGTTGGGAGTAGATGGGTCACTAGCCTATTCCAGCAAGCTCGTATTATGCTCCTATTTATCTCCCTTGATTATCATAATCCAAGTTACTATTTCACAGCTTAGCCTTCTCATAGGTTACCACGATATTAAAAAAGATTAAAGCACATTGAAGACTGAGAAGTGCTTTAAAATTATAAGCCATAAAATATTTAGATGTTCTGTGCTATTAAACAATACTGCTAAACCAGCACATTCCAGCTTGTGGATAAACACAAGTGGATGAAAATCTGGATGACCTCAGATAGGAGGCAAGAAACTGCAGTTTCAGGTACCGATGGCAAAATAAAATAATGTTTAAAGAAATCAATTGCAAAGTGGTCAAAGAATAATGGGAGGCAGATATTGCAAAAAAAATCAGCCACTGGTTTCTTGCATGTTCAGCAATTTTAATATACTCCCCCCGCCCCGCTCTACAGTCACCACAAGATCGACATTATTTCCTTCGCATTTTGGAGACAGATGCCTAAAATTACCACTTGAACAATTTCCAGCACATCTTGTAAGCTCTATAGGAACACAAGCAAGCAAATGATGCATTGATTCTAACGTGGCAGTATTTATGGTGTAGTCATTTGAAGCAGAGATTATCTGAGCTCCCAATTTAAAGAAGAGAGAGGAGCTGGTAATCGTCTCACTACTAAACAATGCAAAATGGTTTGCACAACTGATGCATAGATGAAGACATTGGAGTCAATCCAGAAGAGTCAGCATTTTTCTGTCGATGAAGAAGAAGAAGAAGAAGAAGAAGAAGAAGAAGAAGAAGAAGAAGAAGAAAGAGAGAGCAGGTTAAAAATAAACAAGACCTGTGTTGCAGTCACCCAGCTTTGCCTTGATCTTCACAAACTCCACTTTTAAATATTTGTTTGCTACAGAGTCCAGTTGGCCGAAACAAACTGTTTTGTTAAGTGGCTCATTCCTCCATGTTAGTTCCTTCATGGTAGCTCAGATTCCAGTCCTGATCCATAGCTTGAAGTGATGCTCTTATCTAAATGTTTTCTAGATTGCCCTGTCAAGAGGAGTCACAACACATTGCATTATATTACAGTACAGTGGTACCTCGGGTTACATACGCTTCAGGTTACATACGTTTCAGGTTACAGACTCTGCTATCCTAGAAATATTACCTCGGGTTAAGAACTTTGCTTCAGGATGAGAACAGAAATCGTGCTCCGGCGGTGTGGCAGCAGCAGGAGGCCCCATTAGCTAAAGTGGTGCTTCAGGTTAAGAACAGTTTCAGGTTAAGAACGGACCTCCAGAACAAATTAAGTACTTAACCCGAGGTACCACTGTACAATTAACAATAAAATAGTATAGTAAAAATATCACAACGAAAGCATATAACAAACTAACATCCCAGAAACCAGCAACATGTCATCTAAAACATTTATTCAGCCCAGTAATCAAGACATAGGGCACACCCGCAATATGAATTTAAAGCTTATTCAAAGCACTTTCGAAGCACATGACTTTCCCCAAAGAATCCTGTGAACTGTAATTTAAGGGTGCGGCAAGTTTTGTGCAGAGAAAACTACAGTTCCCTCAGTTCGTTGATGGAAATCATGTGCATTAAATCTATAGTGTGGATGTGCCTGAGGTCTAAAAACAGCAAAGAAAGTCAGCAGTACTCTTAATTAAATAGCCATGCTTTCTTACTGGTCTTCTTCTCTACCCAGTCAGGATGGAAATCCTCGTAGCACAACATTTTTTATTGGCTGAGCCTGTTTCCACATTACTGATGTTGGCCTTTTATGGGCTTGCTTTGTTTGCAAATGTTGTGCAACACCCTGAGCCATTTGAATACATAGGCACATACATATAAGGCGCAAAGACAAGAAGTGCACTTGCAAAGTCTCAGTCTTGCATTGTTATATTTATTTATAAAATGTTAGTCCCGCTTTGCATGTAGCCTTAGGGCAGCTTACAGTACAAAATATAAAAGAGAAAGAAAAAAAAAAAGCATCAATAAAAAAAACCTTTGCAGAACAATCCAATCTCCTTGGCCCAGGCTGGAGGGGGGAGAGAGAGATTCATCCCCTGTGTCTGCAGTCATGGGATTGTTGTCTATCACATGACGGTGTATGTTTTCATTCCACAGAGTGGGAAGTGACAGAGACAGGATGTTTTGGTTTTACTGTGTTCTGTGAAGTGGGACTATTGTCCTTTGTTCTTTCTCTTTGCTGTCTGATGAGAAAGAGGAAGGAGCTAAGTCAGAATGCTCCGAGTATTTTATATGTAAATAAACGTAGATTAGTCAAAATGCTGAGTTGGTCTGTTACACAAACTGCAAAACTTCTGCGGATCCGTGAGTGTGCTGATGTCTGTTGGCATCAATCGCTGTGATGTTCAGGCAGAAGAAAGCATTTGAAGCTCCCAAACGATCGACCAGGAGGGAGAGAACACTCCAGTCGGGCATGTGTCTCTGAAAGGGTCCTACACGAGGGTAGGACGATCCTAACAAGTTTGGCCAGAGATGTCAATGTCACTAACAGAACTCCCGTTTTTACCCACTGAAGAGCTGCCATAGTAATCTCTCTACCCCCCCCCCCCGGCACATCTTCTGCCCTGCCGTCATGCATGAGAGGGTTGTTCCCTCACCCACCTCACAAATCTACTCCAGGGGCTTCCCTTTGGAGCATCTTTGGAAGGAGAGATGCTTAGTGCCTTTTCTTCTGGAAAAAAGTGGTGCTGGTACTCACCATGAAGTTGTTACAGTAAGTGCCACACTTTTAAGTGGCTTTCTTCTAGGAAAAAAGGTGCCAGTACTGTATGTACCTTTGAGTACTCCCAGAAGAACAAAAAGCACTGGGATGGAGAAGGAGCAGAAGTTCCTCTGTGTGAATGGAAGTCCTTTCTCTCATGCAATGACTTCAGTGGATTCAGATCAGGCTTCCTCCACCTTGGCCTTCCAGATGTTTTTGGCCCACAACTCCCATGATCCCTAACTAGCAGGACCAGTGGTCAGGGATGATGGGAATTGTAGTCTCAAAACATATGGAGGGCCAAGGCTGAGGAAGCCTGATTTAGATCAACCCAGCATTCAGAGGCAAAATACCTCTGAATAGCAGATACTGGGGAGAAGAAAACAGGGGTGACCTTTATCTCCTGCTTGAAAACACTGGTCCCTTTTGCAAACAGTGAATGTTTGGTGCATGGCAGCAGGGCTCATGGAGTGTTCTTATGGAGACTTGTATCACGACATGTAGAGGCGGCAAAGATGACACCCGGAGAATTAATGGAGTTGGTCAGTTAATTCCTCAGCGAAGCAGAAGTCATTGCACTTGCATAGCGCCTTCGTTGGAGTCAACCCTTAGTCATTCCAGAAAAAGAGCTTGCTGGATCAGATGCATGAAACACACTGCTTCCCAAATACCTCCAAAAACCTCTGAGAAGCAAAGCATGAAGTCAATTGTTGTTTAGTCAATTAGAGATTCCTTCATGGATCACTCCCTTGTCGTGGTGAAGGGGTTTGAATAACTCAGAGAAGCTATGAGCTATGCCGTGCAGGGCCACCCAAGACGGACAGGTCATAGCTGAGAGTTTAGACTAAATGTGATCCACCTGGAGCAGGAACTGGCAAGCCACTCCAGTATCCCTACCAAGAAAACTCCATGGACAATAGGTAAAGGTACCTCTGCCCGTACGAGCCAGTCTTGACAGACTCTAGGGTTGTGCGCTCATCTCACTCTATAGGCCGGGAGCCAGCGCTGTCCACAGACACTTCCAGGTCACGTGGCCAGCGTGACAAGCTGCATCTGGTGAGCCAGCGCAGCACACAGAACGCCATTTACCTTCCCGCTAGTAAGTGGTCCCTATTTATCTACTTGCACCCGGGGGTGCTTTCAAACTGCTAGGTTGGCAGGCGCTGGGACCGAGCAACGGGAGCGCACCCCGCCGCGGGGATTCGAACCGCCGACCTTTCGATCGGCAAGTCCTAGGCGCTGAGGCTTTTACCCACAGTGCCACCCACGCCCCTCTATGGACAATAACAACAGGCATATAAATGTCATGACGCTGGAAGATGAGCCCCTCAGGTCGGAAAGCATACAACAAGCTGCTGAGGAAGAGCGGAGGACAAGTACAAGCAGATTCAGAGCTGAAGTGGGTGGGACAAAGCCAAAAGGATGCTCAGTTGCGGATGTGCATGGAAATGAAAGGAAAGTCTAATGCTGTAAAGAAAAATATTTATAGGAACATGGAATGTAAGGTCCATGAACCATGGTAAGCTGGATGTGGTCAAACATGAAGTCAGTAGCTCCCCCTATTGCTTTCGTTTAGCTGTTATGGATGGCAAACATCGATGGAATGGTCTTCCACCTAGAAGAGGCATAAATTTGCCATCGGCTAACCATTTATCGAAGCCTGCCAGGTGCTCACCGATATTATTATATTTCCAGTTCTAGAATGCTGATTGAGCCCATAGTAGACTACCATGCAGGGACATGGGTGGCACTGTGGTCTAAACCACAGAGCCTAGGGCTTGTCGATCAGAAGGTTAGCGGTTCGAATCCCCGCTACGGGGTGAGCTCCCGTTGCTCGGTCCCTGCTCCTGCCAACCTAGCAGTTCGAAAGCACGTCAAAGTGCAAGTAGATCTGGCGGGAAGGTAAACGGCGTTTCCATGCACTGCTCTGGTTCGCCAGAAGCGGCTTAGTCATGCTGGCCACATGACCCAGAAGCTGTATGCCGGCTCCCTCGGTTAATAAAGTGAGATGAGCACCGCAACCCCAGAGTCGTCCACCACTGGACCGAATGGTCAGGGGTCCCTTTACCTTTACCTTTAGACTGCCATGCAGGGCTGGTTGTCTGCATCAGGTTTGGTGGGTTGCATGCAGTGGGGTAGTGGTTAGACCATTAGACTATGACCAGCACAACTCGGCTTGAAATCCATGTTCACCTATGAAGCTCATTGGGCAATCTTAGGCCAGTCGCTGCCACCACCTCTCAGTTTAGCCTACCTCACAGGGTTGTTGTAACGATAAAAGAGTGTGACAGGAAAGAACCCTGGTATTCCACCATGAACATCTTGGGCTATACAAGAAATATACACATTAAATAAATGGTGTGGTTTTGCTATCAGATTAACCTGGGACCAATTTGTGATCTTAAAAACAAACAAAAAAAAGCCCTAAAAGCTATGACAGAGTGAATTAAGGAATTAATAGCCCATATTAATTATTCACAAAAGCAAACTCTTGTTTCCCTTTGCTGCTATTCCTACTTTTCCTCAGCTGCTTTATTATTTCTTTTGTTTAGGTAGAGCAACAATGGTTCTGTTCTTTTTCTAAAAAAACACCACAAATTCAGTAAATAATAATATATAAAAGGAAAGGTCTGACATTGCATATAATCTTCCCTTGAGAAAATAAGGCAGCTTCAAAGGCGGCACTTAACTCTCCTGAGAGAATCTGTAAATATCGTTAGCTTTCCCAATTATATTATGCATATTTAAAAGCTTGCTGATTTTCCCGGGAGACAGAAGGAGCTATTTCGCTGAACAGTTCCATTCTAGCAACAAAGTCTGCTTGTCTATTGTGAAAACTATTATTTAGCTGAAATACCTAGAGTGTAAAATTGGTACATCAATATTTTCTTTGGCCAGATCTAAATGATTTTAAATTATTTAAACTGCACAGTGCAGCATTTATCATCAGCATCATCTTACTGTACATGTCTCGTCAGGCAGAAGTGACTCCCACTTAGTGCAGAAGAACTTTTTCCCAGGCAAGGGAATATAGGATTGGATCTATAATGTTATTTCATTTCTCACTTCATAGCATTTTTCTCCCGTGATCTACTATGGATGATTTGAGGAAACACACACATACAGGTGCAACCCACAACCCACATAACACCTTATGCACCTGATTGGTGCTGTGCTTTCAGGTTTTCTGGTTATCCTTAGAGCTGCAGCAAAATATCAGGAAGTTTTTAATGTTCAACGTTTTATTATGTTTTTATATATGCTGGAAGCTGCCCAGAGTGGCTAGGGAAACCCAGCCAAATGGGCAGCATATAAATAATTACATCATCATCATCATCATCATCATCATCAATATCATCATCATCATCATCATCATTAGCCATTTTGAGGGACTCTAGCTATTGTGATAGGTTCACAATTTCTTTCCTCAAATTATTATTATTGTTGTTGTTAATTTATTTCCTATTTTCATCAGAAACATGTTGGAGGATATGGAGGTATGTGACCCCTGAGCCAAGGACATAAGCAACTATACCACCTTTAGAAGACATCTGAAAGCAGCCCTGTATAGGGAAGTTTTGTAATGTCTAATGTTTTATTATGTTTTTATTTATGTTGGAAGCCGCCTAGTTGGACTGGGTATAAAGATGATGATGATGATTATGATGATGGAATAGTACATCCCTTTTTTCATTGAAGAAACTTTGGAGGGTATGAAAAGGCTCCATAGATGGAAGGCAAAGTCTGGTTCAATATGTATTGCAGAACACGGGAGAGTTTCATTCTTATCCTGCTTTTCCCCCTCCCTACTCGGTATACTTTTTATTGTCTAATCATCATGGCATATCATTTAGAGAACTACATAATCCTGATAAGAAGTACTTAAATTAATAACCCAAGACTTGTGAAGCACTCTGGCATGATTAAATAGCGAACAATATATAGCGATATGCAAAACACTGGATAAATTAAGGTATTCCTCAAATTCCACCTGAGGATTAATTTGCAAAGGCTACACTGAGAAAGCAGTACCTGGTGCAAATAACTGATTTCCAGTGACACCGTAGATCTTTCCTGTGTCTGATTAGCCATTGGCCTTATTTATGGGCTGTAGCGCATGATAGAAACACAGGGAGGGAGGCATGAATCTTTCCGCTTCAGCCGACAGGGCGACTAATACATTATTAAGCCTCTGCCATTCTTGTTCCGCTTACCTGTAAACCAATAGTGTCAGTGCTGAATTATTTTTGATATTGAGTCTATTGATGAACTGCAAAGGTTAAAATTAAAGTGTGATTTATGCTGTGATCAGTCGCATGGAGGTAGAGCACCAAGTGAAGTGTGCAAAATTATAATCATAAATATACTTCAGGCTGCCAACAGCTCTATTTTTTCCCCATCTTCCACTCTTTTACTCTTCTCCCCCTTCAATTCTCCTAGAAGGACAACAATGCAATGCAAACTTTGTGCTGATGAAGATCATAATCACTGGGGTACCGATCGTTTTGTGAATGGGCTCTCTTTTTTAAAAAAATAAAAATAAAAATCCCAGGAGTGGTCTATTGCTTGGAACTCCATTTCGACACCTACTAACGGCACTTGCAAAAATGAGTTTGAGCCATGTGATATGCGTCCTGGGTCCTTCAATGATGCCAGAAACAGATCATAAAACTATTTGCACATAAATCACTGAGGTTTTGTGTCATTGGACACCTTGATGAATAGAACAGCATTTTAGGTAATTGAAAGGATTAAATTCTCTGCCAATCGGAACTATCTGGCCCTGTGCAGAAGGTAGAGAGCTGATTGTGGAAGATTTGGAAGTGAAGCTGGGCACAAGGTTTTAAATAGGACCTAGGTATGCACCATGTGTTTATATAGAGGAGTAGCTTAGTGGTAGAGCAACTGCTTTGAATGCAGAAGGTCAAAGGTTTAATCCCCAGCATCTCCAGGGAGGGCTGGAAAAGACTCCTGGTCTGAAATCTGCTACCAGTTAAACAATACTCACCTTGACAGAGGGACACAGGTGGCGCAGTGGTCTAAACCACTGAGCTTCTTGGACTTGCTGATCAGAAGGTCAGCGGTTCGAATCCCCGCAAAGGGGTGAGCTCCCGTTGCTCTGTCCCAGCTCCTGCTAACCTAGCAGTTCGAAAGCACGCCAGTGCAAGTAGGACTGCTGTGGCAGGAAGGTAAAAAGCATTTCCATGTGCTCTGGTTTCCATCACAGTGTTCCATTGCGCCAGATGTGGTTTAGTCATGCTGGCTACATGACCCAGAAAGCTGTCTGTAGACAAACGCCGGTTCCCTCAACCTGAAAGTGAGATGAGCGCCACAACTCCAGAGTCGCCTTTGACTGGACTTAACCGTCTAGGGGTCCTTTACCTCCCCCCCCTTTTTTTACCTTTTATTCACCTTGATGGACCAATGTTCTGACTCAGTATAAGGCACATTTATATGATAATGCCATACCAGAAGTGGTCCACAACATAGCCATATCATTCTGGCTATTTTGTGGACACTGCAGTATAAAATGGAGCCCTAGGAAGCCCGGAGTGTCCTCTTTTAGGATATGGGAATGTAGCTGCCAACATTTGACAGATGAGAATAAAAATGTATGCATAAATATACTTTCAATGTCACTCTTCTCATAATAACCATCGCTGACTCTCTCCATATGCTAACTGCACTTTGCTACAGAGTAAAGTCATCAACACTACAACTACTAGCTATTAATAGGGGTAATAGAATGGCTGTAGAGCACATTATTTCTGTGACAAAAGTCCTGGGTTCTCTACTGGAGCTGTGGGGGTTTTGTGGCCAGGTGTGACAAGGGGCTCAGGATCCCAGAAGCCATCTTCAGGTGTTGTGATGGTAAGTACAGTAAACACACTCAGGGGAGGTTGTTGCCACACCAATCCACCATGTGGTGGAGAGACACCTTGTGGAAATCAGGATTCTAAAATATGTAAAGAACCTCCAAAGCTATGATAGGTTAATCCAAATGCTGAGTAGATTAACCAAAATGCTGAGTTGCTGAGGTCTGTCATGCATGATGTGCAAACTCTGTGGATTCCTAAGTGTGCCGGTGTCGGTTGGCATCGGTCGCTGTGATGTTCAGGCAGAATAAAGCTTTTGAAGCTCCTGAACGAAAGACCAGGAGGGAGAGAACATGCCAGTCGGGCATGTGTCTCTGCTAGGGTCCTACTCGAGTGTAGGCTGAGCTCCTGACACTATCACCTTACCTTTATAGGACATTGACTGTGGAAAGGCATTTTAGCTCCATCTCAGTGACTTACCATCCCTACCATTCTTGTTTATAGAATATTTATCTGATTTCTATTATTTGTGACTCCATGCACACATTATTTGTCTTCTGTTTATAAAATTTGAATCAGTATAATGTTATAAAGATTTTGTTAGCATATTATTTGCCGACGCGTTGCTTGTTGTTTAGACCATTCTTTTAAAAAAGGCACAGACTCCTGCTGCTTAATTCATTTGTAGTATTCAGGTTGACTTGAAATCAATATCCCTCACCAGCTTACAGTGGTGCTTTGGGACTTGAACGGCTTGGCTTCCGAACAAATCGGCTCCCGAATGTCGCAAACCCGAAAGCAAGTGTTCCGATTTGTGAACGTTTTTTGGAAGTCGAACATCTGACGCGGCTTCTGCTTGAGTGCAGGAAGTTCCTGCAGCCCATCGGAAGCTGCACCTTGGTTTTTGAACATTTTCGGGAGTCGAATGGACTCCGGGAATGGATTAAGTACGAGAACGAAGGGACCACTGTATTTCACAGTTAGATACTGGCTCTGAATAGCAGAAGATGGGGGCAATGACCATATACTTGTTCATGCGGATGGCACAGCAGTATAAAAACCTCACTTTCATTAAAATCACCTGCCTCCATACTTCTTTTCACTAGCCTCTTTCTATTTTCTAGAATGTCTGTCCCCCCCATTTTCTCTTTTTCAAAACATTCTCCTCTTTTCCCACTCACAAAAAACAAGCAAATACCCAGTTGGATCCCCTTTTCTTGCTCTGTGTGTGTGTGCTTAGGACTTTGTAGTTGGGGAGCATGGAAACCCAGTTTGAATAACTTTAAGCATTAAAACTATTCCACTGGGAGGAAAAAACGGAATACTGCCTAGCTGGTTTCTCGCCTAGGAAAAAGGTGGGGGAGAAGAGGATAATTAAAAAGTTGCATTTTGAAGACTTTACAAAATGAAAATGACTTGATGTCAGACTATATTTCCTAAATGTGCTGGTAACAACCCTTTCGGTATAATCCCTTTGATGCTGAAGGTCAGAATTTCCTGAAGTAAAGAGCACTGCTGGCAGTGGGCACAGAGCCAGGCAGGGGTGGTAGGAAACTAGAGAAATAAAATCCCTCTCTAGCCATACCAGCAACTTTGGAGAACAATGCAACATATGCACTACTTTGCTGGTGTACTTGCATCCTTTACCCTGTGGGGCTATTCAGTTTAGATCTGATGTATTTAGACTGGGAAAATGGCAATCTGCACCTAGCGTGCGCACACACACACACACACACACACTATTATCCAAGCATATTTACAGGCAGGGTGTGATCAGGATCTGTGGGGTTGATAGCACTGCTTCATTGCTTCCTGCCTTCTGGGAGTCAGCTGTGGACCCTTGAGACCTGCTGCTGACACCAGACATGAGCACTGAGTGGCTTTGAGTCATAGTAGTCATCTGGAGGCTTGAAAGGGGTTGACCATGGGGAGTTGGGGGAGGAAGGAGGAAGAAGAACAGAGTAAAATTGGAGCAGAGGCCCAACTGTGGAGAAGGAAAGTGTAAGAAAGACATAAAAACACAGGAAG
The DNA here is from genome assembly GCF_965153285.1 of Podarcis tiliguerta. Taxonomy (NCBI): domain Eukaryota; kingdom Metazoa; phylum Chordata; class Lepidosauria; order Squamata; family Lacertidae; genus Podarcis; species Podarcis tiliguerta. The sequence goes on along the minus strand of NC_139538.1, from coordinate 17,254,635 downwards.
TCCATCCGGTGGCAAAGAGTTGTCTACACTAACCAACCATGATTTCCCAGGATTTCAGACAAGGATCTCTCCCAGCCCTACTGGGAGATTCTGAGGAATGAACCTTGGAATTTCTTCAAGCAAAGCAGATTCTCTACCCTTGAGCTACAGAACAACAGAGTGAAAGTTCCAGCGTCAGGAAGGAGAACTGCAGGGATAGAGGGGAAAGACAGAAGGAGCAGAAGAAATGAGACAGATGTGGAGTCAGAGGAACAGACGACCTAGGGTTGGGCCAAAGAGGACATCTGTTTCTACCAGGGACCAATCTCCCTTTCCATTCATACCACATGGCAGGACTCTTGAATTTCTGTATCTTCTTCATGTTCAACTAATATATTGGGAAATGCTATGGGGCATCCTCACTTATACTAGGGATGTGGAAGCAAGCAAATATGTTTAAATTTAATTGAAGATTAAATGATTCATTATTGGAGGAGGAACTTCATTCTGTTCTCAACACTGGACAGAACCAACAAGAAGGCTGTCCTGTGGGTGTCAGGCGGCAGAGGAACCAACCCCCATGGCAGGTTGCGAGGAACGGATGAGACAAAGAAAAGTTCTTACCATCTGCTTTTTATTCAACGTTAACAGAGAGAGGCTTGGGAATGCAGCCTCTTGGAATAACGGTGTTGCCCTGAGTGGTGCTCCCCACTTCCTCCCACTTCCTCATTCATCATCTCTTCTACAGGTGCAACTGGGGGCCCTTTGCTTCTGAGCCCTTTGCTCTCCTACTTTCAAGGCTCACCAGGTTCTGGGAGGGGGGAGTCTGGAATGCTTTCTAAGGGCACTGTGTCTGTCAGCTGTTGCCCCCCTGTTGTTGCTTCTTCCTCCTCCTCCTCCTCCTCTCCCATTATTTCCCAGCTTTTCCCCTCATCAGCCTCTGAGCTATGACCTCCCTCAAACTCTTGTTGTAATTCTGTACTGTCTTCCTCTTCCCTGGAAGAGTCAGGCTGGGGAGGTGGTCTCCACCATTCCTCCTCTGCCCAGTCCCTGACAGTGGGTAAATAAAACTTTTATACAGAAATCAGGAGGTATTGGATGCACCTAGCTCTAGAAAGCATTTTCTGAACGTAAGGACTAAACCTCAGACACAAAAGGATTGCTAAGTGACAATGAGAGTTTCACAGATATGACATAATGTGCAGCAGAAAAAATAAAAATAAAAATAAAAATGACCCTGAAGTTTTATAAACAAGGGCAGTGGTAGTTTTTCTTTGAAGAACTATTAGACTTGTCAGTTCCTACCCAAGTGCTACTTTGCCAGTCCAGGAGCTGTACTAGTCCTGTTGTTACTTGGTGTGCTTAATTGAAATTGGTGCTATAAAGGGCCCCTTCAGGCGTCAAGTGGACTGGCAAGGCATTGCTTAGTCGAATGATGTTACTTAGCAGTGACTGAAAAGGCACTTTTCAGATCAAAGAGGCGATTCAACGCCATTTCGAGCTACAGGAGTGGGGATTAGAGAATTCCACCACTGTTATTGTCTGGCCCACATAAGAGAAGAATGCCTTCGAAAGCCATGATCTGTGGATTCCAATGCAAATATAGGCTATTCAGCTTCACAAAGGAGCATACGCCAGATATTCATCAGGTCTGATATTAAATCATGGGGGGGGGGGGGAGTACTAAATGCAGTCATAAGCTCTCAAACAGGAGTTAAACATTGCAGAGAATAAGACTCTCTTCTCAAGCCCTCCTGACTCTAGATGCCAGATCATAACACTCATATTTCTTGTTGGGAAACATGATGTGGCTTTAAGTCCATTTTACTTCCTAACATGGATCCGTACCACCTCAGTGGAAATGATATTGCTCAGGAATGGTCTTCCCAATGAGGAACAAGATGTGGCTTTAAGTCAATTGTGGATCGTGAGCCTCATCTGCGCACCATGCAATGGACTCTTTAGAGACATCCTTTTTAATGGGGAATGTGATGCAGCTTTAAGCCTGTTCCAGGAAATAATAAACATACATGGAGTCCAATAGAGTGTCTGCTGTTTCTATGGCTTCCAAATAGAGTACATGCTTCTTTCTAGTGGTGTGTTACTTTTTTAAAATATTTAGCTAAACAGATTGGTACAATGCTGATTTGGCTCAGTGCAGAGACTCATACTATTGCAGGGGTCTGTGGGCTCATTTTTAGGAATGTGGGCCCATTTGCAAACTACAGGAAGTGCAATGTACAAACTGCATTCCTGCTTATGGAAACATAATCTTCTCCGCAGAATAAGACGCCTGCAATCAGACAGCCATTCATTTAACCCTCCTAAATTGATTTGTTGCTGCGAAGTTTATTTTTCTCTCTTCAGTGATTTGATAATGGCGCTGCATTGATTTTGTTTAAACTTTCTTTGTTTTAATCCTTGTAAGCCACCCAGAGAACGTCAGTTGCAGGGCATGTATAATTTATGCACAAATCGTAAACATAAATAATGAACAATTGCATTGCTGGGCTGATTGTGTTCCTTCCAGCCAAAGATTACAGACATCCTGTGAGTCTGAAAAGCTGGGTCCCTACTCAACCTTGTGCCTTATTTTATAAGATAATCATATGCACAAACTCTTTCTCTCATATGCATACGTGAATGAGCATTTTTCTCTTCTCTTGCTCCAGGACCTATTTCTATAGATGTGTTTGAAGCCCACGGCTTCCTTCAAAAGGACTAAAGAAGGAAGTATATTATTTCTGTCCAATGCAAGATGCTTCTACTGGGAGACAGGTCCCCTAGAGGTGATGCCCAATCATTGCAGCACAGTAGAACATTGTATGGAATCATCTAGAGCAGCCTTTCAGCAAGCTGGCACAAGTTGCATGGCTAATAGTCAGAGATTATGGGAGTTGTAGTCCAAAATGTCTGGGAGGCCCAGGTTAGGGGAGGCTGACTTAGAGAGTTCGTGGGATAATGGAGAGGCAGCTCAGCACAAGGTTAGAGGAAAGCATCTGATGATGGGATGGAGCCACGAAAGAGGAACAGTCATGGGCTTTCACAGAGCCATGGAGAGTGTGCATTGCAAAAGCATCTTTAGGGTTGTGAGCAGAGCTGATCAGAGGGGATCTCTCTAATGCTTGGCTGAAGGAGGCTGTGACTGAGGGAGAGAAGCCAACAACTTAGACTCCCTCCTGTCAGACCATGGGATTCCCATTTTTTACAAAAAATTAATCGTTTGTGGATAAATGAATCCTTCGTTTAGAGAAGTGAATCTGTTATGTACTGAGTTGAATAGGATCCAAACTGCAGCAGTCTGATTGGTCCTAGAACAATAGGATCCAAATTGCAGCAGTCTGATTGGTCCTAGAACAATAGGATTCAGAATGCATCAGTCTGATTGGTCCTAGAACAATACAGCAGTATGATTGGTTGGCAGGAACCACCCAATCATGATCCAAATATAAGTGAATCCACAACCTGATTGGCTTACAGTAGAATTCCAGAATTAGCCAATCATGTGCAGCCCATTGTGTAAATAATGTATATAAAGCAGATACTTTGAGGGGACTTTCATTCATTCCTCCTCACCACTATGAGCTGAATAAAGAGCATGAAATCACTTTGCGACTCTGAGTATATTTCAGAATCTGTTGCATTCATTGTGGAAGACAAAACCACAACTTCTCTCTGCCCCTCAAATTAAGAATGATGTTGTCTCAGCTGAAAGGCTGATGCCCACAATATAATTTGCAGTATTACTTATTTGAACTTTCCAAAATAGAAGCAAGACAAAAAAAAAAATTAATGCAATTAAAAATATAGGATTGTTTTTCTCAGTGTCTTTTTATAATGGTATTGATTTGCAATTCCTCATTCTATTTAAAGTTCAATATTAACACAATTGTAATATATCAACTTTAGCCTGAAATCAATTCCGGAGCCAAAGCCACGGCCCATTATGAAGTAACGGCAATGCTAATTTTATTCTGCCAAGTGTAAATTGACTGATTTATCACACCATTATAGAACTGTACTACTCCCTTAATCTGTTTGCAAAGGAAAGTGCAGAAAGAAAAGAAAACATATTATGGTGCCTACACCTTACTGAAAATAGCAGTCAAGGCAGAAAGCCATCCCCCAAGAAAAAGGAAGGGGGGGGGACCATGCCAGAAGTGTTTGCAGTGGAAGAAAGTCAAGAACAGATGCTCTTCAGCACAGCCCCATTGATTTTATAGCATCCCTAAGGAGTTCTTTACCTCAATTTACCCATGTTGCCATAAACAATCTGGGACTCTGTGCTTAAATAAGCGAAATCAGGCAAGTAAGATTTAGTGGCTAGGAAAAACCCCATGCTTTTGCCCTGATTTCCATGCCTGGCCCAAGACAGTGTGGTGGGAAGATCTATGGAGTCTGAGGAAAGCTCAGCTAGGCTTGAGGAGGGTCAATTCTATAGTTCTGAGTGATGAATCCATATGAAATTAGAATTATGGGAGAAGAGGAGCAGAGGAACACTTGCTGGTATCATCCCCTCTGTTGCACCCTGTCACCTGGCCCTGCTGCCTACTTCACATTGGTGATGAAGGTCTGAAGCAGGAAGTCTGCTGCATTCAAGTCTCAGGGCTGGTTCAGTTGCAGGTAAGCACAGAGACCCGGAGATGAGCAGTAAAGCTGATTATTAAAGGAAACGGAATACAAATAGAGAAACTCGTGGGCAAGACTGGCTCCAGTAAAGCAGTTGCTAGAATTGACAAGCTGTATCTCCCACTTCCCCCTAAAACTCCTCCCCATCCGGCTGTTTTTTCTGCAGTCTTAAACTCTGTCAAGGAGCTTCTGCGCTCTCTTTGCTCTTTGCTCTACAAAGATGCAAAGGCCTCTGTGCCCTTGGAGACAAGGGAGGAGGGGAGCTGAATACAGTAGGACTGGCAGACTCCTGTGAATCTGTTGCAGCCTCAACCCCCACCTCCTCTCCGCTGCCTGTCCTATGTCTGCAGTGCTTTCTGCATCTTCTTCCTCTCTCTCACTCAGACATGTCCAGCATCTAACCATTCTGCCTCTCCTCCTTCTCTGACCTGTCTTCATGGTCCCAACACCACTCCTCTGGCTCTGAGCCTTCCTCTTCTGTTGCTTGCCTAGGAGGTTTCTCCAGCTGGAACTTTCCACCACTTCTCATTGTGCAGCCAGTCCCTGAGATCAAAAAGATTGTGACTGTGCAGAGTTCTGCATAGAGCAGGGAGTCTATGTGGTATGGAGGCTCAAACCAAACTCCCCATGAATCAGACTTTATCCAGGAATGCTTTACCAGACAGAGTCCAAAACAATCTGTGAGAACATTTCCATTAGCACACATCCTATATAGGTAAAACATGCCATTTTAGCTGTTTATTCTCAGGCCCACCACCTTCTGCTACCTTGTCACCCCACCATCTCTTCATCCAACCACAGTCCTTGAAAACACTTACTCAACCTAAGTATTTTTCTCTACGTGCAGAGTCCTCCTTGCACTTTATCTGGAGTTCCACTCTACCATTCAGCTGTTAGGTTTCTCCTAAACTGGTTCTTACCAGTTTTGTGGTCAGGCCACATGGATAATGGGTTTCTCTATCTCAGTGTCAATTTTATCTTGCAGTTTCTATGGAAATAATGATCACCATCCACGAGCAGCAGGAGAACATAAGCATCAGGGATCTGCTCCCCACAGCAAGCCATCGGTCCCAGGCTGATTGTCACATGCTCATTTTGATCTGCTGCTGCTGCTATTTATCTCTGTATGCTTAAAAAAAAACTTTTTTAAAAAAATGTCTTATTTTTGTTGCATCAAGTTTACAGGACTGTTTGATTACTATTTTATATAGAAAGCAGACTGTGGACATTTTGCACCCAAATATTTTATCACTGGCTTACCCCAGATTTTGCCCCTTAAATGTTAGGTTACAATAGAAAACATACCGTACAGAACATTTATTTCCCCTGTTCAAATGTTTGCACCTCCCCAAATAGTGAAATCTCCAAACTTTTTAATTTTAACAGTTATTTTGTCATTCCCTGTTCTAAAAATCTTGCGCGCCACTAGGCTAATTAATCTTTTACAGAGTATTTCATGCACCAGGAAGCTGCCTCTTGCCCTTTCTCATTGCATGTCTAATTTACTGTGAGCAGAAGCTAATAACATTACAGCTGGTAACGTAACTAAGATGCATGAAAAAGATTGGCTATTTCTATTTAGGCTTTAAAGTTGTTTTAAAAAATAAAAAGTCATTATGCACAATGCAATTATTTTAGTTTGTGCTGCGGCTACTACTAAATTTTCATAAGGGTATGTTTCCTGGCCAGAAGCTAAATTAAAGCAGAAGAAATTCATCTCACTTATGATTATGCAATAACCAGCATGGTAAGATAAACTCCACTCATCCCAACCATTGAACTTTAGTAAGAAACTTAACTCTCCCCTATTCTCCTCCCATCCTTAAGCCTGAGGGTCCCATGAGATGCTGTGGGGGGGAAAAATAGAGAACAGAAGTGCAATTATAAAAATGCTGCAAGTAGTACTTACTTTATTACAATTTTGGCCCTTTCTAATTGCAAGACATTCTGTTCCATTTGGATTGAATTACCTTTTGTACAAAGCTGACTTCTGTTGTGGAGCGCTTTGTATTTTCTTCTTGGGCTGAATCGACTTTCATCTGTGATTTCTATTAGAGGATGGGTATAATGAGCTAGAAATCCACAAGCTGTGCTCATGAACAGGGCTGTGGTCTCTGAACTGCTTGCTTTGCACTAACCCCATGATTAGGCCTGTTGCAGAATAGGTGATACAGAGCTGCAAGGTTCAGTTCAGAGACTATAGCACCAGAATTGGGGTTGAGTCCCCCAGTTTCATTTCTGGTCCACAGCTACAATTCTCAGTGTTCCCTGGGAAGAGGGATGGACTGGTAAACCACCCTGAGAATGGTAGCTCTGTGAGGGGATAAGAGGTCTCCTAACCACTCTCATCACACATAATAGACTTCAATTCCCAGGATTCTTTGGGGGAAGCCATGACTGTTGAAAGTGTTATGGTGCTGCTTTAAATGCATAGTGCAGATGGTGCCTAAGATTATTGCTCTAGCTAGCACAGTACTTACATTCCAGGTTCCTATTCAATATTTTTCTTTACAGCACTGGTCTTTCCTTTCGCTTCCAGGCATATCCACAACTGAGTGACCTTTTGGCTTTGACCCAGCCGCTTCATCAGCTCTGAATCTACTTGTACTTGTCCTCCACTCTTCGTCAGTAGCATGTTGGATGCCTTCTGACCTGAGGGGCTCATCTTCCATGGAGTTTTCTTGGCAGGGATACTGGAGTGGCTTGCCAGTTCCTCCTCCAGGTGGGTCAAGTTTGGTCAAAACTCTCCACTATGACCTGTCCGTCCTGGGTGGCTCTGCATTGTATAGCTCATAGCTTCTCTGACTTATTCAAGCCCCTTCTCCACAACAAGGCAGTGATCCATGAAGGATCCTAGACAGCATCTTAAAAAGTAGAGACATCACCTTGCCGACAAAGTTCTGTATAGTTAAAGCTATGGTTTTCCCAGTAGTGATAACTGTATAGTTAAAGCTATGGTTTCCCCAGTAGTGATAACTATTTGGAAGTGAGAGCTGGACCATAAAGAAGGCTGATCGCTGAAGAATGGATGCTTTTGAATTATGGTGCTGGAGGAGACTCTTGAGAGTCCTGTGGATTGCAAGAAGTTCAAACCTATCCATACTGAAGGAAATCAGCCCTGAGTGCTCACTGGAAGGACAGATCCTGAAGCTGAGGCTCCAATACTTTGGCCACCTCATGAGAAGAGAAGACTCCCTGGAAAAGACCCTGATGTTGGGAAAAATTGAGAGCACAAGGAGAAGGGGATGACAGAGGTTGAGATGGTTGGACAGTGTTCTCGAAGCTATGAACATGAGCTTGACCAAGCTGCGGGAGTGCCTGGTGTGCTCTGGTCCATGGGGTTACGAAGAGTCAGCCATGACTAAATGACTAAACAACAACAAAGCTCAGTACTGACAACACTGACTAGCTGTGTCTCTCCAGCATTTCAGACACAGGATATTCCAAGTCTTACCTGGGAATGTCTAGGATTGTACCTGAGTCCTTCCATGTTGCTCCAGCATGACTCTAGGATCAGAAAGCTCCATACCCTCCAACATTTCTTCGATAAAAATAGGAATGTCCTAAGGAAAAGCGGGACATTCCAGGATCAAATCAGAAACCAGGACAGCTTCTGTAAATCTGGGACTGTCCCTGGAAAATAGAGACACTTGGAATGTCTGAACTGCATGCCCAGGTCTCCCAGAGCCTAGTGTGAAACTCTTAACGGCTACAGCACTCCTTGTTTCCATTTGACTAGTTTCAGCCACAGGTGGCAAGCAGTCCCCAGTGAGTCCTAAAAGTGGGTCCTAAAATCCTTAATCCCGCTCCTTGAAATACAATCTGAACAATATTGGCAAAGCAGCAAGGAGTTTATTGAATACAATATGGCAGCGGCAGAGCTAACCGCTCAGGTGCCCGGTGTGGCGTGTGAGACCTGTAGCTGGGGGTGGGCAAGCCACCCATGGGGGAGGGGTGCACCTCTCCGCTGCCTCCCCCTAAACTGTAGGGTGGCTGAGGGAGAGGTTTCAGGCAGCGCAGAACCTACCATGTCACTCCCAGGAGAGATGCATGGCTTGGGCATGCTGTAAGCCCCAAGGTAAGCGCTGGCCCCTGCGGTGTGGCACCCAGTGCCAGCCATGTTTTGTCACCTTTGTTGACTAAACTAAAAAGTTTTATGAGCCCAATTTTTTAAAATTATTTTTTTAAACTCATATTTTTGTCATTTATTCACACCCCCCCCCCCAGTGATGACACCCGGGGCAGCCTGCACCACCTTCCTCTGCCACTGCAAGAGTAGGTGTCTAAAGTAGGCAAACCCAGTTTTGGCAAAGCATAAGCTTATATTCCCTATACCAGAGGCACAGGTTCTCCTTTGTCTCCCCATTGGCTTGGGTACTACAAGGTTTACAGTCTATCATGACTGCCTAATTACCCTACAAACATTTATTATTTGGTCTATATTCATATGCAATTATTTGCTAAGCCACGCAAAAATACCTGGAGATACGTGTGAGTCAATCTACACTGCTGACACTTGTCTACTTATCACACCCACATCCTGACCTCTAGCAGGTGCCAGCAAGTTCTCTACTTGCTGACACCTGCTCATCTAAACTGTCTGCAGCCTTGCAGTGGCGTAGCGTGGGTTGTGAGCACCCGGGGCAAGGCAAGTAATTTGCGCCCCCTAACCCGGGGCAAGGCAAGTAATTTGCGCCCCCCCCCGCTGCACTGTCCCTCCCCCAGATAGTCCCTCACTCTCTCTCCGCACCGCACCGCACCGCACGCCTGGCACCCTCCCCTCCACAGTGGGCGGCGACCCGGCGGCTCGGATCGGATTCGCACAGCCAGCACTGCAGTGAGAGAGAGTGAGTGAGCCAGGTAGGGGCAGAGAGCTGCGAGTGCGAGCGCGCCCCCCAGATGTTGAGCCCGGTGCGGCCGCCCCCCCCTGCACCCCCCACGCTACGCCACTGCAGCCTTGTGACTTGTGTGAGAAAGCAACATTACATCTGAGGTTATCTAGCACCCAGCATATTAACCCCATGGGAAGGTGACCCACAACAGAGGCAAAGGTTTGCCACGCCTGTTTTCAGTAAACATGTCTTGAGATTGCAATTGTAAGAAATACTGGCCCAGAAGTCTTAGTAGCTCATTCCTAAGAATGAGCGTATGATGGGGGAACAGTCAGTAAAACTTTTCAGTAGTTCAGCAGTTCATCTCTAATGTACGGCCTTGGGAGTGGAGGGTGTTCATTCTGGGTTCCTGTGGTGAGGAGCTTAATACCTGCTGTCATGCTGCAGAAAAGAGAGAGAGAGAGAGAGAGAGAGAGAGAGAGAGAGAGAATGATAACATGCATTACAGAGCTGGCAGTACAGAAAAATGAAGAGCGAACAGAAAAAGCAAAACAAAACAACCCAATCTCCACCCACACATACATAAGCCTAGTCTGAAGACAAGAAGTGAAAATCAGAGAAAAGTAGAGGACAGCGGATACACAATAAACAGACAATGTAATCCAACATTACACAGACATTTTTTCATATCAGTGTATTGAAATTTCTCGTTATCTATGACAATAACAATAAATGATAACGGGAGTGAAGGAGAGGAAAATGAGAACTGCTTAGACTTTTGAAGCACAGATGTGTCCCTTTCAATGGCACAAAACGATCAGGAAGAAAAGAGGCATCTAATAATTACATGCTCTCCCTGCTGTTACATTCTTGGACCTCCGTAGAATTACTGAAATACTAGTGTTCTGTTTTCCATCAGATAAAATAGGAAAGAAGATGAAAGGGAAACAGGAGCTGTGAAGGCCTGCAGAGTAAGGCATTATAATCTGTCAGAACATTTGGCCCACCTATAGAGACCCAAGAGCAGAGACCATGCAGATGAGACTTGAACCCTAACCTGAAGGCCAGAGGGAGTGAGCACTCCCACAGGTATCTTCAGCCAGCCTTCGACCATCTCTGTTGCTGTAGTCAGCAATGATAAAGGAGAAGCGCTTCTCTTTTTATGCTTCTTCATTGTTGCTATTGTGATTTAGTAATAATTTCAGTTAGTTTTAGTTAATTTAACTCAAGGTGGCATATGCGCTTCTTCCTCCCCCCACCCCCATTTACCAGATTTAGGTTTGATGAGGCCCTAAGCTACTGAAGGTAATGGGGCCCTTTATATGTCCAGCTGTCCTTAGAAATGTACAAACCAGTGATATTTCAGGGAGCAGGCTAGCAGGCGGGGCCCATTACTTACATCAGACTATCCTCCACCAGGGCCAGGGCCTTTTCAGTGATGGCTCCGATCTGGTGGAATGCTCTGTCCCATGAGACTAGGGCCCTTCAGGATTTAACCTCCTTCCGTCAGGCCTGTAAGACAGAGCTATTCCGCCTGCCTTTAATTTGAATTCATCCTGATCTTTTATTTCCCTTCTTTCCCCTCCCCCTCCCCTTTTATGAAGATTACCCACTCTGAGACCCCACAGCTAATTCTCCCCTGGCCTCCTTGCCATAAATGTCAACTTTTCCCTTTTCTTGCGAGGAATCCTATTTGGAATAAGGGAATTTCCCTTTAAAAAAGGGAAATGTTGACAGCTATGCTCCTCGCTGGCCCAAGTAGGACTAATTCAGCCAGCTAGCCCTGGTGATTATCTAATGCTTATTAGATGGATTTCCCCTAAATTGATTTCTGAACTTTGAATTTTATTGTTATTCATGTTTTTATACTGTATTTTATGCTGCTTTTACAATTAAGTGTTTTAAATTTCTTGTTAGCTTCCCTGAGCCCGGTTTCTGAACTGGGAAGGGCGGGTTATAAATAAATAAATAAATATCATCATCATCATCATCATAGGAGCATACACAACACAAAGCACTGTTGCTGTATGTAGGTTTTATTTTATTTGTTTTTTATCTTATATTTTGGAAATGTACATCCAGGATTTTTTTCTTTATATTTTTTTTGGGGGGGGCAAGAGAGTGGGGCCCTAATCTATATCTTGTTTAGCTTATACATAAATCTGGCACAGCATTTTATCCTCACATTTTATCTTCTACTTGAGAGGTAGATGAGCTTGAGGGACAGTGACCGGTTCAAGGTGAACTTCCTAGCTGAGTGAGGATTTGAACCTCACGTTCTAACCACTACACCACACTATCTTACTGATAATCTTATTTGTAGTAAAAGATATTAGTAGAGATAATAATAATGCTTCTATTACAAGCACCATCACTATCAGTGTTATATTGATTAAGCATCTAATGAAAGCAGAAGAAGGTACAGAATATAAAATAATCAACCCACAGAATGATTAATCACAAGACCAGCAGAAGACATTTTACCGCCTGGGGGTAGGAAAGCATATGGCACCTCTTCTCTAAGTCAAGATGCTTAGCTTCCAGTTCTGGCCAACTTCAGTTGGCATCTGAGGTAGAAAATCCCACAAGTGTCTCTTGCTGCATGCAAAAATTAGAATACTAATAAATAAACACATAGCAATTGCTTTCCTTTATGACACCCAAAATTAGCTGTCTGAAGAAGCTGTCTCTTGGTAGGGCCAGCCCTGATCCATCATACAGCAATGAACACACATCATGCAAAACAAATTAAGGCAGCTAAACAATTCAGTGTGAATCGCTCAATCTCCAACGTTAATAGAACTCTTCAAATGCCGGAAGAAAAAGATTGGTTTGTTACTTGAGGAGGCAGCATGCTATTGGTAGCTAATTCCTGAAAGCTGCCGTTTTCCATGGCCACAGGGCTCCATTATGGCATTCCAAGGGTGCAATGAAGTAAAAAAAAGAATGGAATTGCTGGGATGAACTAGCAAATACCAACTCTGCATACTCCACAAGTGGCACTTCAAGGTTTTGTTTTGTTTGTTAAAGGAGGGCTAAAATGCACTTCTGCCACAAACAGCTAAACTCCCACTCCTAGAACTTCTCCCATCAAAAAGTTGTCAGGGGCCCCAATGTTCAAACCAAATTTGAGCCCAATTTTATCACATGAGAAAGCAAAATTCTCTCTCTCTCTCTCTCTCTCTCTCACACACACACACACACACACAATTCTAGTTACCAAGGCAACAGCAAGCCAATAACAAATAAGTGTTATGATTAATCAACTGATATATCTTCCTTAAACAGCAGACAAACATATTCTATTCTTATGCAACATGTCGGAGTCAGAACATGTTAAAAAAGCACCTTACAGCTTTCTTACAGCATGCTGTGTGTTAAAAATGAAAGAAAGAAACATATTGTAGACCAAAACACATCTTCCCTAACATACATCAGCAATCCAAAGGAAAGAGGGCTTAGCTCATAAGTCTTCCATGGGATTTAAATAGGAGCAGTATCTTATGTTTCTTTAAATCAACATCATCATATATAAAAAAAACTGTTGTGGGATATTAAGGGAGGGGTAGTATCTTGAGTGACCTGCTGATCAGAAGGTTGGCGGTTCGAATCCCCATGATAGGGTGAGCTCCCGTTGCTTGATCCCTGCTCCTGCCAACCAAGCAGTTCGAAAGCACGTCAAAAGTGCAAGTAGATAAATAGGTACCGCTCTGGTGGGAAGGTAAACGGCATTTCTGGGCGCTGTTCTGATTTACCAGAAGCGGCTTAGTCATGCTGGCCACATGACCCGGAAGCTGTACGCCGGCTCCTTTGGCCAATAAAACGAGATGAGCACCGCAACCCCAGAGTCGGCCACAACTGGACATAATGGTCAGGGGTCCCTTTACCTTTAGTACCTTGAGTGGGGAACTTGTCCTGCTTCTTCTGGGGTAGTTTGTCCATCTTTGGTCCCGGTCCGCCCCCCCCCCCCCGCACTGCAATTTGTCTTAACTATACAGTGGTGCCCCGCAAGACGAATGCCTTGCAAGACGGAAAACCCGCTAGACGAAAGGGTTTTCCGTTTTGGAGGTGCTTCGCAAAACTAATTTGCTATGGGCTTGCTTTGCAAGACGAAAATGTCTTGCGAGTTCCTGCGGGGTTTTTTCCCCTCCCCCCCCTTTTTCCCAAGCCGCTAAGCTGCTTAACAGCTGGTCGCTAAGCCGCTTATCAGCTGATCCACTAAGCCCACTACGCCGCTAATAGCCTTTTAGCAGCTAATCCGCTAATCCCTTAAGCCTTTAATAGCCGCTAATAGCCGCTAAACCGCTAATAGCGCTAATCTGCTAAGCCGCTAATGGGCTTGCTTCGCAAGACGAAAAAAACCGCAAGACGAAGAGACTCGCGGAACGGATTCTTTTCGTCTTGCGAGGCACCACTGTATTTAATTCTGAATTTTAAATTATTCTAACCTGAGACCTGCAGGTGAAGGGCAGGTAATAAATGTTATCATCATCATAATATACTTGAGCAAATTCAAGTCTCCAAGTGTAGATTCTTATGGAATCAAAATGGTGCATAAGACAGAGCAGGTGTTCATGCTGACCACATGTCCCAGAAAGCTGTCTGCAAACAAACACTGTCTCCCTCAGGCTGAAAGTGAGATGAGCGCCACAACCGCATAGTCGCTTTTGACTGAACTTAACCGTCCAGGGGTTCTTTTACCTTTACCTTTTAAATATACATATGAGGGAAAGGTAGGATGCAAAGGAGCTCAAGCCAGAAATCACTCAAACCATTGGCTCCTGACAGAAAAACCAATGGCTTAAGTTGTTGTTACCACAAGATCTTGTGAGAGCATCCTCACCACTCCCAGAGCCACCATACTGCTATCTTGCATGGCACACCAAGCAGGATTTGGCCAGGCAGGTGCAGGTTGCATATGGTCAAAATTGTGTGTGTTAAATGAACCTATAATGCAGGTTTACTATATGTATTGTTTATCTCACTAGTGTAGCTTACATGCATTTAACATAGGACTTGTTCTCCAAAACCCATCACCACATTTGACCTGTGGAAAGAAAGTGCATGTGGTGTAGTGTGGGAAGAAAGAAGAAGAAGTGGTGGAGAAGAAGAAGAAGAGTTTGGATTTGATATCCCACCTTTCACTCCCCTTCAGGAGTCTCAAAGCGGCTCCTCCCCCACAACCAACACTCTGTGAGGTGAGTGGGGCTGAGAGACTTCAGAGAAGTGTGACTGGCCCAAGGTCACCCAGCAGCTGCATGTGGAGGAGCGGAGACGCGAACCTGGTTCCCCAGATTACGAGACTACCGCTCTTAACCACTACACCACACTGGAGGAAGGGAAAGGAGAATATTAGCTGCTTTGAGACTCCTTACGGTAGTGATAAAGTAGGATATCAAATGCAAACTCTTCTTCTTTCTTTCTTTCTTTCTCTCTCTCTTTCTTTCTTTCTTTCTTTACTGTTTAGGGAAGTTTTTTTATCTTTGATGTTTTATTCTGTTTTTAATCTGTTGGGAGACGCCTAGAGTGGCTGGGGAAACCCAGCTGGGGTCCAAATAAATAAATTGTTGTTGTTGCTGCTGCTATTATTATTATTATTATTATTATTATTATTATTATTATTATTTCCAATTAACACCCCCCCCCCCAAAGTTGGTGTAAACAGTTATTCTCATCCAGACCCATTTTATCTGCTCAAAAACTCTGTGAGAGGACATTATCCAGTAAGTGTCATAGCTGAGTAAGAGTCAAATCTTGGTCTCCAATACATGAAGTACTACACCACATTAATGCTTCAAATGCTCTGTGACTCCAGACACATCCAAGTAAGGTGCCATTCTTTTGGAAGGGTGGTCAAGATGGCGCCGAGGTAAGACGCACTTATCAGAGCTCTGTTTCTATATCCTGTTGGCTTCCTTTCCCTGTAGTATACAAATCATCGGCTAGGTTGCTTTGCTCATGATTATCTTTCAGTTCTCACAATTAAAGGGGGTGGGAAACACTGACGAAATCTATTTATATTTGATCCACGCGCGTCTCGACCGTGGATACATGCCAGTAAATTTGGTCGAGACTAATGTGAAATATGTGAAAGCTAAGGCAGTGCGGTGAAAAATTATCAGGCGATGTATATTAGGATGTGAAATTACTAAGTCAAGCATGAGCCCTTCAGATCAAGCCAAAAGGAGGAGGGGGGAATGAACACGGTCTAGTGAATTTAAGATCTAACTGTGCAGGAAAACTCTGTTAATGAAGCAGAAAGGGATACTGAATTCACCCGGGATCTGTAGCTCAGGTATTTATCCATTAGTTTGTACCTGTCTACATCCTTCATTTATCTCTGTGTTATATTTCATGGCCTAGTTCCTGTTCTGAGCTTTTAAAGGGAAACCTGTGGCAGATCAAAGGGGAACTCTTACCACAGGACAGGTTTATCTCTATCTCTCTATTTTCAGAACTAAAGTGGTTAGGATTTGTGAAACTGTGAAAGCTTCCTGAGAAATTTCTTGAATCTCACTGAAAACACATTCAGCTTCCTCCAGGATGTTTAGCATAACCTTTCTTCAGGCGTTGCTACAAAGGTTACATTGGGTGGCATCCTCACAGGCATAACCCCTTGCATCTCATCTGAAGAGGACCCTGTTCCCACCCCCCTCTAAATTTGGTTTTAAGTAAAATTCAGTGGCAAATCCAATGGCACCTTAAGTGTGTCAAATGCAATGGAGGAGATTCTGATAAGAATTGTTCAATGATACCAAAGAAGACAGAGACCAAAAATAACAACCAGGATGGGAAGGAGTTAGCAACCATTGGAGAAAGCAGTTGAGGAGACCACAGCGCTTTTCTGCCCTCACCGAGGTCCTAGCTGTACTATTCATTCATTTATTTATTTTTAAAAAATATTTATTAAATTTTCCATTTTAACATTCCAATCAAATCACATCATATATTCCAAACTATACAAATTATTCAATAGTTAAACAATCCAAAAATGATGCCAAATTATAAATTTTTGGGGGAGACTTCACCATGCTCTGAGGTCAGAGGGGATCTGATCATCTCATACTTCTACTGCTTCCCGTATTCATTTCCAATGGTTCCCATAAGTCATTCTGATGTTAATCCTCATTATTTTCCACAGCCTCTGAGTTCTTCCAACAAGTGAGATAAATCAAACAATATATTTCTGTGTGGTTTTATGTCCAGGAGTCCCCTCTGTACTATTCATTTAAAGCAGCATCATGTCTTTTTCACCACTCAAATTATCCTGGAAACTGTTAAGGGTACTGAGTGTCATTAGGAAAATGCTGTTCTCCAAGAGCTACAATGCCCAAAATTTCCTGGGAAGGGGAATTGAGAGTTTTCATTCTACAAGGGGAAGAGGGATCTCCTAACAACTCTCAGCATTCTTCACAAAACTACAAGATTCAGGATTCTTTGGGGAAAGCCAGGCCTACTTAAAGTGCTACAACTCTGCTTTAAATGTGTAGTGCAGATGGAGCCACAGTGACATTCCACAGCTCAGTCCAGGATCATGGAACCACAAAACCATTTCAGAAGCTTATCAATCACCTCAGGATCACTTAATAATTGGATTCTATGTGGTGGCTTGGAAGCTCTCCATGAATTTTATACCCATCTGAATTCTTGCTCCGCCTTCCTTCCTTTATGCAAAGATGAAACAAATGTGCATAAAACTTGCATTAGCTGATTTATATGTATATGTGTCAAGTTAGAAATTATTCATGCATTTTTTAAGAAATCCAATACATATCACTATAGTCCAGAGAACTATGTGGCCAGGTGACCCGTGTGCCTCCTCAGTCAGCTTTTCAGCCCATGCTGTCCCTGTTTATGGTTCATCATCTTTAAGTCAGACTTGAACAGGACAGCTCTTCAGAGAAAGGACTCCTTCAAACAGAGGGCTGTCCTCTGATAGTCCTTCGAAAGGAGGAGGACCTTCTGTAAAAGTAGGGAATGTCCCTCCTACCACTTTCCAGCTAAATGAATGAATGACCTGGAATTCTGGTGTCTTCCCTGGCAGGGGAGGTGGAACCCCTCTCATCCAGTGGTTAAGGAGCACCCACCACCTGCCTGCCTCCTGCATCTCAAAGAAAGCATCCTGGGCCTTGTGGAAGGAGACATCAGATGGCAACAAAGACAGCAATACTGAGACTTGCTTTTTGGGAGTGCACCTATGTGAATTCTCACAGCATCACTAGAATGGCTCTTGTGCCACTCATATGATCCTACAGAAATGGGTAAGGAGTGTACCAGCGGGACAAAAACCTTTAGATGGCAGGTGTTCTGAAACCCTGCTAATACCAAGAGGGGAAAGGGCAGATGTGTATTAATTCCTCCAGACCTTTGGTCTTCTGCTTCCTGGTGCCTTCATATTAATGTTTTTGCTCGGTCTGCAGATTCAGAGCACAGAAGAATTGAGCTTGTCTCTCTAGATCTCCCTTTGTCCTCTAGGCTTATCTTTATGGCAGGCTGCCATATCTCTTGTTTGGCATCCAGAATGTGCTGGAGTCTCACAACATATGATCATAGGCTTAGAGAATCTCACAATCAAAGAGTAGCTCCACGGAGATTCCTTTGATTACCATATCAGAATCAGACGTTCGCGCGCGCACAAAAATCTTGGATTTCTTCCTCCCTTCCTCCCCTTCGTCGTAGAAACTTAAGAGACAAGCCGACTGAAGTTAAAGAGTACAGAACAAAAGCTTCCTTTGGCCTTTAAAGACTCTGTCAAAAGTCTAAACTTTAAAAGTCAGCAGCTCAAAGTTGAGCCTGTGTTCTAAGACATCTCTCACACAAGACAGTCCTGATTATAAAGTCCACCGAAAGAAAGCTATGTCTAAGAGGTTCTGCAACAAACTTTCACCAAAAAGAAGAAACAGATTTGCAATTTAGTTGCATTTCCCCAGCTTTCAGCCACAGATCTATGATAAAGGCAGAAAAATACCATGGTACCTCGGGTTATAGATGCTTCAGGTTACAGACGCTTCAGGTTACAGACTCCGCTATCCCAGAAATGTTACCTCGGGTTAAGAACTTTGCTTCGGGATGAGAACAGAAATCGGGCAGCGGCGGCAGCAGGAGGCCCCATTAGCTAAAGTGGTACCTCAGGTTAAGAACAGTTTTAGGTTAAGAACAGACCTCCAGAACGAATTAAGTTCTTAACCCAAGGTACCACTGTACAACAGGACTATATGTTCCACTTGAACTTCCAAGAGCAGATAGAGAGCGGTCCTTACTACTGTGGTTTTTGGGGTGTGAATTTATTAAATTAAGGGGAGTTGATGTGGGTTCATATGGATTTCATTAAGGGCCCCCTATCTTCCCCCAAAATTTGAGCCAGGTCCACTGCACTTCATTTTTGAATCCTTAGGCTCAGTGGCACTTGTTTGGCATGCAGGTCTCAGGTTCAGTTCCAGGCATCTGCTGGACGAGTTGGGAAAGAACCCTGCATGAAAACACTGCTACTCAGTCACTGCGTGACAAAACTGAACCAATGGACTGTTTCAATATGAGGCAGGTCCCCATGTTATTCTGCAAAGCAGCCCCAAGGGAGCATGTCTGTGCATGGAAATAGCAGCAGTTGGAAGAAGGTGTTCTCATCCCTTATCCTGCCTTCACCCAGACATTTCATGCCATTCATAATTTCAATGGAAATATCAGACTGAAAGAAGCTGGGTGGGGGTTGAGTGGGAGAGTGGTGTGTTGGGGGAAAGTTAAACACTTGAGGCTTCTTTCAAGTAGATCAGTTCTTATTGATGCTGCTTTGTAGAGAAGTGGAAGCCAACATTTCAAGACACGTGGTTGACCTGGAATACATCATTCCAGAGTGAACTAATTTAAAAATCAATGAGTTCTAGAATTTAGCATAAAGTGCCATCTGGGGGGGGGGGAGAGATGTCATTTGATGCAGAATGTAGAAGGAAACATGTAGAAATTCTAACAAATTTTGCTAGGTCTGCTGTGAGTGGGGAGGGGCAAGTTGCTGCAATTGAATTTTCTCTGGTGTGCAATTGGTGACCTGTTTGGACATTTCTCAAGGGAGAAAGGTCAGAATTGCCCCATGCAGAAGCCCCAGAGGCATCACCCCCATGCATGCCCCACAACCATCTTGCCCAAAATTGGCACCTCTGGTAGTGATGCTTCTCCACCAACAGCAGATGAGGGATATTGTGAAGTGCAGGAGTGGCAGAAGGGTGGTAGTTCCCTTTTGGCGTCAAGTGGCAAAAGAGGCCATGCCATCCCTGAAAAGAACTATCAACACCTTCCTTTGATTGTGAACAAAAGGCAAAAGTACAGATTGTCTTGGTCATCACCTTGAGAGGTCTATCTCTGCACTGAAGGCATGACCTGTGTCAAAGTGACACTGGGCAAGCCCAGAATGGGGAAGTTACACAGATATCAAGACAGAACTTAGTCTAGTCACTAGACATTGCAGTGTGAGCCACTAAGTGGTGACTTTTACCTCCCTGTTCTTGTTTAATGCACTGTTTGTTACTTAATAAGGGATGTGGGTGGTGCTGCGGGTTAAACCACAGAGCCTAGGACTTGCCGATCAGAAGGTTGGCGGTTTGAATCCCCGCGACGGGGTGAGCTCCTGTTGCTCGGTCCCTGCTCCTGCCAACCTAGCAGTTCAAAAGCACATCAAAGTGCAAGTAGATAAATAGATACCGCTCTGGCGGGAAGGTAAACGGAATTTGCGTGCGCTGTTCTGGTTCGCCAGAAGCGGCTTAGTCATGCTGGCCACATGACCCGGAAGCTGTACGCCGGCTCCCTTGGCCAATAAAGCGAGATGAGCGCCACAATCCCAGAGTCGGTCACGACTGGACCTAATGGTCAGGGGTCCCTTTACCTTTACCTTTGTTACTTAATAATAAATGCACATCTGTCCTCAAACTAAAAATGAAATATGAATCTTGTATTGATGAGCCACTGTGTTTCACTGCTCAGAACGATCACAGCTCTGTATGATTTAGAACATTTTTTTTAATCTTTTGCCCATGGAAAACCCAGCCAAAGGATAACAGGATAATTGAAGGTCAGACCCAAACCATGTCATCAGAAGCAGATACAATGTCTGCCTGAGCTGTGTTTATCTCTAGTAAATGTTGTGTGACAAATAGGATAAAGTTGGAGGTACATTCCAGAGAGGACAAGGAATGAAAATGAAAGCAAAATTTCTGCTCTTCAGCACCTTTTGGCTATAGACATAGAAAGAATGCACCGGCGTAAATGGATACTGAATTCTAAAAGCAGAACTACAGTCTAGTTGTCTCTTATCATCATTTAGGGAGGAGGAGAGATTTATTTGGTTCACAGTTTGATGTGAATTTGCACTTCTCGAACCAATATCTGAATCAAAGAACAACTATCATGCAAAATTCTCACTTCATTGGATTTTTCAATGCAGTCCTCCAACCCAAAAATGTATACACAGATGTGTATATTAGGGGACATAATCAACCCATAAATGTTTATATTAATTAAACCATTCTATAAAACTGCATTATGTTAGGGTGAAAATGCTTGCAAAAAGTGTTTATTACTTGTCTTATTAGGAGAAAACACATGAAAATGCTTACATAGTTTCATAACTTTCTTTGAAATGAAAACTAATGCAAAAAATGGGTGAACCTAACATTAAAAAAGAGAGATTAAGATAAACTGAAATCATCCATCTGTGCTCTCATTTATAAATAGCTTCTGAAGCTTGACCCTAAACATATTTGCACAAAGTTCAACAATATAGTTTTTTCTGTGTGCTTAGGATTCAAGCACTAACATGCTCTGTATGAGGAAAGTCTTTGTTTACATTTGTTCTCATAATTCTCTGAAGGGAAAGCAACCTTCTCCTCAACTTAAAAGCCACCCATGAACGTGCCACCCTTACCTCTCTGCTCTTATATCCTGATATATCCTTGCCTGTGAACTCTACTCCATCAGTCGACCAACCTCAGCTGTCTAAAAGTCATCTTCTCTGTGGAAAGAGTCTGCCCTCCTTCCTTGCTGCCCCTCCTGCCTAGAGCTGCCTCCATTTTTACAGATGGGGAAGAGAACTTGAATGCATGTGACTTATAGAGACGTGGAAACAACTTCACACTTCATGAGTCTCAATTTCTTTTGCAGGGCCTTCCAAATTCATCTCAGATTTCATTTTATGCAAAATTCAGTAGCAATGACAATAGCATGAGTCACTCAAGTTCACAGTTAGCCCATGGGTGTTAGCCTAGGGTGCAGTTTTAAGGCATTTGAGGGTGTCACCTTACTGAAATGTAGCAAGTATGAGTCTGGATGAGAGACTTCCTAGGAGCCACACGCATTCCAAGATGGAAGAAAGATGGGGATAAATGTAATAACATTAAGAACAATTCTAAGGTGCAAAGCTTATATTCTGACCATTAGAAGATACTAGATCTGGTCTAAGGGTAGAATTCCAAATGTTTAACCCTCTTTTCTACAATTAATCCTTGCTGTGTGAGCAAAACAGTCACTTTCTGATACTGTAAAATGAAACAAAGCACAGGGAAAGTTCAATAAAGCCATGGGTGGGGTTCAATGAATGAGCCCCATCAGAATAACCCATGTGCAAGGACTTTTGCTTGCATGATGGACTTTCCTCTCACATACACCGCAACCCCCCTGTCCCCCAAATTGGGTCAGAAGAACCCCCAGAACATCATGCAGAGGAGGAGAACGGGGGGTCACTTTGCCCGGAAAGCTGTAGTGCTTGTGCAGACTGAACATTGCCACAGCATGATGCTGAATTCCACCTCAGGAGTTTACATAGAGAGTATAACAAACAGCTGTTTCCAGGTTCTTGGCCTCATCGTCAAGTCCAGCAAATCTACTTTAATTAATTCAACTCTTACATAAGCATGAATCTGCCTGTTCTTTGTATTAATTTTCCAGCCACCTTGTTACAAAGATTAAAAAAGGTAAAGGTAAAGGTACCCCTGCCCGTACGGGCCAGTCTTGACAGACTCTAGTGTTGTGCGCCCATCTCACTCAAGAGGCCGGGGGCCAGCGCTGTCTGGAGACACTTCCAGGTCATGTGGCCAGCGTGACATCACTGCTCTGGCGAGCCAGAGCCGCACATGGAAACACCATTTACCTTCCCGCTAGTAAGCGGTCCCTATTTATCTACTTGCACCCGGGAGTGCTTTCGAACTGCTAGGTTGGCAGGCGCTGGGACCGAACAACGGGAGCGCACCCCGCCGCAGGGATTCGAACCGCGGACCTTTCGATCGGCAAGCCCTAGGCGCTGAGGCTTTTACCCACAGCGCCACCCGTGTCCCTGTTACAAAGATTAGGTAAGTCCTAAAGGCTTAAAGCTGCCTTTGGAACTTGTCCTGAGCCTTTCTGCTGATCGGAGTCATGACAATGGCTGCAACTGAAAACTGAAATGTCTGTAACTACTTCCTCTCGTAACTGAGTCATTGCTTTCATTACCTTGGATGTCTGGCTTCTATGGGCACATGCAAGTGTCATTTGGGTGCTGGCTCTGAAAGACACTCTCTAAGAATGAGCCTGGTGTTGTGTAAATTCTTTTTATAGTTAGTCATTGCATTCTTACCAATGGCATCCAGAATCAATACTGAGTATTTGGGTGCTAAGTGTCATATGAAAGGGACTGAAAATAAAAGTGTCAATATCATAAGGTTGTTATACAGATCTATGGTGCTATAACACTTGGAATACTGTGCACAGCTTTAGCCATATCTCCTCAAAAAGTATATTGTAGATGATGATCACCATCAACATTAATTTATTAATCGCTTTTTACAAAGCAGTTTCATGTCAATTTATAACACACCCACCCTGCTAAAAACAGTTAAAAACTAAAAACGAACAAACCCAGCCAATGCATTTAAAACAAAACTAAAACAATACAAAATAGATACCTATGGCAGAGATCCATTTATCCAAACAGAACAAAAATGTCTTCAATGGTTTTTAGGAAGTGCAGATAGTATCTCAGCAGGAATGCTATTCCACAGAAGAGTAGTAGCCACACTAAAAGTCCTGCTCTGGATTGCTGTGGCCCTGGGAAAAGTTCAGAAAGAGGCAACCAAATTGATAAAGAGAATACAACATAATCAGGAATCTTTTCTAGAAGGAAAGGTTACGACATATGAGAGTCCCAGGGCTTTTTTGCAGCTCGAATTCACCAGAATTCAGTTCCGGCACCTCTCAGGTGAGTGGCATTGCCATTATAAGAGAACAAGGGAGTCTTCGTGGTGAGTTCCAGAACTGCTTTTTCTAGAAAAAAATAGCACTGTATGAGGTCATGGTGTGCTTTTCTCCCTCTCTCATACTGCTAGAACCTGGGACCAACCAACCAAGCTGAATATTGGAAAGTTCGGGACAGACAAAAGGAGGTACTTTCCCCCACAGCACGGAGTTAAAGTATGGAATTTGTTTTCACATGACGTACTGCTGGCCACCAACTTAGATGGCTTTACAAGTGACTTAGTCAGATTCATTGAAAATAAGGCTATCCGTGGCTGCTAGCCATGATGGCTATGCTCTGGGTCAAGGACAAGCATGCCCCTCTATCTCATTTCTGGGAATCATAAGTGGGAACAGTCTCTGACTCAGGTCCTCTTAGTGAGCTTCCCATAGGCATCTGGCTGACCCCTATGAGAACAGGATATTTGACTAGATGGGCCTTTGATCTAGTAAAGGGAAAGGGACCCCTGACCACTAGGTCCAGTCGTGGCCGACTCTGGGGTTGCGGTGCTTATCTTGCTTTATTGGCCGAGGGAGCTGGTGTACAGCTTCTGGGTCATGTGGCCAGCATGACTAAGCTGCTTCTGGCGAACCAGAGCAGCGCACGGAAACACCATTTACCTTCCTGCCAGAGCAGTACCTATTTATCTACTTGTACTTTGATGCGCTTTCGAACTGCCAGGTTGACAGGAGCAGGGACCGAGAAACAGTAGCTCATCCCGTCACGGGGATTCGAACCACTGACCTTCTGATAGGCAAGTCCTAGGCTCTGTGGTTTAACCCACAGCACCATCCGCGTCCCTTATTTTGATCTAGTAGGACTCTTCAAATGCTGTTATTTTCCTGAGTCTGTTCAAAAAGGAAAGGAAAGATGAGTATAATCTACGGAGGTGAAGACGTGCTCAAAACCACTTCGTCTAATCTTGTACGTTGGTTTTCAAAGTTAACTGCAAGTGGTTTTGAGAGTGGAAGCCATGTTGACTCATCCAGCCTAATCTCTGAAATGCACACATGCACATATTGGTATACATTTATTGTAGAGACGTTTGCATCTGACTTGTAAATTTAAACCAAGTTCTAAATTGCAATTGATTTTCTATGAGATCAAATTTAACCCACATTAATGCAAAATACATTCTTCTTAATAAAGGATTCGCACTGAATAGCAGAGAAATTCATGGTGATTAGCGACTCAAGGGAAAGTATGTTGCCCTTTCTTGTTACAGATAATTTATCACCTGAAATGTCTATCTGGTTTCCAAGGCAAAGTGTAAGCAAAGTTAATGAGATATAAATGACATTTTATTCTTCATCATTTATTCACACAAATTAGTAAAATCAGCTTTTATGGAAGGTTTCCTTATTTTTCACCACATTTTGTCTCTGACAAAACAAATAAGAAAACTAGTTTGAAAACATCAAAAAGGTAGTGATCATGAGTAATTTTAATGATATGGTCGGTCTGGGATCAGAAAAACCTGGGTTCAAATCCTGCTGAATCATGAAGCTGATTGAATAGCATTCAGCCAAGCTTTATCTTTCACTCAAATATACCTTCCAGATCTGTTGCAAGGGGTAAGTGAGACAATTACATGTTTGTATGATGCGGTACAAAAGTAATAAGTAACTTCCCCATATTAGTTAATGGGATAGAGACTGAAAAGAAGATTCTCGTGTACAAGGCTACCTTCCATCTCCATGGTCCTCAGGCAGCTTCCATGGTTCTGGCAGGGCAGGCGGTTTGAGCTGGGTGAGTAGTTTGCTCTAGCTGCCATTTCAGCTTCTCATAATGCTCCCCCATCTCCCTTTAGCTTGTCTCCAGGTTATTGTGGGGAAATGCCAATGATGAATCATGGGTGTCAGGAGTTCCGGTTCCTATCTTGATAACACAGCAAGCGTACTTAATTAAAAAGGAATAATTATTGCAAAAACAGAGTTTGCTGGACGGCTCTAACAAGCCACCAGTCTCATCAGTCATGATGACTCTTCTGAAAACCACTTCCTGCGAGACCAGAAGCAACTGAACTTTCACTTGTGATGTCTCTTGTTTTGCTTCCTGTCTTGCCGCTCTCCCATTCACCAAGACCTTGGGCTGAGAGGGTCAGCTCCCACCTCTTCCCCATTCTCTGAGAGGCTGTCTCTTAGCTCTTTCCTGCCTGATAAACTGCTTCCTTCTCTGTTTGTGGCACTTTGCACTTCTCAAGAGCATTGGCAGGGTTCCGGCTCACTCTCAGTCATTCCCTTATCAGCCAGCATTCCAAGGGGCGGGGGAGTTGGCACTAGCTGATGCTCATCCTGTCTGGCAGTTACCCTCTCTGTTCCTGGCTATTTCCTTCAGCTGGTTGCAAACCTTCTCTGGGATTGGGCTGCAACCCTTCCCTAGGATCTGGCTGCAATCCTTTGCTGGGGGCTGGCTCATTCATGACAATAGGCAACAACGGTACACCTCCACCAGTTAAGACAGCCAATGGCTGAGGGGTAATGAGCACATTCCTCAGGGAACCTGAAATCTGGAGGCAGCATCACCCAACTGGCTGGTTCCAACCTGTCTGTGCCAAATTTTGCAACAGAGAAATGTCAGGATGCTTCCCCCAACCCCAGTTTGCAGCCAAAGAACCATGAGCAAATCACACAGGCCTGTTGAGCTTCTGATGTAAGAAGGTTTGCTCATCTCACCACAGTCTAGAGACTCAAACAAAGTGCTGTCTCTCATCGTTGCCTTGCAACCTGCAAAACTGCCCTGAATGTGTTCATTGTCAATATGCCTAAGAGGGAAGCTATGTGTTTTGAACCTTTTATCTATCCTCTTTTATCTCCAAATATATATTTTAACTATATTTTGAAAAGGTTTGAAACCTTGACACCTGGAAAAATATGGCCTCTGATAGATGGCTACATTCCTTATCCATGCCTTAGTCTGGGAGGTGCAGATCAAATTGGATAATATCAGAATTTACAGAAATCAAATTTCTCTAGAGAAATTGGGTTGCTGGTTCTATCTCTCAGCAACCTGGAAGAGATAGAGATAACAGGATAAAAGTGCCTGTTCAGGGCATAATTCTACAGTAGATTCCAACATACCAATATCTGCTTTCAATAAGGTCAGGAAAGATACCGCAGGCAACACCATATCTAAAGAACAACCCTTAGAACAGCCCTTTATTAGCCAGTTCTTTTCATAGGTGACCCTCTGAAACACATTTACATAGGAATCAAGGAAGCTGCCTTATACGGAATCATCCATCGGGCCTTTTAGCTCAGTATTGTATATACTGATTTATAACACCATCTCTATTGTTTCAGACAGAGGACAATTCTCATTTCTACCTAGGATGCAAAGTTGTTGCTGTTTCACTGAGCTATGATGATGGTGATAATGATGATTTATTTATATGCCACCCATCTGACTGGGTTGCCCCAGCCATTCTGGGTGGCTTTGGGCAAACTAAAACACCAAACACTGTCAAACATAAAACATTAAAAACTACTGTATTGTCAGATGGCAGAGGAGCCAACCCCCACAGCCAGGAAGGGATAAGACAAGGAAAAGTCCTTACCATCTTCTTTTATTCAATATTTACAGAGATAGGCTTGAGAATGCAGCTTCTTGGAATAATGGTGTTGTCCTGAGTAAATCTCCCCTCTCTCCCACTTCCTCATTCGTCATCTCTTCTACAGGTGGTGCTGAGGGCCTTTTGCTTCTGAGCCCTCTAATCTCCTACTTTTAAGGCTTGCTGGGTTCTGGGAGATGGTGGGTCTGGAATGCTTTCCAGTGATAACATGTCAGCCAGCTGCTCCGGTTCTGCCTCCTCCTCCTCTCCCATTACTTCCCAACTTCCCCCCTCATCTTCCTCTGAGCTGTGACCTCCCTCAAACCCCTGTTGTAATTCTGGACTGTCTTCTTCTTCTCTGGACGAGTCAGGCTGGGGAGGCGGTCTCCACCATTCGTCCTCTGCCCAGACCCTGACTCCTATACAGAGCTGCCTTTGAAATCCCCCATAATCTCGAATCCCTTCCTGAAATTTCGATTTCCACACTCTTTACATCACGTCTGAATGCTGTTAATGAAGCTAGTGAATGGAAATAAAACCATCTATCCATCCCATCTAATCCAGCCTACAGCTGATATAAAACAAGGCTGACTCAAGCCTCACATGTGGAAACAACCTTAGCAGACCTTATCAGCAGGGCTAACTAGAATAACACGGAATGTTAATAGTTTCTGTTCTTTTGGCATGAAAGTGACAAAAAACGTTCCAAACACAGCTGAGGTGGGAGACAACCGTTCACTGCTGCCTAATCAGGTAATTAATATAAACACAGATTTTTTTCCAAGGGTTCTTTGTGTAATTTACATTTTTGAGAGCAATTGATTTATTATGAAGCTCTCGATGACAGAAATGCCACCTTGCAGATGAACAAGCATTTGAATGTGCATTCGGATTGTGCAATTTTTTTATTTATTTTTTTGCATTAGCCAACTAATAACTTGGGATGGACTCATCAATATAGTTCTGTAATGTACCACCTTTGCATGTGTTCACATGTAAGTCCATTCTACCACATTTCTGCATGAAGCAGCATTAAACAAAACAAAACAAAACATATTCTGAACTAAAATTTAAATGCAAAGCACTAAAAAACCATGCAGCATAACCGCTGCATGTGTGTCCCTTCCTACTCTGCAATTTTTATGATTTTATGTTGTCAACAGGGTGGAATTATTATTATTGTTGTTGTTGTTATTTTTTATTATTATTATTATTATTATTATTATTATTATTCACTTATACCCACCCATCTGGCCGGGCCTCTCCAGACACTCTGGACAGCTCCCAACAGAATATTAAAGGTAAAGGTAAAGGTACCCCTGACAGTTAAGTTCAGTCGCAAACGACCCTGGGGTTGTGGCGCTCATCTCACTTTG
Organism: Podarcis tiliguerta; assembly: GCF_965153285.1. Lineage (NCBI taxonomy): Eukaryota > Metazoa > Chordata > Lepidosauria > Squamata > Lacertidae > Podarcis > Podarcis tiliguerta. The sequence goes on along the minus strand of NC_139538.1, from coordinate 17,226,018 downwards.
CAGGCCAAGGGAGCCGGCATTCTTCCGGGTCATGTGGCCAGCATGACTAAGCCACTTCTGACGAAGGCGGAGCAGCACATGGAAACACCATTTACCTTCCCACTGGAGTGGTACCTATTTATCTACTTGCACTTTGTGCTTTCGAACTGCTGGGTTGGCAGAAGCTGGGACCGAACAACAGGAGCTCACCCCGTCACGAGTTCTTGAACCGCTGACCTTCTGATCGGCAAGTCCAAGCAGCACAGTGGTTTAAATCACAGTGTCACCCACGTAACAGAATATTAAAAACACAATAAAACATGAAACATTAAAAACCTCCCTAAACAGAGCTGCCTTCAGATGTCTTCTAAAATTCAGTTGTTTATTTCCTTGACATCTGATGGGAGGGTGTTCCACAAGGCGGGCGCCATTACCGAGAAGGCCCTCTGCCTGGTTCCCTGTAACTTGGCTTCTTGCAGCGAGGGACCCGCCAGAACGCCCTGGGTGCTGGACCTCAGTGTCTGGGCAGAACGATGGGGGTGGAGAAGCTCCTTCAGATATACTGGCCCGAAGCCATTTAGGGCTTTAAAGGTCAGCACCAACACTTTGAATTGTGCTTGGAAACGTACTGGGAGCCAATGTAGATCTTTCAAGACAGTGTTATGTGGTCTCGGCAGCTGCTCCCAGTCACCAGTCTAGCTGCCCCATTCTGGATTAGTTGTAGTTTCCGGGTCACCTTCAAAAGTAGCCTCACGTAGAGCGCATTGCAGTAGTCCAAGCGGGAGATAACTTGAGCATGCACCACTCTAGTGAAACAGCCTGTGGGCAGGTAGGATCTCAGCCTGCATACCAGATGGAGCTGGTAGACAGCCGCCCTGGACACAGAATTGACCTTCAAAGCAGATGTCCTGCACCCCACTGAGCAGGACAGCCCTCCAATGCAGTGGGGATAATTGACCACATTTTGAACATAAGTGAAATAATATGTACTGCTGCCTAAAGAGCTCTCTCACCCCATAAACTCATTAAACCCAGAGCCTAAAATTATTCAACTGCACCACTTGGTGTGTGCAAAAGTCCCCTTTTTGTTGTGGTACCCAGTATGTGGAACTCCCCACCTAGGAGATAAAATATTGTTAGTTGGTGATGGCAAGTTAAGAGATAACCATCAGGCCATCACAAAACTAACTGGATTCCATTTGTTGATCTCAGTATCCTTCCGGGCAGTGGAGAGGAACGCTTTGTATGCAACAGGATCTCAAAACTGTTTCAGTGTTTAGTAGGCAGCTAGTGCTAGAGTCCTATATAAAGTCCTATATAGAGTCCAAAATAAATATATGTTTTAAAAAATTCAAGTAGTCCTATAAACCCTTGATGTATCAAAATCCCATGTATTTTGATGAACTTTCACTGCCAGATAAAAATCCTTAGGACCCACAGAACTTAACAGAAGCGGGGAATCTAGAGTTCCAGTGTCAAGGTGCTAGATTCTGGGCTGCTGCTTCTCAATTTGTTTGGTTACTTAGACTTTATATGCTGCTTATTATTATTATTTATTATTTAATATTTATTAAATTTGCATACCACCCTCATCTGTAGAACTCAGGGCACTTTACAATATGAAATACAATATAAAAAACAACAACACAAAATACATGACAGAAACAAGAACAAAAGTCCCGAGAAACTCTCTGAGTGGCTTGAACGTCATCATAATGAAAATGTCCTCATGTTGTCCTGCTGAGCAGGTCAATGTTGCTTAGCTCCTGATGAAGGCATTTAATGTTGATGACCCTTGGGGTCCCTTCCAACTCCGCAATTCTACGATGCTATGAAGATTTCATGCTTTTCTGCCTACATCATACCTGCATCTTTTGCAAATAGGAGTCAGCTTCACCTTTAGATTAAGTTTGTGAAGGGTTAAAGCGCAGGCAACATGGGATTTGTCAATAAGAAGACTGATAACCATTTGCCCATCATTTGGTAACAGTGCTTTTAGACCTACACCGCTAATTATGGCCCAGTTGAAAAATGGAGTGAGATCCCAGCAGCGAAAATGTCGATAGGAGGTTTAGAAAGAATTGATCTGGTGTGAGCTAGAATGGAAGATCCAATGGAAAAAAACCCCCAAAAAAGCTTTAATACACTTCCAGAAAGTTTTAAAAGTTTAGGAAGCTTTGTAAATTTCAAGACTGACTACCTAGAAATAATACCCTGAAAAGCTGCAGATAAATGGTAGTTTGTCTATTTGTATAACTTTAATAAATAGTTATTAAATGTTAAAAGTGGAGTCTAGATGTTGAACTCCAACTCCCACCAGCTCCATCCAGAACAGGCTTTTGTCAAGGATGATGAGAGTTATATAGTCCAACAATATCTGGAGGACCATAGATTCTCCATCCTTATCCAAAGACAGGTATGTTCACATCTCACTATAATACCATTTGGTGTTGTTCTTTGCCCATTTACTTGTAGGCTGAGGATGCCACGATAAGAAGAACAGGATGTAGCTTCCTTGGAGACAGTTTCCATTACCTGCCACCAGACAAGCACATGAAGATTCGAAACAGAGAACCAACTATATAATTTGCAACCTGGCTCTGGACTGCATATGGAGGCAGAGGAAAGAAGATATAAACTTAGTTGTTTGCGAACAGGAAGAAGCTGTTGCCGTATCTCTTAAAACTACACATATATCAGCCTTGTTGGGGAATTACTCTTTGGAGAAATAAATCAAAAGTCAAGAGCTGAAGAACTTCATGTTGCAAGGGGTCTTGGGATCTGGAAGATCCCATTCAAACATTGCTGCCTAGGGATGCAAGACAATTTTCTCATTGGGGAACTGCAAACCTCTGGCCAAATACTTCTGCGACCATAAATGTGACAATCAATCAGAGCAGAAGTGAAAGCAATAAGAACCTGCCCACAAATCCTCTTCCATTAAAATATATTGTGCGATGTGACACTTTGCATTTTTAAGGTTCTTTTTAAGAGACGTAATAATACAATAACAATGAGTAAAATAAATTTGAACAGATTCCATAGATTATACAGAAAATGGTAAAATCGTATTGAAGATTTAAGAGTGACTAATTCTCAACCTTTCCTTCAAAGAATCAAATGAGAATGGTTAATGAGGAAAAGTTCCTTGTAGATATTTTCAAACAATAGATGCTATAGAATTAAGTGATGGCCAAACTTGGCCCTCCAGCTGTTTTGGGACTACAATTCCCATCATCCCTGACCACTGGTCCTGTTAGCTAGGGATGATGGGAGTTGTAGTCCCAAAACAGCTGAAGGGCCAAGTTTGGCCATCACTACTAGATAAAGCTATATCAAAACTGCCTTTGAGAGGTTTTATTTGCTTTCACTTATCAAAATTGCCCATCTTATTTGCCCTCCTCCCCAATTCCTACCCCCTCCCAAAAAACCCCATAACATTTTGGTTATTGGTGGTACCATCTCACTGCACTTTATATCTCAGATGTGATGTGGACAGAGAATGGCTATGCAGTTTTTAAAAAATGAACAATAACTGAAAGATGAGCCTTCGCCCATGCCACTCATGCTTCCTTACCAGTTGTAGTGCTTCAAGGAATGCTATGGACATTATGCGGGGTGTGAGGGGTCACTGTTTATGCAGTAGCTTGTAATGTAACCCTTCCTACTGCAGTTTTGACCTCCCCCCAATGTCCCCATATGGTGATTAAGATCCAATCACGCTGTTTCAAAGCCTAATTGCCACACAGCAATTATTTTCAGAGGGCTTGCAGCAATTAGGCCTGAAAACCAGCTTTCCATTGGTTCTGGTGGGAGAGAGATTTGTGAAGACTAATTACTTAAATGAGGCAGGCCCTTACATCTGGGGACGGGCCATAGCTCAGTAGCAGAGCATCTGCCTTGCAAGCAGAAGGTCCTTGGTTCAATCCTCAGCATCTCCAGGAGAGACCAAGATGGATCAGGGATCTGACTCTGTATAAGGCAGCTTCCTATGTTCCTGTGTAGAGATTCCACAAACTTCCCTTCAGGATTTATATCGGTACCTTCCCTTTATATCAGTGATTTATATCAGTGAGAGCCAACATTTCAATGTCAGTCAGAGGACAGGATTTTCACAGTTGTAGTCAATCTGATGCCTTCCAGATGTTGCTGGCCTTCAGCTTCCATCATCCCTGAGCATTGGCCAGGCAGGCAAGGCCTGATGGAAGTTGGAGTGCCAACAACATCTGGAAAGGACCTTTTGGCTATTTCTGCCATAATATTTTCTGGATATGTTTGTGTGTATGTGTGTGTGTGTGTGATAGATTAGATAGATAGATGATAGATAGATGATAGATAGATAGATAGATAGATGATGATAGATAGATAGATAGATAGATAGATAGATAGATAGATAGATATAGATAGATATAGATGAGAAATCTCAAAGCGTTTCACAATATATATAAAAACTATTAAATTCACTAAAAAAGAACAATTAAAATATTGTGATAGCCACCATGAAATTAGCAGCTATGGTGGCATGTTGTTGTTGTTGTTTAGTCATTCAGTCGTGTCCGACTCTTCGTGACCCCATGGACCAGAGCACGCCAGGCACTTCTGTCTTCCACTGCCACCCGCAGTTTGGTCAGATTCATGTTTGTAGCTTCGAGAACACTGTCTAACATCTCGTCCTCTGTCGTCCTCTTCTCCTTGTGCCCTCCATCTTTCCCAACATCAGGGTCTTTTCCAGTGAGTCTTGTCTTCTCATGAGGTGGCCAAAGTATTGGAGCCTCAGCTTCACGATCTGTCCTTCCAGTGAGCACTCAGGGCTGATTTCCTTAAGAATGGATGCGTTTGATCTTCTTGCAGTCCATGGGACTCTCAAGAGTCTCCTCCAGCACCATAATTCAAAAGCGTCAATTCTTCAGCTCTCACTTCCATACATCACTACTGGGAAAACCATAGCTTTTACTATACGGACCTTTGTTGGCAAAGGTCCGTATAGTATGTAATTGCTTTTAAATGTTTGGTGGTATGTAATTGCTTTTAAATGTTTTTTTTTAAGATGTTCTGTTTTCTAACAGTTTAAGATGGTATTACAGTGTTTTTAAATGTTTTAAATATGTTTTAATTATTTCATTTTAAATAGTACTATTTTATGATTTTGATGTTTGCAGCTCTGGAATACTTTGGAAGGAAGGGTAGAATACATTTTTTTTTATAAAAAAATACAATAAAATAAATGACACATACTTTTAAGCAGCTACAGCAGCCTGACCCAAAAATAAAAAGGGAAAGGAACTATGTTTCAACAGTCAGGAAATGACATGGTTAACAGATAGGTGTTTAACGGTCTGGAAAAGCATTCCATCTTCAATACACGCCTAATACAGAGGTCATGCCACAAAATAGCCATTTGCTATTGAAGGCAATAGTAAATAGATACTACCTAAGAACATAGGATGCTGTCCTGCTGTATAAACTTCCAGGAGACATACCTTTGGAAAATAGGAATCTTCTTTATACTCCATTTCACCACTGATCTTTCTAGCCGAGTTTTTCCTGCATTGACTGACTGAAGCTGTCCAACATTTCAGACAGCAGACATTCCCAGCCCTATCCGGAGACGCCAGGCATTGAATCTAGGGTCTTCTGCAGGCGAAGCAGATTCTCTACCACTGAGCTATTGCCCTTCCTATAGGTATACAACCCCTAGCAGAAAGGTACAATGGGATGTGGTTTAAGGTGCAAGTCATAAAGATCTCCTTATATTAGATATAAGGGCTTAGTCTCTCTTCCTCCCACACACCCCATTTGTGAGTTCTGGAGAAACTACTTGAATGTTTGAAGAGGACTGGTGTTGCATTTATGATTGAAATAACACATGCCATACACTGAATGAATCATATACCTCCTGTTATTAAACAGGTACCAAGCGAAAATGATATGTTAATAGAAGTCTAATTGATGCTTTCTTTAATAATCTTGGCTTGACTTATACAGCACAAGTGTTGGGAAGCAGCGATGCTGGAAGGGAGCACTTAAAAAATAAATCCACAGACACAGTTTCACCTGTGGAAGGGATCTGAGATTTGTGCTGGTTCCAACAAGATAAGTGGGTTTGCCAAGAAGGGGTTCCATTTACTTTTTCTCTCTCTCCCTCTCTGTATTTTATTTAAAATGGATTTTCTTTCATCCACTTCAAGTGATGAGTGGCATCAATTCCTGAGACAGACAATGAAATAATTGTGTCTATAAAATACAGTTCCTGACTTCTGTCAGATGGAGAAGCCAATGTCTATGCAGAGCTCATCCAGATGCATTGCTTACGCAATATTTGAAATAGAAAAGTAGACAATCTGGACTTCCTGAAGCTTAACCAAAATGCAGGTATTCTTTGAAATTCACACTTCTCCAGATTTCATAATCTAGTGATAACAATAAAAATGTGTATGAAGATAGATATGTTTGTGAAAATAGCATATACAAATGCATTACAATAGGGAAAATTACTTGCGAAGATTTGCACACAAGGAAAAATTGCATACCAAATGTGTACATAAGGAGAAATGTGCAATAAAATGCTGAACATCTTTTGGATCAACTTTTCCTTTTCATGCTGCACATTGCATCAAAAAACCATTCTGCTTCTGTTGAAATTCAGTTTTATCTAGACCTGTGCACCAACGGCCTCTCAAAATTCTCCACCTCATTCGCCAGCAGATGATTTTTGTGGGCATAGGGGGAAATGATTTCACTGAATTCGGCACAGGAAATGAGAATTTCACCAACAATGTCCAAAGTGCACTTCTAAATTAGCAGCCGCCGCCACAAAGCATTTCTCCCCATTCACCTGAGCACATCCCTTTATGCTACTTTTGCCACTATTTTGATCCTCCAGAACAACTTGGGCTACCTAGAGCCATTGCAGGGCACTGTGGGCAGGACATGGTAACTGCCACAAAAAGAAAAAGGCAGAGAATTTATTAAGAGTATTAGTATTAGTATTATATTTGTACCCAGCCCATCTGATCGGCCTTCTTTTTCCATGACAGTTAGAAAACAATGGATTTTTTTCCCCCTTTGAGAAATTTCAGCTCTATTTTCACCAGAAACTTCAAAGTTCACTTTGAATTTGTTGACATTCAGATCCTCCCATGGGATCTGCAACCCAACTTCTGCAAAAGTTTGCTAGACTCGATTAAATCTATTTTAGCTTCCTTCCTTCGGGATTTCTCAGATTTGCTGCCCCAGTAGGAACTTTAAAGGTCATCAAAAATTTCATCCTGGAAGGAAATGTGTCAATAAACACCATCGTTAGAGTTCTGATTTTTATTTTTAAAATGAACATCCCCGCTTCCCTGTGTCCTTTCCCCCCTTTTCTTCAGGAAGCTTTATCCCCACAAACCTTGTAGTTTAAATGTCTCAAAACCCATGGAGCAGATGCACTCAATTCAGTCAAGACTCCGAGCTGTTGACTGTCATGCACCATTATCAGACTTCAGAATGCCTGTCTCTTATCTGAAGGTTGTTACCTCCCAACAGGGCTGATATTTGCCTTTGGTGTCAGCCTTCAGGCATGTGATCTTTGATCATGGATCAAGTCCTTTGTGGTAATGTAACGTGGTAACAACAAAGCACCAATTTCACAATGACTGAAGGCTGTTGCCTGTTGTGCTTCTGATATGAGTAAGTAAACTTCACTGAAGATTCTGAGCATATTCCTAGCTTGGGCAAACACATTCCAATATGTAGCCTTGCCTGATTATTATTAATAATAATGGAATCTATGGGTGCAAGCTCACTAACAGCTCAGTGCACCATTCCCTTCATGTGTAGTGAAGGCTTCAAGATCCCATACCGTGTATCCAATACAGTATTCATGATAATCAGTAAGTACAAGTTAGTTCGGATTGATGAAATGATTGCTTTCTAGTCCATGCCCTTTGAAGATCCCTTTTGTAGGGATTCCCTTCTCTAGGATCCATTTTAGGAATTCTCTGTGGCACAATTGGTTAGTGCGTTCGACTGTTAACCAAAAGGTTGGTGGTTTCAGCCCCACCCCACCCCCCAGGGACAGAGGCAGTATTTTTATCCTACTGGTACAGCAGTAAAACTGCTTTCACATTTACAAAGCTAAGCAGGGTCTGCTATGGTTTCAAATTGGATGGGGCACCATTTCATAGCTGTCAACCGTCCCTTATATGGTGGGAAAGTCCCTTATCCCAGCGCCGTTTCCCGCTGCTGTCCCGGATTGATGATATCCCAAAAATTTCCCGGGTTTCAAAGGAAGCAGCTCCTTTCCCTCCCTCCCTGCTGGCCAGGGAGGAGGGAGGCTCCAACTGTGTTGCTTGGCTGCGTTGCTCACCCGAATAAGGAGTCTAAGAACGACTGGGGGGTGGAGCTTGCATGCCTTGTGCCGATCAAATCGGCCTCGTTGCCTGGGGACTCGCCTTTGCTCAGCGCTTCCCAGCGGAGAGGTGGCAGTTGTTTTCCTTGCTGCATCCCCTTTGCCGGGTTGCTGCGCTGTGGGTACCACCGCTTGAGGCTTCGTTTGGCTGCTGGCTGGGTTTTCTGCCTTTGGCTTGGAGGGGCTCAGAAGTTGAACATACCTGTGCTCAGAATCAGATGGATACGTTATCGACGGTCTACTCACCCTTGCCGGGGAAAAGGTCTGTCTGGAGTGGGGGCACATGGTGGGGGGAAAGGAAAGGAGCTGGTTGAGTACAATGGAAGGCGGCGATCTCGTGGGAGGGGGGGCTTTTGGATTTGAGGCTCCTTCGATTGACTGTTATGCGGGAAAGAAAAGGAGCTGGTTGGCTAAAATCCCTTATTTTGGCCGCTGGTCCCTTATTTTCGAGGCTGCTGGTCCCTTATTTTCAAATCTGTAAGTTGATAACTATGCACCTTTTGTTGAGATAGGTTGGACTTGATGACCCTCAGGATCCCTTCCAACTCTACAATTGTGTAATCCTGTTATTCTCCCATGGGAGCCTGCCTGCTTGTCCTGATCCGCCAGGCCTTTGGTTGGGGTTCAGTCTGATTCTTTTTTTTCTGTATAGGAACAAGCATTAAATAGGCCTCCTAGCCCGCTCACAGGTCCTTTATAAGACCAGTGGTAGCATTTGGCCCTGGAGAATATTAACCACTCTCAGTTGTACCTGTGGACTGCCATCTGTCCAGATTTTAATTTGTTCTGAACTAATTGTAAGATATATTTTAAGTGATTGCCTGTTTTTATGTTCCTATGTTCTTTGTATACTGTGTAGGTTTTATGATGTTAGGCACCCTGAGCCTGGCTCTGGCTGGGGAGGGTGGGGTACAAATAAATTATTATTATTATTATTATTATTATTATTATTATTATTATTATTATCATCATCCACAGGCCCAAAGGAGGGCCTGGTAAAGTGGTTTGATTCAGGGATACCAAAGAAGGATGTCAAAAATGATGGCATGATTAAGTCTAGTGTTTTATTAGAAGAAAGTGTAAACTTACAAAGGCTTGCAAAGGTTTGCAGCCTTGAGTCAGTGTGAACACCAAACAGCAAGTGTTTGTCATTATTATCTACACCCATGCAAGCATTTTATGCATTACTTATAGAAAAAACAGCATACATGAGTTTCACCAGAAACTCCTTTCAGTCAACGTGGCCAATGAAGGCAAAGGTGGCAGGTATCCATGTCTATGGATAGCTCCCTTTGCCAATAAACATCCCTCTCATTATCAAAGAAATCTGAGCAGATGGTACAATGGGCACGGATAGGCATCCTTTACAACTGCAAGATCAAGGAAAAGATGCAAAGACTCAGATGTGGAACAGCCTCTCCACTCGTCTCGAGCTCTTGTCCTCCAGCTTCCTTCCCTCGCCCTGAACCCGGGAAGGAGCGCTCTCCCTGCAGCCGCCGCTATCAGGCCCAACAATGAACATGTCGGTTTCCAGTTCAAGCCTCACTTGGTTGCCGGATTCAAATTTGGTTCCTATCTCAGTGGTTTCCAGAAGGGAACGGAAACGACATTCTTAATTAAGGCGCGGGAGCAAGCCAGGGCTGAACTGATACTACCCTTGCTGGTACCTTTCCTGGGAAAATCAGTGGCTCACTATGTCAGGTTCCTACTGGAAGACCGGACAAATGCTGGAACATTAGCAGTGGCAAAGTTTTTATCGGTGGTTGCAAGAACCAATGATCCCTATATTCTGAACAAAATGCATGTTTAACCTGGAGGTAGGCTGTATGAATTGTGTATTGCTTTGTAACGATTTGTTGGGTCTCTGGGCCGTAATAAAGATTGATTGATTGATAAACAAAGGTCCCAAGCAAAGGAATGCAAAGGAATACTGAAAAAAAGAAAGTGTTTGAGGAGAACATTAAGACCAACAATACAGAATTATTTAAATGCATTACAAGCAGGAATCCAAGTGGTGCTGGTGCGAACTACGGACATTTCGTTCCCAGCACAGGACTGCAGATACAGCCATTTCCCTCTTCTTCACTTCTAAGATTGGTTTGTTGAGAGCAAATTAGTCAGGCAAAAAAGAAGAGTGATGAAGCCGGGGACATTTTGGTTGCAATGCAATTAACATTTCCATCTTCCAAGAAAAAAAGGGTTAAAAAAATACCATCTGGTTTTCGAATATTAAATGTGCTGCAAAAAAAAGAAAAAGAAAGGAAAAAGCGCTCTTGTGTGCCTCCCTGAAATTATATTTCTCATTTGCTGTTGGCAATCAGGGAAAAAGCAAAAAGAAACAGAAATGTTCTCTGTGAGTAACAGGGCTGCGTGCAAAGTGGAAGCTAATCAAGCAGGTGCAGATCATCATTCTGATAATGATTCGGTAATAACTGACATGCCAAATATGGCCAATGACTGCAAACACTATCCTGAAGTTGGTATGTTTTGAAGGACCACATTTTAGAGACAAAAACCTGGAGTGGAATCAAGGCCAGATTCTGGCTGTCGGGATTGTCTAGAGCTGGTACATTTGCATGGATGGAATGTACTCTTAAGCCAGTGTGGTGTAGTGGTTAAGAGCAGTAGACTTGTAATCTGGTGAACCGGGTGTGGCGATCACACAGGGCCCCCGGACGTTTGACGGTCTATTGACCCTGTGCCACCACTGTGATAGCTTTCTTCACTGCCACCAACCCGTTTCTCCTCACGGGTAATCACGGAGTCTAGACAGTTGTTAACATTAACAAATAATCAAGTTTATTTATAGGCATGAACAAGCTTATGGTTTCAGTTAATTTTTTTTCTTGTCAGTTTCTTAATCTTATTTCCTTAACTATGCGTTCCTAACAACTTAAAACTGATTATTCCAACTATCTATCTGACTCCCCCTAACAATTTCTCTGACTCTCTCACCACACAATTCGACCAACCCACAGACTTATATCCTCCCTCTTCCTTCTTCAACTCCCAACTCTCAACTGACTTTCACACAACTCCCCCTCTAACCCTAACTCCTCCTATCAGTTTCCACTGGCCAATCACATCACACTCATTTTAACCCTTTCCTTATGACCCACCTAGGAGGCAAACGCCACACCGGGTTCGCGTCTCCGCTCCTCCACATGCAGCTGCTGGGTGACCTTGGGCTAGCCACACTACTTTGAAGTCTCTCAGCCCCACTCACCTCACAGAGTGTTTGTTGTGGGGGACGAAGGGAAAGGAGAATGTTGGCCGCTTTGAGACTCCTTCGGGTAGTGATAAAGCGGGATATCAAATCCAAACTCCTCTTCTTCTTCTTCTTGAGGTATGATGATCCCTCCTGCTTGCCTGCATGAAGGAAATAAGTGCATGTATGTATGTATGTATGTTTATTACATTCATAAACTACCATTTTCTCAAAGGAGCTCAAGGTGATGTACATGCTTCTCCCTCCTCCACCATTTTATCCTCACAGCAACCCTGTGAGAAGTTAGGATGAGAGATGGTGACTGGCCCAAGGTTACCCTGTGAGCTTCATGGCTAAGTATGGATTCGAACCCTGGCCTCTTGGGTCATAGTCCAACACTCTAACCATTACGTCGCCCTGGCTCTCATGTAGAAAGCTGTGGCTTTTGCATGAAATAAATGTAGCCTATTGTGAAATGGTAAGAGTTATGCCTCTAGCCCAGCCAACCAATGGCATGTGGCCCTCAGAAAGTAGCCCATGAGGAAATGTGGCCCTTGGGGTTAAGGCATACTCCCCCCCTGGTCTAAAGTAGTCACCCACAGGTTATGTATCACATATTTATTACTTACTTACTTACTTACTTACTTACTGTATACATACCAGATGGCAGTCCCTTCTAGGTCCCTTCAGCACTCCCTCTTTTGGTTTTTGAAAACTTTGTAACCTATTTCATGACTCCAGCGCATGATTCTCTTGCATGCTCGAAGTGACTTCTTTATGAAGAAAGTTTACAACAGCTGTTTATCAGCTCCATTTGGTACGCAGACTGAGACCCTACCTGCCGCAGACTGCTCTGGTTATCTCTTGCTTGGACTACTGCAATGCGCTCTATGTGGGGCTACTTTTGAAGGTGACCCGGAAACTACAACTAATCCAGAATGCGGCAGCTAGACTGGTGACTGGGAGTGGCTGCCGAGACCATATAACTCTGGTCTTGAAGGACCTACACTGGCTCCCAGCACGTTTCCAAGCACAATTCAAAGTGTTGGTGCTGACCTTTAAAGCCCTAAACAGCCTCGGTGCAGTATACCTGAAGGAGCGTCTCCACCCCCATCGTTCTGCCTGGACACTGAAGTCCAGTGCTGAGGCCCTTCTGTGTTTCCCTCGCTGTGAGAAGCCAAGTTACAGGGAACCTGGCAGAGGGTCTTCTTGGTAGTGGCACTTGCCCTGTGGAACGCCCTCCTATCAGATGTCAAAGAAAAAACAACTACCAGATGTTTAGAAGACATCTGAAGGCAGCCCTGTTTAGGGAAGCTTTTAATGTTTAATAGATTGTTGTATTTTAATATTCTGTTGGGAGCCATCCAGAGTGGCTGGGGAAACCCAGCCAGATGGGCAGGGTATAAATAATAAATTATTATTATTATTAGTAGTAGTAGTAGTAGTATTGACTTAGAGAAAAGATGAGTAAGAGATGACATCATAGGACACCACAACACCAGAACTCATGGATAGCCTATGAATCTGAATGTTGGAATATTCAGAATAGTTAAAAGAAAGCATTTGTTCACAAAGCACATGGTCCTGCTATTGAACTTGCTCCCCCAAGAGGCAGTGATGGCCACTGACCTTAGGTGGCTTCAAAAAGGGGTTAGACAAATTCATGGAGAGGGCTAACAATGGCTGCTAGCCATTATGGATATGCTCTGTTTCCATATTTGGAGGAAGTGATGCTTCTGGAAACCATATGCAAGAAACCACAGGAGGCACGGATGCTGTTGTGTTTGAATTCTGCTTGAGGGTTTCCCACAGGCATCTTGTTGGCCATGGTGAGAACAGGACGCTGGACTGGAAGGACCACTGGCCTGATCCAAGAGCCTCTTCTCATGTTCTTAAGCTTTATCCCCACCATGTGTTAGGGATAGGTTGTTGGCTGAGGTGAGACAAGAGCTGAGATCATGGAGCTGTAGGACAAAGCAGGAGGCAGCAGGGGCCCTGGTAAGCCCTGCCCTGCATAACTGGTCACATGACGAGGCACAACCACACCATTTGAATGGCAAGGCCCATCGACTTTGGGGGGCTGCCCACTCAAATATTTTATTGGGGGGCGATGGGCCCTCAGCCCCTAGGAGTTGGCTCCTATAGGAGGCAGTGTCCACATCAAAGAACAAGTCACAAGGCAGGCTCAAAGGGTGAGCCAGGGTTCAGGACTGAAAAACAATGGAAGACACAGGAATACAAATCAGTCAACCAGAAGCTCCTTTGTAAACAACAGTCTAATGAATATCGACTGTATGGGGGGGGGACCTTTATAAAGTTAATGTATATTGGGCTGGGGTGATGACATGTAAATTTCTCTTTTCCTTTTCCTTCTTGGCTTCTGTTCCTGGGAATGAGACAAAAGAACCTACTTTGCAACAATTTTTGCTAATATATACATTATTATGATAGCTTTTATATATCGTATGTGTTTGGATTATCAATGTATTTGGGTGACTTTGTATGATTTTATGATTTAACTCAGGCATAGGCAAACTCAGCCCTACAGATGTTTTGGGACTACAACTCCCATCATCCCAAGCTAACAGGACCAGTGGTCAGGGATGATGGGTACTGTAGTCTCAAAACATCTGGAGGGACAATTTTGCCTTTGCCTGATTTAACTGTTTTAATTTACGTCAATAAAGGCTATTAGTAGAAACATTATAACTTTACACTAAAATGTTCATTTTGGTTCAGATTTTGTAGTTGAAAAACAACATCACAAAATTCAGAGAGGTGCGAATTCCCCAGGAAAGCAATCAAATATTTGTGTTTGTGTATTGTTGGATTAGATAGATACATCTTAAAATGTGAACCAAATTTCTCCTCCATTTGTAGACCTGTCCCTTAAAAAAACCAAAACAACAACAAGCTGTGAGCTCTACTGTGAAGAGAGAAAATGGTGTTTAATTGCTGTGCATAACTCACTTAATTCCCGAAAAGAACATAATCCGCTGCCCATTACCCAACTTTAATCTTTCTGTGTGTTTATACTTTCTTCTAATACGGTCCAAAAAGGCCTGGGCAGATCTACAGCTGGATTTGAGATGTATGTGAAGTACACAACCAACTTCTTTAATCGCTTCTGACACCATCCAAACCCATATGCAACCTCCGCATAAGCAGGAGATAATTTGGACAGATGTTTTACTGACTGGAGCTTATTAAAATTCACCAAATGTGAGCTGTCAAAGTCAAACAGCTCCAAGCACAATAACTCAGAGCCAAAGTGGAGGAACTAGGAGAACAAGATTACAGCATCGTGATGTGATCTCTTGACAAGTGGCGAGGGAAACTTGAGAGCAATGAACAAGGGGGGGGGGATAAAGAGGAGCATAGGCTTACTTCTCATGCAATACTTGTAAAAGATTGTTTCCCCTAGAAAAATGTTCTTCAGCCTTGGGTCCCCAGAGGTTGCTGGAGAACAACTCCCTAAATCCTCAGCCAGTTTAGGCAATGGTCAGAGATTATGGGAGTTGATCTGAGAACCCAAGGTTGAAGAATACTGCCCTAGACTGATTTAGAGGGCAGAAGGTGGTTTCTGATTCAAAACATGGAGTGATTTTGCTTTTTTTTTGGTCATCCAAGAAACTAGAAAGTTCATATCTTCCCTGAGATGTATGGCACATAGGTGATGCAAGTATGCCCATATACGCGTATGGGACTAAGATACTTGAAATCTGTCTCTTCCACTGTGACCTTTCTGGCCCAGGGCCCCTTACCCTGCAGAACTTGCTCTTACAACCCACCAAAGTCAGAGGTAGGCTGGGAAGGAAGGAAGGGCATTCTCTACTTTCCAAATGGTTCCCCAACACCCCCTTTGAAGCTCTGAACAAGCTGTCGTTATCTTTTTACTTTGCCTAGTTTGAGGTTTTGCTTGAAGTTCTTTTGTGCTTTTGGACTTTGCTGCAGCTGTTTTATAATGCACTTTTTATTGTGAGACATTTTGGGTGACCCTTTTAGGTCCAACGACAAACAATACATAAATGATATTAAATAAATAATTCAACAAGCACGCAGCTAGACCTGGTTTGTACAATTATTTTATATTAAAGGGGGGCAGGAAATTGTAGCAGAGTAATCCTATGTATAAAGAAGGCTGATTGCCAAAGAATTGATGCTTTTGAATTATGGTGCTGGAGGAGACTCTTGAGAGTCCCATGGACTGCAAGAAGATCAAACCTCTTCATTCTGAAGGAAATCAGCCCTGAGTGCTCACTGGAAGGACAGATCCTGAAGCTGAGGCTCCAATACTCTGGCTACCTCATGGGAAGAGGAGACTCCCTGGAAAAGACCCTGATGTTGGGAAAGATTGAGGGCACAAGGAGAAGGGGACGACAGAGGACGAGATGGTTGGACAGTGTTCTCGAAGCTACTAACATGAGTCTGACCAAACTGCGGGAGGCAGTGGAAGACAGGAGTGCCTGGAGTGCTCTGGTCCATGGGGTCACGAAGAGTCGGACATGACTAAACGACTAAACAACAACAACAATCCTATGCCTATTCAGCTGTGTGTGCAGAGACCCTCGCACCACACCTTATGTGTGAGGTATCATATGAGACGTCAGGACCAGGGCAAGTAGACACATGGTGGCAGAAAAGAGGGTTGAACTATTCCAGAGTATGCAACTGTGCAGGGAGTTCAAGCCTGTTCAATTTGGGCACACCAGCCAATGCCTCCTGGGAACTGACTGCTGTCTGAACACTGCAGCAACTAGGTTCGAACCATTGTTTGGTTGGCTACTGTGAGAACAAGAGGCTGAACTCTGGGCCAACCCAGAAGGGCTCTTCTTATGTTCTTAACATCTGGAGGGCTCTAACATGGGGGAGACGGGCCAAAAGTAATATTTAAAGCAAATCTAAAGGTTGGAGGGCTTTTTCTACAGTGGTTCCCTGTTTCTGGAATGCTCTTCCCTGGAAAGCTTCCGTGGTGCCTACATTTTAGAGCTTTAGGCACCAGGTGAAAACATTCCTCTTCACCAGGCCTTGGGCTGATTAACATCCTATATCCTTTTAAATGTGTTTGTGGAAGAGGCGGTTATTGTTTCATCTTTGTTCTTGTTTTTATTATGCATTTTGTGGTTTTATCTTGTATGCTGTGAATCGCCCTGAGGTCTTCGGATGAAGGGCGGTATACTACTACGACTACTACTACTACTACTAATAATAATAATAATAATTTCTTCCTAGGCTGAAATGTCTGGCGGATTATAGGGGAAATTGCTGAGTTTCACTAAGATGACAAAAATGTCCTGTCACGAACGCAAAATAGCAATGTTCATTTAAAATGCCCAAATTAATGGATTCTCATTACTTGATGGTGAAAACCATCATCCTACATTTATACGCAGGCTATGAAATGGGAGAATAAAAACACGCACCAATCAAATTTAGATTACTTGATCCAAATTTAGACTGCATCCATTATGCCCTTATTTTGTTTTAAGCTTCCAAATATGAGGTTGCTAGGAAACACATTGCAAAATAGCAAAAAGAGAATACCATCAGTCTGTTATTCAGCAGCTTCAACAGAAAACACAAAATGCACAAGCCCCCCCCTCCCCCGGCCAAAAGAAATCCTGTTTGTTAAAAATGCTAAGAGAAGATGAATCTTAAGTAAGCGTTCAGCATATTCTCCCCTTTCTTCCACTAGTGACAACAAAAGTGTCCCTTCTTTAGATGACCCAATATCATCAGGTGGGATTCCAAGGCAAATGAAGATGCTGCTTCACCAACTCCATCCCACCAGATGCTGGTCCATTAGGGCAGATGAGGTGCTGCCCCACCAACCTTAGTTTTCCTTCAGCCCCCCCTTACATCTTGTGACCCAGCCTGCTAGCTTCCCCCTCTTTAGTCTCAGTGTTGCCCTTGTAGAACTCAGCAAGGAGGAAGACAGAGACAAACCTGAGAGTCCTTTTTGTTGAGGATAATTCAGCCCGTGTTTTGTTAGCTCCCAAATGGAAAGCGAGCGAGGTCCCAACCAAAGAAGAATGGCAACTTAAACTGATGGAATATGCACACTTTGCAGATCTAACATAGAATAAGAGAACAAGAAGAACATTCATTTAAAGAAGATGTTTATTGAATATACGGGGGAAATTGTGTACACTTGAGAACATTGGCAGCATTAAGATAAATTCAACAGTGTAAGTTTTGATGTAAGAAATAATAGAATACTGAATGGTTTAGTTTATATAAAATATGCAGGGATTTATGCTATGTAAAATGAACCATGGAAAGAGAAGAAGGGAAGTTATTGATACAGTGGTACCTCTGGTTACCCAACTTAATTCGTTCCGGAGGTCCATTCTTAACCTGAGGTAACACTTTAGCTAATGGGGCCTCCCGCTGCCGTCGACACACGGTTTCTGTTCTCATCCTGAGGTAAAGTTCTTAACCTGAGGTACTACTCGGGTTAGCGGAGTCCGGAACCCGAGGTGTTTGTAACCCGAGGTGTTTGTAGCCCGAGGTACCACTGTATTTTAACGTTGTAGAAATGAATATTCTAAACTGTAAAAGAGAAAATTTAATAAAAATTATATTTAAAAGAAGATGGAGACAAAGCTGCAATTACTTGACTCTTCTTGTCATTGGCTCTGGCAATGTTGGTCTTCCTGGCTCTTCTGCCCTATCAGTCATATGGAGCATCAGCCACCACTGGATCTTCCTTCCCAGAGCTCTTGTGCGCACCTGGTGTCAGCCATTATAATTGCCTACAGTGGCCACAAAGCAAAGTGGGGAACCTTAATCCCAGGAACCAAATAGGGCCCTGCTGGCTTCTCTGTTTGGCTCCCATTCCCCTCCATGGGCCACAACCTTGAGTTCCTTGAGTTCTTGCCGGGCTGGAATGTGTCCCTGAACTCTGGATGGAGAACAGAGAGAGGTGTGTGGGTGTGTGCCCAAATTCAACAAAGGTAAAACATTCCTTGCACCATCCGCTTTGCTGTTGAACCCACCCAGCACAGCCATGTGGCCCTTGGAAAGCTGACCAGAAGGGAATGTGGCCCTCTAGACTCATCCCAGACCTAGAGGAACGTTACTGTGGCCCAGGACATTGTGCCACCCATCAGCTGAGCCACCTACTGCAGCATCTTCCAGTCAGGCTGCCCGCCGTACTCCCTATTCAGCAGAAGTCAATAGGAGGAGGGGCTTCTGCAAATGAGTAATGTCTGCTTCAGTTATGTGATCTGGGACAAATAAAGAAATTGGCATATTGTATTCTTTTAAATGCATTTGCTGATTTCCCCCCTCTGTACACCCCTGCTAAAGACAACGTACTGTGCAAATTGAATGGTTTTATGGTTGGCAACTTCTCTCTGCTTTTTCTAAGCTCACTGCGGGGAACAACTACAAACTAGGGAAGACAGGAAAACTGAAAGGGGAGAAGTTTAGGCAATGGAAATACTCCCTAATGGTTAGATAACAGCCATTTAAAAATGGAAATTGCTAGTAAGTGGCCTTTTCCTTTTTATTTATTTGATGCATGCTTGTGGAATAAGGGAAAGAGGCAGAGAAAAAACCTGGATGTTACTATATTTTATTTTGATGCAGGGAAATAACTTTTAGCTCAGTCTTTAATTATACTGACAATTATACTGACGTACATATACATAGGTGCCTGAAGGCAACAGATGCTTGAATTTTAAGTGTCTGGAAGGCAAGAAACACAGTTGTTCAATCATGGGGGGGTGGGGCACTCCACACATGCTCAGAGGTACTTTTACTCCTACATTCTGGTGTTTGCATGGAATAGCATGTACCAGACTGCCACACGGAGGGGACAAAAAGTGATTCTATGAAGTTTGGGCTTACATTAAAACTGACAATGATAAGAAGACTGTGTCTTATGCTAGCAGTGTATTGAAATAGTTGCTTATTACTTACATATGATGAATATGCCTAAGTTCCATTCATCTTTCAGACAGGCTGAAAAGATTATACTTGGTCTACAACGGCAAGTGGCCCCTATGTGACTCATTGCTTTGCCCTAGAATGCTGGATTGACTATGTCTACTTGATTTATTTATTTTTAAGCCAACAAGTTTTCTTACTTAAAACTAAACAGCAGCCTGCTCGATCAGGCCTGGATCCTGTTCTCACAGTGACCACCCAAATGCCCTTGATAATCCCTCAGGCCGGACTTGAAAACACTCTCCCATTCTGTGGTTGCCAGTGGCTGTATTCAGAAGCATAGCTGCCTCTGACTGTGGAGGCAGTGCACAGACAAAGTGGCTAGTAGTAGTCGTAGGATAGGATAATAATAATAATAATAATAATAATAATAATAATAATAATAATAATTTATTTATACCCCACCTGTCTGGCTGGGTTTCCCAGCCACTCTGGACTGCTCCCAAGAGAATATTAAAAACATCCAACATTAAAAACTTGTCTAAACAGGGCTGCCTTCAGATGTTTTCTAAAAGTCAGATAGTTGTTTCTTTCCTTGACATCTGATGGGAGGGCATTCCACAGGGCAGGTGCCACTACCGAGAAGGCCCTCTGCCTGCTTCCTTGTAACCTCACTTCTCACAGTGAGGGAACCGCCAGAAGGCCCTCAGAGATGGACCTCAGTGTCCAGGCTGAACAATGGGGGTGGAGACGCTCCTTCAGGTATACTGGGCCGAGGCTGTTTAGGGCTTTAAAGGTCAGCCAGCACCAACAGTTTGAATTGTGCTTGGAAACGTACTGGGAGCCAATGTAGGTCTTTCAGGACCAGTGTTATGTAGCCTCAGTGGCTGCTCCTAGTCACCAATCTAGCTGCCACATTCTGGATTAGTTGTAGTTTCTGGGTCACCTTCAAAGGTAGCCCCACATAGAGTATGTTACAGTAGTCCAAGCAGGAGATAACTAGAGCATGCACTACTCTGGCGAGACAGTCCACTCCCAGTCACCAGTCTAGTAGCCTTCTGTAGCCTTCTGTATGAATTTGTCTATCCCTCTTTTAACACCATCCCAGTTGGTGGTCATTACTGCCCTCTGTGTGAGCAAGTTTCATAGTTTAACTATGTGCTCTGTGCATAAGTACGTTGTTTTATCTGTTCTGAATTCTCTAATATTCAGCATCATTGGATATCCATGAGTTCTAGGGTAGTGACAGTGGGATAAAGACTTTTCTGTATCTACTCTATTCTATCTCGGGTTTGGCAACTTGGGATATTTGGGTCATTCTTCAGTGGTTCTTGCCAGTGTTTTTAGGATTTTGTGAGAATGCAGTTTTAAAAAGGATGCTATCTGCTCAGGCGATAAATGAGGTTAAATAGATTAAACGTGGCCAAAGAAATAATCCATGCAAGTACTAACCAGAAAAAAATTAACCACAACCATTTCATCAAGTGATGTGGATAGGCAAGAAAATAAACTGTGACAAACCCTGCTCTGGAAATGTCAGTAGGTGCAAATGTGAGAAATGTTTTATGTCCCCTGAAAAAAATCTGGGGATCACTTTTCCTCTCCAAAAATTCAAGACTTTATCCAAAGAAAGGCACCTCTCCTTTCTTTGGAGCAAGATCAGTAGCATTTGGAAATCTCACAGCGCTCAAAATTGACACAGAAGAGACCTTACAGGGAGACTGTCAGACTCTTCAAGATTGAGTTACTACCACTGAAAAGTCTATTCAAGTGAAAATGAAAGGACCTACTTAGACTGCCAATACATTTCACAAAATGAATTTTAGTGATCCGTCAAGGGATTGCTGGAGTCAATATTGGTAGCACAAGAAATGTCAGCACTGCAGAGCTGCAGAACACTGTGACTTGCACGGCTAGTCGAGGAAAAAAAGTGACAACCTCTACGGTCTTCAAAATGACTGTGATAGCTTGAAGTTTTTAAGATTTCGTTTGTATCAAAGGGTCAGCATAACATATGGTTGGAACGCTTTCCCTTCCTGTCTTTGAGACAGGCAGTTGGAAGCAAGCCAGGGAAAGAAAGGACTAAGCGTACAGAGAACATTTTTTATATATATAAAAAGGCTGTAAAAGAAATAGTGACCTTCAACTGCAAAAGGGCTTAGATGGTAGACTTATGCCACCGATTCATGAATGGGGACAATCTAATGGTACCGAGTGGATTTCACTGGTGCGTTAAATGTAGCCTTTTGATTTGGAAATAAGACCTTTTTGTGAAGGAGCAAGAGGTTTCAGCTCGTAAGTGCTGCACTTGTCAGAGATAAATGAGAGGAAAGCGTGTAAGTCTCAAAACTGAAAACATCAAGCAGAAATAAGTTCTGACTCCTGAACCAGATCCATATGAAAAAGGAGAAAGATGGGAGAGATTAAAGAAGGATTTTGGAACTGGCAGAGGGTACATAAGAAAATGGTGCCCATATGTGTTTCAGCTGCAGCAGGATTTTCTGTCTATCTATTTTTCTCTATGTTGGCTGGATATGTTTAACATGTATTTTTGCACACTTAAATTTTTATAATGTTTACTAAATACATCAGTAGTATCAAGAAAATTACATAATGGATTTTAATTATTGAAACATTTATAATAAAACTTTAACCACAAGATTAAATAAAACCAAATAATTTTAAAAACTCAGCTTACATGATTATCCTACTGGTCATCTTGCCACCCAAATGCCTCCACATATTGGCACATGTTCCTAAAATCCCCTGTAACATAGGTGTGTGTGTGTGTTATTTAACACCTTGTCCTACCAAATCATATGTACAAATTCAGCACTTTCCAATAAAGGTATTACTCATTTACCTCCCTAATCCTAATGTCTGCTACTGTAAACATATATAAGCGCTTAGAAGTTTTCTTACAATCAAGCAGGATATAAATTTTGTAAAATAAATAAGTCCCAAATCTTTCAACCTAAAAGGAATGCACCTCCTTGTTTCCATTTATAGCTAATCACCATTCTGGCAGCTGCTAACAGGTGACTCATAATTCCTGTAGAACACATGGTTTTACATAGCAAAATAGCATCACCGCTGTGTTTAATGCTGGGTCCTAACCTGTCATTTAGCTTGCACTTCTAATAAATAAATGACACAAAAATCCTAATTCTGGGATAGTTTCCAAAAAGATGATCAGTGGTCTCCCATAGCTTCAACACACACCATTGGTCCAGGATAATCTATATTGCAACAAATGATTTATTTTTTTCTTGTGCGATCCAATAAAAAGCAGATGCTCATGATCAGGCATGGTGAACTGGTGACCCTCCAGAGGTTGATGGGCTCCAACTCCAATCAGCCTCAGCCAGAATGGCTAATGGCTATGGTGTCAGCATCGCCCTTGAGCCAGTGCCACTAACTGGACTCATCCACTTCAGCCCCGACTGGGCTAGGCGAGCTGAGTAGCACTTCCAGAGACCACCTTCTGCATAGGAACAGGTCAAAGTGCTGTGGACTCACAGCTTAGAGTTGTGAGCACCAGATTCACTTCCACAAGTAGACAGTCGTCGCATAGCAGAGTACAGCAGAGTCTAGCAGAGTATATAAACGACGCGGAGAGCAGCTCTGTAGAATATTCTCTTTATTCTATAACTACAACTATTATACAACTATATACAGAGCTAAATAGGTCTAAGCATAAAGAATGCTGAACCGCACTGAGTGCCTGCAGCTGCTCTTAGCAGCAACCTTATCTAAATACACAATCTCTAACACTCAGTCTCTCTCTCCCTGGCTGACTGACTGACCCACACACCGACCGACTCACTGACTGACCGACTCACTGACTGACTTGCTGACTGACTCTTTGATGTGGTGCTGGAGCAGAATAAGTAGAGAGCAGAACACGCCTCCTCCTCTCTGCAGAATCAGCAGACTCCTCAGGAGATTCTTGGATATGGGAGGGGTGAAATCTCCTCACATGGATGGTGAGAGTTGTAGTCAAACAATATTTGGAGGGCTTCAGGTTTCTTATTCCCGATCTTGATTTAGGATTGGATCTAGATGTGGGCTGAAATCCTAAACACCAGGTGTTGGGAACATTTAGCCCGCCAGATGTTACTGAAGTTTAACTCCAATAATCTTTTAATGTAGTGACATCAGTTCTTTGAAACGCTGTTCCTGTTGACATCAGACAGGCGCTAACAATTTAGATATTTGGTAGACTGCTGAAAATGTTTCTGTTTCATCAAGGATTTTCAGAGAATTAACTTGATTCAGTGCTGGTTGTGTCCTTTATGACGGAAGTCCCATTTTTGGTGGCAGGAGCAATAATGTGTATTTCCATGCTAGTTTTTTTAAGACTTAGTTAGGTCAAATGTAACATATCATTCCTTCTATTGGCATTTCTTGTTTCATTTGTATTTCTAAGTTCCTCCAAGTAGCACATCCTTTGAATATTTCAGCCACCATCTTTTCCTCTCGCTTCTTTTTACTTCATGTGGTAGCGAAAAACCAAAGTCATCCTTGTTAGGCTAAGGATTCAGATTGTCAGGATGTAAATGATTAACTGAGCCTAAGTAATTTATGTGCCTAAAAAGCTACTCTGTATCATGCTCTCTGTGCCTATCATGCATGTTCCTGAAGGATATGTCACCTCTCTCTAAAGCAAGGATTGACAGCACCAGTCACTCTCGAGACAAATGGTAGCTCTCTAAATCTAAATGTGTCAGGTGGCATACAATTCCTCTTCAAAGACTCTGCACATATTTTACAATTATAGACACAGTTCTGTGCTTAGTAAATATGGATCCTGATTAAGAACAGAACGGTCTACTATGCTGAAAGCAATACTGAGAGTGGCTACATATGTGGCAGTGATACAGAGGGAACAGGAAGTATGAATGCACAGTGCTTCCTGTCCCCTTCTCTTTCTCACCTGAAACAAAGCTTTAATGTCTTGGGTATTGGGGGTCAGGCTAGCTGACACATGTGATGTTTCAGGTGAGGCCAGACAGCACAGCCACATTTCCCTTTCAACAGTTGCATCCCCTTTCAGGTGAGCAAGGTGTGATGGTTGCTCTAGTTAAACTAGGATTGAGTAGGAGTAGAACAAAGCGCTGTGGTTTTTCTCAGAGTAGACCCTGGCAATATTCTCTACCATATGTTAGACATAAGTCCCTCTCACCCACAATGCCCACAAACAATGTTAGGTCCCAGGCATGGAGGAGGTTGCAAAATGGCAGAATAGCCTTTTTGTTCTACCTTCACTGTCAGAGACAGTACGCCTCTGGAAACCAATTGCAGGAAATCAGAAGTGGGGAAGAGTGCTGTTGTACTCAGGTCCCACTCTGCAGACTTTCCATGGGCTTATGGTTGGCCACAGTGAGGCTAGAACTAGATGGACCTTTGGTCTGACCCAGCAAGGCTTTCCTTATCATCTTGTGTGACCAGCCTAGTAACCCAGTTGCTGCTGCTGCCACTTGTGGAGTCTGTTAAGTATAATTGTATAATAGCACACTGAAATGGGAAATGCATGTACAGTATGTGTATTGCTAAGGGTTTAACATTGGAAAATCCCACTGGCATATACTGAAGCTAAGAGGAGCTCTTAAAGCACCTAGTTGGATTGATGGTTAACTGTTTATGTTTTCCGATAGCTCACATGTGGTGTTTAACTTTAGATCATGTGAGGAAGGTATTTAGTTGCAAATGATCATTTTGAAGGGAGTTGACTTTGGACTTTGGTTCCCAGCAAGCAGTGGCAGAAAGATGAGTCTCTCTGGGAGAGAAAACAGCTGCAGGCTAATGGAGGCTGTGGGGAGAGACAGACCTCTGATTTTAAATCTGTTTAGGTCTTAGTAATCTAGTATTACTAAGAAGATGAACCTAAGCTTTGACAAGCATATGTCTTATGATGTTATTTGGATTTATCATTATATGTTTTTGTACCTGTTATGAATAAAGTTCTGGTTAGTAAAGCTTTCAAATCATATTTATTTAGAGGAATCAGTTTTTGTGCATCCTTTTGCTTCAAGCTGTGCAGTATTAATATCTGCAATAGAGGCAGAAAGCCATGGTGTTGCTTCTGCTGGTGGTGATCCCCTGCCCAAGAAACTGTTGGAGGATTTTACCATCCTCCTGGATAAATTCAGAGAACTGCCCTCCCAATAGCCCTGCCCACACTTCTGAGAGGTAGACTTCTGAGAGGTCATTTGCATGTAGCATTACACAGGTCAGAACGACTTGGAGAAGCAATCCAGGAATGGACTGGGAGGAAATCCCCTCGTTGCTCTATGATCTGAAGAGCTAGCTTAATACTTGCCTAGGAGCATGGGAAGCTGCCATAAGTGGGGCCAGGCCATTAGAAAACCATTCTCTCATGTAAGCCGTTGGGTAAAAGCTGACCTGTGAGAATAAGTTACTTCTCAGTAACTGGGGTGAACTCATTGGGTTGAAGCATCTGTGTTATTTTGTGCTATCTTGCTTCAGGGTCTGTGGTGAGGCCTGCTAATTGGGAATTGGTCTCAGCTGTGAGATCCCACATACACCACAGTGCTAGGTGAATCTAACTTCTATGGCTTCTGATTGACTTATAGGATTAACCTCAGTCACTGGGCTTCTTATTATAAAGCTAGACTTTTGCTGTCTCCATTTTGTCTTCTGTTCCTGTCTTCCTGACAGGTTTCTTAGCAAAGCCTGGGAGATAATATCTGCTATACTATGGAGTATAACTTTTGGAGTGCTGCTCTATGGTATGTAAAAGTAAAGGTACAGGACCCCTGGATGGTTAAGTCCAGTCAAAGGTGACTATGGGGTGCGGTGCTCATTTCGCTTCAGGCCAAGGGAGCCAGCATTTGTCCACAGACAGCTTTCCAGGTCATGTTGCCAGGTTGACTAAACCACGTCTGGCGCAACGGAATACTGTTATGGAAGCCAGAATGCATGGAAACACCATTTATGGTATGTATAGAGGTAGGAATTAAGCTTGTTACTTTAATTTGAAATTCCTATTAATTATTAACTATAAATTAGTTCTTTTATTGAATATTTGCTCCTCTTATATACCACTATTTTTATTACATTGCTGAAAACCCTTTTTCTTTTTTAAAAATAAACCAGCATCCTTTAAGTTTGCTGTCAGCATTTTTGCATGATGCTTTGGTACTAATTCCAGTTCCTAACCTCTTGGTTGCTGCCTAGTGAATGAGTTGGTTAACCTGAGGCTCGGGGAGCAGGTAGCCCTGTTGTTTAGTTCTTCTCTAGAATCTTGGAGGTGGCCTGTAAGGTCTGGAAATCTCCTGGCCCAGATTGGTTGGACTTCAGAAGCAATGGCAGCATACTACCCTGCAGGGTTGGTTTTGCATCCTGGTTATTCGATACCATCTGAACCACCAAGAACTGTGCCCCAGGGTTTGTCAAGAAGCCGTTCTCTATAGGGTTCATCTAGCTCAGTATTAACTACACTGACTGATGGTGACTCTCCAGTATTTCAGAGAGGGTTCTCCCTCAGCCCTACCCAAAGATGTTTTGGATGTTGTACTAAATTCGCTAACTTCATTTTGGAAATAAGATTTCCAAAATTAATTTAATTGTAAGAGTTTCTGGAGGGATAGCTGTGTTAAGGTGCATTCAGACATGGAGAATATTGTGTTGGTTTTCCTAATTACAATGCTAGCATTTCTGTCCTGTCTTCTAATTTTCCTTTCACACAGAAGTACTTGTTGTGTTATGGAACTGTGGCTTTTTGACACATATACAGGCATGTCAAACTAAATTTCATTCACACCAGTGGTCATGTTATGACAGAAAAACAAATGTCATTGGGGAACGTCGTTACTCCCCTACCTTTTCTGCATATGTATGCTTCCGTTCCCTATGAAAACAGCAGGGGGAAACTGTATGCCGAAATACTGCTGCAAATTGCATCATTATAGTCTCATGATTTTCCATGTTAAGGGGCTGTTAACAAGGGTTTTTTTTTCCCCTCCCTGGAATTAAATAATGCAGAAATGGGCACTAAACATTAGTTTTCTGGGAGTGGTTTAGTTTTCTGGGAGTGGCAAAAGCACAAATAAAATATGGAAATTAATGGTTAGGGAAACACCGGGGAGCTGGAATAGACTGCCATGTGAATGCAGCCATAGTCTTTTGCAGCGAAACAAAAGTGAAGCATCTTGATGCCTATGCCATAATAAGTGTGTTAGTCTTTAAGGTGCCCATTTTGACTATGTTTTCTCACAGAATCCTTTCTGCCACTGAAATCCAGCTAAGTAAGTGGGAAGGATAGAAATGTAAGAGTTAGAATCTTTGCATAGCTATGAATTCCCACTCCTCTATTTCCTGGGATGTATTTTTAAATTTTTTTAACCTTTATAGGCGGCGGTATGGAAGAGAAATAGCCCCAAGGTCCCCACCGGATATGGTTTTGAGCGTGCATGTGGGTCAAACAGCTTGTGTCACCTGTTGTTAATGTCATATTACTATTTCCCTCTAAGGCATCTGTCTCTCTCTTGTGAAGTGCTTTTGAAATTTACACAGAGTAAAAAACATGAGCATGACAAGCTGGAGAACTAGATTAACATATGGGCATCAACATCCGTTTTTACTCAAGGGGCTAAGAGGGCCGATTGAAGGATCATCTGTATCATCTGTGTGAAATAAAATAATGTTGAAGGCTACATTTGAAAGTGTGCATTTCCCCAATTTATTATCCACTTGTTGTTATATCTTGTTATATCTTGTAATATCATGCTTATTGTAGCTTTTATATCTCACCCTGCTTCTGAATATACATGGTTTTCTCACATTGACCCCATTAGATTGGTTGAACTGAAAGACAGTGAAGGATAAGGCTATCATTACCTACTAGCCATCATGGCTGTACTTTGTCCATGGTCAGATGCAGTAAAGCTTCTGAATACAAGTTTCTGGGAACCCAGGTTCCTCAATTAAATCTGACTCTCTTATCTAGGGATGAGGAACCTGTGGCCCTCCAGATGAACTGCAACTCCTGTCTTCCCTCACTGAGGCTGGATGGTTCCTCATCTCCTTTTTAAAGATCTATATAGTGCACAGGCTTGCACAAGTTGGCAAAGCTGTATGGTGGCTTCAAAAGCTAATGCAATTCTAGGCTGCATCAACAGATACATCATGTTCAGATACCGAGAAGATATGGTTCCACTCTGTTCTGCTTTGGTCAGATCTCACCTGGAGTAATGTGTCCAGTTCAGCACATTGCAATTTTGCAGTTTAAAGAGTGTATCAGCAAAGCATGTTCTCCTTCATGGAGAGCACATGTTGTGGTGGGGGCCGCCAGGACACTCCAAAGTTGGGGGCAGGCTAATTGATCATTGGCCACTAATGCGATTGGGGCTTCCTTTGTTGTTGGGAAGAAGTTAATGTTGCCATTTGTTGATTGACAGCCAGAAATGCTAAAACTCCTTGCACGAGGCTGGGGCTTCCTCTTTTCGCCCGTGCATCGGATTGCCCGTTCCCCCCCCTCCCTAGAATTAGGGTTGTTCGCTTTGACCTTGCTGTGCCTGTCATGGGGTCGTCTGCTCTTGGGGCAGGGGCCCGGTAGGAATTTTGTCCATCTGGCTGATTGGCTGGGGCCATTTGGTTTTTGCCTACTGCGTAGCAAATCGTCACAACTTGTAAGGTTGCAGTTAGGCATTGGTTTATGGTTTGGTTGGTTGAGGGGCATGGATTGGCTGTGCCTGCCCCTCTAATGCTGCTGCTGCAAGGGATTCCGTTAAAGGAATCGGGGGCTAACTATTGCTTGTCCACTCTGTCAAGGGGGCTCGGGCCATAGCAATGAGCTCCTGGTTGCATTTGGGGAGGGCTGAGGGCAGGTTCCCTGCTCCGTCACTACCCCCAAGTGTATTCCCCTTTTCTGACTTTCGCATCATGCGGAATGTCAGTCTGTCCCCCATGGTGGGGGCAGATAGTTGCAACCAATGCCTAAGCTACCACTCACATTTTTGTATTTTAATAAAGTTGTGGCCAAACTTATGCCAAAAACCTTAAACAAAAAAATTCTGTGTGATGTGTGAGTTATTGGGGTGGCCCTGGGGACCTCAACACGCAAACTGGACTTTGCCAAAGAGGATGGCAGCAAAGGTAATGAAGAGCCTGGTGACCAAGTCCAAAGAGGAAATGTTGAGAAGAGAATATAATGCTGGCCATCTTGAATTATGTAAAGGGCTTTTACATTGCCAATGAAACTAACAGGTATGTTGGAAAAAAGTTAGGAAGAACTTTGAGGGTATGGATTATTTGACAGCAGAATAAACTACCTTAGAGGCTGAACCTAAAAGGGATGCTGTTATACTGAATTACCTACATTAGCAAGACGGTGGGTTACAGATCCCCTTTGAAGTCCCTTTCAAATATTTTTTTATGATTCTGAAAGATTCTCAGGTAGTCTTCCCTCTAAGCACTGACAAAATCCAGATTTGCTTAGCTTAAACATGATTCTTCCATCATGTTCACCCATTTCACTTATACCATTCATGGGGACCACTTTTGTTTATCTGTTTCAGTGCCCTTTAATCTATATTGAGATCTATATAGCCTTTGGAATGGATGTCATGCAAAGGGTCTCTTCAAGTAAAATTGATGGATCTGCCGAAGCAAAAATGTCAATATTCCCTTCATTGAGCTTTGATTTAGGGAGGAAAAATATGAATTACCAAACCAAGAATAGGCCCATATCTTTGCCCCAGCAAAACAACATCTGAGCATACACAGCAGAAACAAATAAATCATGTAATATGGTCTTTTCAAAGGTCAGAAAACAATCCATTCCAGACTAATTGGTATTGGCACATCCATTGCAGAGAGGGTGCAGGGAAGTATGGAAACTGATTAATGTCTAGATGGTAAAGTGATCACTATGAGATAGAGACCTCATAAAAATGTACAGGGTCAAGATAGTGAACAGATGCATGGTAGAAATTGCCCTCTAGATAGGGCCTGGGTGAAGAACATCTTTCAGCCTGGAGGCCACCTTACTTTCTGGGCAACATTTTGAGGGCCACATGCCTGTGGTGGCCAGAGACAGAGGTAACACTGGATACAGCACTAGATGCAAATTATTGTTAAGTATAGTAATTCAATTCACCAAAATTGTAAATACTTGTATGCATTACTTTGTGTTTAAATTTGATTGGGTGGGTAACTGAGTTCTAGATAGTTACCTAGATTGGCTAACATTGGTCACATGGGAGGTATCTAGTGAAGGAGAGGCTCCTTTTGATGTGAAGCAAGATGACTATGTTTTAGAATCCACTGTGAACACTGCTAAGTTGACTAGAGTGTTGAAGTGCTTCTTTTTTGCTTGAAAGAAACAGCAAAGCTGCAGAAGGTAAAAGTGGAAATCTCTCATAGGAGCTGCAAGGCATGGCCTAATTGAGATACAGGAGGCTGAAAGTGTTGAGCTCTGGAAAGAGAGGAAAATACAGTTTTTGGACGTTAGAAGAAGAGACTGTAAGCCCATGCTTGGAGAAGCATTTGGCTGTAAATATTATGTTTTAATTCATCTATAACTATAATTTTCTGCAATTAAAGTTTTTGAATGTTAAAGTCTGGACATTGGTTTAATTTCCAAAGAAGGATGTCAGTCGTATTATTTTTTCAATGTTTTTCAATATTTTTCAATACCACTGGCACCAGGAAATTTGTTCAAGGGCTATTGGGGCATCAGAAAACACCCCCCCACACACAGATCAAGCCACAGACCACCAGTTTACCACCCCTGATTTAAAGGGAGTTAAGGTCAAAACACTCAAGCCAATTGGTGTTTTGTGAATGCAGACTACAGTTGTCCCACAAAAATTCTTTTTTAAAAGCACAGCTCTTACACCCAAAAAAGACCTGAGTGATATTGGCATTGCTGTAGTCAGCTACTAAGTTCAGCAGGTAGAAAAGAATCAAAAACAAAATGGCATTCATGAGTAGTTAAAACAGGCTCACTAAAGTTTTATTAGAAAAGCAGATGGGGAGGCTAAAGTGAATTTAGTTGAGCTAGGTTTTGCACAGTAGGTGCATAACTAATCAGGAAAACAGGTCTCTATGAATAAGCTTTTACAGCAGCTTCAACAGGATCCTCTGCTGATCAGGTAGGGCTGGAATGTGAATTTGTATTCCAAGGACTATTAGCAGGCATCATTTTGATGCATTTTCACAGTGGGAAGAAAATGAGGGGAGATTGTTACATCTCTCATATGATATTTCATCTATTTACATCAGTGGCTGCCTCCTTCTCTCTTTAAAACTTTTGCTCTGCTTTTCTCCCCACTGTTTGTATAGCACTGCAATACTAAATATATATATATATATATATATATATATATATATATATGCAGGTTTTGGTGTCCTCGGGTGTCTTCCCGTGTAAAAGTTGGGGTGTCTAGGCGACGTTTCGACGAGGTCTCACTCGTCATCTTCAGGCTGGTGCTTTCGGCTTCTTGTTACTGGAACAGAGCAGGATCTCAGTGTTTGAGTTCCTATAAATACTGTTGAGGAGGTGTGGTGTATAGCCTCCAATGTTCTGGGCAGAGAGGAGGTTCCCAGGCTAGTGTGCCTTTTCTTCTTTTGTTCCTTAATTACTTGAGGGATATCTTGAGTGATTTCTTGAGTGATTTCCTGAATCACTCAAGAAATTTCCGGATGCTGCACCCCCCTGCAATCCCTACACAGATCTGGCTGGCACAGGCCACAAAACCACAGCTCGCCCCTATACACGAAGCCAAGCCAGAGCACAACCAAGTGCAGTACAGCCATCTTCTCAGAAAAACTCTTCACAAAGTTCAAGAGTTCAAGACACGAAGGCTTTAGCAACTAATCCACACCTAATGACCCACCTAAGTGTGATTCAGGAAATCACTCAAGAAATCACTCAAGATATCCCTCAAGTAATTAAGGAACAAAAGAAGAAAAGGCACACTAGCCTGGGAACCTCCTCTCTGCCCAGAACATTGGAGGCTATACACCACACCTCCTCAACAGTATTTATAGGAACTCAAACACTGAGATCCTGCTCTGTTCCAGTAACAAGAAGCCGAAAGCACCAGCCTGAAGATGACGAGTGAGACCTCGTCGAAACGTCGCCTAGACACCCCAACTTTTACACGGGAAGACACCCGAGGACACCAAAACCTGCATTCCTGTACCCGTGAAAATCTACGAAAGCAAATATATATATATATATATATATATATTAAGGGAATAAATAAGATGTTCCTTTTTAAAAAAAAATTACTGATCTGCTTTACAAAGAAACTTTTCTGCAATGCTCAATGGTGCTCTTGAAGAGATTATAAAATGAAAAGAATGAGTATATTAACCCTAATCCACGAATCCCTCCCCTCTTCCCGGCTGCCCGTACATATAAACTGCCACTGCTGC
Organism: Podarcis tiliguerta; assembly: GCF_965153285.1. Lineage (NCBI taxonomy): Eukaryota > Metazoa > Chordata > Lepidosauria > Squamata > Lacertidae > Podarcis > Podarcis tiliguerta. Next base: position 17,193,139 of record NC_139538.1, on the reverse strand, counting down.
TATGGTGACATTATTTCCAATTCTATTCAACAGTGAGTTTCCTAATATTTTGATCACTAAAAGGTTATGCCTGGAATTCCTTTGTGTAAGAGAAGGAACTTCACAAATCACTTGTAAGTCTTGTATCAAAATACCCTATTGGAAAATAATTCTGATCACCGGGAGGCAGGGATCAGCTCAGTTCTGACACTACAACAGGAATGGGGAAAGTGAGAACCTCCAACTTTCATTGGCTTCAGCCAGGTTGATCAGTGGTCAAGGGTGACAGTAGTCCAATAACATATGGAGGGGTACAGGATCCCCATCCCAGCCCTATGGGCAAATAGTGGAATAATTTATCATTGGTGCAAGTTCACCAATATCACATCTCGCTTTAGCAAATTGTGTATACTGGAAGAAACAAATATCACCAGTGTCAAAGCAATGATTCTTCAACATCAACTTCACTGGACTGGTCATGTTGTGTGGATGCCTGATTATCATCTTCCAAAGCAATTCCAAACTTAAAAATAGAAAATGTAATGCTGGTGGTCAACAAAAGAGGTTTAAAGACTCTCTCAGGGCAAATCTTTAAAAAGTAGTGTAAACACTGACAACTGGGAAACACTGGCCTGCAGGCACTTCAATTGGAGAACAGCCTTTACCAAAGGTGTCATGGGCTTTGAAGACATTCGAACTCAGGACGCAAGGGAGAAACGTGCTAAGAGGAAGGCACACTTGGCAAATCCACACCGTGATCAACTCCCACTGGGAAACCAATGTCCCTACTGTAGAAGGACATGTGGCTCCAGAATTAGCCTCCACAGTCACTTATGGACTCACTGTTAAAACTGTGTTTATGGAAGACAATCCTACTCAGGTACAAGCGATTGCCGAAGAAGAAGAAGGTGTAGCATCATATATGCAGAAGATAATTGTTATCACGAAGAGTCGGATTGTTGCCTGCAGTTGCCCCTTTAAATGCCCCCAGCATAAGGCCTAACAGGCCTGGAATTAGCATTGTTCCACTGTTATCCTATTGCAACCTATCCTTCAAGAGTTAATGATTTCTTTGTGCTCAGCATTTATTCAGTAGAAATTAGCATACAAAATAAGGTATTTTTATTTATGGTTAGGCTATGCTATATGTCGCTATAAGTCGCTCGGAGGCAATTTTGTAACAAGCAACGGAGTCTAATCAATCATCGCCATCTGCTTCTCTGGATATCCACCTTGGCTTTCACCTATGAACATCAAACTTGCCTAATCCCTGAAGCTGACTCAAGCTATGGGCCTCTTGGCTTCCTTTCTGAGAATTAATTGCTGGCTGTGTACCTTCACTCTTGAATTTTTCACTGTGCAGGGGGAGAAACCATTACGTGGATCATGAACAATTTTAAAAGGTTGTCATGAACAGGGATGTAGTGAACACCAAAGAAGCTAGATTGACTGTGTAGTCTTCTGTTTTCAATCTAGAAAGAACAGGTCCACTTACAAAACTCTTACACAGAAGTTAGCAAAAAAGCCTAACAGGTTAATATGTCTTAAATGCATGACTTCACATCAGGAGTGGCTGACTTGCCACATTCACTCTCAGGAACCCATGTATAATACATGAAACAATTTGCAGAACATGGCTGAGATACCACGCAACACTCTCTTGTAGGAGGGGGGATGGTGCTCTAACTGTGAGTGTATGAGTTTCCCTATCTTCATTTTTTTTTTTTTTGCAAGCCTAAAGGGAAACACTTTGTTTTATGATGCATTCTCTCTGATTTATAGTTTCTTCTTTCCAGATAGAATCGCAGACTATGTGTTATTCATGTACACTGCGCAGAAGCTCTTGTAGTATTGTCAAATTCTTCCTCAATAAAACAAAAATTCATTGAAACGGGTCTTTAATGAATTTCTAAATGACATCCACCTGTAGACTGATGGACCAGCTGATTTTCTACTCAAGCATAGGGGTCCTGAGAAACAAATCATTTTCAGGCCTTTGAAGACTGGAAGTGTGAGGAGTGGGACTCCACGGTGATTGTCTTAGATGACCACTCTGACATTTGCACCTCCATCTGCAAGGGTCTCTATTCATGTGAAGTCATAGATCTTTCACTCATTCTTCCGCCATCCAATGGGACAAAAAGAAGCTGGAGTCCAGGCACATACCAAATAAAGTCCTCTACATGTATGCTTATGTCTTGTATTCCTTCCTATGCACAGTGTTGTTTGTATACTCCAAAACAAAACCTGGGCCCACCATAGCCCTACACAGGTGTTCCTTGCCTCATGGGATTAGATGTAGGCAGTGGTGTAGCAAGGTCAGGTGGTACCCGGTGTGGAAAATTTCTTGTCACCCCCCATATTGAAATCTAGTTGGCCTCCCAAGAGACTGCAATCTACCCATTGTCATTACCAGGAGTTGCTGAGCTATTTTTAGGGTTGCAGGGTTTGGGTCCTGAGTTGAGAGAGCTTTTGCTTCTCTCCTTCCCTCCACCTCTGCTTGCTTGCTTGCTTGCCTGCCTCCTTCCCATCCTCTCCCTGCCTGCTTGCATGCAGGCAGTGAGGGAGCACGGAGATGTCAAAACAAAGCGGTGCAAAGTAGCACAACTACCCCCTTCCCCTGATGGCTCGGGGTAGGCGGGAGTTGCAGGCGGGTGGTGCGCCGAATGTCACCCCCCTCAGAGATGACACCTGGGGCAACCTGCCCCCAACTTGCTTTGCCCCCTGGATGTAGGTGAGGGAACAGCTGACAAGCACACATTCATCTCCCAGCCCTGGGAAGCTTGTGGTACTCACAGAGACTCTCTCTTGATTTAAAACCATGGCTGTGTAGAGATTGTGTGGAGTTGGTGAGGGGCTGGACTACTATTTCACACCTGAACAAGGTGCATTATGTGGAGTGCTGCCTTAGCATGCATCCTGTGGGAGAGGATTCCAGAGTTTAATTATTTGCAGTGTGAAGAAGTCTTTTCTTCTGTTTGAAACTGAAGCTGACAAGAGAGGGAGAAAAAATTTTCTTTATCTAACTTCTCTATGCCATGCATAATTTTATCATGTCACCTTCCTAGCCTTTTCACTAAACCAAGTGCTGTAACCTTTCTTCATAGGGCTGATTGGTTTGATTATTTTGGTTTTCTAAAACATTTGCAGCTCTACAATATCCTTTCTGAGGCAATATGATTCCGGACCCCACTCCTGCCATTTCTCCTTCCATTTCTCCTCCTTGTTTCCCTCCTAGCCTCCTTTTCTTCCACAAGACTGCCCTCACCTGCATAAAATTGCTTTGAGGTCTGCATGAGATTAGTGTGGTAAGAAGAAGAGGAGTTTGGATTTGATATCCCGCTTTATCACTACCCTAAGGAGTCTCAAAGCGGCTAACATTCTCCTTTCCCTTCCCTCCCTCACAACAAACACTCTGTGAGGTGAGTGGGGCTGAGAAACTTCAAAGAAGTGTGACTGGCCCAAGGTTACCCAGCAGCTGCATGTGGAGGAGCAGAGACGCGAACCCGGTTCCCCAGATTACAAGACTACCACTCTCAACCACTACACCACACTGCCTGGTGCATGCTGGACCAGGTCAATGGCCTTTCTAGTGCAGCCTCCTGTTCTTACAGTGCCCAACCAGATGCCTCTGGGAAGCCCACAAGTGGTTTCTGAGCACAATGGGAAGTTTAGCTCCTGTGGTTTCTGTGAACTGGTATTCATGAGCATATTGTGTGTGCCTAGGGAGGCACAGCAAGACCACTGTGGCCGGTAGCCATGATTACCAGCCTTGGGTTGCAGCCCTTGGACCTGAGGTAGTCCCACCCCAAGTTTAGAGTTACTACATGGTAAGATAAGAAGACCCTTTATCCCTGCAAAGCAAAGAACCAGGGAGCAGGCTAAGTGACGAGGGTGGAAGAGTGAAACAATGTCTTTCCCGCATTACTTTTATTCAGAACAGCATCAACACAAGTTACAAAATTTCTTGACTACAGCAAGGAATGTATTGCAACACAGTGCAATTATGAGTGGCTAGCGATAGCATTTTAACGATTTTGATTATTAAATGTGGAATTGGAACACCGGTCACTTACTGGTGCCTAATGATCATTATAGCATCTTATTATCCGACATATCCATTTCAGTTTCAGAGTGGGTTTGACTAAGTAATAACCACCATAAATTATATTTCTACACTGTGTCTTGTCATTATTAGTTATTATTGCTGAAAGCAAACACACACATACTTACTTGTTGTTTCAGCCTTGTTTTCAAAAACACATCTTTGAAACTGGAAAGCTAGATTGATAAAAGTACTGGACACTCAACTATGGGCAAGCTCTGCTCACAAAATGGTTTTGTTCACTATGGAAAGAGCTCCAAAATGGTCTATAATTCATTCTGGCAACAAGGGGTGGATGAATCGGTGCATTTCCAGTCTGAGTCACTTTCAAATGTGCTCACACATAAGTCTATTCCATTCTGTCTACCTAGTTCACTACTTCCTACAATGACTGACAGCAGTTCTCCAGGATTTCTTCTTCTTCTTCTTTTTTTAATACCAGTAACTTTTTATTCAAAATTAAAACAAAAGATATTATCCAGAAACATATCATCCTTATTTCCCCCCCCATTTTTCCTCCCTCCCTCCCCTCCCTCCCCCCCACAGAACCCACCCACCCCCACCCCAACTTCCCTCAGTTCCAGTCTTTGATTTCTCTAAAAATGCTGTTTTCTGCATGTTACACAGTTGTATAAACCCTCAAACTATTTAGCTGATTATTATCAATAAAAAGTTTGTGAATGTTTATTCAAAACCAGCCAAGGAGTCCAGTTCGCTTTGTTGCGTCTTCAAATACTTTGTAAAGGGTTCCCATCCATCTTTAAAGTCACAGTTATCCTTTTCCCATAGCTCGTATGTCAATTTTGCCAGTTCTGTATAGTCCATCAGTTTTTCTTGCCATGATTCTTTAGTTGGGGTTTCTTCAGTCTTCCATCCTTGTGCTACCAGAACTCTTGCGGACGTTGTCGCATACAAGAAGATGTTTTTCAGCTTTTTTGGCAGATCTTTCCCTACAATCCCTAATAAAAAGGCTTCAGGTTTTTTAACAAATGTTAAATGGAACATTTTCTTCAATTCGTTGTATAACATTTCCCCCCCAAAATTTAATTACCTTACAATCCCACCACATATGATAAAACGTCCCAGTTCTCCAGGATTTCAACCAGAGGAATTTCCTAGCAGTATCTGGAGATGCTGGGGCCTGAGACCTTCTGCATACGAAGCAGATGCTGTACCACTAAACTATGACACTGTCCCTTCTCAGGTCAGAGTTATACTTTGGAACTCAAAGCCATATTCATGTTAATGGCCTCAGTAATTTAGAACAAGAAATAAAAAAGTTCATGCATCCATTTATCGATACCCCTGTTGGCAAGTTCACCACCTAAGTTTCAGAGTTACAGAAATATAGCTGATGGCATTTCTCACAGCTATTCTTTGGGAGTATTATGCTACCTAGGTGCCTGCCGTCATCATTTTGTTGGCCATAATCACACGATAAATGTTCAGCGTTGGCTCTTGAAGTCGCTGAATATGAAAAGCTGAAGCAGCTGGCTCTAAAAGGTTTAAAGATTTTGAAGTGTCAACTTAACCGCAGCCTTGGCTTTAATTAATTGGCAATGGCGGGTGCGTAGCCTGAGAGCCTCTGCTCAGGCATTTGCAACCAATGAATGGTCAAGTCCTTGGAGAGTGATATGGACAGTTTACCTAGCAAGCTAATGGACTTTTACTGCTCAGATTGCTGTGACGGAAGCATCATCTGAAAATTAAGCACTAGTTCCAAACAACGTAGGCCCATCTGCTTTAATATAGCTGAAGTCACACGTTGAAAAACAAGGTTTCCTCTAAAAGTTGGAGTCATAACTAGAAAGTGATTTCAAACAGGAGACAATTCCCAGTCCTACCTGGAGATGTGAGGGATTGAACCTTGGACTTTTGAGATACAGAGCAGATGTTCTGCCACTGAGTTCTGGCCCGTTCCTCAGTGTTTAAAAACCTGTTGAAAGGCTGCACAAATAAGGGATTTAACCACCATCTGAAAACTACCAGAAGGATGCTGGGAAAATGGACAGGGGTATTCCAAAACTGAGCCCCTCAACTGAAAGGCAGACTGAGCTGTGCCTCTAATGTAGCCTGTCAGGGAACTGCCATCGGAGCTGGAGGCGGAGGGAAGGCTCCAGAGGGATGCCGGAGAGGGTTCCAGTAGGGAGAGAGGCAGCCCATCTGCTGGGGAAGGAAATCAGCGTAACACCAGTGGAGAAGGGGGGCAGATGGGGGAATCGGAGAGGTGGCTCCAGGACTCCTCACCGGAGACCAGCGGAGAAAGTATGAGTACTCCACTGCCCACACCCTCTTTGCGCAGAAGACTTCCGCGCAGGGAGACTAGGAGGAGACTGGGCGTCAAACAGCTTTTATGCTGGAAGAGGTTCAAGAAACGCCCACTGATGGATGCTGCCAGCGACTGAGGCAGCAACGAAACTTGAGGCTGTCCAGACAGAAAGGGTTCAACCAGGTAACCCAGCCAGGAGTGGTGGCAACTTACACACGAGCAACCCCTAGAACCATTACATAGCCCCTACACCATTTTATCCCATGTTCTCTCTGATTGCAGTTATAACACAGGCATGGAGACTTGGCTCATTTATCTATTTGTGTGCACAGTGATCTCCTTCCGGTGAAGTGAATGGTGAAGCCCTTTTGAATGGTTAACCTTGCAGATCCAGCCTCAGTTGGGTCAACATTTTTGTTTTCTGAAGTTTTACTATATATATATATATATGCATCTTCCTTAAGGAAGAGCCCAATTGGCACAGATTTTGGGGGACATTTTTCTAAGATGCCAGTATTGGCTAAGATAAGTGTACCCAGTAGAAAACTAAAAATAATCAGTAAAGGATGCACAAAGGACAGCTTAATCTCTCTGATTGCTGAGAAAGTTGCTGAGCCTTTAGATTATCCAAATGCATGTCTTTAATATTAATATACAAATAATGTGTTTGCCCTGGTGCCAGAAATAAGAATGGAAACTGATTGGGGAAGGTTAGAACTGATATGAGCCTTAAATACAATCTTAAGAATTAATCACTACCTTTATTTTGATTGAGAGATACTCGGCAGCGTTCACTAGTCCCTTTGATAGGACAAAGAAAATGCAAACCTTTGCAGTAATTCTGCATAAGAAACAAAAGCATGACCTAGAGGAGTCGGCCTTTCTCTGTATAGTAATTTCCTCAAAAGTACTAACCCATTTGCCTTGATCTAAGGGAACTTGAAACAGTGAGTGTCTGGATGGCCTCAGCACACATAGTCACCTTGTGATAGAGACTGAAGAACTCCCATCAGAGCACTGGGCTGAGAAGAGCTTTATAAACCTATTCTCTCATTCCACCCATATGTGCTTACCTTTCAAAGGTGTCATTTCTTCCTCTGGCTTGGCACTACAGTGGTACCTCTGGTTAAGTACTTAATTCGTTCTGGAGGTCCATTCTTAACCTGAAACTGTTCTTAACCTGAGTACCACTTTACCTAATGGTGCCTCCCGCTGCCGCCATACCGTTGGAGCACGATATCTGTTCTCATCCTGAAGCAAAATTCTTAACCTGAGGTACTATTTCTGGGTTAGTGGAGTCTGTAACCTGAAGCGTATGTAACCTGAAGCATCTGTAACCTGAAGCGTCTGTAACCTGAGGTACCACTTTATTGTTAGAAGCTCTTACTGCTACAGAACAGGAAGGACTTGCTCCAGTCTATCTTTTTCTGAGGGTTCTTCCATTTATGTCAAGAAGGCTCATCACATTTCTAGAAAACTATCTGTTTTCTGTCTATTTTGCGTGTAGCATAATAGCATTCTGTTACAGTAAACATATTCAGTCAGAATCATTTGCAAAATGTTAGAACAAATCGTTTAAAGCAGTTTCTAATTATCATCAGTAATGCATTAACAACAAGAAAGTAGTGGTTAATTATTTGTCATATCCCTGCTGCTCTACACAGAAGAGTGCCGTATTGTTGTTGTTTTTCATTGTGTTCCTTGATGCTAGCTAGCAGATGGGAAAATGCAACACATTTTATTTTTTACAAGCAATACAAATAGGGCTACATATATTATTCTCCAGTCTCCATGCTGGGGCTAAAAGATAGTGATCTGGGAAAGAGGGTAGAAAAATATTGCCAGAATTTTTTTTTTAAAAAAAATATATTTATGGTCTTTCAATTCTATCTGGTTGGATTTGTTTCTACAAGCTGCTAGTGGGCTGCCATTACAGGGCTATGAAGCCAATCAGAACTGGCTATCTGATAATGTCTCTGGGAGCAAATGAGGGCAGTAGAGGGATCAGCCAATCGATTTAGCTTGTCCCATTTCTGCATGTGTCCCTAACCCTCTCCATTCATTCCTGTCTTAAGGAGGGAATCCTGAAAAACTAACACAGAGTTAGTGATAAACAAAACTGAATGCTTAACAAAGTTATTTCAAGGTGAGAGACCCATCTCATCATGGAATCCAGTGAGGATGTCAAAGTGGACCCATATCCCAGTACCACATTAGTCTAGGACAGGCATAGGAAAACTAGGCCCTCCAGATGTTTTGGGACTACAACTCCCATCATCCCTGACCACTGGTCCTGTTAGCTAGGGATGATGGGAGTTGTAGTCCCAAAACATCTGGCGGGCCGAGTTTACTTATGCCTGGTCTAGGAGGTGCAGGTCAGGTAAACCTGCTTCAAAAGCCACTTTCATCAAATTGCTGTCTCATCCTTAAATGAATAGATCAGCTACATGATCCTAGCCACTCAGGGAGCACACCGTGAATTGGACATCTTAATACACAGCATAGCCAATCAGCTGAAACAAAAATGAAAGGAGGAAACAGATAAACTGAGTGATGTATATGAGCAGGCAAAGCAAGAGAGGGCAATGTCACAGAACAGGCAAATATTTTTTGCAACCAAAGAACTGTCCAAATGGAAGTGCATGTTTGAGTGCTTTCAGCTCAGCCCTAAACAGGACCTTTGAGTTAGCACAACGTAACGTCCACGCCTTGCACACTATTCTATTTCCTCACACCCAGCGTTGTGAGGTTCTATCTTTAGAGTTCTTGCTTTTGCCAGCAGGCAGTAATCAGCCCTGACCACAGGGTGCATACTGAGACTCTGCCTGGAGATACAGGCGCCACCATATGCACCCTTCTGTGTGATCCAGCCAGCCTCTTGGAGTATGGTGTTTGTGGCGGCTGGCCGTCCAGAGGACAGCTGGTCAAGTCAACTTCCTCACCTTGAAAGAGCAGGAAGAAAGTTGTATGAAAGATACAAACTCCACTGAATAATGGATCAGCTTAACTTCATGCTGTTTCATAGAGCTCAGTTGATTAGGTCCCATATATTTCCCAGATAATGTTATAAAACCTTTCTAGGGATGCAACAGATAAATTATATTTTATTTCACAGTAACTGAATTTTACTAGGTAGGTAAGATTTTTAACATTGTTTTCTTCTTAATGACACAGTAAATTAGATTCCAGGCCCCTGCACCCTAGAGTTCAATTAAAGCGGATTTTTGTGGTTGGGGGCCGGGGAGATAGTAAAGTAATTTTTATTCAAACAACATTCCAGAACATTTTCCAAATAAACCCAAAAGCAATCTGTCTGAAGTTCTCCATACTGTGCACTAAATCTTTATTTGGTACTTAATAAATCTGGAAAAGCTTTTGCAAATGGGGTATACTGTACTGTGTAACAATGGATGAATGTAACAACATTTGACTCTACACATTTTGGAGTTTGGAGTATTCTCCTTGAGCAAAGCATCTGAGCAATATATATATATATATATATATATACAGTGGTGCCCCGCAAGACGAATGCCTCGCAAGACGGAAAACCCGCAAGACGAAAGGGTTTTCCGTTTTTCAATGCACTTCGCAGGACGAATTTCTCTATGGGCTTGCTTCGCAAGACGAAAATGTCTTGCGATTCTTGCGATTTTTTTTTTGCTCCCCACCCCCTTTTTCTAAGGCACTAAGCTGCTAATAGCCTTTTAGCAGCTAATCCGCTAATCCCTTAAGCCTTTAATAGCCGCTAATAGCCGCTAAACCACTAATAGCGCTAATCCGCTAATAGGGTTGCTTCGCAAGACGAAAAAACCGCTAGACGAAGAGACTCGCAGAACGGATTCTTTTCGTCTTGCGAGGCACCACTGTATATATATATATATATAGAGAGAGAGAGAGGTGCCAGGAGAAATGATTAAACCCCATTGGTACCTTTAATCTTGAACTACTACTACTTTGCTGATGTCTCACTAAGTCTGGCTTTGAGAGAGCTGGTGGATAGGGTTCATTATTAAGCCACAGTCAGGTTGGAAGGTAGGTGCAACTCCAAAAAACCTGTTTACTTGTTCACCACGCCTGTCTTACACAAAGCCTCCACGGAAGTTAGAATATGTCCAGTCTTTATTGATCATTCATTTGGATTTCTTTGTGGGGAGGTTCTATAACAATGAGCATACATCATGAATTAATCCCAAACTGCTTGTGCAGTGATTATACATCTTCGCATTATCATTCATCCCACACGTTCTGAACCACAAAAGTCCAGTTATTGTTGTTGTTTTAAAAAAGTGGATTTGTTGCAGCAATGCAAGAGTGTTTTAATCCAGTTTAATTGTGTATACCTAAATTTATGGTGCCCAACCAATTGCTCTTTTAAAATCTTTTTCTGACCTTGGTGCTAAATTTGCAAAGGTTTGAAAGCAGCCCAGACACTCTAGAGATGGACCTTACATGCCCAACCCTGACTTCATCCCTGTTTATAGCCTCACATGTCTTTAGTCTTTAGAGTGTTTGCAGGGCAGCGGCTGAAGAAGGAGCCAAAAGGGGTTTCTTGTGTGTGTGATTCTTGTGGCTGATTAGCTGCTTTCCCTGGTCAAAGGTCAGAGGGGGCAGGGTTTCTGTTGAGGCAGGTGATTAGCTGTGGGAGGAGCTTATCAGTGTTTGCAGGGCAGCGGCTGAAGAAGGAGCCAAAAGGGGTTTCTTGTGTGTGTGATTCTTGTGGCTGATTAGCTGCTTTCCCTGGTCAAAGGTCAGAGGGGGCAGGGTTTCTGTTGAGGCAGGTGATTAGCTGTGGGAGGAGCTTATCAGTGTTTGCAGGGCAGCGGCTGAAGAAGGAGCCAAAAGGGGTTTCTTGTGTGTGTGATTCTTGTGGCTGATTAGCTGCTTTCCCTGGTCAAAGGTCAGAGGGGGCAGGGTTTCTGTTGAGGCAGGTGATTAGCTGTGGGAGGAGCTTATCAGTGTTTGCAGGGCAGCGGCTGAAGAAGGAGCCAAAAGGGGTTTCTTGTGTGTGTGATTCTTGTGGCTGATTAGCTGCTTTCCCTGGTCAAAGGTCAGAGGGGGCAGGGTTTCTGTTGAGGCAGGTGATTAGCTGTGGGAGGAGCTTATCAGTGTTTGCAGGGCAGCGGCTGAAGAAGGAGCCAAAAGGGGTTTCTTGTGTGTGTGATTCTTGTGGCTGATTAGCTGCTTTCCCTGGTCAAAGGTCAGAGGGGACAGGGTTTCTGTTGAGGCAGGTGATTAGCTGTGGGAGGAGCTTATCAGTGTTTGAACCATCTTTTAGATTTAGGGAAGCTAGTCTCAAGCCCAACGACACATTCTCAAGATGGAGGGGGAGGGAACAGCTGCAGTCGCCTGCGGTTCCTGCGCAATGTTTGCCATCTTGCCAAAGGTTGCAGGCAGCGTTACTTGCAGCAATTGCATGTTGATTGCCCTCCTAAAAGACAAAGTCCAGCAACTGGAGGAACGTGTAGCTATGCTCCAAAGAATTAGAGAGCTGGAGCTCTTCTTGGAAGCAGCAGAGCACACCGTCTCCACCAAGGAGGAGACAGGGGACTCCCCTGAGAAGGAGGCTAGTTCACCAACACAGGAGCCCGATATGTGGAGAAACGTGACTCAAAGAAGTAGGAGGCCCAGGGTTCGCTCTGATTGTCTAGAAATACACAATCGCTTTGAGGTCCTCTCCCCTAGCATGGAAGACGAAGAGCAGACTCCATTTGAGGATCTCTCCCTCATTACAGTCGATCACGTATATGAAGATGAGCAGCAAAGGCAGTCCTCAGGGAATGTGCAGGCGACCTTGGAACGGACCGCTCACGGAAGAACCCTGACCAAACCTAAGAGAAGGCGTGTAGTGGTGATAGGGGATTCCTTACTGAGGGGAACAGAAGCAGTGATCTGTGGGCCTGACAAGATGTCTCGGGAAGTGTGCTGTCTCCCCGGGGCTAAGATCCAAGATGTAACTGAACGACTGCAAGGAATCATAAAACCCACTGACAAATACCCCTTCCTCTTGGTTCATGTGGGAACCAATGACACTGCAAGCAATAGCCTCCAGAAGATCAAAAGAGACTACGAGGCTCTGGGCAGGAAATTGAAGCAATTAAATGCACAAATCGTCATCTCATCTGTCCTCCCAGTTGAACGACGTGGCCCAGGGAGAGAGAGGAAAATAGTGGAAGTAAACAGCTGGCTTCGCAAATGGTGTAAACAGGAACGGTTTGGATTCTTAGATCACGGACTGCAGTTTCTTGAGGATGGACTTCTGGCAAGCGATGGGCTGCACCTCACAACGGTTGGGAGGAATGCTTTTGCCAAAAAACTAAGAAACCTCATCAGGAGGGCTTTAAACTGACTAATGTGGGGGAGGGAGACAGTGCTCCTGAAGGTAGGAGTCTATTAATTGATGAAGATGATCATCCAAATGTCATAGACCAAATGGAGCAAACAGCAAGCAGACCTAGTGGTGGGAGGAAAAAATCCTTAAATAAGAGACACGGGGGAATGACTAATGGACTTCAATGTCTGTACACTAATGCACAAAGCATGGGAAATAAACAAGATGAGCTTGAGCTCTTGGTACAGCAAACTAAATATGACATAATAGGCATCACTGAAACCTGGTGGGATAAGTCCCACGATTTCAGAGAAACAGACCAGACAAGAAAGGAGGAGGAGTGGCGTTATATGTCAGGGATGTGTATACCTGTGAAGAGATCCAAGATTTAGAACCTCAAAGCCAAAGTGAGAGCATTTGGGTCAAAATTAAGGGAGAGAAGAATAATAGTGACCTCATTGGGGGAGTTTACTATAGATCCCCAAGCCAAACGGAGGACATAGATGATGCCTTCCTGGAACAGATGGCCAAGCATGCAAAAGGAAGGGAGATAGTAGTAATGGGGGACTTCAATTACCCAGATATTTGTTGGATGTCAAACTCAGCCAAGAGCATAAGGTCAAACAGATTCCTCACTGGCCTTGCAGACAACTTCATTGTCCAGAAAGTGGGAGAAGCAACAAGAGGAACAGCCATTTTAGATCTGGTCCTAACCAATGTCGATGACCTGGTTAATGGGGTAGAAGTGGAAGGATCATTAGGCGCAAGTGATCATGCTCTTCTGAAGTTTACTATACAACGGAAAGGAGCAGCCAAGCATACTAGGACTCAATTTCTTGACTTTAAGAAAGCCGACTTCATAAAACTTAGGGAAGTGCTGGGTGAGATCCCATGGACAGTAATACTAAAAGGAAAGGGAGTTCATGATGGCTGGGAGTTTGTTAAGAGGGAGATAGTAAAAGCACAACTTCAGGCAATACCAATGAGACGGAAACATGGAAGGTGCCTAAAGAAGCCAGGGTGGCTATCTAAAGAACTTTTAACTGAGTTAAGATTAAAAAAGGATGTGTACAAAAAATGGAAAAGGGGGGAAACCACCAAAGAGGAATTCAAACAAACAGCCAGCACGTGTAGACACAAAGTCAGAAAAGCTAAAGCACAGAATGAACTCAGGCTTGCTAGAGAGGTTAAAAGCAACAAAAAAGGCTTCTATGGGTATGTTCGTAGCAAAAGGAAGAACAAAGAAACAGTGGGGTCACTCAGAGGAGAAGATGGTGAAATGCAAACAGGGGACACAGAAAGGGCTGAACTCCTCAATGCCTTCTTTGCCTCAGTCTTCTCCGATAAAGAAAACAATGCCCGACCTGAAGAATTTGGAGGAAATGATTCAGCAGAGGAAACACAGCCCAGAATAACTAAGGAGATAGTACAAGAATACTTGGCTAGTTTAGATGTATTCAAGTCTCCAGGGCCAGATGAACTGCATCCAAGAGTATTAAAAGAACTGGCAGATGTGATCTCAGAACCACTGGCAGTCATCTTTGAGAATTCCTGGAGAACAGGCGAAGTCCCGGCAGACTGGAGGAGGGCAAATGTTGTCCCTATTTTCAAAAAGGGGAAAAGAGAGGACCCAAATAATTACCGCCCAGTCAGTCTAACATCAATACCAGGGAAGATTCTGGAGCAGATCATTAAGCAAACAATCTGTGAGCACCTAGAAAGGAATGCTGTGATCACCAATAGTCAGCATGGATTTCTGAAAAATAAGTCATGTCAGACTAACCTGATCTCATTTTTTGACAGAATTACAAGCCTGGTAGATGAAGGGAACGCAGTGGATGTAGTCTACCTTGATTTCAGCAAGGCATTTGACAAGGTGCCCCATGATATTCTTGTAAAGAAGCTGGTAAAATGCGGTCTTGACTATGCTACCACTCAGTGGATTTGTAACTGGTTGACTGACCGGACCCAAAGGGTGCTCATCAATGGTTCCTCTTCATCCTGGAGAAGAGTGACTAGTGGGGTGCCACAGGGTTCTGTCTTGGGCCCGGTCTTATTCAACATCTTTATCAACGACTTGGAGGATGGACTCAAGGGCATCCTGATCAAATTTGCAGATGACACCAAACTGGGAGGGGTGGCTAACAGCCCAGAGGACAGGATCACACTTCAAAACGACCTTGACAGATTAGAGAACTGGGCCAAAACAAACAAGATGAATTTTAACAGGGAGAAATGTAAAGTATTGCACTTGGGCAAAAAAAATGAGAGGCACAAATACAAGATGGGTGACACCTGGCTTGAGAGCAGTACATGTGAAAAGGATCTAGGAGTCTTGGTTGACCACAAACTTAACATGAGCCAACAGTGTGACGCGGCAGCTAAAAAAGCCAATGCAATTCTGGGCTGCATCAATAGGAGTATAGCATCTAGATCAAGGGAAGTTATAGTGCCACTGTATTCTGCTCTGGTCAGACCTCACCTGGAGTACTGTGTCCAGTTCTGGGCACCACAGTTCAAGAAGGACACTGACAAACTAGAACGTGTACAGAGGAGGGCAACCAAAATGGTCAAAGGCCTGGAAACAATGCCTTATGAGGATCGGCTAAGGGAGCTGGGCATGTTTAGCCTGGAGAAGAGGAGGTTAAGGGGTGATATGATAGCCATGTTCAAATATATAAAAGGATGTCACATAGAGGAGGGAGAAAGGTTGTTTTCTGCTGCTCCAGAGAAGCGGACACGGAGCAATGGATACAAACTACAAGAAAGAAGATTCCACCTAAACATTAGGAAGAACTTCCTGACAGTAAGAGCTGTTCGACAGTGGAATTTGCTGCCAAGGAGTGTGGTGGAGTCTCCTTCTTTGGAGGTCTTTAAGCAGAGGCTTGACAACCATATGTCAGGAGTGCTCTGATGGTGTTTCCTGCTTGGCAGGGGGTTGGACTCGACCCTTGTGGTCTCTTCCAACTCTATGATTCTATTCTAGTCTGCTTCACCTGATCCCAAGGTCTAATCCTTATTACCAGGTTTTCTAAAACTGTAATCACAGAGCTTGGTCCTCAGTCCCTTCTGTGGGGACTTTGCCTCCAGTCTCCTTTGATTGCTGCTGTGGAACTTGACCCCTGTCTGTTTGGGACCACAGAACTTAAATGCTTGGAGCTCATATCTTTTTGCGGAGATGTGATAGCAATAGTTTTGACAAGGCCAGCAAAGCTTCTGAGGACAGCGGGTTCCACATCCCTAAGTTGTCCCCGTTGTTTGCCTGAAGTTTAGACATAAACCCGCTCCATTGTTTTGAAAAACAAGAGAACTTCGATCTCATCTGTGCCCTGTCTTTGCTTCTGCCAGCTTGGAACGTATGTCATCCCTCGTGGCTTTCAATCTGCCACCTTTCCTTGGAATTAATAATAAGCATCTCAATTACATGTGAAATGTTACACTGCATTAGCACGAAGGTATGATCAATAAACGGCCAATTCTCTCAGCGTGCTGAAAGACCTTGCCGAATGGAAGGTCAGGCCTGATGAGAATACAATAGCTGTAAGTGTCACCCAGCAATTGCGGTGATTTGACAATAATTAGGGTATTACTTTTGCTCAGACACAATGCTTAAACAACTAAGCTGGGCAAAGTGAAGACACATTTCTCAATAAGTCCTACTGAGTTTCCAAGAGGCCATCATTGCGTCTTCCTTTTTACAAGTCTGGCCCGATTCCTTGACCTAGTGCAGGGCAGGTGTCTCTCTGCCATAGGGATTGGGGGTAGGATTAAGTTCACACTTAAAGGCACCTGATTTGGACTTTCCATAACAATATGGAAACTGAAAAACCACCGTCAAAATTTGTACTTCTGCAGGTAATGTGTACAAAAATGCATATAGTAGAGGAAAGTGTGTCTAAAGATGCATATATTAGTGAAAAAATATCATTAGGGAAAAACTGGTTTGCAAAAATAAGTATATTGGGCAAATTTGCATACAAAAATGTGCATATTAGGTAAAATTTGCACTAATTCCCCCCCCCCCACCATTAAGAGCCCAATCCTGGCTCAGCAGAAGGTACACCAGCTTAATTTGTTCAATACAAATGAGCCAAGGCTGGTGTAAGTTCCCCCAAATGAGTGTTTTTGGGGGGGGTGACAGGGGCAGGACCAGATTGTGGGGGCTTTGGCTGGATCCTAAGCCCATTCCACATGGTCACATGCCCTGGCAGCCCAAAGCAGAATACTATTTTAAAGGCTTGTTTTCCCCTCTGTCAGGTTAAGGAGAGCAACTGTAGCAGCCCCACTGCAGAATGGGTTTTTCACCTGCTGTAATGTTATACTGGCTTAACTTACACCAGCTTGCTTTATTTATTTATTTCATAAATCCATATGCCACTTGATTGTAAATAGTAATTATAATAGCAGCCTCAAAGCATTTTACACCAGCTTCTTGTACATAGGGTTGCTCCCAAGATTTTTAGCCAAAGATATGTACCAATATGCATATTTTGGGATGAAGTGTGTACAAAAAAAGCATTTTTGTGAAACATACATACAGAAATAATGCATTTTTGTTGCTTTTTTAAAAAAGCCAGTCATGGATGGATGTGGAAACAGGATGCAATTGTCTTATGTAAAGCAGTGATGGACTAGAAACAGCCTCATCCCTATCTCATCCCTATCTCCTGTCAATTGAGAAACTCCTGGATGAAACTGTTGAGGAACCCAAGGGTTCCCTGAAGCATAGTCTGAAAACTATTATTCTAAAACTATTATTATAAATGCTGTAAACTGAAGTTCTATTGATTACATTTGAGGCATTCATGGTGCATTTATAATAACATAAAGCTATCTGCAAGTTAGGATGGATGTATTATTCCGAAAACCTTTCCAACATTGTGATGGGTTGATAGAAGACATCTCATTTAACATAAGAGCAAACACTTCTCCCTCCCTCCCTCCCTCCCCCTTTTCTCTCTCTTTCTCTCTATTGCAGCTGGCTTCCTTCCTAAAGAAAACTACCCTTGATTTACTAGACTCCTCTTTCAGAAAGAACATTCTCCCTCTACCAATGTCAAAAATGGCAAGATATTTCATTCTATTGCAGCTTTCCAGCTGCGCTGCAGAATCATCCTCCAGAGATTTCTGTGGAGTAATTTGATAAGAGATGAAGTCTAGCAGCTGTGCCCTCCCCTTTCGCGACAATTATGAAAAGCTACTGACAATACGGACACAAAAATTGTCATAATTCACCCTCATCAGGTGGCGCTTAATGAACCTCCCTGCCCACGGGAGCTCTTGACTTACCCTTTTAAGAATTTAACCATGCGGGCATTGATCTGGTTAATAGAAAAGGAATAGTTTGATGATTCACTCACCTCCACTTCTTTCCTTGCCTTCAAGCCTCTTCTTTCTGCCCATTGGAATGGGCAGACCATTACTGCTGATGCAAGAGAGTATTTTGGCAAAAGAAAAGACCATTCCATTCTTCACATGCTAACACACAAAAATATTTCAGAACTTTGGCCAAGGACTTACTTCCAGAGGATAGTAGGGATGGGGGCATAACAACTCTCAGCACCCTTAACAAACCACAATTCCCAGAATTCTTTGGGGAAAGCTATTAATGTTTAAAGTGGTATCATAGTGCTTGAAATGAGTGAGCGTGGCCTGATTTACAGCTGTTAATTTCAATATGCCTACTCTGTGTAAAACTTTGCTGACCACCACCTATTGTGTATTTATTTGTACACTAACCAGAGTACTTTGAACCTTTACCCAATAAATTAAATTAATTAAGCCCAACCCTGGGATTTGATGGAGTTAAACCCCCTTCTCCCAGGGCTGCTATTTAAATCAAAATGCCAGCCCCCAATTCACCTCCGATGTGATTCATTTTAAAACCACAGAGAGATCTTGATCATCGCTCTTCTACGCCATATGTATTTGCAATGTAGCTAAAATGGCAAAAGATTTTGAGTTTGCTCATTGCCAGATAATTGCAACCAGCAGCTCTGCTTCAAACATCTTGCTTTCATTAAAAACATACAATAAATGCAGATAGCAACCCTTTAGGAACACATATTTAAAGTACCAATGAACTATTTCTAAAAGGACGTAATAATGACGATAACAATGACCCAGCCAGTGCAATACGCATTTCATTAGGCATGAGTGTAGTAGCAATAAAACTGAAAGCTCTTCACTTGATACTATACATCTTTTTCTTTTTTAAAAAGAAAACCATTCCAATGAAATCACGGAATGCTTCTTTGTCCGATTTGCATTCATCCTTGACCAACCACTGTTCCAGAGTTGGATCATGGAACAATAGTCTGAAAGGAGAGCCCAGCATTTTGTTGTACAATGTGGTTTCAATCTGTGGTCTAGAGTACCTAGTAATTACATTCCTGTGCTTCATTATAGCACGGTCTTTGTTATTTGGAAGAGTTTGCTTCAGCTTCCATTGTCAACCTCTTTTTCTCAGCAATGTATAATTTAACTGAGTGGGGTGGGAGATTGTGTCGGATACAGGTTTGTACATAAAATCTCATTTGGGAAGAATATTATTTAATTCAGAGTTGCCTTAAAAATATCTATTCATGTTGCTCACCTTCTGCTTAGGAGAGAGATCTAAACAATGCTTTTAGCAAACAATGCGCTAGGAACAATGAAATACACACAGAGGCTCCCTATACAGAGAATCTGATAAATTAATATTATCCTTTACCAGAAGGCGACTTTTCATGCTGACGTTGTACTTTGTTACTGTCGTCCCATGTTGCCAGCTTTATATTTCATGTGGTGAAAAGTAGACAGTTGGAGACATCCAATGGTGTCAATCCAGTTACACAGCAGATCTTTGGTTCTGCATCAATGCTTAATTTCTCTGCTCCTTGCAGCCCGCTGTGTACCCCCAAATCTGCTCTAGAGCATTGAGGACTCCTCCCAGAAGAAATGGAAGCGGAGACAACTGCATGTGGTTCCATTGTGTCCAGTGGCATGACATTGAATCCAGTCCCTTTACATGTTTAGAGGGAACATGTAAAGGGGGCTTAAGATGACCCAGATCTGAGAGGAGCAAAACATACTTTATAACAACAACAACAACAACAACAACAACAATTATGATAGCTGTTGTTGTTGTTCTTAATCCCACCCATTTATCTAGTGTTGCGCAAGAAGAACTAATCAGATCTCACAATGTGGGGTAAAAATTCAGAGTATTCTATTCTTCATTATATTGCCAACACTGTCCAGTTTTTATGCTTCTATCCACCAATCTTATTTCATCAGCCAAATAACAAGTGAATAACTGTAACTATTTCTAAATACTTCAGGCTCCTTTTTAAAGGAGGATTCCTGCAATTTGTCCTGTGTCATTAGAGATGCCCTATGCAGATGTATTAATAACCGCCTGCATTGTCAAAACCTTAGGAATGTGCTTTCATTCCAGCCCCCACTTGTTAGAGTCAATTTCCATGGACTTTTTGTCCCCAGATGAATGACTTTCACACTGGGATCCATTAAAGAAATGACTCTACAGTCCTTGAGCATAAGGCCGTAGAGAGAATATGCAGCAAGATGAATAATTACATACATGAAAAATGGAAACTAATAAGGAGATACTGCTGTGCTAGCTAATACAGGGGGAAAATGTGTCGTTGTTTTGGCTTGGGTGATTACTTGTTTTATGGCTCTACCAATGGGATCTTCAAAACTTTTTTGCAAAGAGAAATGGTTTCTTCTGAGTGGAGTATCTGAGTGGTCTTCTTTTTCTTCTTGCAAATAATTATTATTTGGGTATTTTGTTTTCAATATTTATAGACAGCTTTTCACCAAAGGCGATCACAAAGCAGTTAACAACAGCAATCAATAACACAATCCATCCAACAAAATAATACAAATAAAGTATTAGAATAAACAAAAACAACAGGGAAAAATGTCAAGGCCCATAAAACTTATCCTAAAATGTCTGCTGAAATGGAAAGGTATTTGTCAAGCATCCGACATCAACAAGGAGGAAACCTGACTGATCTCAGCTGAGATGTTGTTCCACAAAATTTGGTCCACAATACTCAGAGCATTGCACCTGGTGGATAGGAGCTATGCATCTGAGCCATGGAGGATCACGAACAGAGACTCTCCCCAAATTCTCGGTGATCAGGCAGAAATATAAGGAATCGGGAAGTCCTTAAGATATCCTGGACCCAAGTTGTTAAGGGCCTAGTAAATTAATACAAGCACCTTGACCGTGGTCCGGAAGTGTATAGGCAGCTGGCACAGGCTTTTAAACACTGGAGTTGTGCTGGCAGAAGCCTGTCCTCCCCAAGAGATCAGCCATAGCATTTTGCACCAGCTGTAACATACATGTAACTCAGTAGCAGTTTTAGTACTAAGCCCTTCCAGGCTTACAAGCCATTTCACAGCATCATAATACAACACCAGGTTCTTTAATCATAGAACCCTTCATTTGTGGGTTTCCTTGCACTATGCTCAATACGCTTGGAGCAGTTCCTGCCCTATGCAAACCAAGCCTTACACTGTCTACTCATAAGTAAGTCCCACTGCATTCAATGGCGCTTACTCCCAGGTAACTGGGTAAAGACTGCAGCCTTACATTGCAATCCTAAGCATTTTTACTCAGAACTAAGACTCACTGAGTTCAATCGGATTTACTGCCTGGTATGCTCCATTCTCACAGTTTCTATTATTATCCTCACCACCACCATCTACCTTTTTCCCTGATAGGGACTCAAGGCAGCTTACAGCTACAATTCCATTTATCTGTTGAAGGTGTTGCGCATGATCCCTTCGCTCAAACATTTTTTGCTCACTCGAGGTAGGTGAGGCTGAAAAGTAGGAATTGGCTCAAGGTGACTGATATCAGTGTGTATATGGTGTCTATGTGTGTGGGAGATAAAACGCAGGAAAAGCTTCCTGCTGTTGAATAAAGTTAAAGGACCTGATCATTAGGTCCAGTCATGTCCGACTCTGGGGTTGCGGCGCTCATCTCGCTTTACTGGCCGAGGGAGCTGGCGTTTGTCCACAGACAGCTTCCGGGTCATGTGGCCAGCATGACTAAGCCACTTCTGGCAATTCAGAGCAGCACACGGAAACGCCGTTTACCTTCCCACCGGAGCGGTACCTATTTATCTACTTGCACTTTGACGTGCTTTCAAACTGCTAGGTTGGCAGGAACAGGGACCGAGCAATGGGAGCTCACCCCATCACGAGGATTTGAACCGCCAACCTTCTGATAGGCAAGTCCTAGGCTCTGTGGTTTAACCCACAGCGCCACCCACATACCTGTTGAATAGCTGTTGAATAGGATGCCACTATTTTCATCAGGAAAATGTTGGAGTGTCTACCAGTTGGTTAGATGAGAGGACCACTTCAGGGAGGGCAACTGAGGTGCTGGAGGCAAGAGATGTTCCCATTGTGCAGCCTGTCTGCATTCTCAGCATCATACGATGTTACTGGGTCCAATCCCAACTCAGTTGTCCCCACGCTACCCACTGTAGTGAGTACGGCTTGGATTGCTCCTAAGTTTGCTACCCCCTTTTTACTGGCTGTAGATCAACTCATTTTCCATCAATGTGGGGCTCATTCTAGACAATTTTATATCCGTATTTCAAATGTTCCTGTTTGGAATAGAGCGCACAGTAAGGAGATGGTGAAAATTATTATTTTTTAAGTAAAAGGTCAATATCATGTATACAACTGTAATCAGCTGCTTTTCAATTATATCCAGAGAAGTCTTAATTGTACCATAATTGTAAAATACATGATTTGCGCATATAATATTATGTCTCCATGTGGCATGCTGCTTTGTCTATTATTATCCCAATGCAGGTAGTATAGAAGGAACTGAAATAGAATTAAAACACCAAGTTATTTTAGTGAGCTGTTACTAATTTGCACACAGGAATAAATAAAGCACCTTACCATAAAATGACTCATGTTTTCTGACTGGAACAACACCCTCATTATTTAAAGATCAGCACTGTTTTATTACAATTTGGGGTGTTCCCACCCCCCTTCCTTAAAGAAAGACTGGGGAGAGAAAAAAAGGAAATGGAATTAAACATTATGGATGGTGATGACTTTTAGAGCGATATTATTTATATTGATAGCAGATGGAACCTGAGCCAAAATGATTGCATTCCCATGACATCGTATGGTGTAGGACTTAAACAATATCAATTTAAGTAAGGGCGGGGGGGGGGGGAGCGGGGAAGCTTTCAACTAATCACAGGGACAGTGGTATCATATCTGCTGTCACTTTGCATTATCCAAACACTGCATTTTTAATGAGAGTCTTGAGTACAAGCATTTGCAGAGTACCTGACTTAAATCCCGAATTTAGTCCTACAAGTGTCTTTTATGAAAACCGAGTTAGATACTTTTTCAAACTCCTGTTATTCTATATGCAGCATTATGTTCCTAGCCCCAGCTCAACTGAATATATGCTGCTGTAACTTGCTTATCCTGGCTCAGACAGCTGGGCCAAAGCTGGGTGAGCTGAGACCAGTGTAAGCCCCACAAAAGGGACATTTCAGGGGTGCGGCAGAGGTAGGAGCAAAGAAGGGGTACATAAGCTAGATCCTAAGGCCATTCAGCTTTGTGCTGTATACCCGAAGGAGCATCTCCACCCCCATCGTTCAGCCCGGACACTGAGGTCCAGCTTCGAGGGCCTTCTGGCGGTTCCCTCACTGCGAGAAGTAAGGTTATAGGCAACCCGCCAGAGGGCCTTCTCGGTAGTGGCGCCTGCCCTGTGGAATGCCCTCCCACAAGATGTCAAGGAAATAAACAACTATCTGATTTAGAAGACATCTAAAGGCAGCCCTAAGTTTTGAAGTCATATTGGGTTTTAATTTGCTGGAAGCCAACCTGAGTGGCAGGGTGAACCCAGTCAGATGGGTGGCATATAAAATTATCATCATCATCATTTATTATTATTATTATTATTATTATTATTATTATTATTATTATTATTTCTTCGGCAATCACTCTTGTCATGTGACCTAGCGACGTGACGTGGAATCTGGCAACACCATTTTAAAGGCTTATCAGACCCTGTCCCCATTTTCCAGGGACAGTCCCAGATTTACAGAGGCCATCCCAGTTTCTGATTTGATCCTGGGACGTGACACTTTTCCGTATAATGTCCCTATTTTCATTGGAGAAATGTTGGCAGAGATGTCTCTATTTTCATCTGAGAAATGTCAGAGGGTATGGAATAGGACACTCCTTATTTTCATTGGGGAAATATTGGAGAGTATGTTATTTTCCATCTGCCAGGCTTAGGCAGAGCAGCAGCCTTGCTTCTGCATGGGGTTTAGACCTAGGGTAACTTTACACTTGTTTGCATTATGCCAGCCACCTGTGCATAAAATTGCTCCCTAAGAGGTTCACTCCTGGTATTTAGGATTACATTTTCCCCGGCAACTGGCCACATGTGCTATGGTTGATGAAAGTTGTAGTTCAAAAACATTTGAATGGTACCAGGCTGGAGAAGCCTGATAGAGAATTTTATCTATCCACTGTCAGCCTGAAGTCTTCTAGCTCAGATATGGCTTTACGCAACTCAGGGAGCACTCAGCCTTCATCTACCAGATTCCAGAATTCATATTTCTTTCTTCCAGTCCAGCAAGGAATTGAGAGCCAACCAAGATTTTAGGCTCACTATGGGTATGGATTCTCAGGGTGAGTAATGTAATGTGTTTGTTAATTTCCTTCCTACAAAGCAGGCAAAGTGATTTACAATATGGGCAGAAAAGCCAACACTAACTGCCTGGCTCACACAGAGTAAGAAACTCATCATGAGGGTTTACTGATCCCTGCCTTCTTCTTCTTTGGCGATCGCTCGTAGCCAAGTAAGATTGTCTTCCATAAACCCGGTTTTAACAGTGAGTCCATAAGTGACTGTGGAGACCAATTCTAGATCCACACGTCCTTCCACAGTGGGGACATAGGTTTCCGGGTGGGAGTTGATCATGGTGAGGCTTTGCCAAGCATGTCTTCCTCTTAGCACATTTCTCCTTTTCATCTAGAGTTTGAGCATCTCCAAACCCATGACACCTTTGGTAAAGGCTGTTCTCCAATTGGAGAGTTCGCAGGCCCGTGTTGGTGTTTAGCCTACATTTTTTTCAGATTTGCCTTGAGAGAGTCTTTAAACATCTTTTATTGACTACCAGCATTACACTTTCCATTTTTAAGTTTGAAATAGAGTAAAGTGGTACCTCAGGTTACAGACGCTTCGAGTTCCAGACTCCGCTAACCCAGAAATAGTACCTCGGGTTAAGAACTTTGCTTCAGGATGAGAACAGAAATTGTGCGGCGGTGGAGCGGCAGCAGCAGCGGCGGGAGGCCCCATTAGCTAAAGTGGTACCTCAGGTTAAGAACAGTTTCAGGTTAAGAACGGACCTCCAGAATGAATTAAGTTCTTAACCCGAGGTACCACTATAGTTGCTTTGGAAGACGGTCATCAGGCATCTGCACAACATGACCAGTCCAACAAAGTTGATGTTAAAGAATCATTCCTTCGACACTGGTGATATTTGCTTCTTCCCTGTACTGAGTGCAAGGATACCCAAGTCTTCCCTAACATCCTGTTTCCAGCTGATTTTGAACTATAACTCACATCAGCCCTTTCTGTCCAAAACAACTTAAGGGCATCAGGCTGATCTGGATCAACATGTAAACTGAGCTATGTTTCATTATCAAAGCACTTTGCTGAATAGGACCTTGGTATACAAGGCAAGGCAAAATGCAGCGACCACAACCCATCTACATTTCCTCCTGGATACTATGCCTTGCAGCTAACATCTGTATTCTCCTCCAGGCAAGGTTTTAAAGAAATAAGCTTTCAAAGCACCATCTTTATTTCTACATGCTATTTTCTCTTCCCAACATTTTCCTAGTCAAAATATCCCTGGAGGCATCCTGTAAAAAGAATGTCCCTTTCTTTCAGTGCTAGCTGAGATCAGAAGGATAAATAATGGCCAGCTGGGACAACAGCTTTTTCAGAATACATCTGTCAAAGTTGCTCCCAACGTGTAACTCATATGTGTATCATATTCAACATTTTGTCCCCTTTGTATAAAACACAGCATCTTTTGAAACGGAGAGTGGGGAGTTTTGTTGCATTCAGGATTCAACTGCATACTTAGAGCTGTGTGCAAAATGGCCTCTTGAAATTCTTCACCCCGTTTGCGGGAAAAGAAATTGAGGGGAAGGTTTCACCAAATTTCTTCAGGGGAAGGAGGGATTCCTCAGCAATATTTCAGGTGTGGGCCTCACCATTAGCAGTGACAAATGCTCCACCTCTGCAGTTACCTCACCTTTTCGTATGATCACACTCCCCCAACCTTGCTCCTCTGTTAAATTGCTTGTTTCACTTTTTGAAAACATAGGGAGTAAAAAGAAGTTTGAAATGCAGCATAACGGTGGGTTGCCGAATAAAACAAAAGACAAAGAGCCAACAGCTATCGTGAACCCTCCGGGGCTCTTTGGATCATGGCCATTGTATGCAAATGAATTCCACTTGAGTAGGTTGCAAAACAAGACTGTACTTGTTTTTCAGGTTTGGGTGATTCAAAATTCACGTCAAGGGATACGTGTGGCATTGATGCGCTTGTTTCCTGTTTCATTTCCATATGTATGCTGGTACTTAAACGCTCTCTGTGGCAACATAGCATACTGATTGCTCTTCCACATCATGAGACAAGACATTTAATTACCGGTTTGCGCTCTAAACAGGACAGAAAGTGATACTCTGTCGATAGTGGCATTCAAAGCCATTCATGGCATGTTACAGTGTAAAATACCATTGCTAAGCAATCCCACGGCATGCATTCTGGATAATTAAAATGGCAAGGCACTTCCCCCTCCCCCCCCCTTGAAAGTGTTGGTGGTGTCTCCAATTGTGGCTGAAAAATGCTTTTCTATTATTTAAAACACAGGCCTCATTTATGGATGGAGAGAAGCCTGTTGGCCCAACTGAAATGATTGAAAATAATACCATTGTAGCAATGTTTCATGGCATGGCATTATTGCAGTCTTGAAGGGAGGCTGGGCAGGAAAGGTGCTGTTTAACATACGGTATACCTGCCAGGCAAGCCTGCCATAGCACATCCTTTGTTAGGTAAAAACTGCAGGTGTCATGTTGTCATGGGTACCAAATAGTTAGCCAGTTGCTTCCCAGTGAAGGGACTTTGTTGGGGGATGTTTGAAATTCCAAATAACCCTTTTTCTTCAGCTGAGCTAATTGAGGTGTCTGTTGAAAAGAAAACATTGCTGAAGGGAATATTAAACCTTGCCCAATAAGCCTATTTCAAGAAGGTATGGGTCTTATCTGAACACTTGCACCCTTATAGACCACAATTCCATCTCAAAGGACTTGATTTTTGCTGCTTCAGCCCACCTTGCAGTAACAACCTATTGAATGGAAAACTATGGTTGATTAACCATCTAAGTCATGCTCAAAGGGTAGATTCATTGAATTGATTGGGTCTACTCCGAAAATGACTTAACTTTGGATAGCACCCGATGAGTTCATCTTACATGCCTCTCACAAAATGGCTAGAAAATTACCAAACGTTGTTCCTTCCACACAACTAATTAACAAATAAATAAATAAATAAACCTCCTCTTTGTAGGCATTATTCATATTAATGACATTAAACTCCACTTAGATACTGTCTAAACTGACACAATCAGTCAGTGGCATCTTTCCAAAGCACTAATAGGCTAAAAGGCTATAATTAGTTTGAGCTGCTTAAAAGTATAAACTGAAAAGGAGGGTGGGGGGAACCACTCATGAATAAAAAGCAGATGAGTTGAAGTTAATTGCAAAATGTTTGAATCAGAGGAACTTCTGAAGCATCCTATATAGTTTCGCTGTCTCGGTAGCTTTGAAGTAATATGACCTCTGGACCACGCAGACAGTGATTCCAAGTACATAAATCAAGTGGAGCTTTTATAAAGCTGGCTGTCTGAGTTATACGAGGTGGAGATACAATTGACACAGTGAGGATGGCACTTATTTTCTGTGCCCTTGTACTATCACTTCATTTTCTCTCCATCATCACCCTCCCCCCCCCCCTTCTTCTTCTTCTTCCATTTTTTGGTGTGTTTTTTTAAGAAAGAAGAGAAAAAACCCCACAAAAATTGATATCAAGACGTTCACATTCTGAGCTGGTTGTATCTGTGAGATAACTTGTAAGTGAAATGATTTCTCTTTGTAGGGCAGGGTTTTCATCTGCTAATCAATTGGAGGAGAGAATTATAATTAAGCATGGCTATTGTCACCTTGTTGATTTTCTTAAGCTCAAACATTCAGGCAGGGTGAGGCAGGTCGCCTCATCTTTCTTCAGACAGGTCCCTTCTTTGTTAGTGGGTCTATTTTTTCCGCAGCCCAAGTTTTGCAGCTAGAACCTTGCCTTCCTGTTAGCTGCTAGCTACCTCCCCACCCCCCTGAAAAGATGCATGGAATAGCTGTCACTTACGCTGAGAAAAAGCAAGCCCACCTATTGGCCGGATTTGTTGTCTGGGTGCAATGCGGGGAGACAAGGCATCATTTTGTGGCTTGCTCAAACTCCCTTCTCCAATAGGGTTTGTTTCATCCTGGCTGTGTTTTAGGGCTGTCTCTCTCCTACACTGCAAACCCAAGAAATTTGGAGCTCCAGTCCAAAGCAAACAAACAAAAACCAGCCCTAGAAGATGTTCACTCTTAACACAGGCTTATGAAAGTTGTGATGCAGTTCCTCAGAGGTGAGAGATATTCTGCACATAGTCATCAATTTTTTTTAACCTTTTCAGCATTCAGCTGCATCACCAAAACGCCTCCACCCCAGTGACCCCTTGCTCAAACCGAACCCTTTTCTTTTTCCAGGTGGCTTAGGGAAGCATTTAATGTCTGATGTTTTATCGCTTTTATATTGTTGTTATTATCATTAATTCTGTTGAGAGCCGCCCTGGGGAAACCCAGCCAGATGGGTGGGGTATAAATAAATTTTTATTATTATATTATTATTATTATTATTATTATTATTATTATCAATGTGACAATTGGATGAGTACTCAAAGCAGAGTCGCTCAAAATTCAAGGTAACTTCAATTCAAGCTGAGACCAATGCTATTATAATGGACTGGACTTCATAATGATAAATGCAAAGTTTGCAAAGACCCACAATCGCTAGCTGCAACGCCAGGCATCCCCAGAGACTCCCTATAGAATATTGTCTTGGGCTTTGCTGGGCTTTTGAAGGATAAGGATCTAGGGTGCTTCCAATGTCCACTATCTCAGGTCCACTAGCACAATCCTGGAGAAACCCTTTGAAGATGCCTTTCTAGCCTGAGGTCTCGGCCTGCAAATCAAAGCCCCCTTCATACCTCCCTACAAGGCCCCTGCTGTAGTTTGCAGAACAGGAACTCGATCCTTGGGGGAAAGAGGCAGGAATTGGGTTGCTTGGCTATCCAAGTTGGGCAGTGGTAAAACCCCCAGAGTCCTCATTCCATCGCTATAAGGCGTTGGGACGCAACTTTGTCTGGATGTCCTGTTCACATTACTTCACACAGAAGCCATTCCTTCCATCTATATAGTGATGAAGGAGGAAACCAGTTTGGTCCGCATGCAGAATCTACGTGAAGCTGCAGTCCTAACCTTGGCCAGTGCCTCACAAGACTCGATGAGATAGTGGGGTCACCATCACACCCACAACCCTGACACACACACCAGAGACCGAAGAAGATGTGGGGCAGGTAAATCACCGTGCAGGAGTAGCTATTGAGCCTGGATTGAACTAATGCTGTCGTGTGGGAGAGGGGGCAGCTCAGGATCCAGTGGATCCCTTCCTGATGCCGGAATGCCTGTTTCAGGGATTTCTGATGGCAAAGGTTTGTAAGGATATTATTATTATTATTATTATTATTATTATTATTATTATTATTATTATCTGATAAGGCAATGTGACAAACTGAATTTAAGACTGGAGGGAAATGAGAAATTGAGAGACGCCAAACCTGACAAAATCCATGCATCCCTATCTGTGCGAATGTTCGAAGATAGTTGATGTTTCCTAGTGGAGAGACGATAGCACTCTGCACATGTTTAAGGCTTTCTTCTCTTTGTAAGTGCTGTAAACACCCTGCTGCAGGGAAGAGAAAGGGTTTTAAATCTTGCAGCCTCACACACTGAAAAAGTCCTCAGCTGACACTACGAAGGGAGGAATGGATTACATACAGCTCACCTACTAGAGTTATTATTATTTTCTTGGAGAATTTCTCTTCCCCCTGCTGAAATTAACCGGAAACAGTGCAACTGCTACATCCACATTAGGGACTTAACGCATTGTTCCAGCAAACAGCATCTTTCAAATTTGCAAATCTAATTTCAATATTGGTTGATTGGGATGACGATTGTAATTCAAGCATGTGCTTTCCCAATCTGTGAAATACAATGAATTTGGAATTTGCTATGAATATTAACTTCTGCTCTACATATTTCCCTGAAGACAATCCCCAGATTTTTGTAACCATACAATATTCTCAGAAAAGCTATGAGCGATGTTTTTAAAAACCTTGTAGAGCAGCGTTTGCCGTTAGCAAAATTTTGCCACTTGTTACATGTCATATAACAAACAGCTGCATAAAGCTTACTGACATTTCAAAGCCCTTTCTTTCTTCTTAGCCAGAGCAGTCGGACACCTCGGAGGTGGGATTCCTCTCCTAATGAGACGGAGCAATAAAAAAGCTTAAACTCTCCGTAGGAAACGGGCACATTGAAAGTGCCTTATCTAGTGAACATAAATTCAGAAAATGGAATTTATTTATTTATTGAAATTCCAAGTTCAAAACCCAATCTCGGCTCCCGCACCCTCATTCAAAGAGATCAAGAAAAATGTAAATGTGAGACTTCCTTTGAAGACGGAGAGCTCCCAGTGCAAAATGGCATGAGGAACATTTACGATATAATTCACCGCGTAAGGTTCAACAAATGTTTGATCTCTGCGCTCATTTTCAAATGGGAGAGGAAAAATGCATAATATCTTGGGCTGAATCCAAAGGTTCTCTTTCGATGAGAGGGATGTATCTGGCTGGTAGAGCACCTGCCTGAAGGAAGGTCCCAAGGGGGCTTGCCAAACTCTAGAATGTTTGTTATCTGAAACACTAGAAAACTCAATTCTCTCATACGTTCTTTCATATGTGGTGGACCTGTAAAAGGGCACAAGAGTATTAGGAAATAACCCATAATGTATTGGGGGGGGGAAATGTTTAAAAGCACTTTTTTAAAAAAACAACAACCACCCCCTCCAAAAAAACCAGAGTCCTTTTTGTTGGGTATAATTCAGACAGAAATTCCCAGGTGTCAAAAAAGGTTATTTATGTATGCCACTTACTGCGGCCTGTGTTTCGTTAGCCTGAAAATGGAAAATGAGCTTAGCCCCAACTAAAGAAGAATGGCAACTTAAGCTGATGGAATATGTGCAGCTTGCGGACCTAACATATAGAGTAAGAGAACAAGAAGAACATATGTTTAGAGAAGATTGGAAAATGTTTATTGAATACATGAGGGGAAATTGTATACACTTGAAAACTTTGGCAGCATTAAGATAAATTCAGCAGTGTAAATAAGTTTTGATGGATGTAATAATGGAATACTGAATGGTTTGGTTTATGGAAAATATGAAGGGATTTATGTTATGCAAAATGAGCCATGGAAAGAGACGAAACGAAGTCATTGATATTTTAAGGTTGTTTAAATGAATACTCTAAGTTGTAAAACTGAAAATTTTATAAAAATTACATCTATAAAAAAGAAAACTGATTTCTCTCAATACAGACAATATTAGGCTAGATGGGCCTGCTTCATGCTAAAAGCAATTCCTTATGCTCTACAACAGAAGAAAAGAAGAAGAACTGGATTAGGCCCATGACACATCTTGTCCACCATAATGTTTTTATAGTGTCCAGCCAGATGTTTATGGAGAGCTTGGAAGCAGGACCTCAGCACAACAGCACCCTCCTCTCCTGTGGTTTCCAGCAAATGATATGCAAAAACATACCATTCTGCCGAAGTCCAGTGGGACTACTCCTTCCATTGGAGGATGCTTCTTCTGTCAAAAGAAGGGAATGTCTTTATCCAACCCACCACAGTCTGCATCCCATGTGCTTTGTGAGTGACTTTGGTAGGTTCTGAGTGTTAGAATTCCTGCTCCATGATTGCAGTCATGGGATTGTTGTCTTTCACATGACGGTATATGTTTTGACTCCACAGTGTGGGAAGTGATGGAGACAGGATGTTTGTGTTACTGTGTTCTGTGAAGTGGGACTATTGTCCTTTGTTCTTTCTCTTTGCTGTCTGATGCTAGAGAGAGAGGGAGCCATGTTGCAGTGCTCCGTGTGTGTTTATATGTAAATAAAGTAGATTAGCCAAAATGCTGAGTTGCTGAGGTCTGTCACGCGAACTGCACAGACTCTGCAGATCCCTAAGTGTGCCGATGTCTGTTGGCATTGGTCGCTGTGATGTTCGGGCAGAAGAAAGCTTTTGAAGCCCCTGAACAAAAGACTAGGAGGGAGAGAACATGCCAGTCAGGCATGTGTCTCTACCAGGGTCCTACTCGAATGTAGGCTGAGCTCGTGACACTCTCCACCCCTTTCATAATGTGTAATGATGGTCAGCAGCATCAATAAGCATTAGACATATTCATAGAGGATGAGTCTTTCAAATAGATATGACAAATGGCAAGGCAAAAGGATCCCCCATTATTAAAGACAGTGCGCCGCTGACAGATGCTCTGTGTGCCTTTGCTTCTCAATTTGTATTGTGCTATTTTATGCACCGTGACTTGCTGTTATTTTTATTGGTCATAATTTAGAAATTATTTATTGTAAGAGTGAATTTCTGTTCAATTATTATTTGCTGATATTTAATTTTATGGTGTACTATTACATTCCAATGGATCATTGAATATTACTTCATTTGACATAAGTTGTTTATTTTAAATGTATGCTTTTATTATGACATCTTTGTATTGGGTCAGATTGTTATAAGGTGCGCAGTCTTTGTTGTTTCTTCAGCTTGTAAACTGCTTTGTGTATAGTAAATAATAATAATAATAATAATAATAATAATAATAATAATAATTTTTATTTATACCCCGCCTTCCCCAGCCAAGGCCGGGCTCAGGGCAGCTAACAAGCAATAATAAAAACAAGTTGAATGAATGCAACTTAAAAACAAGATTAAAATACAACATTAAAATATTAAAATGCAGCCTCATCACAGGAGGAGAAAGGAAAAAGAAAGAGGGGGAGGGAATCAAATTGACTCCAAGCCAAAGGCCAGATGGAACAACTCTGTCTTACAGGCCCTACAGAAAGAAATCAGATCCTGCAGGGCCCTGGTCTCATGAGACAGAGCGTTCCACCAGGCCGGAGCCAGTGTTGAAAAGGCCCTGGCTCTGGTTGAAGCTAATCTAACTTCCTTAGGGCCTGGGACCACTAGAGTGTTGCTATGTATAGACCTTAAGGTCCTCCATGGGGCATACCGGGAGAGGCGGTCCCGTAGGTACGAGGGTCCTAGGCTGTGAAGGGCTTTAAAGGTCAAAAGCAGCACCTTAAATCTGACCCTGTACTCCACCAGGAGCCAGTGCAGCTGGAAAAGCACTGGGTGAATATGCTCCCATGGCAGAGACCCCGTGAGGAGCCTTGCTGCAGCATTCTGCACCCGCTGGAGTTTCTGGGGCAGCTTCAAGGGCAGCCCCGCGTAGAGTGAATTACAGTAGTCAAGCCTGGAGGTGACCGTCGCATGCATCACTGTGGCCAGGTCGGGGCTGAAAAGGCGGCATACAAATAAAGAAAGGCGGCATACAAATTAGAAGCGAAATGAGATGCTAAGGATTTACAGCAAGGCATAGCAAGGAAACAAAATGGCCATCACGTCATAGGAACAAAAGAAGCTGTCTTACATCAAGTCAGACTATTAGTCCATCAAGCTCAGTATTGTCTGATTAGCAGTGGCTTTCCAGGGTTTCAAGTTGCCTGATGTGGAAATGAGGGAAATTGAACCTGGGACCTTCTGCGTGCAAGCCAGACGCCCTCCCACTGAGCTACGGCTCTGCGGTGAACATCCCAAGGCATTTGACACGCCACCACTGGAGACAGAGTTCTGCACTAGATAGATCTTTGGTCTTACCCAGCAGTGATGTTCTTAACACTCTGATTAGTGTTCCCAGGGAGGTGTATTATGTTCATGAGCCCTGATGGCAGGTCTTCCCCTTCCTTGTATGTCAGCTTAGCTAAGCAGCTCAGGGAGGAATAATAATAAGCTTCTCATCATCTGACACAACAGAGGAAGAAAGCCTTCTCTTCTTTGCTGTTTCATTCCATTCCAGCACTTACAAGTGTTTGCCTTCATTTATGTCACCCACCATAATGGCAATTCGTCACTTGCTTTTGTCATCTCTGCAATATATATATATATCCCTTTGTTTTATCAGTGTTTTCTAAGGTACAAACCTGACTGCCGAACATTTCCCTCGTTCATTATCGGTCGTTTGTGATTGTTTCTCCTGCAAGCTGCTGACATGTCGGTTCACTTACGGTAGCGACTCGTTTCTTGCATTCCTGCAGGTTAGCCAGAAAAGGGCAAGTGAATACACCCACTTCTAGTGAGCAGTCCAAGCCAGGGCACAGGAGAACAGGAGGAAAGCAAATTGCATGTGCCCCATTATTATATTGGATGCAGTGAGTGGTATTCAACTAAGTTTCACTCAGAGTAGATCCATTGAAATTTAGTGAGCATAAATATGTTAACTCCATTCATTTCTTTCTGGAAAAAACGTTTCCATTTATTTAAATCATAGAATCATAGAGTTGGAAGAGACCACAAGGGCCATCGAGTCCAACCCCCTGCCAAGCAGGAAACACCATCAGAGCATTCCTGACATATGGTTGTCAAGCCTCTGCTTAAAGACCTCCAGAGAAGGAGACTCCACCACACTCCTTGGCAGCAAATTCCACTGTCGAACAGCTCTTACTGTCAGGAAGTTCTTCCTAATGTTTAGGTGGAATCTTCTTTCTTGTAGTTTGTATCCATTGCTCCATGTCTACTTCTCTGGAGCAGCAGAAAACAACCTTTCTCCCACCTCTATGTGACATCCTTTTATATATTTGAACATGGCTATCATATCACCCCTTAACCTCCTCTTCTCCAGGCTAAACGTGCCCAGCTCCCTTAGCCGTTCCTCATAAGGCATCGTTTCCAGGCCTTTGACCATTTTGGTTGCCCTCCTCTGGACACGTTCCAGTTTGTCAGTGTCCTTCTTGAACTGTGGTGCCCAAATGGGTCCGCACTGTGTAAAACTTAGCTGAATACCACCCAATCAGATTATGTATAGTAAAGGTAAAGGGACCCCTGACCATTAGGTCCAGTCGTGACCGACTCTGGGGTTGCGCGCTCATCTCGCTCTATTGGCCGAGGGAGCCGGCGTTTGTCCACAGACAGCTTCCATGTCATGTGGCCAGCATGACTAGGCTGCTTCTGGTGAACCAGAGCAGCACACGGAAATGCCGTTTACCTTCCCGCCGGAGCGGTACCTATTTATCTACTTGCACTATGACATGCTTTCAAACTGCTAGGTTGGCAGGAGCAGGGACCAAGCAACGGGAGCTCACCCCGTCGTGGGGATTCGAACCACCAAACTTCTGATCGGCAAGTCCTAGGCTCTGTGGTTTAACCCACAGCGCCACCCGCGTCCCTATTATGCATAGTAGAGCTCTCCAATTTCAAACAAAATTGCAATGCCTGAGAAATTTCCACCAGTGTCAAATGGAAGCATAAAGCAGATTTCTCAGTGGAACACATGCATGCTATACCCCTTTCCTGGAATTTATGATGATTTTAGAACTTGGTGTTGAAGAACTTCAGTATCCTATATACCAGTGTTTTGCAAGCTGGTGGCATCCACATGCTGTTAGACTCCAACTCCCATCAGCACCAGCCAGCATGGACAATAGTCAGGGATGATGGGAGTCTAGATAACATCTGGGGGGTATGAAGTTGGGGAAGGCTGATATATACTACTGATGAAATCATTCACTGAGTATGTGCCTTAGGTAGCGTATAGGCACCATCCGGAAATGAGAGAGGTACCCATATACTCAGAAGAACTGTGTGGTTTGTAGAACTAACCCCCCAAAATGCTTGGGATAGGGACCCACAGGAACTCCCCTTCCCCCTAAAAGCTAACAGTGAGGACTAACTTAGATCCATTCATTTCAACAGGTCTACTCTGAGTATGATTGATGTTAAATGCAACAGCAACATTCTATGTATGGTAGAAGCAGTTTAAAAACACATTCTGTGCCCAGAAAACAAATGCCTTCAAATGCAGTGAAAGTGTGTTATATTAGAGATTAGAGAAAGCCTTGAGACTGCTGTTCCGGCTGCTTAGTCACCCTTTAGATCAAAGTTGTGGCTTATTCAGATCCTCATTCTTTGTTGTCTGCTTTTATGGACCCCAGAATATTACAGCAATCCTGAAATGTCTATCCAAAGCTACTCTCTTTGGTTTTAGGAAGGTAGTGAAACCCTGTTGTTGTTGTTGTTAATATTCTAACAAACATTTGATCGTTTCTGATTAGCAGAGCTAATTGGTGCTGTCCAGTGCTGAATATGTGGGATTTCTCTTTTGTGTTATCAGTTGCTGCTTATCTTTCTTTTGTGGAAATGTGACCTGATTGTAAAAATGGGGTCTTGAGTTGCTCCGATTACCATTTCCTTTTATTTTTGGCTTTTTGTTTCCAAGACTAATTTTAATTAACAAATTTGATTCTTCACTAGCAGAAGCCTTACACGGAACACAGGAAAGCAATTTAGTGATAGCAACCAGCTGAGTATTAAGAGATTCATTTAAGACGATAACTTTTGGGGGCATTCTGCCCATGTGTAAAACCTACCCATGAGCACTGAGAATGGGAAAGAAGGCAGGAATATTAAAAAAACCCAAACTTCATTGAGCATGTAACTGAAGAGAGGATCATGTAATTGATAAAGGGAGTCTGTATCAACAGGAAGCCATCCTGGAGGTCTGCTATATCAAGGTGGGTCTCTGTGACAGGCAAAAGCTTTGTTAGCCTGAGAGAAGGGCAAACAAAGGAGGAAGGGTTTCTACTCAATGGGAAAATTCACTGAAAGCCTAGTGAGGGTTTAAGGGATTGTTTAAATCCAGGGAAAGTGGTTGTATTTCAAATCTATTATTTTGCTCCAAATATGATGGTTTTCTGTAACTTTTGCACTGAGTATCTTTTTTCTTAAAACTGTATTTTTGTCTTAGTAGATTTTAGTTTTTTGTTTCTTAAACCTCTGTGGTCTCAGCTTACTGCAAACACCTGCGGGCCTGGATGTTATGACTTGGGGCTTCAGGGAAACCCCAGAGAAGTATTTAGGCTGATTGACGAAGGACAGGAAGGAAGGAAGGAAGGAAGGGGGGAAGGAAGGAAGGGAGGGAGGGAGGGCAGGATTCAGCTAACTAGTCCTGGTAGGGAAAACCCACGCAACAACTTCAGCTACCACTATGGTGATTTCTCTTCTTT
Organism: Podarcis tiliguerta; assembly: GCF_965153285.1. Lineage (NCBI taxonomy): Eukaryota > Metazoa > Chordata > Lepidosauria > Squamata > Lacertidae > Podarcis > Podarcis tiliguerta. Next base: position 17,155,873 of record NC_139538.1, on the reverse strand, counting down.
CTCCACCCACACATCCCAAAATCGACTCCAATATGGGGTCAGGAGACCATGGGCATTGTTCCATCTGGCAAGCTAAAAAGCTTGTGATGATGGAACAATTTTTAATCCCTCCCAGAGAAAAGAATCATGCCACACTCATATATGTTCAATGGTCGGACTGCAATTAAAGTAGGCATCTGAGTTTCCGTAATTCCAGGCTCTGTAATCTCTCACTGAATGCTGCCTTACAAATTTGTTCATACTTGCACAATTTAGAAAAAACAAACAAAAGCAAGCTAGTTATTAGCATTCCAAACCATGCAAACCTCAAAACGTCAAATGGCTCCTTTCTAATCTTTTTTCTTGAGAACAGATACAGCACAGAGGATGCAATCCCAACTTCAAGGGCTTTGAACATTTATGATGTGCTACATAAATGCTATTTCCTAAAATTTATCATTTGTGCCTTTAACATGCCTAGTACAGTCCCTTAGGGAATGACAAAGTCTGTGTTGCAAGCATATTTAAGGATGCTTCCAAACTTCTCCAAATTTCAACCAGACTATTGGCATTCCAAATAACCTGGTTTATTTTCCAAAGTGGTTTAGTTTTGAAAGTGATGTGACTTTATGGTAGTTTAACTCACACCAGCTTCTTGTGCATAGGATTTCTCCATTAGACATTATATGACAGCTGGAGTGAAGAACCTTTGGCTTTCCAGAAGTTGCTGAACTACAGTTCCCATCAGCACTGGCAAGCATGGCCCATGACCAGGATGATGGGAGTTGTAGCTCAGCAACATCTGGAGAACCAGATGTTCCCCACTCCTGCATTACAGCAATTCTGCAGCCTACTGGAATTGAAGGGAAAGCACTTAGGACAGCCCTTTGAGAAATGAGGATGAAAAATACATTTGAAAAAGCGATGGGGATGAAGTCAACACACACATTTTAATCTTACCATATCACAATGGGCATAAAATGAATGAGCTTTCTCAACAAATCCCATCTATTCCAAATGAATATCTGCCTTGTGCAAAAGAGGAAGAAGAAGAAAAGGGAAGCCAAGCATTGCAGGGATATGATCAAAATGCAAGCGAGGTCATTTAGCCTTGGGCAAAGAGAGGTCTTGATCGTTTTAAAATTCGCAGCTTTTGCAATGCACGTGTGTTGCAGCATCAATTCAAAGCCATGAGGGATATGTAAGCAGAAGGAAATCATATTTGTGTTGCCGCTTCCCAACAGACTGATGCCGATGTTGTTGTAAATGAATCTTCTTCCTTTGTAGTTTAAGAATTATGAGCTTCAGTGCTTGAAACAAAAGCAAACAATCCGGTGATGCATGAACAGGAATTGAGGGTATTAAACAGGCCCCTGAAAGTGTTCAGCATCTCAGAGGACTGGCCCCTGATAAATGAGATACACCCCTAGAAAATATATGCTTTTATTCTGTAGTGGTGATGTACGGGTGGAATGAAATAGCATGAACTTTGGAGTTTTCATTCAGCAGCCATTCCTGTTTGGAATAGTCTGAAGTCTTCTTGATTAACTTGCGTAAAGACTTCCTTTGTGATTCAGGGAGCAGGGGGTAGTTGTTTGCAGAACACACTGAGGGCTGAATGGATGATTCATCCCTTTTCTTACCAGAGTTTGCCAGCTCTCAAAGGTGGACTTGATGGCAACGATGTCTCAGTAGCAGTCAGCAGGACAGAGTGGAGCCTGACCGTCCATCACCAACTTCGCTGCAGCTGACTGGTAGCAGGAACAAGGCAGTTTCCCATGCTAGTGAAAATATGGGGGGGGGGGATTCAGCCTGATGCTGAGGAGATTGCTCCATCAGCACAAGTATTCCTGCTTGCCCGATGGAACAACCTATTGGCAAACACCTATTTGATGTTTCGCAACTTTCTGACTAGTTGCAGGACCTTAGCTAGACCTAGCAGAGTACACGCAGAATCCACGGAAGCAATTGGCGACTTGGCTGCAGACAGGATAGACGAAGCAGGAACTAGGAACTTGTAGTTAGGTGTTTATTATATATAGTGGACTATTTACAGGAACAGAACACGGATCTTTTGCTAGCTCTCTCTGACACGACTCACAACTCCTACACTGACACAGAACTCTGAACTACTTAACTAACTGAACTACTGAACTAACACATTCCAGTTAGTAGGCCATTAATTATCACTCCCTTGAGAGAGCTTGACCAATCAGGGAGCGGTCTCCATGTCTCTGTTATCTCCAGGCAGACTTACTCCTTCAGATTGCCTTCTGGCTGGCTGCCAAACCTTAATTGACTCTGTGTGAGTAGCTGAACGTACACAGTTTCCCTCTCTTTTCCCCATGCACTGCTCTGGGGGCCCTCCCAGTCCTCCAGAGTGGATTTGAGTTGGGGGTGGTGGGCAGAGGGGAAGAAAAGCCTACTGTACTAGTGCGAGTTCTTGCTCTGACTTCTGCCAGCAAAATGGGGTACTTGAATCCATCAATGTGATTCAGTGGCATCATTTAGCTTGCAAACATGACCTCGTTATCTCCCCCTCCCTCATTCCTCCTCCCCTCCTCCTCCCCCCTTGCTCTGGAGGCTTTAGCAAAGCCAACTGCTTTCCCATCAAATAATCTCTCTGCAATATCCGGGCCAAACTCCTGTCCTTCTTGTCTCCTGTTGACCTGCCTTCCTTGAATTGTGAGGTTTTGTCAGCGTTGGAGCATATGGGATGCTTTGGGATAAGGAAGCATCCTGCGGATTTACATCCTTGTATAAATAATTAATGCCACTGTGAACAGCATTTGGAGGAGTTTTTACTGACGCCTATACGTCAAAGCTGGTTTTAATTGTATTGATAGACAATCTGGGGAAAGGCTCCTCTGCACGTCAGCTTATTGCCGTGAAATAACTGCTTACCAGGTTTGTCCCTTTCCGCAAGGCTAATGAAAGTTTCACACGCTGGCATTAAAATATGTAGGCTCTTACATTAATATCAGGCTGTTGTAAATTATATGCACTCCTTAAAGTGATGCACTATTTCAAAAAGGAAAGGGGAAAAAACTACTGCTGCTTAGCATAGATATTGAGCTCACTCACAAATCAGGACGCTTGCATGAGATCGAGAAACTTTTTATGCAACTACTGACTCTGCATGCACAGTTGCCTATTTGAAAGCATTCTCTTCTTTTTACAGATGCAGCAAAAGAGTGATGCTCTCTTGGGTTCTGCTTTCAAAAAACACAAACCCTTTTTTACCTCTTAAATTGCATCAAAATATAGGTTGTGGCACTGTGGGTTAAACCATAGAGTCTAGGACTTGCCGATCAGAAGGTTGGCGGTTTGAATCCCCGTGACTCGGGGTGAGCTCCCCTGCTCCTGCCAACGTCAAAGTGCAAGTAGATAAATAGGTACCGCTCCGGCGGGAAGGTAAACGGCGTTTCCGTGTGCTGCTCTGGTTCGCCAGAAGCGGCTTAGTCATGCCGGCCACATGACCCGGAAGCTGTACGCTTGCTCCCTCAGCCAGTAAAATGAGATGAGCACCGCAACCCCAGAGTCGGTCACGACTGAACCTAATGGTCTGGGGTCCCTTTACCTTTACTTCTAGGTTGGTAAGGTCACACTGTCCTGTTGTTTTCAGCGAAAAGAATGTAAAGTCAAGCAATACAATAATTTATTCTCTTTTCTTTTCTTTTGTATTTATACCCCACCATTTTGGCCTTTTGAATGGTCCTTTTGGGAGAGAAATTAAGTTTGGTACGCAATTGAATATGAACACAACTAATTTGCACTTCCTGAAACAATACACAAGCTAGGGGAAATACACACACACACACATACAAAAATGCATTTTATTAGGGACAATTGTGCAAGAAAATGTGTACAAGGCATAACTGCATCCAAAGTAGTTTTTATAAGAGGAGAACTGGGCACTAAACTGCTAACGTATTTTCATGAAAACTTTTCAAAAAAATTGTGGGACAAACTGAATTTAAGGCTGGTGAAGGAATGAGAATCCAAGTGGAACTGAAATCGAGAGATTTGTCTGCCCCCACCCTGATGTGGGCATTTTGGTGAATTGCAGGCCTTATCACAATCTGAGAAAACTCATTTTTACCCTGTCTCTTCTATGGAGTGAGATTTGATATCAATTAAGCCATACATTCTTTTTTTAAAAAAATCATACCCTAGAATTGAAAGAGCCTCCAAAGTTCCTCATTCTGCTCTGTGCAATAAAGAGAGAGATTACAAGGATCTGTAGCACTGGTTTTCGCCCTTTGTAATGCTTACTCTTGCTTAGTAAATAATAATAAGGTTGGGGGGGGGGGAGAGTGTTGCAATAAGCTCCCTATTTGTGTTTGCTTTCTGCCTCTGGTCTGGCATAAGCCTGTTTGATCCCTGAAGAATGGCTGTACAGAGTATAATTCTGAGGAGACTTGTCCAGTATTAGCGTAATCCTAGCCAAAAGGGCGTAAATAAACTGACAGTTGGGGGAGGAGGGGGGAGGGCTGTTTCTCTATAACAAGGACCGATCTCATTTCAGATTATAGCTAGAAGCCGTAGGGGTGGGATAGCTTTAGGAGGGATGGACGACTGACACCAAATGTGTACCACATAAGTTATTTGCATGGTTGCCATGGGGCAGAATGGCTTCTACCATCCTTAAGCTATGAGCACCCCATTCTGGCTTCCCAGATGCCCAGAAGGCAGCCATCTCAGCTGTATTTTAAGGCTCTAATAAGGGAAGGGGGGAGAGAATGAAATGTGCTTACCAGTTGCCAGGCGAAACAGGGAAACGGGCCGAAGGAAGAAAAAGAGAGGGAGAGAGGGAGAGAAAAAGGACATAGAGGTTGTGAGAAAATCAGATGAGGCTGAAGTGTGATATTTTCAATCTTCTTTGGGGAAAACAGATTGAACAGTTTGGGCTGCATCGCCAAGACCAGTACAGTTATATCTCCAAGCAAAACCATGAAGTGGGTTTGAGGTGAAACATCATAAAAAGGTGCAAGCAAATATTGTATAAAGAAAACGTGGTACTGGAAAGCCCCACTGCAGTTGCGAAAGTGTTCCTTTGAATGCAGTGGTCTAAATGTTATGGGTGGTACTGAACTAAGTTTTTCCATGAGTAGACCCATTGCCTCAGTCCCTTCATTTCCACTGGTAAAATTTAGTCCCTCAATTTCCTCAGTAAAACCCATTGTGCATTAATTTTTTAACGGATGAAAGAATTGTTGATTTACTGCCTTTTGGGCTTCCCTTGATGTTCTCAGATATTTTACCTCAGGAAGTAAACATAAATTTTGTTTCAGGAAGAGTTTCCGTGGCAGTTGTAGCTCCAGTTCAAGGCGCTACAGAGGTGTACAGAGGTGAAGATGGATAGATGTGTAATTCATGTGATATGTTATCAGCAGGTATCAGTGGAAAAGATAGCAAATTGCCTTAGGTGAATACAGAAATAATAGAATACAGGAATAATGGACGTAATCCACTAGGCAGTCCTCTCATGCAAGGCAAGGCTAGTTGAAATGAATGGATGAGTTGACCGCACTGCGTTTAAGGAACCTATGGTTGGATTTGAAGTAAACTGGTTTGTATGTTCACAACCGTGACAAATTACAATGTTGCACCCAAGAGATTTCATATTAAGAACTGCAGGTGTAAATAAGAACCATTCCACTGATCTTTCCTGCAGGGAAAAGGGACTTTGATGTGTGGCAAGAGTGTGGGTTGTGTTCTTTTGGGGAAGGCTGGCTAGAGAGCACGACAGCTGAAGACCTACTGCACTCCTTAATGGAAGCATAAGGCATTTATCAGAAGCATTAATGAACTCTTTGATCTCTGTAATCACATAATTCAAAGAAACTGATTTCGTGACCGTTCGAGGAACAAGTTCCAAAATGATTAACAGTCATTCTCCAAAGACTTGTTTTAACCTCCTTTGCCCCAGAGATCCTGCCTTTAAGTCGGCTACAATGCTGTTCTATTTCAGTTCATTTTCATTCTAATTTCCCAAGCCTAGCTTTCATTAGCTGCCACTCTGTTAATAAGACTATAGAGTGAACTCCATAGACCTTCCTTCTGTCACTGGGAAGCTAAAGGATTGGCACAGACCTCACAAAAAAGAATATTGGGCAGTGGGGGTGTGAAGCTATTCTGTTAGAATATAATATTTGCCTTGCTTGGGTCTATACCATTCAATATATTTTTCCCCCTCCAGCAGCAACCAACCAGCTGCCTCTGGGAGTTTACAAACAGGACATGAAGCTGATGGCTCACTCTGTTCCCAATATTTGACATTCAGGGATAGAGTGCCTCTGTAAATGGGGCTTCCATTTAGCTGCCATGACAAATGGCCTTTCCTCAATTGTGAACTGAAAGCAGAGTTGTCGGAACACCATGTGGGCAGCAAATTCCATGAGTTATATTTAGAAAAAATCCCTTTTTATCTGGCCTGAACTGCCTGGTAATCGGTTTGAACATTGCTTTATCATTGTGAGATACTGGAAGTGGGAACTTAACACTACAAATTTGTGATTTTGGCCAGTCAGCTGACATGCAAAGTGTTATTTTATATGGGTATCTGTGCCTAGGAAAACATGCTTTCCTGTTTATGATGGCGTTACCACTGCCTATTCAGATTGGAACACCAATAGTTCATCCAAGGCAAACTCCTGTTGGAGTCATTGTTTGGAGGGATCCACTCAGTTTTACTGACACTGGTTCTTTTTGAAGAATGAAAGGAGTTTTGGTAAAGTCAATGTCATGTAGGAGAGTGCTGGCTGAATAAAGCAATTTCATATGCTGTTGGGGCTGAAATGATGCTGCTGAACTATGGGACAAAACTGGAAATCAGTACCAGGTTTCTCGTTCTACTTTAGTGGATTTCAGGGCAATATGTAACAGGGAAATATTGCAATTCAAAAGTGATTCTCTCGGATCATTAGCTTTATTGACAATATTTTGGAATGGTAATTCTGGAACCAGAAGTCAATTAAAGCAAACAGTGGCAGAAGTATGAGGATAACGAGATGAAAAATCTGGTTTTCAGAATGTTTACAGAGCAGTTCCTAGAACTTCTGCCCATTAAGCATCGTATTGGGCAAAAAGATTCCTTCATCACAGGGGGTTGGACCCTTGTGGTCACTCCCAACTGTACAATTCTCCGATTCTATGATCTCTAAATTGGTTTGATGAGCTGACCAACTGACCCGGTCACTTCCACACCAGGGTTACCCTAATCTGGGTGTGGCTGACCATGATAATGCAAGAAGAAGCTATACTAATCAGTCTGTCCATGTGGCCTCTTCCTTCAAAGATTATCCGAGTAGAGTGCAAAGCTGTAAGTCCTGTATCACTCAGACAATACATTAGTTGACAGTCATAATCAATGGTTTCTCATTCATATGAGTGCGCATCTCCGCAGTATTATTCTCACTCTGATACGAAATGCTTTTCACTAGAAGCATAAAATCTGTATGATTTCGATGGAATACTTGCTAGCAATTTTAGGAGCGCCATCCCATCTTGACAGGCTCACCACACACACACACACACACACACACACACAGTGAGACCTAAGATTGTGTGGGCAAAATAAAAATGTTCAAAATTTTGAATCGCAGCAGTTTTCCTTTTACACATTTTTTATTTCCCATGAGCTGCGCATAGTGTGTGAATGGAGAAAATCATTTCTTAATTTCATTTGCATTTCATGATCATCATCACCATCCTCATTTATCATTGGAGGTTGTATCCAATGCTACGTAAGTGGAATTTGCATGCAACAGGATCCCTGTCCTTCACCACCCTCCGTACGTTGCCTCAGTAGGGCCCTCAGCCCTCTAGAGCAGATGTTGAGAGAGTACATAGGAGTCTGGGGAAAAGAGATTGGGAAAGTTGCATTGGTGCAAGCAGAAGTCTGCTGAGTGAAAGGAACAGCAGCATTGGGTACAACCCTATATTCCTACAGCAATGTCACAGCAGCAATAAGGCACACTCAGAGAGAAGGTCATTCATGCTTTTGCCCAGAATGACCTTCTCATGCCAGTTAGTGGACCGTTAGAAGCACACAGCATCCCAACAATTGGAGTTAATGAATGGACGCCCTTAGCTGAAAAAAGACATCCAATCTGTGAGTGCACCTCATTGTCCTAACATTTCCCCCTGAATGCATCATAACCTGAATTTGAATTAGCACTTTCTCTTACAAAAGGGTCACTTTGGAAATTGCAGAAGAGTAGACATTGTCTTCATTTGCAACAGCAAAGAATGTTCCTCTTAAAATAAATGTGTTCTTTTAGATCTATAGCCTCCTGGAATTCATGTGAGTATTTCCCTTGAGCTTATTGGATTCATTATTATTATTATTATTATTATTATTATTATTATTATTATTATTATCATCTTGCTGAGAAAGACACCAAGGTGATACCTAGAGAAGAGGCTCCCATCCTCTGGCCATTTCTTCGCTCCTTCAGCAGGCACATTGACTTCCTCCCACTTTTCTGTTTCCTTCTGTAAGAGTTAAAGGAGAGGGGGGAAAGAACGGTTTTGTTTCCACATCTCAATTCAGTAAAGCAGTGCAATATGATGAAGATGATAGCTGGTTTACCAAGCAAACAAAAGTGCTTTAATCAAGCATGAGGAGACAAAGAGTCTACATTGCACAGATGGGCAGTTAATTTCTTTTCCATTGCATTTGCAATGTTCTCCATGATATTATAGCAGCTGTGATGAGAATGGTGGATGTCCCCAGTCTATGCTCCATTTAACTCTTGGAATTCTAAAAGCATCACATTGTGCAGGAAATGAAAACTCCCCTTCAACAATGAAATGTGGCATCCCAAAGCAATGTTAAGTGCTTTAATAATTTTTGGATTCATGTCTTTTCCGAATGCCCAGTAATTGTTCATGCTGTTCAAATACCGAAGCAGCCCCCATAGATTTCCTGCAACCAACTCCTAACACTTCATAAATAAGTGTAAATAATGTGGTTTGGTCACCTCTGTAGCATTTTTTTCTTCTCATTGTACAAAATGTCATGCAACTCTTATCTTCACAATAGCCATGCAAAGTAGGCTGGATCAAAACTACTGTACTAAGGCATTACTATTTATTAATATTTATTGAATTCATATTCTGCCCTATAGCCGCAGGGCAGTTCACCATTTAGAAACCTACCAGACTTGGATAGAACTTGAATTGCACTTATCTAAAGAAAGAACCATTGATGGTATTAACCAGCAGAAAATTAGGCAAGAGGGGCAATATTGGCGACAAAACTTGGAATGCTTGATTGCTTCAGTCAGTTTTCTTGGCATGCAAAACTAGGCATTCTGTAATACAACTGAAAAGCTGTACAGTGAATTTTAACCTTTGTAAGGTAGGCTAACACCTTCACACTTACTCGCCACCTGTACCCTCCATCGAGGCAAGCGAGAAGCATCTTCAGAGTTAAAATGTACATTCCCGCAGGACATTCAAGCCAGGTGGAAAGCAGGAATGGTAAATCACATGGATGGGGCAGATGGAGGTGATATGGTGAGGGGCACATGGAGATTCATGGAGGGCCACATTTACAAACACACACCCCACCGAGGCCTGAGGTTCCTCATTGCAGCTCTAGAGCAACCAGAACACAGTCTGCAAACCAGTGTCCTAAAATAATGCTTGGCAATGAGGAAGAAATAATGTTGTTGTTGCTGTTAATATTCCATCTATGAATAGTTTTCTGTAGACTCAACATTATCAATACAGTGCTACCTCAGGTTACATACACTTCAGGTTACATACACTTCAGGTTACAGACTCCGCTAACCCAGAAATAGTGCTTTAGGTTAAGAACTTTGCTTCAGGATAAGAACAGAAATAGGGCTCCAGCAGCGTGGTGGCAGCAGGAGGCCCCATTAGCTAAAGTGGTGCTTCAGGTTAAGAACAGTTTCAGGTTAAGAACAGACCTCTGGACCGAATTAAGTACTTAACCCGAGGTACCATTGTATGGAGATAAGTGCACAAAGAGATCTAATTTCAAAGTTAGAATGACTCAAACTTTTTTTAAAAAAGAATATTGAGAACCACATTTAATAAAAATTAAAACATATCCAATATAAATTGTTAGAATTCAAAAGGACAATGATATAATGCAAATCACATTTGGCAGGTATACCGCAATGGCTTAAAACCAGAATGAGAACTGGATTAAGGGAAGGAAAATAGAGTAGCTTGCTGTGCATCAGCCATTTCAAAGAAAACCAGTAGGGCTTTCTGTAGGCTTAGTCTGGATGAAAGGGAAGTTTAAAAGCTTCCTGATGTTTGGTACATATTGGTAATGTGAGAAAGAGAATAAAAAGTATCAGTAGGCATCATGAAGAAATGACATGGGGAGGGACCTACAGTATTCTATTTCTAATAAACATAAAAGCATAAGATGAACCTGCTAGATCAGGCCACCGGCCCATCTTGTCCCACAGCCTATTATTACAGTGGCCAACCAGACTTCCACTTGAAGAAGGGCTGTAGCTCAGGGACAGATCATCTGCTTTGCATGTAGAAGGTCACAGGTTCAATCTCTGGCATCTCCAGGGAATCAGCTACATTAGTCAAAAAACAACGCTTTGCATGCATTATAAACACGCAACACCAGATGGCGCTGGGGAGCAAAGAAAATGTCTAAGCAATTTTTACATAGCATTTTTTTCTTTCTTTCATTATAATGATTTAATTTCTGACTTAATTATAGCGTGTGTTTTTCCTGTGTGTAGATCCACCCCAGGTCGGGTTGTGACAGACTCCAGCACCTCCATATGAACTGAATGTAGAGTTCTTTGAAGAGATACCATCACAAAACTAACAGCAGTTCACACTCTCTCACACACATGTGATATGTCATGTGCTCAGTAATTTCATGCAATTCCAACCAGGATGAGCCACCAGTGCATTTCAAGAGATCATTGCATCAAGCTCCATTGTCACTGAGAAGTCTACAGAAGTCTCTGCCCATCTTACAGTTTTGATCTAGAAACCAGTTAAGCCTCACTAGTAAAGGTACCCCTGCCCATACGGGCCAGTCATGACCGACTCTAGGGTTGCGCGCTCATCTCACTCAAGAGGCCGGGAGCCAGCGCCGTCCGAAGACACTTCCGGGTCACGTGGCCAGTGTGACAAAGCTGCAACTAGCGAGCCAGCACCAGTGCCGCACACAGAAACGCCGTTTAGCTTCCCGCTATAAAGCAGTACCTATTTATCTACTTGCACTTAGGGGTGCTTTCGAACTGCTAGGTGGGCAGGAGCTGGGACCGAACGACGAGAGCTCACCCCGCCGCGGGGATTCGAACCGCCAATCTTATGATCAGCAAGTCCTAGGCACTGAGGTTTTACCCACAGCGCTACCCGCGTCCCACTACGTAGCCTCACTACATAGATCTAATTTTAGCCAGTGGGATTTTACATGACTTAAATCCAAGTATTTGAGCACACATCATTTATAGATCAGGTGGTAAGACACAAAAATATTTGATCTTTTGCTTGGTGTGCTCATGATGTTTAAAAGTGGGATGCTTTAAACTAATGGTCCAGTTAATTAATTCCAAATTGCACTCGAAATCCCATTGATGTACTTATAGCCTCTGCACTTACATCAAATGAGTTCTTCATGATTAATGTTATTACAATAATTACCTAAAGAATTAATAATGATGAGGTTATTATTCTGAAGAGGTATCGGTGCCATTAAACTTTTTCCATAGTTATAAACCACCGCAGCCCAGGAAGTGTACACTGGCAATGATATTTCTCTCTCTCTCTCTCTTGTATGATAATCCAGGTTGAGATAATTGGCTCAGTTCAGATGCTTACCTGAACTCAAGACCCCACCTCCCATTGTGAATGAGAATTCAGTCATGTTCCACTTGATTGCAAGGTACATAACGTAATGTGCAATGTGTGAACTTTAGGAGACAAGCAGAGTCCAGAACTGTACAATTATTCCCCCTCCAAAAAAGGAAGGACAATTTAGCATTCTGCATAGAGTGGTACCTCAGGTTATGGATGCTTCAGGTTACAGACGCTTTGCTTCAGAAAAAGAACAGAAATTGTGCAGCGGTGGCACAGTGGCAGCGGGAGGCCCCGTTAGCTAAAGTGGTACCTCAGGTTAAGAACAGTTTCAGGTTAAGAACAGACCTCCAGAATGAATTAAGTTCTTAACCCAAGGTACCACTGTATAGGTGGTACCTTTGAGCATCCAAATCAGACGCAATACTGGTATGAAGGTGTATGTGTGTGAGAGAGAGGGGAGAGAGAGAGAGAGAGATCTTTGGCCCAGGTAAGTATCTAAAATGTGTCTGTTAAAATTAAGTAAGGTTGAAAATGAGAAAAACCAAAATGGACACATTCCCCCATCCCTAGCCTATGGTGGGTTCTTGTACAGCTCACTAAAAAACATTTCAACATCAGCATCTTTTTTGTTTTCTCGAGCATTTGGACAGCAGCCATCATTGGATGTTTTTACTCTGATTCTTACTTTAATGTTTTTAGGTATTTTTATTGCTTTGCTGTATTCTTTTCTTGTAAATTGTTCTTATAAATCCCTTTAAGACGTTCTGTTGCAGGAAGCTATTTAGGGAGCAATCCTATGCACATGAAGCTGGCACAAAGCAGGCCAGTGTAAATTAAGTCAGTTACACCTGATCCAAACCCTGTTCACCTGTGGGGCGGCTGCTGACTCTACTCTGCCTAGACTTGACAGAGGGAAAACCAGCCTTTAAAACAGTGTTCTGTGCCTTTTTGCCAGATCACATGACCAAGCTGAATAAGCTTAGGATCAAGCCTAAGACCCCCGGTCCATTCTATGACCCCAGAATGCCCTTTTGGGGGGGGGGGGACACACTAGCCTCAGCTGATTCAGATTCAGCTCAGCTCCTCAGTTGGAAAGAGCAAGTTAAGCCAGTATATCTTTGGCTGAACCAGGTTTGGGGACTTTGGCTGAGACAGCATTGGACTGAGCTGGGAAACTTTCCACAGGATTGTCCCCTTAACACAATAAACTAAACCAGGGTTTCCCAAATGTGGGTCTCCAGCTGTTTTTGGACTACAACTCCCATCATCCTTAGCTAGCAAGACCAGTAGTCAGGGATGATGGGATGATGGGAACAGAAGAAGAAGAAGAAGAAGAAGAAGAAGAAGAGGAGGAGGAGGAGGAGGAGGAGGAGGAGGAGTTTGGATTTGATATCCCGCTTTATCACTACCTGAAGGAGTCTCAAAGCGGCTAAAAATCTCCTTTCCCTTCCTCCCCCACAACAAACACTCTGTGAGGTGAGTGAGGCTGAGAGACTTCAGAGAAGTGTGACTAGCCCAAGGTCACCCAGCAGCTGCATGTGGAGGAGCAGGGAAGTGAACCCGGTTCACCAGATCATGAATCCACCGCTCTTAACCACTACACGACACTGGCTCAAAAGCTGCTGGGTGACCCAAGTTTGGGAGATATTAACATCACGAATGGGACGCAGGTGGCGCTGTGGGTTAAACCACAGAGCCTAGGACTTGCTGATCAGAAGGTTGGCAGTTCGAATCCCCGCGACGGGGTGAGCTCCCGTTGCTCGGTCCCTGCTCCTGCCAACCTAGCAGTTCGAAAGCACATCAAAGGGCAAGTAGATAAATAGGTACCGCTCCGGCGGGAAGGTAAACGGTGTTTCCGTGTGCTGCTCTGGTTCGGCAGAAGCAGCTTAGTCATGCTGGCCACATGACCCAGAAGCTGTCTGCCGGCTCCCTCAGCCAATAAAGCGAGATGAGCGCCGCAACCCCAGAGTCAGCCAAGACTGGACCTAATGGTCGGTGGTCCCTTTACCCTTTACTTTTAACATCACGAAAGCCTTTGCTTTATAGTCAGCTGCATCATAGAAGCTTCTTTTTCTTTGGTTATGGCCAGGGGGGCTCCAGGAGCCCCCAGTCCTTTTTGCTGCTTGCATATCTAGCAGTGCGAGATTTCTGTGTGGTTGCAGAGTGCTACCCCGTCGAAGGAGGCTCACCAAATGCAGTCCTTGTTATGCTTGTCCCATCTGACTCTTGGAAGCAGAGAGGAAGAGAATTCTACAGAGGAAGGGACTTATCCGTCTTGTCAGCTAATCGCACTGCAAACAAGAAACAACACCAGGCATATTTGACTGGTTTTCTAATGTTCAACGAACCACCCACACCCAACAGAGCAGTCTGATTATACCAGTGTTGCTTTTGACAAGCCTTGTCTGATTTCCCATCAGTGATCTAATTGCTAGACCACATTTCCTACTCAGTATGGTGACAGATTATTTATTATGTGCTATGTAAGCTTTTAGCACATTAGTCCTCAAGGTACATGATAAATAGAAATATTATGTGCTGTTTCTCACCATCCAGGAAATGCCATTATGTGTTGACTCAGTGGGATCTTCTTAGATCAGGAATGTAGAATTTATCTGTTTTATTCATTCATTAAAACATTTATATACTGCTCCACACTTAAGAGAGTACTGTACTTATGCGAATCTAATGTGCCATCAAATCTAATGCGCAACTCCATTTTCAAAACCTTGAAGCCAGAAAAAAGTATTTGCTGGCAAATGTAAATGTGCCATCAAATCTAATGTGCACCCTAATTTTCACGACTTAATTTGGCCAAAAAAGGTGCACATTACATTTGAGTAAATGGCTCAACCCCCAGGCTATCACCTCACACAGGAAGCTTAGCCTGTCTTAATTAGCTTTTGACACTTGCTGATTCCAGGGGATTAGAAGTGTCTACTACACAACCTAATACACATGGGTCTGGCTCCCAGTTTTAGCACTAACAGTTACTGGTTTTGAGAATTTAAAAGTGTCTGGCACCCAGATATTCATAACAGTATAATACAATGCATAGACAGGAATTGGTTGGGCTAAACGTCAATGGCCAGCGCAGGGTTGGGCACAGATTTATGTTTTAATTGATGGAGAAAACAGAATACTGTATGTGATGGCAGAATTCCATAGTAGAGACTATTCCATAATGTGAGCACCACCACAGAAAAGGCCCTCCCCCTGGTTGCCATAAGCTGATGTAGGCCAGGACACATACCAGGAGAGATAAGCATCTTAGTAAATGAGCAAAGTTTATATGGAAGGAAGAGTTCTCTTAAATAACTTTGGTCCAAAGTTGTTCAGGGCTCTGATCAGGATCAGAACTCCAGAGATTACTGTTCTATAGCACAAAAGACTCAAATTGAATAGGAGTCATCCCCCCCAAAAAAAACCCAAATTACAGGTGAAGGGGAACGCCGATCTAGAATGGGACCACAGCAGCAGATAAAGAAGATGAAACTCCCTTACATCCAAATCATTATATTAAATAATAATAATAATAATAATAATAATAATAATAATAATAATAATAATAATTTATACCCCACCCATCTGGCTGGGTTTCCCCAGCCACTGTGAGCGGCTTCCAACCGAATATTAAAAACAATACAGCATCAGACATTAAAAACTTCCCTAAACAGGGCCACCTTTAGTTGTCTTTTAAAAGTAAAATACCATATTTTTTGCTCTATAGGACGCACCCGACCATAGGACGCACCTAGTTTTAGAGGGGGAAAACAAGAAAAAAAAAATTCTCTCCCTCTCTGCGCAGCGCCCCTTCAGTGAAGCGGCAGGAGAAACGGAGCCCCTTCCATTTCTCCTCCCACTTCACTGAAGCCTTATGGAGCCTGCATTCGCATAAGACACACACATTTCCCCTTAATTTTTGGAGGGGGGAAAGTGCATCTTATAGAGCAAAAAATACGGTAGTTGTTTATTGCCTTGACATTTGCTGGGAGGGCGTTCCACAGGGTGGGTGCCACTACCAAGAAGGCCCTCTGCCTGGTTCCCTGTAACTTGGGTTCTCACAGCGAGGGAACTGCCAGAAGGCCCTCGGCGCTGGACTTCAGTGTCCAGGCTGGATGATGGGGGTGGAGACGCTTCTTCAGGTATACAGGACCGAGGCCTGGCTCCTCCCTGCCTGCATTTAAAGGCACAGTTACACAGCTAACATAAGACAAAGTTTGACTCCGAGTGGCTTCTGTGTGATTATAACACCACCTCACAGTCATTTCTTCCAGCAAAAATCATCTCTTGCAGCAGCTAGGGATGTGGGCAGTGGGGGGCGGGATTCATTTCAATTTCCATTTGAGGGCAAACTTACATAATGTGCACTTTGCAAAACAATAGACGAACTAAAACACAGCAATCTTTCGAAACCTGCACTTCTGTGAATTTTGCAGTACAGTTCTCCAGCCAAGCAATGTATGCAAGAATGCATCTATTGGGGCAGTGTGTGCATAAATGAGTGAAAACAGCATTAAAAAAGGCATTGTCTTAGGTAAAATTGAATGCAAACATCTATTTCAGGAGAAACCCGCACTAAAATCTTAGTGAATTTTCACGAGGACTTTTTAAAAATCATAGCAATGTGGAAAACAGAAGTCTACACTGGTGCAGTGATAAAACTGCAGGCACGTTTGCAAAGCTAAGCAGGATCCAGTGGGAGATTGTGTCTTGAGATTCCTGCATTGCAGGGGGTTGGATTAGACGACCCTCGGGTCCCTTCCAACTCTACAATTCTATCATTCTATGAAAAATGAGTAAAGGCGAGGAAGAACTAGCCCTGCATGACCTGATCATCAATCTGTGTAAGTCCAGTGTTGATCTGGACAGTCTTATCAGAGTCAAAGTTGGTTTGCAAGGGCACAAATTCCCATGGCCTTGAGTTTATTCCAAGCACTAAAGTGACAATCCCATCTTTAATCGTTTTAATTGTTCAGAGCATCATTGGCTTCCCTGGAGGAGCTCTTCAGTATATTACCCTAGGACGCAACTTTTTAAATTATAAGGTTTTTATAAATAAATAAATAGATAGATAGATGATAGATAGATAGATGATAGATAGATAGATAGATAGATAGATAGATAGATAGATAGATGATAGATGATAGATGATAGATAGATAGATGATAGATAGATGATAGATAGATAGATAGATAGATAGATAGATAGATAGATAGATAGAAAAGCTAAATACAGTAAGTAAAAGAAACATTCACCCACAGCAGCTGAGCCTCGGCCACTTTTGCACTGGACTTTACCAACTTCTGAGGCAAAGCAGAGTGGTGTTTCTTCCGTGATGCTCCCTGAAATAGCTGCACTAGCATTTTATTTTAGTGCTCACAACATAACTGTGTTTCCCGTCATGTTCAGGTAATGCTCCACGCTAAACTAATTTCCAATTATGGCTTCCTTCCATTCTGCCACCCCCATTTCTTGCTAGATTGCACTCCTGGCTTGCAGACCACTTGATAATTTACTGTGCTGAGAAGCTTCTCTCCCTGTTTCTCTAGCGTGAAGAGAAATCAACCACATCTCTTCTCTCTTTCTCTTATCGCCCCTTCTACCTTCCTGGGCTATATCAAGAATGAATCTGGGTGGAATTTTCCCAAAAAAAAATCTCGATGTCACTTACCCACCTATATTTTTGTCTTAAATTCCTGCCTCGCTCCTCGATCTGAATGAGAAGTGAGATGTCCCACCAATTTTGCTTACCTCTATTACAAATACCTGTTCAGTGGTGGGGCTATTGCTAGATGAGCCAGCCCGAGGGAAGGAAAACATGCCTTTAAAATAGAGTTTGACTTAAAGGTAAAGGTAAAGGGACCCCTGACCGTTAGGTCCAGTCGCGGAAGACTCTGGGGTTGCGGCGCTCATCTCGCTTTACTGGCTGAGGGAGCAGGCGTACAGCTTTCAGGTCATGTGGCCAGCATGACTAAGCCGCTTCTGGCGAACCAGAGCAGCACACGGAAATGCTGTTTACCTTCCCGCCAGAGGGGTACCTATTTATCTACTTGCACTTTGACGTGCTTTCAAAGGTTGGCAGGAGCAGGGACTGAGCAACGGGAGCTCACCCCGTCACGGGGATTCGAACCACCGACCTTCTGATTGGCAAGCCCTAGGCTCTGTGGTTTAGATCACAGCGCCACCACCATATCCCACAGTTTGACTTACATCATCTTTCTTTCTTTTTTTGCTGGAGTCATTTCTGCTGGGTTGCTAGGTCACATGGCTATGCTGACAGAGGTTTGCAATAGGTGTAAGTTTTCCCTTGCTTCTCCTGCCCACCCCCTTTGTTTGGGACCTGCACTGGCGTAAATTCCACCAGTTTAAATTGGGCCAGCTGAGCCACTGCAGCCCCAGCTTTCAGAGTTGGAGTCAGGTATAGAGGTCATCAGCAAACCAATAAATCACTCGAGTCCAGTGAAGTTAACTATTTATTCAAAGAAACAATCCACAGCTCTGGTCTAGTGGTCTCAGCAACTCTTTCTAGGAGGTCTTGCCCCAATGAAGCAGTTGTGAGGACTGAAAGTCCACACCTTCCCAGTGCCCCTTAAGTCTCCTCCTCTCCAGGGTCTTTCCCACACAGTCTCAGGCTGTGTCTGTGCACAACCACCCTCTGCTCTGCCCCTTTCATTTTTGGCATGTTCTAGGAAACCAGAGGGAGAGGATCTGGTTGCAGCAAGAGCAGATGCTGGCTTCCTCAGCATCCTGCCTCTCTGGCTCCTGGCTCCACCCTCTGCAGCCTCTGCTTCTGCCCCAGTGTCTGAACTGTGCTCTGTCACAGTCTCTTCTTGTTCACTAAACCCTGTCACCTCTTCAGCTTCCGACAGCTCCTCCTCCCCTCAGTTTGCTCCTTCTCTCTCCGACCACTCATCGTCATCCCATCACCAGTCCCCTTGCTCCAGTGCCGGATTTATGTATAAGCTAAACAAGCTATAGCTTAGGGCCCCACTCTATTGGGAGCCCCCCAAAAAATTAAAGGGGAAAAAACTGGATGTACATTACCAAAATACATGATAAAAAACAAATAAAATAAAATCTACATACAGCAACAGTGTTTTGTGTTATGTAGGCTCCTCTGATGTAAATAATGGGTCCCGCCTGCTAGCCTGCTCCCTAAAATATCACTGGTTTGCTCATTTCTATATAAATATTCTGCGTGGACTGGTTATTTTGTTATGTGCAAATGGCTTTAGATACCTATTAGGTCCATAAATTACCATATACCATAGAGTGACAATTTGTTGTTGACAAAGGACAGCTGACATATAAAGGGCCCCATTACCTTCAGTAGCTTAGGGCCTCAGCAAACCTAAATCCGGCCCTGCCTGGCTCTGAACCATTTCCCCCTGGGGGCTCCCTAGGGTGGCCCCCAGCTGTGCCTCTCACCATTCCTCAGCATCCTGTCAGTCCATAACACCAGCTCAGCCAGGTTGAGGGAGTTACACTGGCATAGGCCAAGCTCCACTCTTCCAAACTCACACATCCCAGTAGGCCATGGGTTTGGTTTGCACTGAACCACTGAAACAAATAAGACAGATCTTATTAAGCTCATATATTTCAGTGGGTCTACTTTGAGTATGACCTCCACACCTCTGTTTCCTCAAGTAACCAACATATACCTACGGGATAGCTCAGTTGGTTAGAGCATAATGCCGATAACGCCAAGGTTGCAGGTCCTATCCCTGTAAGGGACAGCTGCATATTCCTGCATTGCAGGGGGTTTGACTAGATGATCCTCAGGGTCTCTTCCAGCTCTATGATTCTATGATAAACAGGTACATTCAATAATGAATATAACTAAATATAATATGCATCTATTAATATAAAATTATGCTTCTGAATTAGAGTACACAATGGAGCGTCACATATAATGTGTGTAATTTTTTTGCATATGTGTGTGTGTGTGTGTGTGCGCGCGCGCTTGGTTTGAGGCTGAACCACTAAATTCCATGTATAAATCCATTTAATAAAAGACAATGACAACTTGAGGAGAGTGGAATATATAAATGAGGTGGCATGTGGATCGGGCTCAATTGTAAAAGTATTTAGCTCAGCTTTTTAACCCATGGCCACCTCAACCCAATCTCATTCAACTTTTGCACACCCACCCACAGTTATAGGCATTCTCTCCCTCACCTTTGGCAGGGGGACGGGGATGAAGCTCAGGTGAAGCTGATTAGTAGTTGGCCCTGCCCAGGTTCACATTTCTTTCTTCAGGAAAAAAAGTACTGTAAATGAAACTATAAGCTGGTGTGTAATTGAGAGTGGGCAAATTCTGACCTTCATCGGGTTCACCCATCACATCAGTGCTGACCCTGAATGCACCTTTTTGTTACTATTGTGCTTATTAGTGAATGATTGAAATTACAGTCATTAGAGAAGATTACAGGACTGTGCTTGAGGAGAGAGTGGTAGTGGAAGCACGGCATTGGATAGAGAAGCGTGGAAAAGGGGGGGGGTGCATTAGGTGTGACATGCATTTTGCTAATGATGGGGGACAAATTTGGTTCCATTCGCATTTCAATGAATGCAATCCACATTTCCCCAAACAAGCCATTAAGCTGCTATCCTTCAAAACCAACAATTCTCTGAATGCTAAGCTGCAGTTCCCCAACCCAAAAATGTACCCACACAGGTATATATTAGGAGAAAGGGTACATAAATATGCATATATTTGTGCAAATGACATACAAAAATGCATTACAGAAGAGGAAACTGCTTGCAAAAAAAATGTACATACTTATGCTGTCCAAATGCTAATGAGGACTTCTTAAAATGTTCAGGAATGTTGTGAACTGAATTTGAGATTAGGAAATAAGAGAAGTTGACATATCCGTTCATCCTTAGCAACATGTTGAATACTGTTGTTGTTTTACACAGAGTTGTATGAAAATCATATGTTGCTGCTTCACAGGGTAGACTCATGGTAAGCTTGTGGTCTACTAAGATCTCTAAAGCAGGAAGGTAAATGGTGTTTCCATGCACTCTGGTTTCTGTCACAATGTTCTGTTGTGCCAGAAGCAGTTAGCCAGGCTGGCCACATGACCCAGAAAGCTGTCTGTGGAGAAACGCTGGCTCCCTTGGCCCGAAAGCAAGATAAGCTCTACAACCCCATAGTCGCCTTGTACTGGACTTTACTGTTCAGGGGTCCTTTGCCTGTACCTTGTGGTCTACTAAGATCTCTAGATCCTTGTCACATTTGCTTCTGCCATGTCAGGTGTCCCCTTGCCTCCTATACAGTTCAACCTCAGGTTACGTACTGTCCTCCTTACGAACGCTTTGGGTTACAAGCTCCGCTAATGCAGAAGTAGGTGTTCTGGGTAGCAAACCTTGCCCTGGGATGCGAGCAGAAGTTGCACACCGGCGGTGTGGCAGCAGCAGGAGGCCCCATTAGCGAAAGCGTGCCTCAGGTTAAGAATGGTTTCGGGTTAAGAACGGACCTCCGGAACGAATTAAGTTCGTAAACAGAGGTACCACTGTATATTTGCATCTGATTATTCCTATCTAAATGGAGAACCTTGTTTGGGATCCTACCCTTAATGTGATCTGCCAATCCAGAGGTTTCTAATGAGAGTTCTCATGGAGTTCCCGTGCCCATAATGGTTATGCCATTCACTTGTGGAGGGAGGAATGCTAACATGTGAATTGAGAGCAAACCTTTGCAGAACACAGCCAGTGGGTTTGACCATGGACAATCAACCTGTGAAGACTGTGTTAGTGGTGTGTCTCAATAGAGGGGTTTATGGGCCCAAGTGGTTCTTCTCCTCTGGTATGGCTTCCCCGCACTGCACTACTCACAAGACCAGAAGCAAAGGCGTGGGTGGCAGCCTGTGTTGCTCATTACATCAGCACCTATCTCATTCATTGGACTTACCATGTTGCACAGCTGTCAAACAGGTTGGCCGCTACTCTCAAAGACTTACAAATTTACGTCATCCAAAACTTTGCATTATGACTCTAACAACTGGGGTAAAACATCAATTCCTGCAAAATGGACTTTTTGTGACATACATTTAATTGCGGTATATATTCTGCTTCCCATGGGATGGTGTGCCTTTGATGAATAGGATGGGAGCAGCACCACAAAACCACACCAGTGACAGGTGATTATTATATTTCTTTCACAAGAGTATGAGAGTCTCATAACTCACAGGCTCACAAATGCTCATTGGGAAATATATATTTATTTACTAGCAAACTACTCAGTTGACATTGGGAGAAAACATTTTATTGATCTGCATGCCAAGTATAATGGGCAGCTAATAAACCACAGAGGAGGGTTTCTCTCTGTTTGTCAACGTTTCCATGACTTGCAGGCAGGCCTATACTTATTTGTAAGCATTCGTTGTTGACATGTTCCCCAAAATCACAGTAGACATGAAGGCAGCCTTACACAAGTCAGAATGAACAATTCTAAACTCAGTCCACCAACCTTTCATGGTGGCCCATCAAGGATTCAACCAACCTCTGGTTTTCAGTGCCTCATTGGGTTGTCACACACCAAGCAGGCCACAAGACATGGCTGGTAGTTAGCCTTATAAAATGTGGTTTACCACTTGTACACCACAATGAAGGCTTTTTTCTCCTAAGTAGCTGATCTACAGGTTAGCAGACAGATGAAGCTGTTGTCATAAATGACATATTCATGTCTAGTTCTCCTCATGTTCCCTATAAGTTGTAGGGTGCTTCCAGATGGCCTGTTTACTGATTTGTTTGCAGAAACATTGGTATCATCAGTCCTTTTTTTCCCTGGGAATACTCAAAAGTACGCAGTACCAGCACTTTCCCCCCCCAGAAAAAAAGCACTGGTTAAAAGTGTAGCACTTACTTAACAACTTCATGGTGAGTACCAGTATCTTTATTTTCAAGAAGAAAAGCACTGGGTATTATTATTATTATTATTATTATTATTATTATCCACCTCAAGTGTCAAAAGAGAGTGGGTCTTCAGCATTCAGCATTTTCAGAGCAAAATATATTTGAGCCTAAAGGGAAGAACTAAGACAGAGGGCTGGACTAGATGAAATGGGCTTATTTTGAGGAGGGCAAAGTAAGGGCAAACATGTTGATGGCAAGATCAGTTCAACACCACAACAGTTCAACCACAACAGCAAAAATGGATGTGTTGGCAGGGGCTGATGGGAGTTGGAGTTCGAAACATTGGGAGGGCACCAAGTTGGGGGGAATGTAGTATAGCAGAGAACTACAAGGAAGATATCTGTATGAGAGCCATTCTGACAAATATTTTTAAAGCGGCCTGTAGGCAGTTTGGTGAGAATCATGAGTGTGGAGTGCACTGTTTTGCTCAAGTCCTACTAACCAGCATGGGCATGGTGGGGTGGGGTGGGGGCTGTAAGAACAGGATGCTGAATTAAGCTTGCCTTTCACCTGACTCTTCTTATTTTCTGTCACCCAGTATTCAGAATTAGTTACTTGGCAAGAAATAGGAATGCTATTGTGGAATGATCACATACCATACGAAACACGAAACAGAGAGAAACACCTTTCGCCCCTTCTAAAGGCCACCTTGTCTGTTTTATGTGCATCACAATTTCCTCACATTTCCAGAAACATATTGGCACTAAATGAAGTTATAGCAAATTGTTGTGCTTCTTCAGAATGGTAGATAAGATGATTCCAAGTCATTAAGACATATTTGTCTAGCTTAGCATCCATAAAGGGTTGCTAAAGTATTTATCACTTGTTTGACAACCCAGACCGGCTACTTAATAACCGCCAAGGTATGAGCTTGAATTTTCACTGGCTCCCCCTTCTTTACGAGATATGAAACGGCAACCAGGAGAGCTAATGAATCTTAAGAATACAAATTACTGCTAGAGGGGGGAGGGGAAAAGAGATTGGATTTGAGATAATGTATTTATTTCCCCGTTAAGATCATAATTTATTTAGAGGCATTCTCTTCCACCTTTGGCAAAAGTTGCAGCACTGAAAGCAGAGAGATTCTGGTATTTCAAGTCTCTTTCAAGGGTATCTTTGCGAAACTAAGGGCAGTTACTGTGTGTGTTCAGCAGCCTTGAGCACCCATTACATTTGTGTCAATTATCCTAAAAGAACTTGCTATAGCCATCTGTCCTTAGATGAGCAGCAACTATTCTATGCTTAGAGATATCATTAGTCACATTCTAACGCAGGGTTAGGTATGCGTAAGTCTACTGAAATCAATGGGCTTAAGAGAATCTAATCTAACATTCTTCATTAAGCCAGTCTTCCTCCTGGTCTGAAAAAGCTTTATGCATGTATATCAGGATGCAGTGGAGCCCCTCCACACACCATCTGAATATACAGGCAGCAAAACTAATACCCATGGCAGTAGGAATGTGTCAGGATCCCACTCAAGCCTTCTATGGAAGGGGTCTGGGACAAAACCGCACAACAGAGGACCAAGAGGAAGCCACAACAGTCCCATGGCATTCTGAGTTGCCCCATCTCATGGATGTCTCACCTGGGATCCCTGATAATCCTTCTCAGCACATTCCAAGTCCTGCCTTGATTGCCTTCACCCCCTGGGGTAGTTCCCTGGCTTCCAAAGGAACCCAATTATTGGTGTCCTTGAGCACACATTTGAATGTGTCGCCATAACATACCGTGTTTTTCGCTCCATAAGACGCACTTTTTTCCTCCTAAAAAGTAAGGGGGAATGTGAGTGCGTCTTACATGTGAGGCTGCGCAGAGAGGTAGAACTGCGCAGCACCTCTTCAGCGATGCGCCTGTCCTGGCTTCTGCCTTAACTGTGCGCAGCCTCTTCAGGCAGGGGGAGCCTTCATCCCACTGCCCTGAAGAGTCTTGGCACGGTTATCCCAGATGCCAGAACAGCCACACGGTATACCAGAAGCCAGATCCCTCTTGCTGTTCTGGCTTCTGGGATTCAGAATAACTTCTTCTTGTTTTCCTCCTCCCATAACTAGGTACACCTTATGGTCTGGTGCGTCTTTTGAAGCGAAAAATACAGTAAACTTCTGCCCTTATGTAACATGTGTTGGGCTAGATCATTTACACAGCCAAGTGTGCCGTTCTTCAGAACAAGGAAGCAAGAGCAAATGGAGCACACTGAGATAGGCACTGCTGAGAGTTGGAGGATCAGAAGAAAGGTTGCCAACTTTTTTTTAATTGGTTGAACACAGCAGCTTGCTGTGTTAAAAGTGACACCTGAAGATCTTGACATGGGGAATGATTCATCCACTTAATTTCTTTATAGCAGTTGCTGATGATAACAAATAAGCAAAACCAGTAAAAGAGGGGGGAAATAAATAAAAAAGCATCATTGTAATCAGAAATGAACTGGGGAGGGAATATGACTAAAAAGTAAAAAGGTGCAGGGACCCCTGACCGTTAGGTCCAGTCACGGACGACTGGGGTTGTGGTGCTCATCTCGCTTTATTGGCCGAGGGAGCCAGCGTACAGCTTCTGGGTCATATGTAGGAAGGACTAAAAAAGAAGGTCTGATAGACATCACAGAGCACAGTACATATCAGGAGAAAGGTGGTAGATATGATGGGCTTATCCCTGCTCTGTTTGAGGAACCAAGTAAGATTTGCTTAAACTCTTACAGGTGAGCCTACTGCCCAACCAGCTCATTATTCTGATAGAGTTACTAATTGTGACATGACTCACTCAAGATGACAAGGGAGAAGAGAGAGAAGATTCTTTTTAAAGAAAAAGCTGAGCTGGCATAATGCGGATTTCTCCAACGTGACATGCAGAGCTTGCTCAATCGGCTCCGTGTAAAAGTTCATCCTGACAACTACAAGTACAATAGCTTCAAAACTAACAAGCCCTGTAACAGGCTGGCTTCCGTTTCTCTCGGTGAATTTTGCTAACAGACACGAGCTTTGAGAGGTGTTTCTGATCACCATTTCCCCTTCTGAAGAACTGTGTTAGGCATGCCAAGAGTTTTCAGACGTGAGGCTCAGATAGCTGTTTCGTGTATGACTGCCTGAGGATTGTCAATGAGGGAAAGGCATCCACCACATGAATTAACCATCTGGCCAATATATGCTTTATATGAGCATCACAAACTGGATTAAAGTCTCATGCATGAAGGTATTCTAATGCTGCTTCCACATTGGTTTTGCTTTGCAGAGCGACGAGGTGGAATCCACAAAAAAGGCAGGTGTCATGCACCCATCTGTCTGGACCCACCTTGGATCGAACACAGACTAACACATAGATCCACAAGCATTTCCCCAGAATGTTTTCTTTATCTTTAAACTGCGCTTGGACAGGACATCCTTTCAAATAGAGGTCTGTCCCTCTGGTTCCACCCTGGTGGCAGAGCTGATATTTTTTGCCCGATAGCCAACTCTGTGTTCAAGGTGCCTGACTCATGCCAGGATAATGAACTCTGCTGCTCCCCAGACTCTGAAGTTGCTCACCCACGTACGCCATTAATTCCAAACTCAATGTTTCCTCATTTGCCGGGTTTTGTTAATTACTGCAGTTAAAGCTGCACAGGCTTTCGCTTCATATCTGAGGGCACGGAAGAAAAATATTTACATCTCTCCATTCATTATGTATTACAGGGACAGATCATCAGTTTCAAAGTGACTAATGAACTTTTGAAAGTTGTTAAGGTCACTCAGCCATCAGTGCTCTACCTTTCACAACAGGCAAAATTAAAATAAAAAAATCACTAGAATTAGAGATGGAGAAAGATCCATTAGGTTATCCGGTTCATCTTTCTGCTGAGAAATGCACCAACTGTCATGTCTTATTACCTAATTAAAGGTATTACTCTTAATGGAGTCTTTTACTATGACTTTCAAAATAATGACTTCCAACGCTATTATCTGAGATTGCATTCCATTCCATCTTCTGGTGCATCAGCTTGAATTGTAACATGGCTTGATGGGTGGAAACACATGGAAAAGAGGCACTGAAAATTACACAGGTCTTGTATTTACTTTTTAAACGATGCCGCAACTTTAATCTCGTTGTAACTCCAGAGGTATGTTCACTGGCAAAAGCGACTGAGGCTTGGTCCAAGCAAGGCCCAAGTAAGGGAGAAAAGAGGGGCAGTTTGCCAGGACGTGAAGATCCTCTGGGGTGTTTGGTCTGGGTCGGAAGTGTTGAGTTACACCCAATATTGGTGCAATATTGAGAGTGCAATGTTGTGTGCATGATGTCATGCATGTGTGAATTTTTTTCCAGATCTACAATATCCTTTTGGAGGTGAGGCATTTTTCACATTTTCAAATGCTTCCCTTTATTTTTATTTTTAAAAAATATATATATTGAAAATAGGAGCCTAGCACAGCAGGCAAAGTGCTAAGGTACTTCAGGGGTGCAGGTAGTACTGTGGTCTAAACCACTGAGCCTCTTGGACTTGCCAGTTGGAAGGTTAGCGGTTTGAATCCCCATGACCGAGTGAGCTCCCGTTGCTCTGTCCCAGCTCCTGCCAACATAGCAGTTCAAAAGCACACCAGTTCAAGTAAATAGGTACCGCTGTGGCGGGAAGGTAAACAGCGTTTCCGTGCACTCTGATTTCTGTCACGGTGTTCTGTTGCACCAGAAGTGGTTTAGGCCTGCTGGCCACATGACCCGGAAAGCTGCCTGTGGACAAACACCGGCTCCCTTGGTCTGCGAGATGAGTGCCACAACCCCATAGTTGCCTTTGACTGGACTTAACCATCCACGAGTCCTTTACCCTTTTTTAAGGTAACACCACTCTTCCTGAGGTGCTAGTATTCTATTTGCACAGATTTTATTATACAGTGGGACCCTTCAAATGCAGTTGCCTTCAGTGGTGATCTGAAGTGGTACTTGCCAGCCTACCAGCTCAGAGCTCTGACAGTTCATTCACATATCATCTATGGGGTCAGTAGAAAAAGATGTCTTTGTACAGCCATCTTGCAGAGCAGGGAAATCTCCTTCTCCACCTCCTGGTTACCCTTGTAATCATGAAAGCATTTCTTCTTCTCCTTTCATTTTTTACCCTGCCCCAAGGATGATGTTGTACAGAGGGCAGAAAGTCAGATGGTTCTCAGTCATGCCCTGTCAAATAAATAATCTTTTTCCCCCTTAAAGGCAGGCTGCAGTTGGTCTGATCCAAGACTGCTTCAATAGTGATTGTCAGTGTAATCTCAAAGAATGAGCTCCAGGAACTTTGAAATGCAAATTCGTGTTCTATCTACTATGCTGGGCTGCAGGCATGTTGCTTCCTATTTTCCTCAAAGATGTTGCATTGGGTTTCTGTCTCCACTTTCTTTGTCATCTGCCAAAGCAAACAGGGAATAACATGTATTTATGTAGTCTACTGAGAATTAATTAATTAGCCGGATGCTTCCGTGTTTTTTATTAGCTGATAGTAATCAGTGTGTTTCCTTTCCAGGCAGGGATGAGGAACCTGCAGCTTCCCAGATGTTGCTGGACTCCAACCTCCCATCAGACCCAGCCAGCATGGCCGATGGCCAAGAACGATGGGAGTTGGAGTCCATCCCTGCTTTATGGGGACTCTTTTATGAAAAGGGAAATGAAAGACATAATATTTAAGTTTGCACAGATACTATGCTTTCCTTCCCAACATGTGAATATGATCATTTCTTCCCTTGTCCATATATTTCTAACACTAAGAAAAATGCTCAGGAGCATTCTAAGCTTATAATAATATCAATTTACACAATGCACATTTTTTGCTATATCTTGGGGGAATTCACACGCACACCTTTACAGCTCTGATGGATAGCATTAGATCTTTCCACCTCTTCTTTTTAGCACAGAAC
The DNA here is from genome assembly GCF_965153285.1 of Podarcis tiliguerta. Taxonomy (NCBI): domain Eukaryota; kingdom Metazoa; phylum Chordata; class Lepidosauria; order Squamata; family Lacertidae; genus Podarcis; species Podarcis tiliguerta. The sequence continues at coordinate 17,127,293 of NC_139538.1, read as the reverse complement.
TAGTTCTGCCAAAGAGGAAAGTTAATGCCTCATTATATTTTCCTCAAAGCACTGTATGTTTAAATAAATCCAGTGCTATAACTCAGAATGTAAAACTTCCCTGCTAAGGATACAGGCTGAAGAATTAAATATGGAAGTGGGAAAGGTAATAAAGGAGAGCGTGGAGTGGGAGTGTGGAGGTGTTTCACAAGTGTTAGGCCCTGGACAGATCCAGCGACATCTCTAGAGAATTGATTTCAATTATCAAATCAAATGGTGAAGCAGGATTGCTGGTCATCCGGCTGGTACAGAAAGGTCAGGCAGATGTGGAGAGAGGAATGGGAAATTGAACTGGGGGAAGCAAAAGATGTTTGCTGCATCAGATGATATATGATAGATAGATAAAGGTAAAGGGCCCTCTGACCATTAGGTCCAGTCGTGGCCGACTCTGGTTTAACCCACAGAGCCAGCCACATCCCGATAGATAGATAGATAGATGATAGATAGATAGATAGATAGATAGATAGATAGATAGATAGATAGAGATAGATAGATGATAGATGATAGATGATAGATAGATAGATAGATGATAGATAGATAGATAGATAGATGATAGATAGATAGATAGATAGATAGATAGATAGATGATAGATGATAGATAGATAGATAGATGATAGATAGATGATAGATGATATAGTGACAGAGACACAGAGAGAGACAATTCTACACTGCATTAGAAGGCACTATATTTCACAGACAAACTGTGCTCATAGGAAGGGGAGGGTATATACAGGAAGGGACAGGAAATGGCAGAAATCAAGCAGAACATGGATAGATGGAGCAGGGAGCGAAATCCCTAAAATCACTTGGATCCAAGAAGATCCAAAACTTTCCAAAGAGGGGCTATGCCTCACAGAGCAGCACTTCAGCTCAGCCCCTAGGAATTCTGTGGTTCTAGTCTATCTTCAGCAAGGTCTTTCCCCTTGCCCCTTTCTCCTGATGAGGATGTTATTTATTGGTTATATTTTAAAAAATGAGTAGTAAAGACCTCCATTTTACTTAAGGGTAGCCACCATTGGACTAAAATTTCCATGTGCTCCCAGGTAGGGTTTGCCTAACCCTATCAATATGAAAGATGCAGGGGCCACTGAGAAGGGGGAAAATGTGAATATTGCATTGTCAGGATTCCTCTACTGTTGCATCTTTAGCTCATTTGAAGAGCCATTGGCATCTACGAAACTGCTTTTCCTATGCATGACTACCTAGGATAGTCTGATATGAAGCCAGGTCATTGGTCTGTCTAGCTCGGCAATGTCCACGTTGATTGGCAGAAACTCTCCAAGGTTGCAGACAGTGTGTTTCCAATGTCAGCGACTGAACCTAGGAGCAGTTGCTGGCAAATTTTGTGCTCTTCCACTGAGCTATCTGCTGTGTTGGGCCTGATAACTAAGCTAGTATGAGGAGCTTGGATGAAAGTAGTACAATAAGGTGTTGTTTGAATAGGCCAGTGTTCTCCCTGGTTCCATTAATGTTCTTTTGATACATAAACAATTTTTTTTCTTCAAGGACAAAAGAATAAGACATAAATAGTTGCACTCTTGAGTCTTGTATAGGCTGTGCAAATTCAATTATTTGATGCTAAATATAAGCATCATACGCAGAGTCTGGGCTCCCAACCAAAAAATAAAAAATAAATACATAGCTGGAACACAAACATAAAGGTATTTCTTTGTCTCGGTCAAATAGAAGATAATTTAATGGAGAGAAACTGGAGGCAAAGCCAAAGCCATATTAAAAAAACAACAAAACACAGCCATTCAAAAATAAAATAAAAAATAAAAAATAGCAAGATTTGTAGTCTGGAAGATTGCCTTGAAGTCCACAATATTAATAATAAAAACTGCATTCTCTTCTCTTTTGGAGAGTATGTGTTATTTAAAAAATACCACAGTTGCAAGATTTATGTGAAACATAAGAAGAGTCTTCATGGATTAGGGCAAATGTCTATCTTTCTTTCTTTTTGTAAATAATTTTTATTTGATTTTACAAGTGTAAAGTTATAACAATATCAGAGACATACTCAGATTTAGAGAGTTCTCTGAATCTCTAGACCATGGGTAGGCAAACTAGGGCCTGGGGGCCAGATCCGGATCCTAATTCTAAATCCAGCTCACGGACGGCCCGGGAATCAGCGTGTTTTTACATGAGTAGAATGTGTCCTTTTATTTAAAATGCATCTCTGGGTTATTTGTGGGGCATAGGAATTTGTTCATTATTATTTTTTTTAAAATATAGTCTGGCCCCGCACAAGGTCTCAGGGACAGTGGACCGGCCCCCTGCTGAAAACGTTTGCTGGCCCCTGATCTAGACTTCCCACCATCCCCTCCATAGTTCCTGTTGTCAACATTTCTAACCGCATGTTATTTCGTCATCCATATTTCATATCTCTCCATATTGTCCAAAGTATTTCTTACATTACAAGTGTTGTTAAAATCCTGCTAACGTTTTCATTTGCTTACAGTGGTCTCTTAAATACATTATAAATATTTCCCATTCTTTCTTGAAACTTTTGTCTTCTTGGTTCCTGAGCCTTCCGGCCAGTTTTGCCATTTCGGCGTAGTCCAACAGCTTAATTTGCCATTCTTCTCTGGCATTAGGTCCAGTCGTAGCCGACTCTGGGGTTGCGGCACTCATCTCGCTTTACTGGCCGAGGGAGCCGGCGTACAGCTTCCAGGTCATGTGGCCAGCATGACTAAGCCACTTCTGGTGAGCAGCACACGGAAATGCCGTTTACCTTCCAGCCAGAGCGGTACCTATTTATCTACTTGCACTGTGACGTGCTTTCGAACTGCTAGCTTGGCAGGAGCTGGGACTGAGCAATGGGAGCTCACCACCTCACGGGGATTCGAACCGCCGACCTTCTGATCAGCAAGTCCTAGGCTCTCACAGCGCTCTTTGCCGGGCATATTTCTATCATAGCAGCATCCTCTTCTCACAGTGGCTAACCAATGCCCATGGGAAGTCCACAAGTGACATCTGAATGTAACTGTACTCTCCCAGCTTGTTATTTACAGCAGCTGGTATTCAGAGACATATTGCCTGTGACAGTGGCAAAACATCTGGCTGGAAAAAACATCCACATATACACTTCAATTTTCCGGTAGCTCTTATGTCCTAGATTGTCTATGTGGCATCATGGCCAACCTATAGAGTATTGCCTGCCATATGTTGGTGGGTTCTTGCTCCTGCTTGCCCCAGTAAGCATGGCCAATAGTAAAGAATGATGGGAGTTGTAGTCCAACTGGTTCTCCATCCCTTCTGTAGCTCCTTAGAGCATCAGAATGAAAGAGGCATTGGTGTACTCTGGGAAATACTCAAGAGGAAGTACAATAGCCTGGCCCACTTCAAATCTGTGGTACAACAGTCTTGGCACAAACAGGGGTCTCTGTCCCTCCATGTTGTGCCAAGGGCAGCTGCTGCTTAGGATTCAGAGGCAATAAACACACTTTTGGGTGTTGACCAAGTTTTATTAGTTGCACAGCAAGTATGAGACATAAAATGCACAATAAACCTACACAGAGTCTAATCACACTAAGCAAAGCAGACTACTCAGCATTTCACAGAATCATAGGACTGTAGAATCGGAAGGGACTCCAAACACAAGTGGAATAAATATCTTCTCAAACTGGAGCTATAGCTGTCTCATGATCCTGCCTCTCAAGGTCACAACATGTAACTGGACCTAGCTGGTGTCTACAAGATGACCACCTGAGTAAAACGTAGTTGAATACCACCCATATGAAACAGGAAACTGAGTCACACTATTAATCCACGGAGCAATCTATCGTCTACAATGACTGGCTCTCCAGGATTTCAGACATGGCTTTTCATCAGTGCTTGGTGGAGATGCTGGGGGACATTTGCATGCAAAGCATGCGCTCTGCCACTTGAATAGCAGCCTTTCCTCTCACCCCAGGGAAGTACAAGGATTCAAATTGATACAGAGTCCCCCCAACCTGCGGGGACTTCTCCATTTACATTTTGACTGTGCAGCAGCATCAGTACAAATAAATTTGCATATGGATCTGCTCTCTGTCAAAGTATTTGTTTGTTTGTTTGTTTTTGTTTGTTTGTTTGTTTGCATTTTCAAAAACAGGAACAGAGAGCATATTTAACTCCCCTCCCCCTGTCCCACTTACAAACGTACCAAATACAGTATATCTACATATACCATATGACTTCCCTTCCACACTTTTCCTGGTTCCTTTTGCTTTTCTACTACTCCGCGTAATCCACTTCTTTTTAATCATCCAATTTGTTATCTATTAAGTACTTTATGTCAACTTTGCTGGACTGAGACCTGCTAAGCTATGTATTTGTCTATACTGGTTCTTGAAATAGTCAATAAACATGATCCATTCCTCCTTAGATTCCTTATCTCTGTTTTCTCTTATCCTGTTCCTCAGACCAGGCAGTTCAGCATATTCGAACAATTTGCACTGCCATTCTTTCTTAGTGGGTACTACACTTGTTCTTCACCATTGTGCCAATAAGGTTCTAGCTGCGGTGGTGGCATATAGTAATAAACACTTTTGTCTTTTGGGGGACCTCTGTTGTTAACATCCACAAGAAGAAAAGATTGTGTGTTTTAGGGAAAGTTTTTTAAAGTATCTTTTTAAATTCATTATGCATAGTTTCCCAATATTCCTTAATTATTTTACAGGACCACCACCTGTGAATAAAAGAGCCCTCAGTTTCATTACACTTCCAACATATACTGCTCTGTGTCAGAGTTAAGAGAGGAACCTATACAAAAAGGAGGAGTGTGCACAGGACTTTGGATCAGGGTGACAATGTTCAGAATTGCAGGGCTAGTTTCACTTGAAAGACTCCATGGAAAGGAATATACTCTTGCGTGCCACCCCAATCACTGAGCGGTGCAAGATTCCTGGGTTTCCAGGAGCCTACCCAGGATTCATGTTTCCTTTTGAAAATGAAACACAGTGGAGACTGTGGTGCCTTCATTATATATGATCAGAAGGTTGATGGTTTGAATCTGCATGACGGGGTGAGCTCCCATTGCTCTGTCCCAGCTCCTGCCAGCCTAGCAGTTCGAAAGCATGCCAGTGCAAGTAGATAAATAGGTACCGCTGTGGTGGGATTTCCATGCGCTCTGGTTTCCGTCATGGTGTCCCGTTGCTCCAGAAGCAGTTTAGTCCTGCTGGCCACATGACCCAGAAAGCTGTCTGTGGACAAACGTCAACTCCCTTGTCCTGAAAACAAGATGAGAGCCACAACCCCATAGTTGTCTTTGACTGGAATTAACCATCCGGGGTCCATTACCTTTATGTTACAGCATAAACACACCATGATGGTCTTGCTTCTCCCATAGCCGCAGCCTTGGATTCAAGCAGAAATTGACCATGGCTTTTTCTTTGCTTTTCCATCCTGTGGCCTTTTTTCAACCACCTCCTAGCTCACATAACTCCTAACTCTACCCTCTCTACTATAGCTTCTGGCTTTATCTGTAGTGGGAGAGCCTTCATCCCATTTGCAGTCTTGCACCAAGTACCTTTGATTCTGTGTTCTCTTACTGGCTTATCACCCAGGTGCTCACCTCAGCACAGAAAGCTATCCAGGCTTAGTTATCTTTTAACACTTGCTGGATCCAGGGATTAGAGAGGTCTAGCACCCCCCAAACTAAATGCACTGCCATGCATCTGCAATCTTCTCTTGCATCATATGGAATTAGCATTCAAAACAATGCTAAGAATGGTGATTTTAACTGGCCATTCCAAAAGCCACCCTAACAGGACAGAAAGCAGAATGTATATTATGTGTCTGAAGATATAATGATAACCGATTCTAGCAAGCACTTCGAAGGGAATATTTGTTTAGATCAATATTCAATTAAGGTTGTGGCTACTCAGATTCTACTGTTTGGTTCCCCATGAAATTACTAAGGCTTGGCTATTAGCAGATCTTATTAACTTCATGCTGGCCTTTTGAGAGTCTTTCCACCTGACCACTTTGTGTTCCTTAAAAGATAATTCTAAACACAGTATGATATCGATTGTCTGAAGGCTGTGATGGTAACAGTTGCAGCGAGAGTAAATCTTACTGTATGTGTACGTATGTCAATGGGTTTCACTAAGAGGCCATTCACTTCCCACTTAGCAAGGATGCTACGGATTAGCCATTAACTGAAAAATAATATACACTCACAGCCTAATAATATCATAGAATCATAAAATAATAGAATCATAGAGTTGGAAGAGACCACAAGGGTCATCGAGTCCAACCCCCTGCCAAGCAGGAAACCTGACTGCCACTGGCCATCCATACTTGAGTGACCCATGCATGCTTTCTTATCCAGTGAGAAGGCATTGATGCAAACGTAGCAATAGTCATGTGTTCATAATCTCAGAGATGTATTGTATTGTGCTTCGTGAGGGCCTACCCTTGATAGCTGTTTCTTACTACTGCTTCTCATCTATGCAGTGCTTTTTCTGGGGGGATGCAGGGGTACGCATAGCCCTCAACATTCTTTGAATCTTTGTACAGTGGTACCTCTGGTTACGAACGCTTCTGGTTACGAACTCTGCTAACCCGAAAATACTTGCTCCTGGTTGTGAACTTTGCCCCAGGATGTGAATGGGAATCACAGCAGGAGTGAAAGCTCGCCTCAGGTTAAGAACAGTTTCAGCTTAAGAACGGACCTCCAGAACGAATTAAGTTAGTAACCAGAGGTACCACTGTACTTTTGTCCATTTACTGTATTTATTTTCCCCGATTTGAACTATATAATGGTGATTTTCTTGAGTCAAAATGAGAGGACCCCTAAATACTTCTTTTTTATAGAAAAAAGCTCAGCATCTAAGTATGAAATCTGCACCGTGTTGCTAATTGCTAATTGCTATTAGTTCCAGTATTCTTCTTTGGACGTATTAAATCTTTTCATAAAAGATGGTGGTAAACTAGTGGATTCAACAACAATTTATAATTTGATTCATTTCAGAAGACATCTACATCTGCAGGACCCTGGGGACATATTTGCAGGATGACACACATACAGATATATCTATGGAGATATAGACAGTGCTTTTTTCTTTAAAAAATATTTAGGGGTACTTTCATTTTCACCGGGAAAAGAAATGAAGCTGCCATTGGAGGTAATTACAACAAAACTGACCAATCACCGTGCTAGATTCAAACTCCTACTTCACACATTAAACGCTCGCTTCTTTCTGAGACTCAGGAAACACAGGGACAGGAAATGAGGCTGCCATTAGGTGTAGCAATGGAACTGACAATTTACCGTGTTATTCAAAGGAACTGACAATTCACAGTGCTAGAGAAGAAACTTTTTTTTTTTTTTAATTTTTAGTTTCTTCTCCCATTAGATTCACAAAATGTTTAGGGGTATGTGTATACCTGCATCCTCCCAGAAAAAAGCACTGGATGTACTTATGCACATGCAGAGACCCACAGAAACACATACACAGTTTGGGCTGGTAAATTTCAAGCTTCCTCCAACCATTTGCTTCCCCCACTCTCTCTCTCACACCCGTAAACATTTTTTTCTGTCCCCTCATGCCTCTCTCTCACACAGACTTCTTCATCTCTCATTTATCTTTCCCTCCCATTTTCTGCCCAATGTATGTGCTATTTGCGGTGAAACTTCACTGCCCCAAAGACAATGCAATGGAGATATACAGTCAGGTGCCCAAAGCTGAGCATTTTAAAATGACATACTGTATTTTTCCGTGTATAAGATGCCCCTCTGTTTTGGGGCACTCCAAATTAAGAAAACACCCCTCAGAGCTACCCGTGTATAAGACAAAGCCCAAATTTAAACCTATTTTTGGTAAAAAACAACAACCCCTAGTCTTATACATAGACAAATACAGTACATATGCAGCATCTGACCTTAATTTGGAGAAAGCAGCAATTGCAGTGATGCATCCAGCTGTCAAAAAAGTAAAAAAATAAATAAAAAAGTAAAGTAAACAGAATTATTTCTTTTTTTAAAAAAAGGAAGGGCTATGTATACTATGCAGCCTGTAATAAACACTCCTGGGGCTAGTAATTGAATACCCCCCCCCCCCACACACACACACACTAATTTATATTCACAGATGCCACTTCTGTAATATGAAAGCACATGTTAGTGTGGCCTAGTGTTTAGCTACGTTATATCTGGGATTCTGGGACCATTACACTGTATGTGGATTGGGCTCTCTGACCCACTTGCAAAAAGAGGACAGAGATTTACATATTCTTTGTGGCATATGCAAATTTGTGTTCTCTTTTGCAGGTGGAGTGAAGAGCCCAAAAATAAATCAGTGGCCACATGTGTAATAAAATGTCTGATGGACAGAATGTGACAAACTGCTTCACATACTTGAATTTCCATACAAGAAAAGTATGGGGTGTTTGGTTGTTCTTATTCCTGTTTTTATTGTATATTTTGCATTTTTATTTTGCATTTTTATGTGTGTGAACTTCCCTGACATCATCAGATGAAGGCTGGCATACAAATTTAATTATTATATAGTAAATAAAGTCTTAACTCGTTGAATTTCTGCCTGCCGCTGTAATAGGCACAAGAACCTTGATTTCCCCTAATGCTAACTGTATACCATGTCTAGGCTGAAATCCTGTGTCCACTTCCTAGTTGTAAGCCTCACAATACACAGAGACTTACTTCTGGGTATACATCTAAACCCTTGTACTGTTTGTCAGTTATACAGTGGATTCTTAATGAGGGCTTAAGCCTCCCTCCACAGTTTTCACATATTTCATTTACATTGGGGCAGGCGGTGTGTGTGTTCTTTAACATCCACCCACACTAACTGTGTAATGGCATTTTCATAAAATAATTGGTAGTGAGTACCTGATCTCAGATAAACTCATGGCAGGAAAGATACATCTGGCTTGCTAGGGAAAAGCAAAGATCAAACTACAGTTATCCCAATGGCTAGAAAAGGAGGAACAAGAAAAATGTACTAGAGGAGTAGAGAAAACAGCAGCTCTTTAGATTCCCTGGCATTCCTATTGGTGGTGTCGCTCATCAACCACAGCTTTGACTTAACTCTTTGCTCTTCCTTGCCTTTCAGGGTTATTAGCCAACCAGGTTGACTTTTCTCACCTGCACATTTTGCTTCATAACTTTTTTTTCTAGGAAGGCTGGAAGCTTACTTAATAAAAGAAAGAATGCTCAGAGTCTGGGGGCCTGGTACATCATTACCCCCTATGCTTGCATCTTGGTAGCTCAACTATAATTTACCTTGTCATAATTCTATAGACTGGACCATTAATTTTTCAGATACAAGCATCCACTTAATTAGCCTTTTGAAAATCTTCCAAGACATCGGTTAGGATGCAGATTAGGGCTGGTCAGTGTGGTACCCTCCGCATCTTGTGGACCACACATCCTATAATCCCAGACTCTTGGCCATTCTGCTTAGGACTGGTGGGAGTTCACAACGTCAAGTGGGCACCAATTTGGGTACAGCTGCTGTAGATATATTAATCTCACTGAAGACAGAATTACTAAGTGGATCTAGCAGCATAGCCCTATGTATATTCAAATGTGTGTATGTTCAATGTATATTCAAGTAAATTCAAATGTGTTCAATGGGACTTGCTCTCAGGTAACAATGGATAGAATTGCATATGAAATCTACATACCTCCAACATTTCTCTGATGAAAATGGGACGTACCATTCCATAATGACAATATTACCAGTTATACCACACACATCTTACTTGGTTTCCCCAGCCACTCTGGGCAGCTTCCAATGTATTGAAGAAGGAAAAAAAAACCCCAACCATAATAAATCATTTTTTAAAAACCTCCTTATTGCCTTCAGATGGCTCGGGGGGTCAAATAACTCCATACCCTCCAACATTTCTCCAATGGAAATAGGGACATCCTAAGGAAAAGTGGGACATTCCAGTATGAAATCAGAAACTGGGACAATTTCTCCAAATCAGGGATGTCCCTGGAAAATAGGGACACTTGGAGGGTCTGAATCTAAAGTTTATGTCTTGCTTGATCTTGTTGCGGTAGCAGATCAACAGTCAGGACTCAGGAGATAAAGGGCCTTGATTCATTTGCTGACAAAAAACAGCATCAGGTTATAAGGGGTAGTATTAACCAACTAGAATAGGTAGTCGGTCAATTGGCTATAATCTATGAGTCAGTTTTCCTCAGACATTTTAAACAGTGCTGGGTGTACATGTTCATTTGTGACTTTTGACTGATTCCCAATCTCTCCTACAACTTAACTTTGACCAGAGGAAACTTTCTTGCAAGCACTTAGCTGAGTTCTAATTTCAGTGCACTTATTCAGGATTTCTTCTGGCATCTGGAAAATAAATTGGGTCTACTTTTTTTTTGTTCTCACAAAGAGGAGGGAGCATTCTTAGTATCTCCACGAGGAACTGAATGGATTCAATGATCAGAAACAAAATATGTAACACTCTGAAAATCTTAGATAAAAAAGCCTTATAAAGAGAGAATGACATAAAAAGAAAAATAATAACTTGGAATGTGTTGTTAGGAGGACGCAAGCCTTGTTTAGGGCTTCTTCTGTGCCTGACTGCCTTTGGCACTCCTAAAATTAAGTTATTCACATTAATATTTTAATCTACATTAGACAACCGGAATTGATGTGAGAATTAAAACAAAGATGAAGCTAAGCGGGTCTTCAATTTTTTAATGTACTCCTGTAGACTCTTTGGTCGTGAAGGTTGCATATCGTTTTCTTGAGAGGCTTGATCAATAGGCATATTTTAAAGAAAGATTTTAGGCATGAAAACTAGGTAACACTCGACTGAAGAAAAACCATAGTGCCCAAACTTTTTAATAAAGTAGGCCTCCTAGTAGAACATTGTCTTGGCATGATACTTTCTGATTCTACCACAATAATAGAAAAAGAGGACAAAAAGAGTACACAGATTTGCACAGCTGCCTTATATCAAGTGAATCCATCGGTCCATTTAGCTCAGTGATGCCTATGCTGATTGGTTTCAGACAGTGGATATTCATGGCCCCATCTGGAGATGCTTGGGATTGAACCTGGGACATTTTGTGTACAAAGCAGATGCTCCGAAACTAAGCTACAGTCCTTTCTTTGGTGATCACTCGTAGCCAAGTAAGATTGTCTTCCATGAACACGGTCTTAACAGTGAGTCCGTAAGTGACTGTGGAGGCCAATTCTGGATCCACATGTCCTTCCACAGTGGGGACCTAGTTTCTGGGCAGGAATTGGACGTGGTGAGGGTTTGCCAAACCTGCCTTCCTCTTAGCACGTTTCTCCCTTTTGTCCTGAGTCTGAGCTTCTTCAAAGTCCATGACCCCTTTGGTAAAGGTTGTTCTCCAACTGGAGTGCTTGCAGGCCAGTGTTTCCTACATTTTTTTAGATTTGCTTTTACCACCAGCATTACGCTTTCCGTTTTTAAGTTCAGAATATAGTAGTTGCTTTGGAAGACAATCAGGCATCTGCACAACACGACCAGTCCAACAAAGTTGATGTTGAAGAATCATTGCTGCGACACTGGTCCATATACAATACAACTGCTGTACCATGTAGAAGAATGACTATAATTTAAACAGAATATACAATGCATCTCACCACAGTGGGGAAGACATGTGACCAAGCAACCAGCTCAGCCTGCTCATTGTTGCTCATCCATAGCCTTTCCTGAGGTCCCCGTGACCCTCTGGAAAGTCTTCTCAGGAAGCATTCAGGAGTAGGAGTATGGAATTCTCTTTGTGTGACTGAGCAACCTTGTGCTATGCTGTATTGGAGCTGACAGGACTGGGAATTGTGGGAAACCTGTAGAATGTACACAGTATGACTCAAATGGAATGACAATGGAAAAATTATAATCTATTGGCTAGTATTAATATTTTAATTTATTACCCACCCTTCATCCTAAAGTCCCAGGGCATGTTATAACAAATTTAAACAGAACATTAAAAACAGTTTTAAAAATGTACAATTACAAAAAAACACAATCACAAAAAATAGAGTATGTCCCAAAAGTACAGATCTCAGGGGCAAAAGGCCAATGTTCCATTTTCTTTCCACTTTGAAAACGAGACCAGCAGCTCAGAATTACAAAATCCAAGAGAAATTACAGTAAATTGAGGAGTATTTTAGAAATATCCATGCAATCACTTCATGGTTTCATCCACAACTTCATTCAGAAACCTGGAGGTTCACCCAAAAGCGCCATGTCATTCTGGAGGGTATGAAATCATACTTTGAAAATAATTGCAACAGAACTTTGGGTGTCCTAACCTGCGAAACAAAGGGATTGATTATGACTAAAAATGTATCTTGATAACTATATGACTCTGGTGCTAATGTGACCGTGATCCTGTAACAATTTGGGGACTAGATCCTGGATGTATTCAAGATCCTGCAAGACCACCCACCATTGGGATTTCCAGGTCTCCAGCCAAATGGGACCTTTGGAATAGAAAATACCGGTAGTTCAGTGTCCACCTTTGACATAGTGTCCATAGCCTGGCACAGTGGCTCACAGAAATCGACTAGAAAAGTTCTGTAGAAATAAAAAGTGCTACCTAATAAGATTATCCTGTTGTTATTAAGGATACTGGTCACAAGCAACACACCGGTACTGAAATCAATGGCTCTTAAGCTCACTTAACTCTATCCCAAGTTGAAGCCAAGAATACTAATAGAGAGAGGTATATTCTATGATGTCACCTAATACTCTGGAGCTACTGAAATCATAATGATGTGGACATTGAGATATTATGTTATTTAATAACCTTTGGTGCTCTTTCTACTGTAAAGGACATTAAATATCAAGTAATGTACCTTCCCCCCACCCTCCGATGTCCTATGACTGCATCTGTCATGATGGCTTACTTGCTGATTAATGGACTCTAAAGGAATGCTGAAAAACTGTGTTCACCATATTGATCACTTGCTGACATTTCCCGCCTTGAACAATGTATTTTTTTTTCCCAAGAGGGGAAAAGAAATACAGAGTTGCACCATCAGATTCATGAGCAGCACACAAACAGCAAACAAACCTCATATTCTGCCTTGGAATTGGGATTTGTGGTTATGCTAAGGAGACAATATCTTTAACTAGTTTTGTAGTTTCTGCCATCATTCAGCACACCTTTGATCAGTGCCATCAGGGATTTCTGTTTCAGCAGAAGGAACAGATTGACTCAGGGATTTGACACTTTGGGTCAAATTAAAACTCTGTGAAGAAGATTGTTTTGGCGCGTTATTATTTAGATGGGATATTTGGCATTCAGAATAGTTCATTAGGATGCTGCCAGCTCTGGGGAGCTACTTCAGATTTCAGCGTACGTGTATGAGCTAGAGGGGGAAGGAGATTCGGAGGAAGAGACCCTCTCCTGGATATATTTGAGACAAAACTGCAAAAGTGCAGTGTGTTTTAAGAGTTCTTTTGCTTATCTCATAACAACTATTGCACTATCAGTGATGCAGATCCAACAGCAGTACCACTTCTTTTGGGAAGCAAAGAGACTTTTGTCATTGGCAGGCATGCCAAGAAACCAGTTTAATTGCTTATAGAAAAGGGAGTTGCATCCAATGGTGATTTTATCCCAATAGAAAACCCTTCAACTCATACAATGTGGAGAGCCTGAATTTTGCTGATGCCCCATCCCACCTGCAATCCATTTGAATGCCTGTCCACTGAAAACCTACTCCTGACGTTTGTGAGACCCTTGAGAATACAAGAAGAGATGGCAGAGTAAGAGCAATTGGTGAACATTTGGTGCTTTCCACTATGGCAAAGGTTTTCCCAGTAGTGATGTATGGAAGTGAGAGCTGGACCGTAAAGAAGGCTGATCACCGAAGAATGGATGCTTTTGAATTATGGTGCTGGAGGAGACTCTTGAGAGTCCCATGGACTGCAAGAAGATCAAACCTCTCCATTTTTAAGGAAATCAGCCCTGAGTGCTCACTGGAAGGACAGATCATGAAGCTGAGGCTCCAATACTTTGGCCACCTCATGAGAAGAGAAGACTCCCTGGAAAAGACCCTGATGTTGGGAAAGATGGAGGGCACAAGGAGAAGGGGACGGCAGAGGAGTAGATGGTTGGATAGTGTTCTCGAAGCTACCAGCATGAGTTTGACCAAACTGCGGGAGGCAGTGGAAGACAGAAGGGCCTGGTGTGCTCTGGTCCTTGTGGTCACAAAGAGTCAGACACGACTAAACGACTAAACAACAACAACACTATGGCAAAACTGACCATAGCCAGTTTGTCGAACCCATTAAAACAGTACAAGGATTACCACTAGAACAATGGGATTTTCATCCTCTCTTTCTCCTATGGCTGTTTCTTTCATGTATGCCCCACACCCTCCCCAAATCTACTGTGGAAGGGCACATGATGGGGGGGGAGGAGAGAGGAATGTACCATTGCATTCTACCATCAATCTTTGGGTTGATGGGACCTTTACTTAGGGCTATAAGATGAGCACTTACTGTTCCTAACGCTAATCCTGCAGAAAGCCATCTAATCTAATTTGATTTTGACCTGTTTTTAGAAGGTAATTTAATTATTGCTTGATTTTATACTAATGTTATATATTTGATGTTAGCCGCCCTGAGCCCAACTTCGGCAGGGAAGGGCAGGATCTAAATAAAAGGTAAAGGTAAAGGTAAAGGTATCCCTGCCCATACAGGCCAGTCGTGACCGACTCTGGGGTTGCGCGCCCATCTCACTCAAAGAGGCCGGGGGCCAGCGCTGTCTGAAGACACTTCCGGGTCATGTGGCCAGCATGACGAAGCTGTTCTGGCGGGCCTGCACCAGCACAGCACACGGAAACATCGTTTACCTTCCCGCTATAAAGCCGTACCTATTTATCTACTTGCACTTAGGGGTGCTTTTGAACTGCTAGGTGGGCAGGAGCTGGAACCGAATGATGGGAGCTCACCCCGCCGCGGGGATTCGAACCACCGACCATACGATCGGCAAGTCCTAGGCGCTGAGGTTTTGCCCACAGTGCCACCCGCCTCCCTAAAATAAAAGTTACTTTTTATTATTATTATTATTATTATTATTATTATTATTATTATGACCTACAGTCTTCACTCCAACAGGTAGCAGCTTAGCTAAGTGAGAGAAACAAAAATGACCCCTCTATCCCTCCCTGCAGCCTGCCCAGGCCCAGATTAAAATACAAGGGGCCAATGTATGATCCCTATTGGAGAGTGGGGGGGGGGTAGAGATCATCATCATAAAATCACTATCTAAAATTAACGAATGCATTTGAATCAAAGGGAAAGGTTTTCATACCTAAATCACTTTTAATAATCTTGAATTTTGCTGTGGCAAAGTTGTGAACGGCATCATTCCTCCAGGGAGGTTGAGATGGCAGACGTTCATGAATTTCCCTTTCCCCCATTTTGAAAACAACCATGTACAGAATGCAAAGCTAAGAGTCAATGACTGAGCCAAGATCACCCAGTAAGCTTCATGGATGAGCTGGAAATTGAAAGCCTAAGGCTATTGCCTTATGAGTCTAACTGTTGATCTGGTCGTGAGCCAGCCCCTAGCCTTGTGCCCTAAGACAGAATACTTAGCTATGATCTTCCCTCTATGTTGCTCTGGCTCTACGTCTCCCTCTGAATGGTTAATGTGGCTAAACTATCTTCCTAGTTCTCAGTGCAGAGACCCACTGATGATATTGTCACCTGCTTCTTGCTGACTACTTTTCATTCTTCTCAAATGATGCATTTTGTGGGTTGAGTGTACTCAAACCACAATCCCCCACAAAGTTACAGGGAGCTTCCATATCACACAGTTCCATAAATTGATGGGTCTTAACTGGCAAAAATCCAATCCCCCCTGATCAAAGATGTATAAATCATAGTCTCATTTTTCACAGGATGTTTCCTTTCTCTTAATCCCTTTGGCACGTGTACATATTTGCTGAAAAAGTGAATCCTCAAGTATGAAAATGGAGTCTTGAGGCAAGCTTCTATTGGAGTGTGACTGTTACCCAGCTGTGGACTTGGATACTGATTTCTAATTACTCTAATGCTTTTGAAGACACATTTCAACCCTTTGCTTCCCTTGTCAACAGACCAGTTATGACAGCTGACCCAATGGAAGGATGCTACAGTAGGGTCCCTTCAAACAGCTGTATCCAAGACTAATGATCTTGGACAGCGATTGCCAAGGAACCATATTGTGAGCAAAGGTAAACAGAATCAGCTAGAGATTGGTGATGTGATGAAAGACAAACAATAACGAACAATGTCAGACAAAGATTGCCAAATAGATTAGGATGAGCAATGCCCTCTCCATTGCTGAGCACACTTAAGAAAATGAAGATGGATGATGCCAGATGTTGGTAATTGATTATGGAGTGAACAAAGAAAGTGTGGGAGAAAAGTCCAGAGGTTGGGGTTTTGTTTTTTTTAAAAAAAATGCACCTACCCCAGATAATATCAGAGAACCTTTAGCCCACAGGCAAAACTAGGACCATCAAGACTCAGGCGTTAGCCCACCAAGCTATTTTTGGTGAGCCATGCCAGCTTTCTCATGCTGGACGTGTATGATGTCATTTCCAAAAAAAACAAGCCATGGATCAAGCAAAGGAAGAACCAGGAGTACACACTAAATTCCCTCCAATTGCAAGCAAAATTTTGCACTGTTTTCAAATTACCACCCATTCTAGTTGTCCTGCATGGTGATCTGTACATTTTCTAATATTATTCAATGACATTTATGCTGCTCTGACTTATCCATTTCCTTTTGCTATCACATTATATAGATATATAGTTTTCAAGCAGAGTTCAGGGGGGTCCTTAGGGGCTTATCAGGGGTTCCTCAATGACAGTGCAGTCCAAGGTATGTTCACTTGAAAGTAAGTCCAACTGAGGTCAAGGAGGCATCTTCTCAACTCAGTGAATATAGGATTGCAGCTTGCAAGGGTCAGTAATGGTGGGGTTGCCGCTATAAAATGCTGCTGGTCATCAATATCTATCTTTCTCCATCATGTACAATCACAGGGTTGCACTGAATGCTTTCTGGAGCACATTACACAGGGCAAGTGATAGGTGCAATAGGACTGGCCAGCTCATTGCATATTAAGCATGCATCCTAGAATACTTCCTCATGGCCAGCATGCTCTGGAGTTGCAGAACCTGCCTTCCCCAATCTGATTTTTTTAACTACAATTCCTAGCAGGCAAGTCACCCTGGATTTTAGGAAGGATGGGAATTGTTGTCCAACAAGAACTGGAGAGTGCTGGGTTGGGGAAGGCTGATGTAGGAGTTCATGACTGACACAGGATTCAGAGGAGAAGCTTCTCAATTCACATTCTTGGGCAGCTCTTGACACTGCAAGCCTGGTATATGCAGAAACATCTACTAGCGATGTCAAGCTGATAGAATACCCTCTCATCAAATGGCCCAACTTCTCTCTCTCTCTCTCTCTCTCTCTCTCTCTCTCTCTCTCTTTTGAAGAGAGTAATATAAATCGTCTTTTCCCCTCTTTGCCACAGATGTATATTTATATAAAAAGGAGCAGTCCAAAGATATTCCACTATTCATTACCCCTTTCTTCCTGTCCCATAAGAACACACAAAAAATACTTTTAATGATGCATTTCTGCAACATCCTATAACAACAGAAATGACAAGCATTCCACCCCCATGGCAATTGAAATGCAAAACCATGCCATTAATTTTTTGATGTGGCCATCAGCTTTGTTCATTGGTCCGGGTTACCCTGACTTTATCTCCAAGGAAGAATGGGCTGCTCCCTACTAAATAGTACAGGAGAGAGAGAGAGATGCAGTTCATATGCAATATTGTATCTCTATCCTGAACGTTCCCCAATTAATTTGAATTGTGAAGCATTTCAAAAATAAAAGCAGGAAACATGCTATGCAACATTTAGTTCCATCGAGCCATTCAGTGGCATAATTGTTAACAATTCTTCCACCACATTCACATTGTGTTCAAATCTCATAATTTGGCTCCCAACTGCAGATGGGACCATTTTTGTAAGGCAGTTAAGGCCATCCTGTCATAAACAGCAAAATGCTGCCTTGTGAGCCCCAAAATTTGAAAGCAGATCATTTGCTATGGAAAATTAATTATTATTTTTTTCATCACTTCTCTGGCTCATTTCTCTTCAAATACATATAAGGAAAGAGTAACTAAACTATAATTTAGAGGAGAAAATAGTCCAAAGAGAAAGTTGGGCCTTAACTCTGAGAACATTTACTCACAAATGAGGTCTGACATCATTCAGTTTCTGAAGTGGTAAGATTTTTCTGTCCTTTCATCAAGAGGTCCCTTCTGAATATAGTGAGATGGACCTAGATCCCCCTTTATTTCTTAGTGCTATGAGTCTGGATCCAGGCGTCTGTGGGATCACTTCCACTGAAAGTTTCCTAACACTGATCAACCACCGGTACTGAAAAGAAAAGTATGCAGTAATATATTATAGTTCAGAGATCATAGAATTGTAAAGTTGGAAGTTGGAAGGGACCCCGAGAGTCATTTAGATAATTTTTAAGATTTTGATGGGAAGATAAGGTTAAAATGGATTAAGATAATTAAATGATAGTAAGCAGTGAAAGATGGAAAGAATTTGCTGACTTAATTATTAACTGGAATACAAAAAAGGGAGGTGGGAGGAGGTCGAGGAAATAAGTCATTGAAGGATAGAATTGTGAAAAATGGAAGGGTTTTTAAATGTTTTTGTTTTTTCTCTAGTGGGGTGGAGGTGTTGTTTTATGTATTTTTTAATTTTTCTCTATTTTTATTTTTCTCTTTTTTATTGTACTTTTTCTTCTCTTTCTTTCTTCTGTAATTATTAAATTTTTAATAAATGAGAGTCATTTAGTCCAACCCCATACAAAGCAGTAATTCTTTTACCCGGTGTGGAACTCGAACCCATGACCCTAAGATTAAGACTCTCGTGCTCTACCAAATGAGCTATGTTCTCTTGTTTGGGACACCACAGCCAACCCTACCTTTGGAAACTGTTAATTTTGTTCTCATTTTTTGGAATCTTGTTCAGTTCTCCACATCTGCACATCAGTTCATGTATATATTTTAATATTTTGTTGGAAGCCGCACAGAGTGGCTGGGGAAACCCAGCCAGATGGGTGGGGTATATATAATTTATTATTATTATTATTATCACCATCAATATCAATACATGATAATTCATCAGCTTTTTATTGTCAATTTCTCCTAATATGCATGTTTTTGAATGGAAATTTCCCCAAAATAATGTGTTTTCATGTGCCGTTTTCACTAATTTATGCATCTATATACACGCTTTGCCCTAGCATATGCATTTCTGCGCATATTACTTGGTGAGAGAACTGCAGAGGGAAAGATTTGCTGCACTGTCTCAGGAAGCAAAATATCTTGAGCCACCTCTGGCATCGCTCTCCTCCCCTCTCTTTCTTTCTTTCTTTCTTTCTTTCCCCACCACAGCTACTAGATATTTTCTAGGTTGGGGCAATTTAAATGTGGGAAGCAAGCAGCCTCTTCCCATAAGAGTCTCTTGCGAGGGGAAATTAACTACTCGCAGGGGCGCTGACTTGTCCCCCATGTTGAGGGGGCACGGTCATGTGACATGTCATGTGATGCCACCCAGATGGGGGTGGGATGCGCAGAGGGCGATCTCTGTGCTTGCTCATCCCAGGCCTCGCTCCTGGGCTGCCAGGCAGAGGCTAGGGCTGGGGCAGGCAGACGGTGCCCAGTGGCAGCAGTGGATGACATCCCCCTCAATATTTTGGGGTGCTGCCCCCTGCCCAAAAATATTGTGGGAGCTGAAACTTCATCTGCCCCCTATACCCAGTGCCGCTGACTACTCACCACTAGTTCTGCAGCCCTGATCAAAATTGCCCCTCCAGCTTCTTTTAACCAAAGAGAAGCATGTCGGAAGATCTATTTACAGATCTATCTTGCCTTGTTTGGCCCTGTGTCTGCCTAGGAACAAAGAACGTCTACGCTTATCAACACTCACATCCAAACACTGTGATGATTAATATACTTCTGCTGCGGAGAGCTCTTTTGGTCATTAGTGTGCATATATTTCCTAAATCACATCTTTCATCAATATTCTAATTGCGCTATACTTTCTGATCATTTAATTATCCACATGCTTTTTGCTTTTTTCTTCCAGATGCTATCGCAGAGATACACTGTATATATCTGACCGCTCTTATAGCATTTCTCTTTCATGGTAACAACAATGAAAGAAAGCACTTCTTGGAGTGTTTTCTTTCTTTCTTTCTTTACCATTCCCAGAATTAATCAGCTTATTAAAGCTTCTTAAGTGAAAAGGAAACTCTCCATGAAAAGTCATTGTTGTGTAGTTCAAAGCCATTAAAATGCCAATGGCAGTTAGAACAGCAGAAATAATGCTCCTGTTTTACACATTCCACTGGTTTTCTCATAGACAGCTTGCGCATAAGGCCTGAAATGGACGTATATAGAAGCAAGAATTACTGGAAAGGGCAAGTGGCTTTTGCTTGCAAAGCCCTGCTTTTGGTAGACTGTATGAAGAGCCCAGTTCATGGTCCTTGCCTGCAGTGAGATTGATGGATTCTTGATTCATAAATTTGGTCAAAGCATTGCTGACTCCACGGAAACAGCAGATTTCTTTTCAGTTGTACATTTTCATGAATTAGGTGCTTGTCTACACTTGACCAGCAAACACATCTTGGAACTGCTTTGCAGAACCTTTACCTCGGGCCCATGAAAGCCCCCTGTCTTAGAAAGTAGCTGAGGGAAAGCAGACGGAGAGATGGGTTGCAAATGAGAAGTGGTGACTGGGGTAAGAATTAAACACATACACCTTGCCCACTCCTTTCCCCCAGCAAACTGGGCTCTCTGCCTTTCAATGGGGCAACGTTGTGCCCAGTTTGGGTGGGGAGAGGGATCCCAGCAGAGAAAACCGTAACTCTGATGCCTGGTCATGAGTCATGAGTCAACCTCTCATCTTGGATTGGATAGACTATTTGGTGTGGTTGGTAGCCCACAGAGATGATTCTTGTCCACTGGTCTACTACCAGGCTATACAACTAAGACCTGAGTGGGGCTATTCTGTTGTCATCTACCAGGTGTACCAGAAGCCTTGCTCTGCCCTAGAAGCACATACAGTAGGTGGTTGGAGAGGGGGAGAAAAGTTGATTAATTCTTCAAAATGAAGGGCTGTGTATCTGTATTTTACTCTGTCATGAAGTTGGAAGAATTCCAGTGTTGGGTCAAGTAACTTCTAGCTCTGGATGATGACCAGCTAGTCAAGGAAACAAAATGTATTTCTACAGCTCGGGATTTTGAAAATATAACTTATTGGGTGCTATTTTCCAATTGATTTCCGTTCTATTAAAACAGGTCCTCAAGCTTATTCTACACCTTTAAGGGTGAGAAACCTTTCTTAATATGAGATAAGAGAAGCTCTGGGGTTTAAGCAGCCTCTAAGAGCAGCGTGCCCTACAAGAAGTACAAAGTCAAAGTCCCACAAGTGATGGGTTATCCACTTCAGTTTTAACTTGATTTGTTGTTGGCACATACTTCATTTTATTAATTGTGGCCCACTCTTACAATCTGCTTTCCTCATTGAGGGAAAATTCCTGTTAATATTTCCATCTAATTGTGTGATTGGTTCAAACCCAGGAACTACTCACCAGCGATCCTGGAAATCTAGCCTGTATTCGGTGACATGTCAATCTTCATCTCACAATTTTGAGAAGACGCAATGGAGATGCTACTTCAAGCCAGTTCCACATGCCAGTGCAAGTAGATAAATAGGTACTGCTGCAGCAGGAAGGTAAACAGCATTTCTGTGCTCTCTGGTTTCCATCACGGTGTCCCGTTGCGCCAGAAGCGGTTTAGTCCTGCTGGCCACATGACCCCGAAAGCTGTCTGTGAACAGAAGCTGGCTGCCTCAGCCTGAAAGCAAGATGAGTGCTGCAAACCCATAGTTGCCTTTGGCTGCACCTAACTGTCCAGGGGTCCTTTACCTTTACCTTTATTCCAGAGAACTCCATTTAACAAGACTATTCTGGCACAGCTGGTTTCTAGATGGTAGCCCTTGTCCTCAGTCTGGGTACAGATAGTCAAATAAATCTCTTCTGTAGAGCATCATATCTATTTGAGTATCCCTTGATTCCTTGCCAAAGCTTGGCTGTTCCTAATTGCTGGTTGCTATCCATCACCAAGAAAGCTAACTCTGAAATCTTAGGTTCATGAGCTTTTTCCTGCTTTCTTTACTTTAAGAATGTGAAGGTTGGTATGTACTGTTCTGAATATTCAGGGTTTTTTTGTTTGTTTGTTTGTTTTGAGAGAGAGAGAGAGAGAATTAATTAATGTGTTCAGGGAGAATATACTACCCAAACCTAGAGAAAATGGCAAATCATGTCATCCAGGTTTATCTGGGGAAGTAAAAAGTGAAGACAAGAATGAAAGAGACAGCATTGTAGGTAGGAAAATAGAATGCAAAATATTTGGCTATTTATCGTGTATCTAAACCACTAGGTGTGCATTAGATTGACAATCATTAAAGGGGGGAAGGAATAAAAACCATATGTTTAGGAAAAATATGTATTTATATTTCCCATTTGTGTGTCACTTTTTTTTACCCATAATTCTGTCCCATTTCTACAGTAATCTGATATGCTGGAAGATGAGTTGTCTGATAATAAATTAAATATTACATATGAAACTAACTTTAAATCCTTTAATGTTTGGTTGACATATGCAAATAATGAAATCTCCATAGGATATGATATCATATTAGAGTTATTGATGCCACCACAATTGGCATGGTAAAGCTAGTACTGTAAACTATTTATATTTATATTATTTATATTTATGTTTATGTTTATATAAAGCTTAAAATCAGCCTAATTACATGAACTTTTATTTATGAAGTAAGCCCCCTTGACTTTAGTGGAACTTTCTCCCACACTGAGTGCGTATAGAATTACAGTAAGGAAACCTGAATGTCTGCAAGGGTTCAAAAAGTCTTTGAGAAGACTAATTTTTCAAAAAAGAAAAGAAAACTGGAAACCAGGTGGGAGAGGAAGAGAATGGCAGAGTTTGGAAAGAGGAAGAGACACAAAGATGTAAAACTGGGCGATAGGTTTTCCCAATAAAACAAAGGTTGTGGACTCTCTCTCTCTCTCTCTCTCTCTCTCTCTCTTGTCTCTCTAACTGTTCCAGTTCCCCAGTCATCGTGGTTGCTTTGCTTATCACCTTTCCCTGCACCTTTTGCAGTTTCGAGATGATTCTAAGTTAAAACAGGGCTGCAGAAGCTGTGACCCTCTAAATATTACTGGATTGCGACTGCCAGCACCCCTAACTATTGACCATGCTGGCTCTGAGGCAGATGGCATATCTAGAGAGCGTCTGGCTCCCTGTTCCTCTATTAAAAGTCTAGAATCATATTCTCTTAAAACTGCAGGACTGGGTGAAGTATATATTTGTAAAATGAAGGAAGCACATTGACTTAACCAGGTGGATCAGACGATGATTATACTTTCATGTGACTAATTTTGTACCAGTATATTCAACAGACAGCAGGAACTGTAGAGAGGTGGCAATCAGTCTGCTTCCCCAGGATTAACCAAGGAGCAGCGGCAGAGAAATTCAGCGACAGAGAAAATTAGCCAGCCCACAGTTATTGCGGTTCATGGAAACAGCAGGAACTATATTGGCAAACTGCAAAATTTATGGCGATAACTTGTGTTTATTTGTCAAACCCGGGTTATGGTTTTTTAAGAAAACAGTCTCCTGGATGTGTGAGTGTGCATGTATTAAAAATATGTGGATATATATGTATCCCTAGTAATTCTGAATTAATAAATATAATCCTATGCTTTGATTTCAGTGACTGATCAAGTGGGATCGCCTAGATTAGAGGCATAAGGTGATCTCATACTATCAAAGTAGAACCTTAGGGCTGTGAGATACCACAGCCAAAGGCTTTGGAAGAATACTACTTTCAGGAAAAGCAAATCCCATTCATCCCCAAATATGACAATAAAAGTTAAGCATTAGGAAATGCCATTGTATTATATATATATATATGCAAGATGTGATTTCTAAGATTTATTAATCCCTTTGGCAATCTCCTCAGAGACTTTTTTAGTCTCTGACCTCACTGTTTACAATTTCCTTCCCCTCACAAATCTCGAGAATTAGATTTGAGTCTAGTCTCCCTGCCTGCTATTTCATATACAGAAGCTGATCAGACTGGCAACGTGGGACAATTCAGCATCAAATCAGAAACCAGGACAGCTTCTCTAAATCAGGGACATCCCTGGAAAACAGGGCACTTGGAGGGTCTGTTTTCAGGCCCAGTGTAGTTTCTGACTAGGACCTAAGACACCATGGTTCAAATCCTGACTCAACCACAAGGCTCAACTGTGTGACCTTAGGCCAAACACTGCCTCTTAACCTAATGTACAACAGCTTGATCGAAGAAGAAGAAGAAGAAGAAGAAGAAGAAGAAGAGGAGGAGTTTGGATTTGATATCCCGCCTTTCACTCCCTTTAAGAAGTCTCAAAGCGGCTAACATTCTCCTTTCCCTTCCTCCCCCACAACAAACACTCTGTGAGGTGAGTGAGGCTGAGAGACTTCAGAGAAGTGTGACTGGCCCAAGGTCACCCAGCAGCTGCATGTGGAGGAGCGGAGACGCGAACCCGGTTCACCAGATTACGAGTCTACCACTCTTAACCACTACACCACACTGGCTCTAGAGAAAAATGTGGTATATAAATCCAATAAATAAGTAAATAAACACGAGGAAAGGAACATTGGCAATTTCTGCTCCCATTTCTGTTTTCCTCAGAATTGTCTGAGATCCCTACTCATGGCATCCTGCAAAGTACACACAGCTTAATCCGCCAACATTTCACTGCTGTTCCCCAGGAACTGCTGCCTGAGGCAGCTGCTTTACTCTCCCTAATGGTAGGACCGGCCCTGTTTGTTACCCTTTCCCTGAAGAAGCCTCTTTCTGTATTCCTCCCAGTTGCAGACAGGCCCGGCAATCAGGGAGAAACCTGTTTCCCTTTCCTTCTTTGTTTGAGCATTCCTTGCCATTGATACAACTGAATATTGTGGCCGCCTGCGACGTCAAGTCACTCCTCCAGAGAGCTGTGCCAGGCGCCTAAATAATCCAACAAGTATATCCACTGAAACTTTAATACTAATGGGCAACACAGCCATTAGGCATTCATATAAGATAAGCCATTTGAGTGAGTTACAGCCTGTCACCGCATTCAGGGATGCTGCAGATGTGACACGTTTTGTAATCAAACGATAAATCAGCATATAGCTGTTCACAGGTATCACAGCCTCCCCGTTGTCCCAGCCTAGATGTAGAACGCCTTAGGAAGGAGAACAGGTATGCCGTTATTTGCTTTCCTGCCTTTTCTAAAAAAAAACTGTAAATGCTTCCTGACTGGTTTCTATGGGATTAGCATACATGGCAAGGAAGCCAATTAAAGTTTATAAAGTTAGGATAGGAATGCAGCCTAAGTTTTCTTTCCGGGAAATCAAACACTTCTGGAAAACTTATCATGTCACATATTTTCTGTTGGGGCGAGCCAAATGTTTTGCAGAAGTTTCAGAGAGAAATTTCCTCGTATGTGCCCCCCTTCTTCTTACCACATATTGTTATTATCTTTAATTTCCACAGCAAGCGCTGAAATTGCCACCTGCATCAGAGTCTCCTGGGGTTTTTTGAACAGCGACTGTTTGGGTGTTTTCTTTTGACTCTCTTTGAAAACTTGACGCAGTAGCAAAGTGATTGTTTCCTCCTGAGTCAGCTTCTCAAGCACCTTCTCGTCAACTCCTTGACGCTTTTGTTTATTCACTATTATAATTGCCACCCCTAGTTATGCACACATGGAGTTTGACAGCCCACGATTCTCCCAGCCCTCAAATTTCAAGAAATGGATTCTGCAACTTCTGATTTATCAACTCAAATCCAATGAAATTAAATTTGCCTTAAATTGATAGTCTTCCAGGTTGGAATCAAGGTTCAAATGTGTGGTGTAGTGGTTAAGAGCGGTAGTCTTGTAATCTGGGGAACCGGGTTCGTGTCTCCACTCCTCCACATGCAGCTGCTGGGTGACCTTGGGCCAGTCACACTTCTTTGAAGTCTCTCAGCCCCACTCACCTCACAGAGTGTTTGTTGTGGGGGAGGAAGGGAAAGGAGAATGTTAGCCACTTTGAGACTCCTGAAGGGGAGTGAAAGGCGGGATATCAAATCCAAACTCTTCTTCTTCTTCTTCTTCAAATCCCAGAGACACCTAAATACCCTGTTGTTATGTTCTTATGTGGTGTTAGAATGGCAGCCTTAACCTTAAAAAAATGTCAAATGCCAAATAAATAAATAAATAAATAAGGCTATAGCAAGAGCTTTGCAGGGTCAGACCAAGGGAAGCCCACTAAATGACATCAGGCAAAGCGTGTTCTCCCTAGCAGAGAGCACGTGTTGCGGTGGGGGATACAAGCCACCCCATTGTTGCTGGGCGGATTTGCGGAGAGACCCAGGCAGTGAATTGGTTAATTGGGTCGCTGGGGAAAATTGCTTGTTGCCAATTTTGAAGGAGGGGTCAGAGGTTTTAAATACTGGACGACCAACTTTGGCCGTCCTCTTGGCTGCTTGCACCGGATCACCTGCCCACCCTCCCTGTATTGGGGAGGTTGTTCGCTTGACCTTGCTATGCCTGTCATGGGGTCACCTGCTTTTGAGGCAGGGGCCTGGTAGGAATTTTGTCCATTTGGATGATTGGCTGGTGCCATTTGGTTTTTGCCTACTGCATAGCAAATCGTCACAACTTGTAAGGTTAGCGGTTAGGCATTGGTTAAATTGGTTGGTGGAGGAGTAAGTGCCTACCCCTCCAATGGTGGTGCGGAAAGGGAATTCCATTAAAGGAATCCAGAGGCTTGCCATACTTTTCGTCTTTGTCCCTGGCATCGGACTTGGGCCGTGCAAGCCACCAGGAGCATGAGGGTGAGAAGTGAGGGACTTATGCCCAGCTTCATTTTCTCCCCTAAATTGTTTCCCTAACTGGCTTCCACTGGAATCCGGAAGTCAGTTCTGTCCCTGGGCAAGGACAGATAGTCAAAACCAATGCCTAAGCAACCACTCACTTGTGTGTATTTAAATAAAGTTGTGGCCAAAATCGTGGCAAAAACCCAAACCAAAATTGATGTGTGAATTATTGGGGGGTGGCTTGGGGACCTCGACACGCAACACTCTCTCACTATTTCCCCCCATCATCTGGCATTCCTCTGATTTTATATATAACAGTCATCTCTTTGGAGGGCAAAAAATTTTAAGGGATGCAGCATTTGGTGAGTAGCACAAGCCTGGGAGCTTCTCCACAATTTATCTTTGCAACAATTATCAAGGCTGAGTCCCAGGTGTCATAAATCCTCCCTGAACATTGAAAGGAAGAAAGTTGATCTAGAAAGAAATATGCTTATTTTTACTTTGGGACAATCATGATAAACTCCTCTCCATCACAGGCATCTTACTTCTCCAAAACAATGCAATTTATGGAAATTCACATCACAATCAATCATGAGAGCATCTGGGGCTGTGATTTACATACACTGCAGAGGGTGTTCATTCGCCCAGCAAATGTTCTGCGCTGCGGTTAAAAAAAATAAAAAACCATCTGCATAATGTTCTACTTAGAAGGCATTGTTGTTGACATCCAAAATGTGCTAAAGGTATCATAATCACACTAATATACCATTATGCCATTTTTCACCCTGCAAGGTAGAAAAGGGGTTGTTATCAGTATAGCATGTTTGCAACTTAAAAAAAAGCTAAAAGAGTTGTATCTGTCCAAGTGGTAGTCAGAGTAGACCCATTGAAACGAATGGTCTTAAGTGACTCATGATGAACTTGGGATTTGGAAGTGCTAGAACATTGCACACAACAAACATGGTAAGCATTGGTTCACACATTTATTGTGTTTTACATTTTAAAGTATACATTTTAATATAATAAAAAAATCACTAAATGGTTTAGATAAAAATAATATACATGCAGCGACTTTCAGCAGAATTCCGTAAAAACTGGATATAAACAAGATAAAAGCAAAATAATGCATCACAAATGAAATTCACCTTTGTACAGTAATTTCCAGAGTTGTTTAACAATCCATCCCTCCTCCTGGAGAACTGAATTTCTCCCTCATTTCCCTCTCCACTCTCAGTCCTTGTATCAGGTCATGGGGCGCACCTTGGGGCCTGGGGTTGAAGCTCCGGGTCCCATCTTTCTCGTGGGTGATTTGGGTGCTGTCACACGCAGCACACTGTGTGTAGCAACAAGGAGAGGGCAGAGCACCCAAGAATACTTAGGCTCACACTGCTCACACCTCCCTTCTTTCAGATGTTGCATTCACCCTCCCACCCGCTGTCTTT
The DNA here is from genome assembly GCF_965153285.1 of Podarcis tiliguerta. Classification (NCBI taxonomy): domain Eukaryota; kingdom Metazoa; phylum Chordata; class Lepidosauria; order Squamata; family Lacertidae; genus Podarcis; species Podarcis tiliguerta. Next base: position 17,098,854 of record NC_139538.1, on the reverse strand, counting down.
TGACTAACGTGGTTGCTTCAGGGCCAAGTAGGAATTTTTGGCTAGCCAGCTTTTTGGCCATTCAGGCCGGTCTTTTTGCCAACTCTTCACTGTGTGAGATGGGATGGTGGGTTTGTTGTTGTTGTTTAGTCATTTGTGTCCGACTCTTCGTGACCCCATGGACCAGAGCACGCCAGGCACTCCTGTCTTCCACTGCCTCCCGCAGTTTGGTCAAACTCATGTTAGTAGTTTTGAGAACACTGTCCAACCATCTCGTCCTCTGTCGTCCCCTTCTCCTTGTGCCCTCCATCTTTCCCAACATCAGGGTCTTTTCCAGGGAGTCTTCTCATGAGGTGGCCAAAATATTGGAGCCTCAGCTTCATGATCTGTCCTTCCAGTGAGCACTCAGGGCTGATTTCCTTCAGAATGGATAGGTTTGATCTTCTTGCAGTCCATTATTCAAAAGCATCCATTCTTCGGCGACCAGCCTTCTTTATGGTTCATCTCTCACTTCCATACATCACTATTGGGAAAACCATAGCTTTAACTATAGGGACCTTTGTTGGCAAGGTGATTTCTCTGCTTTTTAAGACACTGCCTAGGTTTGTCATCGCTTTTCTCCCAAGAAGCAGGCGTCTTTTAATTTCGTAGCTGCTGTCACCTTCCGCAGTGATCATGGAGCCCAAGAAAGTAAAATCTCTCACTGCCTCCATTTCTTCCCCTTCTATTTGCCAGGAGGTGATGGGACCAGTGGCCATAATCTTCGTCTTTTTGATGTTGAGACCATATTACGGGTCTCCTCTTTCACCCTCATTAAGAGGTTCTTAAATTCCTCCTCACTTTCTGCCATGGGTGGGTTTGTTAGATGAGCTAATAATCAGTCACTGTGGCATGGAGGTGCAGGAAGCGGAAGAGATTAGGTCAGCTTGGTGACCTCTATAGACACCTTTTAGGGTGATGGGTGTCTCCCAAGTCCTGGAGCTCAGGGTTTATGGATATGGGCCACCTCTGGGTACATCTGTCCTCATCTGCTCAGAGATTTGTGGGTCCAGGGTGTGGTGATGCCTCCCTACTCAGCATGTGTCTCATTTTTTGTTAGTTTTCACACCAGTGGTTTCCCTCTGCAAGTCTGCTTATGTTTGAGTTTAATTAAACCCAGCTACTGGTACCATTGCCTTTTATTTCAGCCCTCAGCCTCAAGCCTATTTGAGAGGATTCTCCCTCTTATTCTCTTCTAAACTGACAGATGCCAGTTCACCATGCACACCGAATAAGAAGAAACCCTCCGAGGAAACTTCATTGATTCATTGCTATTCAGAAAGCCTGCATAGTGGGAGGCTTCATCTTTCCACTGGTGGGAATGAGTGTGTTCCATTTGACATCCTCACTTCGGAAGCATACAGGGGTCTCTCCATCCCGAGGGTAGCTACATTTACAAACACTTTTAATTTTGCTTTATTTACTTATTGTCATTTAGGCAGTGATAATACATTTCTCAACATGATAACTTGCTTTCCCATCCTATGGGGGACCTTTTAATTATTACCATACATATGCTATTAGCACTGTTGATTCTTGATGATTAGATATAGTGGGATTTGTCGCTTCTTCCCCCATGACTTAAGTGTCAGGAAGAGTGAGAAGCAATTATTAGCTGTTTTAATAATCGTTTCATCTGTGCAGCCAGCTTCTTTTCACGTTGTTGTTTCATTTGAAAGTATCAGAATCTCCTCAGCCTCCTCCCATCTTCACCAACCGAAATCCCAAAACGGCTTGGATGCATCGTGCTGGAGAAAATCACTTCCTCACTTGCATATCCTTTTTCTTTGTCTTCTTCTTCTTCTTCTTTTTTTAACTTCTTCTGCTCAAGGCAGCTAACATCAATATTATAAGTACAATAAAATATAAGAAAAATACAATAAAACAGCAGTGTAATACGAAGTAAAACAACAACAACAAGCCTGTAAACATTGGTGAAGTATCCATAAAGCAGTCAAGTAGTTGTTGTTTTAAACATCACCAAGAGCCTACCTAAATAAAAGGTCAGTGGCGATATGAGCATCTGGGCCTTTCTTGGTGAGGAGTTTAAGAGCCTGGGAACATTCCCCAAAAAGGCTGGTTTCATAGGAGGGTTCAGATACAGTTCATGCTCCCTCAGATCTATGGAGGAAGACCATGTTTTCCCTCAAGACAACTCACTTTCTGTGTAGCTCTACACATGCATGCATCAGTCATATGTTTAGCACTTCATTATACCTTAGCTCATGCAAGAACATGAGAAGAGCCCTGCTGGATCAGACCAAAGGTGTATCTATGCTGTATTGTTTTTAAAACTCGATTGGAAGCTGCCCAGAGTGGCTGGGGAAACTCAGCCAGACGGACGGGGTATAATTTATTATTATTATTATTATTATTATTATTATTATTATTAATTTAGGCTATCCTTCTGCCTTACACTGAACAAACAGCTGCCCATGAGAGCAACTGCTGTCTTGTGATCCCTAACAACTATGGCCTTTGACTTGGAGGTAGTGCCTAGCCACCATGACTAGCAACCATTCAGGGTCCTATTCTCCAAAGATTTGTCTCATCCTCTTTTAAAACCAAGCAAGTTGGTGGCCATTGCTACATCTTGTGGTAGTAAATTACAGAGCTAACCTATGCATCCCCTCCATTTTTCCTGTCCTGATTCTTCCAGCATTCAGATTCATTGGATGATCTCAGGTTCTAGTATTATGTGAGATAGAGAAAAACTTCATTGTATCCATTTTCTCCATATCATGTAATTTTCTACACTTGTACCAGGTCAGACCAATGGCCCATCAAGCTCAGTATTGCCTCTACTAATGAGCAGCAGCTCTCCAGTGTTTCAGACATTGGATATTTTCCAGCTCTACCTATAATAATTTTCAATCATCATCATCATTGTAATACTTTTATTATATATACCCCACATCTGGCTGGTTTTCCTCAGCCACTCTGGGCAGCTCCCAACAGAATTAAAAGCACAATAAAACATCAGACATTAAAAACTTTCCTAAAGAGGGCTGCAGGGACGCGGATGGCACTGTGGGTAAAACCACAGAGCCTAGGACTTGCCGATTAGAAGGTTGGTGGTTCGAATCCCCATGATGGGGTGAGCTCCCGTTGCTCGGTCCCTGCTCCTGCCAACCTAGCAGTTCGAAAGCACGTCAAATTGCAAGTAGATAAATAGGTACTGCTCTGGCGGGAAGGTAGACGGCGTTTCCGTGTGCTGCTCTGGTTCACCAGAAGCGGCTAAGTCATACTGGCCACATGACCTGGAAGCTGTACGCTGGCTCCCTCAGCCAATAAAGCAAGAAGAGCGCCGCAACCCCAGAGTTGGTCATGACTGGACCTAATGGTCAGGGGTTCCTTTACCTTTACTAAAGAGGGCTGCCTTCAGAAGTCTTCTAAAAGTCTGTTTATTTCCTTGACATCTAATGGGAGGGCATTCCACAGGGTGGGTGCCACTACTGAGAAGGCCCTCCACCTGGTTCCCTGTAACCTCACTTCTTGCAGGGAGGGAACTACCAGAAGGCCCTTTGAGCTGGACCTCAGTGTCCGGGCTGAACGATGGGGGTGGAGATGCTAGTGATTGAACCTCGGATCTGGTGCATGCAAAGTAAATGCTCTGTCACTGAGCTTCGGCCCTTTCCTATTTCTGTTTCCCTTACTTGCCTTTTCTCTAAATTAAAGGCACTAAATGTTGAATGAATAAAACTTTATTTGCATAGCCAACAGGCCATAGCATCAAAAGACAAACACCAACAGAAGTACATTACAAATATAGTTAAAATCTTGTGACCTATTAAAACCCTAGGTAAATTAATAATCTCAGTACTTAAAACTTGGCAGAAGTAATAAAATAATAGTAATAAAACATAATGATAATAATCATAAAAACCCAGGCGAGGAATCCGGGTGACCACACTGATATCATTCAGATACCAGCTCTCAATCTCATTGCTCTCTCGATAAATTTGGCAACCTTCTCTGTTGTCGAGCTGTTCTGGTCGGCTAGAAGTGAGCACAATTTGGCTTCGCAAGAGCGGCCGGGGATGGCAGATGTTGTTACCTCTCCTCATAGGGGAGTTGTTCCAGCCCCATAACCATTTTGCTTGCTCCTTTCTGTACTTTCTCCAGCTCTAAGGTAAGGGTAAAGGGACCCCTGACCATTAGGTCCAGTCGTGGCCGACTCTGGGGTTGCGATGCTCACCTCGCTTTATTGGCCGAGGGAGCCGGTGTACAGCTACCGGGTCATGTGGCCAGCATGACTAAGCCACTTCTGGCGAACCAGAGCAGCACATGGAAATGCTGTTTACCTTCCCACTGGAGTGGTACCTATTTATCTACTTGCACTTTGATGTGCTTTCGAACTGCTAGGTTGGCAGGAGCAGGGACCGAGCAACAGGCGCTCACCCCGTCACGGGGATTCGAACTACCGACCTTCTGATTGGCAAGTCCTAGGCTCTGTGGTTTAACCCACAGCATCACCCACGTCCCTCTCCAATGTCCTTTTTAAGGTGTGACCAGATGTTGTCCAGTAGCCATGGATGGAAGCCCACCCGGGAAATAATAAATGCCCTGTGTTTGCTTCTTGACTAGGACTGCCCACATCCCAAAGGCAGCATCAAGCAGGTGTCAGGCAACAATGCAGGGCTGCTGGAGTCTCTTGGGCTTCGAGAGCCACAATTGCCCCAAGTGGTGTAGAAGCCACCTTTTCCCAAATTGCTTAGACTTTTCTTCAACCTTGCATTTACGGTTGTTGGATTGCAACTCCCATTGTCCCTAATCATTGGCTAAACTGACTGGGGATGCTGGGACTTGTAGTCCAACAATATCTGGGGACTCAAGGTTGAAGAACGCTCACTTACATCATCTCGTGAGTGCCTGCTGCTGATCTCCTCCTCATCTGAAATGTGGTGATTGATGATGTTACACTTTATCTTTCTTCAGTGATAAAAAGTTAGGCATCTAGAATAGCAAAGATGGGTGTTTCAAGGCCGAAGGCAATGCAAGAGTGTGTGTTTTCAACAAAGCAGTAATCTGCTTTTTCTGCTTCCAGAAGTGACAGCCCAATTAAAGCTTGACTTTTAGAAGGCTGATTGCACTAACAATTCTGCTGAAAATGAGGGGTGTTCTATGGTAATTACCTCAGCCCTTTTAATATAGCAAACATATTACATCTTTTTTGTATAAGCTTTTTGGAAGGCCCTAGAATTTAGCAGAAGACATGGATTACTCTCATCCGATCCTATAGATGAGTATAGGCATTTTATTGAAAGGTTATTCTCCATTTAATGCCTCAACACTTTTTTCTGAAGGGTACATTTGTTCCTTTCTAATGTCATGTGGTAATGGCATTTCTTATAAACTTTCCAGTAATTAAATAATGGAGGGGTATGGTGGAAATGTGACATTTCCCTTAATTATAACAAAATGCAAGGAGGAAAGCAAGATCTAAGAATTGTTCTCCAATGTCTACAAATAGTTCTGGTCTCTTGGGTGCTTTGAAGGGGCATTTTGCTACCATTTAGCTTGGGTCTTCCAGTGGTCAGCTCCAGCAACTAGGAAACAAAATGGAAATCCTGAAAGGTAATTTGGAAATAGTGTCTTTCTACATAGGGTTCAAGAAATATAACAAAGTTGGAAAAGAACATGGGATGGGGGAAAATATGCATACAGTGGGGCAACCTGAAAACTGCACTCGCTTCCAGTCAGCTACTGGGACAGATATAAGGTGTTAATACTACCAGACAGAGCCCTAGATGACTTGGGAGCCAAGTACCAAAAACAGCATCTCTCCCGATATCAATCATCTTGGGTTCTATGATTGGCAGCGGAGGTTCTGACTGGTTGGCAGCAGAGCCTCCTTAGTGGTGGTTCCCTGTTTGTGGCATACCCTTCATGATGAAGTGCATCTGGCTCCCTCATTATTAATGTACTGAAGTTCTCACCCTGGGCCAGCAGGGGGATACTGTAGATAGTTTTCACTCAGGTCCACGTATGCAAATAAGGAATTGAAAGTGACGTTCAGTGATTGGATAGTTACAGAAAGTTGTTAGTGTTGCGTTTTAGTGGAGCTCTATATAAGCAGGCTGGCTGAAACCTTTAGTTCAGTTCTGTTCTGGCCTGTGAATAAATAAGAACTGTCTGAAGAATCGCTGTGTCGTCTGATATGTTCACCCACAACTTAACAATTAACATTCTGGAGGTTTTAAAAAACATTCCTGTTCTCCCTGGAACATAAAAATTAGCTGTGAGGGATTGTGGCTATTTTAAAACATTTTGAGATTTTCTTAGAAGTTTTAAATATGTGTAGATTATATTTTAATTGTATTGTTTTACTGCTTTGCCATTCACCATTCTGTGCCCTTTGTGAGGAAAAGCGGGGTACTTATAATGCATATAGGTCAAGCTGCTCATGGATAAGAATCTTTTAGGCAGAAATTAGTCACACTATAAGAAGTCATCAACCGCTAGATTTCACAGAAATGCTACAATTAGGCAATATTCAAGGACTGGTTACAAAGAATGATCAAGTATTCAGTACCTCACAGTAGCAGTAAAAAATATGTAGAGCCAGACTTTGGAATGAATCAAGGGTCCTAAGTGTTAATAGCTGGCTGAAACAAGTCTAGAATATTTTGGTTAGTAGAAAAGGAATGTGTTTTGTTAGGTTAACAGAAGCCAGAATTAATAACTGAAACTTTTGGAGGGGAAAGGTGTGCTTTTAATTTGGAAAGTGCTTGGACAAGAATACTGATTTCAAAACTATGGATGCCAAAAAGAAAAAGAAAATGCAACTTTTGATGGAGATCACTGTGTTTTAGAAATATAACTTTGTTTTTAACTGTGCCTCCTTTTTAATATTGAAAGGTAAAACATTTCTATGGGAGGAATTCCACATCGTGTTAAAAAGATCATTCTGTCAGAGCAAGTATTTCTGTTTGCCTGCTAGATTGCTCCATTCTCTCCTTGCGCTGTTCTCCAGATTGTTAATGTATAAAGGGTTTATGAACGCAGAAAAAAGAGACAAGAAAGGGTTAAGTTAGGAGTGCTGGTTAATTTGGGTGCATTTGTCCTGCACCTACAACGAGTTAAGCATGTGAGAGTGACTCAGCACAATCTAAAGTATAAATACACTTGAGGTTGTGAAGCAAATTTGCTTTTGGCCCTGGCCCCGGCCCCGGCCCCGGCCCCGGCCCCGGCCCCGGCCCCGGCCCCTGCCCCTGCCCCTGTCCCTAGCCAGGACCTAGTCTGTGTTTGGACATTGCAAGGAGACTGTGTGCTGCTGGAAAGACATACAACTGCATGTGACTGCTAAGCTGTGGAACTACATTACTCTGTCAATAAAGGAACTGACCCTACCTAGAACTGTCTGGTGTTTTTCTCTTCCATTGGCACACTCTGCAGGCATGTTGAATGGGCACTCTGCACATGCCCCAATACTGATTTCCCTGAGCCTATCTGTGTGGAGGGAGGAGAGGGAGAAAAGCTCCATTGTGTTTGTCAAAGTCCTTGCCTAGGCTTCCGCTAGTGGGACCGGTTAGTTGAATGGCGCCAAAGGAATGTTACGTTCTGACTGAAAATGTGTTTAATACAGGGGTCGGTGAGGTTTACCTCGCCTCGGCCGGTTCACTCCTTGGGCCAGATTGGCGTCTGCATCTGTGCAGACGCGATTTTCGGCGCCACAGAAGCGAGTCCCTGCGCTGCAATGCACCAGCTTAGCACAGCGCGCAGGGACTCATTGAGTGGGCAGCTCAGTTCAGGGCGGCTCGTGGTCTGTTTAAACGACCCCTGTGGGCTGCTTGTGGCCCATGGACCTTAGGTTGCCAACCCCTGGTTTAATATCTTGCTTCTCTATCAGTGATGGAGGTAGTGGTGGGGTTCCACCTTGTGGGCTTCTGCCGCTGGAGGCACCTTCCTTGGTTCACCTCATGGGTGGACCAGTCCTGATGAGGGCTTTAACACAGTCAGTACTTTCTGGGCAAGATCACTAGAGTGCATGGAATTTATTGACATGAGCATCATCAATAAAAAGGAATGATAGCTGCGCTGACCCATATGAAATGTTGAAACATCCAGATTAGAACAATACCTTTGTTACGTATCAGCTCCCCTCATTACCTCCCATACAGTGGTACCTCGGGTTAAGTACTTAATTCATTCCGGAGGTCCGTACTTAACCTGAAACTGTTCTTAACCTGAAGCACCACTTTAGCTAATGGGGCTTCTTGCTGCTGCCGCGCCGCTGGAGCACGATTTCTGTTCTCATCCTGAAGCAAAGTTCTTAACCCGGAGCACTATTTCTGGGTTAGCAGAGTCTGTAACCCGAAGCATGTGTAACCTGAAGCGTATGTAACCCGAGGTACCACTGTAGTATCTTCAAACCCTTCTAAGCAACTTCTCAGGGTGGAAAAAAGGCAAAGTAGGGGGACAGGGGAATCGGAGAAAACCACTACTTTGCTTTCAGTGAGATGATCTCATGAAAGAAGGGCTGTAGCTCAGTGATGGAGCATCAGGTTCAATTCCCAGACAGGACTGGGAATGTGCCCAATCTAAAACTCTGGAGACCTGTTGCCAGTCAGTGTAGGTAACACCTGAGCCAGCAGAACTGATGGCTTGACTTGGTATAAGTTTGTTTTGCATGCTCCTATATTATATGTAGCTCTACAGTGATACCTTGGGTTAAGAACTTAATTCATTCTGGAGGTCCGTTCTTAACCTGAAACTGTTCTTAACCTGAGGTACCACTTTAGCTAATGGGGCCTCCCGCTGCCGCCGCACCGCCACTACACGATTTCTGTTCTCATCCTGAAGCAAAGTTCTTTTCTGTTCTCATCCTGAAGCAAAGTTCTTAACCCAAAGTACTATTTCTGGGTTAGTGAAGTAACCTGAGGTACCACTGTACTCACACAAATTCTGGGTTCAACCCTCAGGACAGACTCAAATGTTATCCAAGAAACATGCAGTGGAGGGGAGGGGAAGGAGAAGTCCACTTGCATTAATGGAAGTGTATTCTCCTCATGCACTGACATCATGGGGTGCAATTTTCAATGTTTCACAATTTGTAAGTGAGAAGCCATGCGGGGGATGACTTTGGGAAGTAATGCTGAAACATTGTTAATAACATAAAAGAACATTTTTGTTTGAGAGACAAACCGTATTACCATATAGCCCAAGAACCTGGGGACTCTTTTCATTCATAACGTTTATTCTTTCTGCGCTAGCACAATCTCTAGTCTCAATCAGTACGATCACAGGTACTTCTGTGCTTGAAGGACACCTGCATGATTTATAGCCTGCTGCATTTGCTAAAAATGAATACAGAGATAAGTTAGGTTGCCCAAGTCATCTATATTGTCTAAAGGCCGCATTTATCCTCATCCAAGGTCAAGTTAGGTTGTTATGCAAAAAAGGACAATGATAAACAAAGGCAATTATGGCCTGTATAATAATAAAAAAAAGGTGAACTGTTACAGAACAAGCCAAGGATCCCATCAGCTATTCATTTTTCTTCTTGGGGCTGTGGATAGGGAGGAAAAAAGGTAGCTTGGTGAGTGAAATTCATCCCCGATATAAACCCACACAGCTGTCATTGAGGAAAATACCATTTGCACCCAAATTATCCCTGATTTCCGTTAGGGCCACTGTTACGGGATGAAAAATGATCAAACCTCTTTGGCCAAGCCTCCTTCTACAAAGAAATGGAAATCTGAACTGCCACCTATTCTGAATTCACCTATAATAGCTAGGTGGGCTTGTTAGACCTAGACTTGGCCAAGCATTTTGTTCCTGGCTGCAGATTCATCTGCCACCTTTATAACTGTGTTAGTTTTGTACAAAATGAGCCTTGCACTGTTGTTATTCAAATAAGTTGTAGAAGAATAATAATGCAGTGGTGTTAATATTCTCCCCTCAGCTATTTGTCAATTTAATTCACTGGCTGCTTCCTTATGTAGAATTCAAAAGCAAGAAATTTGAAAGGAAGAAATTTGATATTCTTCGACTGCGCTGTCAGGGGCATCCCTTAGGGAGAGCAAGAAGATCAATCCCTTTTGTCCTTCATCCATCTTCTGGACCATATGCAATTACTGTGGCACTCCACACAACCGAGGCTGCCAGTGCTTTTACTGACAGTAATGGATCCAGGAGAACTCTCCAAGTTATGGATCTGCCTGACCAGATTCCCATCTAGAACAGGTTGAGTGCTACTCATCCAGCCAGAGGAACTGCTCACAAACAGCATCTCCATCTTGTCTGGACTGAGTTTCAGTTTTTCGGTCCTTATCTAATCTATTATCAGCACATCCACTACCCCACCAGTTGGTGAGAAGGAGAGTTGTGTGTCACCAGCATAGTGATGTCAATGTTCTTCAACACGCTGAATGAGCCCACTCAGCAGTTTCCTCTGTCCTCTCTGGATGCAAGCAGTAAGCTCTAATGAGTGAGGCCACCTCAAGTAACAGCAGCATGGTGCAAAATGCCCCAAACATCTGGCTAAAAATGCTCTCCATCCACAGAACTCTGAGAGAATATGTGGGTATTGCAATAGTCATATACTGGCCTCATGCAACTGATGAAACCTGCAGAGAATCTGACAGCAATTTAAACCTGGCTTTGCACTCAAGACAATTTAGCCTTGGAGGTCATGCAGTTTTACTTCTGAAACTGTTCTCCCGGGGAATCAAGGCCTGGCCAACATAATCATTTCTTCCTTCCTGTTAAATTGAGTTGCTACTGGTAAGACAACTCCAAGTGGTTGGAAAGAAAAGAAAGGAAGTCAAAGAAGTCTTTTTGAAAAAGTGTTGCTTTTTTTAAAAAAAATATTTTCTTAACAAATTGAAGGAAATGGAGAGGCTTCTTTGCTACTGTGGAATATTAAGAACAGTATAGAGGTATTACTTTTCAAGATTGTGCACCGGAACTGGCTGAATTGAGCTGAAGAATCTCGAGTTCACTCTGTGTCAGATCAGCTCAAGCCAGAATGATCCATGGCTGTCAAAAGGGTGGAAAGAGCAGTCTGGCAGCAAGGAGAGTGGAGACAAGAACAAAATTCAGTCTGTGTTCCTCACCTTCTTCCCTGTCCCAGCTACATATTTTATTAGGGTTTTAAACACATCTCCTGTGTTTCTCCTTCTCCTTGCCTCCTGACCACATTTTTACTCTCAGGTATATGTGATTAGGATTGCAGCCTTAATAAATAAGGATTTATTTATTTTAAGGTTGCTTTATTTGCCTCCCTCTTAATTGTGTAGTGATATGTTCAGCCATCTGTATGTGATGACTAGGAAAGTGGTCCTTGAGAACATCCTTCACAGACTCCAAGACTCATAGTCTGCCAGTCATTCACAAAATCTTTCAGGATGTGAAGATAAATATAGGGATGACCTTGAGCTGATAGTGGTTGATGAGCTGAAGATGCCCAAAGAGAGGCTAGTGGTACGTTCATTCAGTAATATTGTTCTATGAGTCATTCATTCTTTTTAGGCGTATGGATTTGGGATTTCATTTCATAAGCTAATTTGGATAGTGAATTGTTTCCCTTCTCTGTAGAGAAGGGTTTTTTAAGGCTGGCAAGGACTGGTGCTGTTGGAGACTGTAATGGCCCACAGCCCAGCAGGATTTGGCTGGTGCTGTGGTCTAAACCACTGAGCTTCTTGGGACTCCCGTTGCTTTATCCAAACCTAGCAGTTTGACAGCATACCAGTGCAAGTAGATAAATAGGTAGCACTGTGGCAGGAAGGTAAACAGAAATTCTGTGCACTCTGGCTACCATCACGGTGTTCAGTTGCGCCAGAAGCGGTTTAGTCATGCTGGCCACATGACCCAGAAAGCTGAACATCAAGAAAAATAATTAAAAACACGAATTAAGGAATTTATTCAGCCAAAGCAGGATCTGATCATATGGGTCAGGGAAAGCCTTTGTGAAAAGATATGACTTTTCAATATTTCTGAAGCACCTGATGGTTCCTGCTTCGTTTCTGGCAGAGGGAAGGGTATTCAATAGCAAAAGAACAATCACAGAAAATGCCCTATGGCACTCTGCAGAATGACACCATAAATAGAATTTCCCCAGGTGATCAAAGTGATCTTGCAAACCTATACAGTGCTAACCTAGTCCTGAGTTGTTCAGGGCTCTTTATATGTTAGCAACAAATCATTGGATATTCAGCTTCATTGGAAATCCCCGAGTTGTAGGATTATGCAAGGGGCATGTGAATTTGGCTTGTGCTTGAAAGGTGAATGGTTTCACTCTCTGTAGAAAAGCGTTTTTATAGGCGAGTCAGAGTTGACATTGTTGGGCACTTGCCAAGACTTACATCCCAGCTGAGGCCCACTGGATCCCATCCCTGGAGTCTCCTGGGCAGGTTTATGTCCTTCCTTGGTGTCACTTCCTGCTCACCTGTCCTCTCTAACCAAGTGAGCAATGGAAGGAGAAGCAGCCTGCTTTGCCTTCTCCCTATGGCCAAATTATGCCCAAAGAAAAGAGGACAAGTCAGCAGTGGCCCATCCCATTTCACCACCTGAGGCAAAACAGGAATGTGTCACCCTCTCCCCCACCACTGTGCCCACCCCGCCACTGCCGGAACCCCACCAGTCACCAAACTTGGCAAGAAGCAGTTCTGGTGGAAGCAGAAGCAGTGGGGCAACATCTCTTGCACTTCTGTAGCCTAAGGAGGCTGCTTCACCCTGCCTCATGGTTGGGCCGGCTCTGGAACAAATGAATGGCCAGGATGAATAGCCCATGAGATGGTCCCAGTCAAGTAGAACATAGGAAACAACTTATTTCTCCATCTTGCTGTTTATTGTCTACACTCTACACTGAACAGCAGTAGCACTTCAGGATTTAGACCAGAGTCTCTCTCAGCTATACCTGGAGATACCAGCGAATGAACCTGAACCCTTCTCACAAAACAGACGCTCTGCAACTGAGCTGCGGCCCTTTCCCAAATTCACAGCAGCTCCAAAACCGGAGCAGGCACTCAGAAAGGCATCTCTGATTATCTTCTGAATGCTCTAAGAAGATGCAAACTTCATGCAGACTATTAGGCTGTTCACCTGAGTCCTCTTCATGTGTCCCACTGCAATTTCACATGCCCAGTGTCCTGTGATATGCTGGTCATTCTCCCGGGCAGCCATGGATTTGGTGTTACTGTTAAAGGGACCTAGACCCTGCATGGGTGTGTGTTCCTTGCACACTGATTCTGAACACATGGCTGTCATAGCCATGACCAGCATGTGCCCTGGAATGAAGATGGTGTGGCTAGCACATGCAATTTTTCTGTATAATTGTGTGGGATGTGTGTAAAAAGGGCTTTAATGAAAGTGTGTTGGTTTTTGTTCGGCGTGTATAAAACGGATCCTCTATGCCACTACAGAATAACACAAAATTTCCCATTCTATATGATTTGCTGGGAAGTTCTATGCATTCTTGCGAATGGAATCAAATAGAACAAAATTCAAGGCAGCAGGTGGAAGCAAACTGTTCTAAACTATCCTGCATCTGTCATGACTCATTTTAACAAGATCCACATTTCCCTCAAAGAGAGATTGCTAACACATGGCACTTCCCAACTTCTTTTGACACCTCTCTGCGCAGACAGGCTATATGTGCATGTAGGTACAATTTTTTGATAAATCGGGAGACGCTTTCATTCTGACGCATGTTATCTCCTTGAGTAGTTGAAGGAGGAAATGGGCATAGCTGGCCAACATTTTCTCATCTTCTCTTTTGCCTATGTCTTGATGAAATCTGCTTGGCACCTTGCTAGCTGTTTCATAATCCCACTGAGTAAATGTAAAGGCTACATCTGAACCAGAGCTCTTGTCACATTTGATTTCCATTTTCTATTAATCCCCAACAGGCCTCAAATAATCAAGTCACTTTTCCAGTACAGTGGGCCCTCGGGTTACATTAACTTCGGGTAACATAACTTTTAGGGGACGCGGGTGGCGCTGTGGGTAAAACCTAAGTGCCTAGGACTTGCCGATCGCATGGTCGGCGGTTCGAATCCCCGTGGCGGGGTGCGCTCCCGTCGTTCGGTCCCAGCGCCTGCCAACCTAGCAGTTCGAAAGCACCCCCAGCGGGAAGGTAAATGGCGTTCCGTGTGCTGCGCTGGCTCACCAGATGCAGCTTGTCACGCTGGCCACATGACCCGGAAGTGTCTGCGGACAGCGCTGGCTCCCGGCCTATAGAGTGAGATGAGCGCACAACCCTAGAGTCTGGCAAGACTGGCCCATACGGGCAGGGGTACCTTTACCTTTACTTTACCTAACATAACTTTTGGGTTGTGAACGCTGCACCCCCGGAAGTGTATACTTCCGGGTTTTGATGTATGTACATGCGCAGAAGCACTCTCTTGCACTGTGCGTGTGCACAGAAGCGGTGCCTCTAGATGCGGACTTTTTGGGGTACGTGTGGACCCCCGTAATGAATTAAATTCATATCCAGAGGGTCCACTGTACACATTGCCCCCCTTGCCCTAGAAGGGAATAACTTCTCTTCTCCCCTACTGATGGGTCAATTGTCATTGGGCCCCACTCTTTTGAACTACTGAAAGACACTCATGATTCCCAGGACTTTTTGTCTGTTCGTTTCAGCCCAATAAACTTCCTTAAATTTGTTCTTCTTCTCCTCTTGTAAACTGAACACATATAAGAAGGGGGGAACACTCTTGCACATTTATTTGTTGTTGTTGTTTCGAGGGGGGAACCTTTTATGAGCTTTTATAATTGTGAAAATGTGGTAGTGGAGGGAGGAATTGAATGCAGTTTTCACTGATGAAAAAGATTAGCCACCCAAAGCCCTTTCATCCTTGACAGAAGGCACCCCACTGCTTCAGATAAGGAAGGTGACAGAAAAATACGTTTGCCATTGCCTTCTCACCCCCCCCCCCGGGAATCATTTTATCCTTCCAAGGCATTATTTGCAGATGAACTTTCCTTAGAGAAAGCTATCAGCGGCTGTGTTGTGCCCAACGATCCCTCGGATTTCCTGAATGGATTCACTGAAATATTCAAAAGCTCTTCATAGATAGGCAAACAAACAAACACATGTCATAGAACTGAATTTATGAGTCTTGTTTCACTCATTCCACAAATGCTTCACATCTTCTGTTTGCTCAACGAAGGAAGAATAGATCTAATCATGACATTTGCATCTCATGATTGTGCAGCTGAATTCCTGTCTTGATGCTGTATGCAGTTTATACAATTGGATGCTTTCGTGGTTGTCTTCTCAATGACAGTTTCAAGAATATAATGATGACTGTTTCAAGCATCTGTTGACTTCCTTGGGAGCCTTTATGTGCATACAAAATCAAGGGCTGTGTGTACACACCGTGCATTTAAGGCACATTGAAAGGACATGACTTTCCCCAAAGGATCCTGGGAACTGTAGTTTGCAAAGGATGCTGGGAATTCCTTGAAGGAAACAATGTGCTTTAAGTGAGCATTAAGTGCATGGTTACTTCAGTAACCATCCTTTGCTGTGCCTCCTTCATGCAGGTATGAAGTAAAAAATATAAAACCACAAAGCTAAAATACAAATAAGACCAAATGATATATGTATACAAAAAAACCCAGGGCCTTCCACCAGTCCTTCCACCTACAAACATAATTCCCCTTTAGTGTGTGTACCACCACTATCCTCTTTTAAAATTCATATCTGGAAGGTCAAAAATGGTGGGCCAGGCCAGAGGCAAAACTGAGCAGAGCAACAAAAGTCAATTTTACCTGTGTACAGTACAGTGGTACCTCAGGTTACATACGCTTCAGGTTACAGACTCCGCTAACCAAGAAATATTACCTCAGGTGAAGAACTTTGCTTCAGGATGAGAACAAAAATCATGCTCCGGCAGCGCAGCGTCAGTAGAAGGCCCCATTAGCTAAAGTAGTGCTTCAGGTTAAGAACAGTTTCAGGTTAAGAACGGACCTCCGGGACGAATTAAGTACTTAACCCGAGGTACCACTGTATATAAGTTTCTACAAACTCTTTTCTTTTCTCCATCCAGACAAACAAGAGCCATTTTCAGAGTCAGATGGCATATTTCAGCCAGGCAAAAACATTTGCAAACCCTCCAACATTTCTCCAATGAAAATGTTGTTGTTGTTGTTTAGTCGTTTAG
Organism: Podarcis tiliguerta; assembly: GCF_965153285.1. Taxonomy (NCBI): domain Eukaryota; kingdom Metazoa; phylum Chordata; class Lepidosauria; order Squamata; family Lacertidae; genus Podarcis; species Podarcis tiliguerta. Next base: position 17,082,721 of record NC_139538.1, on the reverse strand, counting down.
TCGCATCCAACTCTTCATGACCCCATGGACCAGAGCACGCCAGGCACTCCTGTCTTCCACTGCCTCCCGCAGTTTGGTCAGACTCATGTTTGTAGCTTCGGGAACACTGTCCAACCATCTTGTCCTCTGTCGTCCCCTTTTCCTTGTGCCCTCAATCTTTCCCAATATCAGGGTCTTTTCCAGGGAGTCTTCTCTTCTCATGAGGTGGCCAAAGTATAGGAGCCTCAGCTTCACGATCTGTGCTTCCAGTGAGCCCAATGAAAATAGGGATGACCTATTCTATTATTATTATTATTATTATTATTATTATTATTATACCTCGCTCATCTGACTGGGTTGCCCCAGCCACTCTGGGTGGCTTCCAACATATAAAAAACATAATAAAGTATTAAACTTTTTAAAAAACAAAACAAAACCTTTCCTATATGAGCCATCTGAAGGCAGCTCAGGGGTCGGATAACTCCAAAGGCTTCAACATTTCTCCAGTAAAAATGGGGACATCCTAAGGAAAAGCAGGATGTTCCATGATCAAACAAAAAACCAGGACAGCTTCTGTAAATCCAGGACTGTCCCTGGAAAAGAGGGACACTTGGCGGGTCTGCATTTGAAATGTGAATTTAGTCAGTGAGTGGTGTGGTCCATGGAGACTTCTGAAGGGCAGTTCGAGAGAGCTGGAAAGCCTGTAGTTCCCCTGTCATACAGAAATGATTCTCAGAGATGTCAGGCCCCAGAAAAAGCCATCTTGCTGTGGAAAAGGACTGTGTGGATATGCCTCTATGCAGAGCAAACCATTTCTTTTAAAACTTCCTTGAGACGACCTCTGACAGAGTTCGGAGTGCTACACCACAGAATCATCTCTGTCAACAGATATTACTGTAGTAAACCCTTATTACTCATGTTGTAAAATGAATAGCCAAGGTTAAAGCTGGGAATATATTATTAAAGCTGAGTGTGTAAACACTTGGCGTTTTCTAGTTAAACATTCATTAGCTGGCTAGGAAGAAGAAAAACTAGGGGTTTGCTCGTCTTTCAGCAAGCCAGAGCCCTTTCCTCCGAGCTCCCAAGTTGTGCAAACACTGCTGCTTAAATCTACACCTTCTGTATTCCAAATCTGCTGCACTTCCAGGAATGTGTTTGTACAAAGTAATCCTTCTGGAAGAGGTTATTCTGAAAACATCCCCATGGTATAAAAATGGATTTCGTATATTACAACAGTGCCAACAATAAAGCACCATTCTTGACATGCTGGAACACAGCCTGGCTAAGTAACCCCAGAGGGGAGCTGCATGCTTTCACATGAGGCTAACCTCAACCCAAGAGCTGTCTTCAGACTTTGAGCTATGTATAATATCAAGGGAGAAAGTTGCAGGTTACAGAGATTCAGAAGGGGTAAAATGAGTGGGGTCTCTGTATTGACATTCTAACACATGTTGGGGGCAGGTGGAGCCTGTTAAATATAAGTGGTTTAATTCACACTGGAATGGGAAATACCTAAATGTGTATTGGTGAAAGAGTTTTACCGGAAGATTCCATTGAATTATACTAAGCTAAATTAAGGACAAAAAGGGCTCTCCGAGCTGCCTTTGTGGGTTGATACCTATTGTTGTTTTCTGCTATGTAACACGTGAGTGTTTAACCTTAGATTATGTGATTAAGGTATTGAATTGCAAATCACCATTTTGTAGAGAGTTCCCTTTAGGTTTGATTCTCAAGCTCTCTGAGAGGGAAGATGTAAATGAAGCTGTCCAGGAAAACAGCTGCATGCTGAAATGCATGCTGTAAGGAGGGAATCTTTTGCTTGTAGGTCGTGAATGAATTGATTTATTATTGTCACAGACCAGAGATGCTTTTAGTCTGTTTGAAGGATTTCGTATTTTGAAAGATGCTGAGCCTATGCCTTGGACTGCTGTGGGTCTTATGAAGCTGTTTGGATGTATCATTTGATGTTTCTGTTTCCTGTTATGATGAAAGTTCTGTAAGTAAAGTTTTAAGTTCATTCCACTGTCAAACAGCAGCCCATGTCAGAAGTTTTGATTTGGGGGCTAATTTTTGGTTAATTGCCAAGAAAGCTCAACAGCTTTGCCCGCCCCCCCAAAGCTCAATTAAAAAAATGGTTTTGATTGTTCAGTTGCACCCAATATGCAAAGTTCACCACATTTGGGGGATCCAAATGTGAGCTTTTGGCATGAGGGAGTAGTGAATCAGGGCTGCAGAAGGGGCAAAGGCTATCATAGAATTGTAGAGATAGAAAGGAATCCAAGGGTCATCTAGTCCAACCTGCTGTATTGCCAGAATCTTTTTGCCAAACATGGGGCTCAAACTCTTGACCCTGAAAGTAAGAGTCTCATGCATTACCGACTGGGCTAACAGTCAGGACGTATCTCCCTCCATTCACAATCCAGTTGTAGGATGGTGTGTGTATGCTTTCACCTGTTATTTTATTTATTTTTAAGTCAATATCTCCCAAATTACTGATTGTATGAATAATGTTTGACCTCATCCAGATTTTAGCAAGAGCATCACAGAAGTGAGGACAAAATTAAAAGTCCATGTTAGTATGTCAGCCTGGCCTATCATTTGCAAATCTCTTGGGTGCTTGTGTGACAATGGTGTGCTCTGAATGAAACTATTTTAAAATCTAATCAGGTGGGGGGAAATAAACAGCACTGCTGTAAAAAATCCTATATCAACTCAGTTTGTTCATTGCATGATCTGATAATCCTAGAAGATTTTAAAACTCCGTGGACTTTTTAAAAAAAGAAAGAAAAAGAAGCCAAATCCATTTGCAAAAAGCTCAGTCTTGTATCCTAAATTGCATCTTAATTTTATTTGAAATCCCCAGTACACCAGATGGTGTTACTGAGAGGAGCTGAGGACCATATAGACTGCTGGCCACCTCTTCCATCACTCGAGCGTGTGTGTGTGCGTGTGTTTGTGCTGTAGGCCTTGTTGAAAGCCTGCTGAATTTAAATTGATGCATTGTTTTCCAACAAAAGTAGTTTACAATTAAAAGCAATGAAAACAATGCAGCACCTAGCAATGCAGTTTGCTGGGTGACCTTAGACTAGTCACTATGGGTGAACGACTCTAGTGGCTGCTGTAGGTGTCTCCCCCTCCCCCATTGACGTGGGGGCTGAAGGGGGGCATACACACACCATTTTGTGGCCCTATCTCTTTTTTCGTCACACCTTCACAACAGCTATTTTGTGTAATGCTACGCACCCCATGGCAGCCATTTTGTGAACGGTGCCCAAAGCACTTTCTATACATTCCATATCTACCCAACTATCTCAAAGAGGTTGGCGATTCCTGAGGTAAAAAATCACAGGATGCTGTTGTAAAAAGACGGATTCCCACAAGACTGCAGATGAACAACATTTGGGAGATTTTAAAAAGTTAGCTTAGTAAGTTGTGCCAAATTTAAAAGTTCATTCATGGTTTGTTTAGCCCTCTGGTCAGAAATCAGCTGTGCCAGAGACCCACTTTGTATAGGGAATTGACTACCAGGGACACTCACTTGGCAAACAATAGACGACTTGCCCCCATGGCATATCAAAGAGATGTTTAGTCACAATTTTCAATCGGTGTGGCAAGTGTTTCACTTTCCAGCCGATGCAAACAGCTAGAAATGGTAGGAAGGAAGGAAGGAAGGAAGGAAGGAAGGAAGGAAGGAAGGAAGGAAGGGTGAGCCAAGGAAATCTTTGACCCACTTCTTACAAACGTAGGTGTGTTTATTTATTTCCATATTTAGAGACTGTATTTTCTATTTTTAAAAAATACAGCAAGGAGATATAACATACAAAATTACAGTAAGATCAATAAATCCTCAATAAAAACTGGCTGGGAAAAAGAGATTCGTGTTTCTAAGATCTTACTGAATAACACCATTTTCAGAAGGTCGCTCCAGTAATAAATTGTAGTGAACTGTGCTCTGGAAAGTTCCATAGGCAAAAGGCATGCAATCTAATCCACATGTCTACATTCTGATCCGGGCAGGATCCAGAAGGTATGGAATGGGGAAGTTTGCTCCAAATCGCCAGTGAAATCCTCCCCTGTCCCTTATCTGAAGCAAGCTTACAACAGCTCACTCATCTCCACCTGTGACCTATTTGTATGGGGTAGTATTTAGTAGAGGCTTTTCATTCCAAGGAAATGAATCCTGATATTGACTGTGCTGACTTCTTCTGCCACATACTGAAGTGCCGTTCCATTCAGGAAAGTCGGTCAAGTAGATCGGTGCGAATAAAGGCACTTGAAAGCTGCACTCTCACACTTGCTGCTTGTGTAATGAAATGTCAGGTTAAATGAGAGGTGGGGAAAGCCCTCTGAAAATTATGTGCTTGGAAATAGCAGACTGGACCCACGCTGATAACCATCTTGCGACACAGAAGGCAACCTCTTAATACACACTAAAACTTTCGAGCCTGAAAGATTGCAGTGGCTCTAATTGCAACAAATTAAATTGTCTGAGGGAAAGCTTGCAAACACAGAAGGCATTATGAGCATTATGAGCTCACCGAACAATACTGGAACGCCATCTCTTTTGTTTTTGTCGTGCCTTCTCTTCTGCCTCTTGGTTACAACGCTGAAACGTCAGATGAGCTCCAGATGCAGGAAGGAGCTGAAGTGAAACTCTAGAAAATATTACTATTTATCATCATCATCATCATCATCATCATCATCATTTATTGAATTTATATACCGCCCTATACCCAGAAGCCTCACGGCTGTTTACAGAACAAAATCAAAATATAAAACCACCAAATAATAATAATAATAATATTATTATTATTATTATTACAGAACAAAATCAAAATATAAAACCACCAAATAGATAGGAAAACTAAAAACAACAACCCAATAATCCCCCCCCCCAAGAAAAACCACATTTTAAAGGGTATAGGATGTCAATTAAATCAATCAA